>NC_140660.1:21743143-22490330 GCF_978046115.1 Saccoglossus kowalevskii | reverse complement strand
TAAATCAGGGAACTACATACTACTTCAAAGTTTGTGCTGAGAATGCTGTTGGTACAAGTGAATATCTGGAATCCAATTTCATAACAACCACAGGTTAGTCAAATATACATCAAGTATCTATAATTTTCATTAAAATATGTAGTATCCACTAACTAATTTATCATTAGGGGAGAGTAGATATATCACAAGTATGGATATTATAGATTGTACCAACAGCTGGTATCATATAGTTGGTATGGAGTGATTAGTGATACGTAGGTACAGTCATGTGTATGTAGAGTAGTTATATCACAAGTGTGGATAGATTGTTCCAACAGCTAGTATCATACATTTGCTATGGTTTGATCAGTGATAGGTAGGTACAGTCATGAGTATATAGAGTAGATATAACACAAGTGTGGATAGATTGTACCAACAGCTGGTATCATATAGTTGGTATGGTTTGACCAGTGATAAGTAGGTACAATTCACTACGTTCAATTACCCACCATAGACTCCGGTCAGTCAAAATGACTATTTTGAACTGTAGGCATTAATCAGCGATTCTGCCGGTGACTGAGAGATAGAATCTAGGTCAGGGGAAGCCCCATGACCCCAAATTTCTTTTTCCCTTACGTCACGAACCACGTGACCGAGCCCATATGGCGACGCCATAGACGGCTGTACAATCACTCTTCTTTTTCTCCGCATCGAATGGAGATCAAGTCTAGTGAGCTCTGCCTGGATCGCCTGCTTTTTTCCTGTTCGGGTTTCTAGCTTGGGTTGTTGCTGCTGCACAGCATCAGACATTGTAGCTGGTAGGATAAGTTTTCCTTGTAATTTTTACCCTTGTGTCGTTTTCCCATTTGTGTGTAGTATTTTTCACAACAGAGAAATTAAAACCCGGCGCCACTACGTAACCACTTGTTGGTTTCGCGGCGACACCTTTTACAACTGTATTTCGTTTTTCCCTCATGCATGTCGTCTTTTATTTACAATGTATTTAACAATGTATAGCTGTAATGACAGCACCAGGGCTCGCTGCAGTTTTCTTTTTGGTCTCCTCGTGTTTCGAGTCGACTGTGCAGTGGTTATATTCAGAATTTTCCAGCATAGAACCCGCATTTGAGATACTTTGTCGTAGCTGCGTGCAGGGTTCGGGGTTCGAGATTTTCTTTCAGAGCCATCAAAATCACTGAGACTGACCACTTCACAGCAAGGTCGCGCCTAGTAAACAAATCGGTTAAAGTGAGTTGCGCGTTTGGCATGAGTAGAAAGTCCTCACACTCGGTTACCGGTGCTTCGTGTACCGGGACGTCGAGTAGGAGGCCTGATGGTGGAGGTACCGTTATTTTTCTCGGTCTCCCCCCGCTGATCGGAAGGCATCCTCACAGTCTGTTTTTTCAGGCGGTGGTTTACCCGATTTTACCGGCTGCAGCGAGGCTGCGCCCCTGGAGGCTTTCCTCCGATGGGGCCCGTTGCGGGTCCCTTTGTGGACCCTTCCTCGCACGGCGCCGGGTTTGCCTCCGAGTTGAGAGATTTGGTCGAAGGACTGTCGGGGCAATTGCGTCCCTGGCAGGCTGGGTAGATCAGACGTAGTCGGAGCGAGCTGTCTCCACTGCGGCCCCTCGGTGGGCAAGCAGGAAGAACCCCCCGTTCCCAGCCGCGGCTCTCCCACTAATTTTGGGTGAGGCCTTGTACCAACTCATGGTACATATATACTCGTAGATATAGAGTAGTATAGAGTAGATATATCACAAGTGTGGATAGATTGTACCAACAGGTGGTATCATATAGTTGGTATGGTGTGATCAGTGATAGGTAGGTACAGTCATGCGTATATAGAGTAGATATATCACAAGTGTGGATAGATTGTACCAACAGGTGGTATCATATAGTTGGTATGGTGTGATCAGTGATAGGTAGGTACAGTCATGAGTATATAGAGTAGATATATCACAAGTGTGGATAGATTATACTACCAGCTGGTATCATATAGTTGGTATGGTTTGACCAGTGATAAGTAGGTACAGTCATGAGTATAAGCCACTGTGATATCTAAAGTCTAAGGCTTCTCTGTATGACAAGTTTAAAATACAATACAACTAGAAAAGTTATTTACATAGATGTTGAAAAAAGCTTGTCTAGTTATTCCAATGTCTACCACTATCATGGAACTTTTATACGTGATTTACATACATGTTGAGAAAAGCTTGTCTAGTTATTCCAACGTCTACCACTATCTGGAACTTTTATACGTGATTTACATACATGTTGGGAAAAGCTTGTCTAGTTATTCCAATGTCTACCACTATCTGGAACTTTTATACACAATTTACTTCTATTTACATGTATCTACTGCCTGTTTTGTAAAGTGTGTGTTTAATAAATGAATTGTATTTGTTACTTACAGGCCAACCATCTAAACCAGAGGGTCCCCTAACTGTAAGTGACATTGGTGGAAAAACTTGTAAACTCGAATGGAACCATCCGAAAGATGATGGTGGTAGCAAAATTATCAAATATGTCATTCAACAACATGATGTTGTGAAGACAGGATGGACCATTGTCAGTGATCATATACCACCTGATGATACCTCTTACAATGTTGAAAACCTAAATCAGGGAACTACATACTACTTCAGAGTTTGTGCTGAGAATGCTGTTGGTACAAGTGAATATCTGGAATCCAATTTCATAACAACCACAGGTTAGTCAAATATACATCAAGTATCTATAATTTTCATTAAAATATGTAGTATCCACTAACTAATTTATCATTAGGGGAGAGTAGATATATCACAAGTATGGATATTATAGATTGTACCAACAGCTGGTATCATATAGTTGGTATGGAGTGATTAGTGATACGTAGGTACAGTCATGTGTATGTAGAGTAGTTATATCACAAGTGTGGATAGATTGTTCCAACAGCTAGTATCATACATTTGCTATGGTTTGATCAGTGATAGGTAGGTACAGTCATGAGTATATAGAGTAGATATAACACAAGTGTGGATAGATTGTACCAACAGCTGGTATCATATAGTTGGTATGGTTTGACCAGTGATAAGTAGGTACAATTCACTACGTTCAATTACCCACCATAGACTCCGGTCAGTCAAAATGACTATTTTGAACTGTAGGCATTAATCAGCGATTCTGCCGGTGACTGAGAGATAGAATCTAGGTCAGGGGAAGCCCCATGACCCCAAATTTCTTTTTCCCTTACGTCACGAACCACGTGACCGAGCCCATATGGCGACGCCATAGACGGCTGTACAATCACTCTTCTTTTTCTCCGCATCGAATGGAGATCAAGTCTAGTGAGCTCTGCCTGGATCGCCTGCTTTTTTCCTGTTCGGGTTTCTAGCTTGGGTTGTTGCTGCTGCACAGCATCCGACATTGTAGCTGGTAGGATAAGTTTTCCTTGTAATTTTTACCCTTGTGTCGTTTTGCCATTTGTGTGTAGTATTTTTCACAACAGAGAAATTAAAACCCGGCGCCACTACGTAACCACTTGTTGGTTTCGCGGCGACACCTTTTACAACTGTATTTCGTTTTTCCCTCATGCATGTCGTCTTTTATTTACAATGTATTTAACAATGTATAGCTGTAATGACAGCACCAGGGCTCGCTGCAGTTTTCTTTTTGGTCTCCTCGTGTTTCGAGTCGACTGTGCAGTGGTTATATTCAGAATTTTCCAGCATAGAACCCGCATTTGAGATACTTTGTCGTAGCTGCGTGCAGGGTTCGGGGTTCGAGATTTTCTTTCAGAGCCATGAAAATCACTGAGACTGACCACTTCACAGCAAGGTCGCGCCTAGTAAACAAATCGGTTAAAGTGAGTTGCGCGTTTGGCATGAGTAGAAAGTCCTCACACTCGGTTACCGGTGCTTCGTGTACCGGGACGTCGAGTAGGAGGCCCGATGGTGGAGGTACCGTTATTTTTCTCTGTCTCCCCCCGCTGATCGGAGGGCATCCTCACAGTCTGTTTTTTCAGGCGGTGGTTTACCCGATTTTACCGGCTGCAGCGAGGCTGCGCCCCTGGAGGCTTTCCTCCGATGGGGCCCGTTGCGGGTCCCTTTGTGGACCCTTCCTCGCACGGTGCCGGGTTTGCCTCAGAGTTGAGAGATTTGGTCGAAGGACTGTCGGGGCAATTGCGTCCCTGGCAGGCTGGGTAGATCAGACGTAGTCGGAGCGAGCTGTCTCCACTGCGGCCCCTCGGTGGGCAAGCAGGAAGAACCCCCGTCCCCAGCCGCGGCTCTCCCACTAATTTTGGGTGAGGCCTTGTAGCAACTCATGGTACATATATACTCGTAGATATAGAGTAGATATATCACAATTGTGGATAGATTGTACCAACAGTCGGTATCATATAGTTGGTATGGTGTGATCAGTGATAGGTAGGTACAGTCATGAGTATATAGAGTAGATATATCACAAGTGTGGATAGATTGTACCAACAGTTGGTATCATATAGTTGGTATGGTTTGATCAGTGATAGGTAGGTACAGTCATGCATATATAGAGTAGATATATCTCAAGTGTGGATAGATTGTACCAACAGCTGGTATCATATAGTTGGTATGGTTTGATCAGTGATAGGTAGGTACAGTCATGCGTATATAGAGTAGATATATCACAAGTGTGGATAGATTGTACCAACAGTTGGTATCATATAGTTGGTATGGTTTGATCAGTGATAGGTAGGTACAGTCATGCATATATAGAGTAGATATATCACAAGTGTGGATAGATTGTACCAACAGCTGGTATCATATAGTTGGTATGGTTTGATCAGTGATAGGTAGGTACAGTCATGCGTATATAGAGTAGATATATCACAAGTGTGGATAGATTGTACCAACAGTTGGTATCATATAGTTAGTATGGTTTGATCCGTGATAGGTGGGTGCCATCTTCAGAATGGTATAGATATCTGAGGTATCACTGGATTTTACCAACAGCTTTTATGTGTGTGTGGTATTAGAGTGGATATACATGTGGATGGGCTGTAGTGATAGCTAATATCATAGTGTATAGTGTATTCAATGCTTGGTATGTACTTATTTAGTATCATATTGATGTTAGAGTTTCTAGGTTCAGTAGAAAGTAGGACGTATGAATTATGTTATAATGATCGTGTATATTAAACATATACGACTTGTGCTTTGTAAAACATATTCATAGTTCAATGTTACTATTAATCAGTCATATCAAAAAACATTTTTATTAAGCTCCAAGATCCACTGTTTAGTCAATGTGGCTATTCACTTGAATTGTTTATTATTGTCACTGTAGAAGAAGGTGCCTCTTCATCAAAGAATCCAGCAGTTTCAAGAGAAACTGAATTCAGAGAAATGCTCTCTAAAATTGCTAAGGAAATGGATAAAGGTAAATTAGTAATCACATTTGCTTATCAACATTCTTTTTAGATCTCTTTCCTGATTCAACTTTAAATTACATCATAATACCACAGTAGTGAGTATGTCTGACAAATATAAAAAAACATAATTCACATTTTATATAAAGTATATTTAATTTAGCCATTTTATAGATTACAAGATTTAGGGAATCAACACTGAAATTTACCATGCTTGTATTGACTTGTGTCACTTTTTACAGATGACCTGAAATCATTGAAAGAGCAATGTGATGTTTATCGGCTAATACCAAAGGGGGATTTAGAGAAAAGGCAAAGTGCATATGAAGTGTTTCAATCTTTGCGTGAAGATACCAAAATCATCGTTGACAACACAGAATTGTTGGAAACATTATTAAAGAATATAAGGAGGAATGATCTGGTGGAGACATTTGTAGTGCCATTTAAGAAGACACGTTAAAGGTAAATATTGTCTGAAACTAGAACATTAGATATTATTTTTAATTGATTAAATCAATTATCTCATTGATGACTGCTTTAAATTTGTTCTAGTTTTCAGATTTGTGGAAGTGAACCAATTCATTGTGAAAGATATGACTGGAGCCAAATTATCTCTTCTTGATTAATATGGTTGTTGACAAACAAGGAATGTGTGGATTGTTGAGAACTAGAGCATCACATTTCATCACTTGGTGATTCTTGTTCCAGTGACGTTGACATCTACAGTTTCTTCTATATTGCCTTTTCCCTTGTTATTTCTAAAATATAATAAAAGCTGTCAACTTGATACAAAGCAAAACTAAATTGACCTCTGTGATTGCATGATACAGTGGCCTCAGGTCACTGCCATGGTAACCTGTAAGTTAGAAGATGGCAGGTCAGCTCTAATTTATTAGCATACCTGACAGTGAATAAATTTGCATGCATTGTCTCAACTTGCTGGTATCGTATTTTAATGTTCAAGGCATGTACAATAATTTAACTCTGTAATATTATCTTCTAACTTGCTTTACAATTTTATGTATTTTTTACTCCTGTGTGATATGCACACCATGGGAGTCTTTGCAGTTGGTGTGTCTGTGTCTGTGTGTGTCAGTCTGTTCCACTGATATTTCAAGAACCATACATCGGTTTTTGATGAAACTTGGTGCATAGATGCTCTTGGCCAATGCAAAAATTTTGGTTTTGGTAGAAATTCATGCATATTAATTACCTAATTTGCTTGATAATTAGCTCATTTTTAGCTGTTCCACTGATATCTAAAGAACCACTCATTTAATTTTGATGAAATTTGGTACATAGATGTTCTGAACTTATGCGAAGATTTGATTAGTTTTTGGGAAAAAAATTGTGCATATTAATTACCTAATTTGCATGATAATTAGCTAATTTTTAGCTGTTCCATGACTGTTTCTCTGATATCTAAACAACCACTCATTGGATTTTGATGAAACTTGGTTCATAGATGCTCTAAACTAATGCCAGGTTTTGATTAGTTTTGGGTGAAAATCTGTGCATATTAATTACCTAATTTGCATAATGATTGGTAAATTTTCGACTTTTCCATTTATATCTCAACTACTAATCATCACATTTCAATGAAACTTGGTACCTATATGTCATAAGATATTGCACAGACCTGGTAGTTTTTAGGGTAACATCAGTACATATTATTTACCTAACTTGCATAATCAATTAATTTTCAGCTTTTGATATTTCAAGTAGTTACATTTCAATGAAACATGGTACATAGATACTCAAGGACTATGGAGAGATTGATTGTTTTGGGATAAATATTTGTGCAAATTAATAACCTAATTTGCATAATTAGTTAATTTAGTACTAAATATCACATTTCAATGAAACTTTGTACATAGATCCTAGGACTATGCAGAGACCTGTTTAGTTTTGGGGGAATAATTGTGCATATTAATGACCTAATTTACATAATTATTTAATTTTCAGCTTTTTCACTGATATCTCAAGTACTAATCATCACATTTCATGAAACTTGGTACATAGATGGTCTGTTACATTACGCAGACCTTATTAGTTTTACACTCAAATCTGTTAATTTTAATTTTCTGATTTGCATAATTAGTTTCCAGCTTTTCCATCAATATCTCAAGTACAAGTAATTTTGAATTAATTTTTACTGTGTCTCTAATACTCTCAGCACACGGGAGTTCTTTCTAAGCTTTCTTTGATTTGATGTACATTTGTAAGTTTTGCATCAATTTTATATAAATCAGATTTTGTACTAGATTGCTTGAATATTTTATATGTAGACACCTTGAGTGGACCTCAGTTAAATTTGTTCATTTTGTGAGGATACCTTCAATTCTCTAATTTTAGTGAATATTTTTAGTAAAAGTGCTATTTTCAATGACTTCTTTGAAATGGCTAGTCCAATTGCTTTGATATTTTATATGTAGGCACCATGGACCAGACAGATTTTTTTTTTCATTTTTCGTGTTGACAACTTTATTTTTTTCACTTTCAGTAAAAATTTTGGTCATTTTTGGTAAAAAAAGATATGTAAAACTATAGTTTACAAGTATACAGTGGAGCTATATCAGCCGACAGGCTGCTTGTTGTTTAGATTATTTTATAAGGCACATTAATATTAATACAGTACATGTAGTATTAATTGAGGAACACTTACAATTGACTTGTATTTTTCTTTTCCAAAGATATGTTGTTGTACTATAATTTTTTGAGAACTTTTATACAATTCATGTTATTTTATTCTATTAGGAACAATGAGATTAACACAGTAAATGTATTAATTGTGAAACACATCGGTTAGTATTTTTCTTGCCAAATTTTGTGTATATATATATATATGTTGTTGTACTATTATTTTTTGAGAACTTTTATACAATTCATGTTATCTTATTCTATAAGGAACAATGAGATTAACACAGTACATGTATTAATTGTGAAACACATTGGTTAGTACCCCGTAGCCATTTTTTGTACAAAAATAACTTTTTCCTGAAAACTGTCAACTTGTATATTGCTCTAAACAGATACCTGAAATAAATTCTTTCAGAATTGTTCATGTTCGCAGGACATTTGGCAGTTAGAAATAGTCAACAAATTATTTTTTTCTTAATAGATTGAATACCTATTAAAGCGAGGGAGACGTCACCTGTGTATGCATCAGATGGCCATAGCGTGTCACTGTTCACAAAGCGTCTACCCAAGAACCTTTGCATTTTTAGCATGTGTTGTTATCATCGCTTGGGACTCAATTCCTGTGTGTGCGCAGACGACCCTCTCGCTTTAAATGTAGTGATAGTTTGTTCTTAAAAGTTGTTGTTTTAAATTTGTACAGTATAAATTAAATTGGGTCAGGAAATGATTTTTGATGGCATGGTATTAACATAGTCAATTATTTCTTTATTTTTTTGAAATATAGCCTGGTGTGAGTACATGTATATCTGCACACTATTTATTGTAGACAGTGTTTTAAATGATCATCTCTTTTCATTCTAGTACGCTGACAGGGAGGTCTGTGCAATTAAGTGGCACATAATAATGAACTATGCCCTCAATGGCTGCAGCTATATTTCTGTATTTTTTTTATGTTTTTTTTTTTTGGGACCTATCACTATACTACAATGTACAAAAAACTATGGGGATGTTACTCAGAGAAAAGTTCCTTCATAAAATGACAAAGAATATACTATAGATTACTTAGTTCTGGAAATAATATAATTTAATTCGTATTTTTGGATTTCCATGTCAGTGAATTGCCATATCGTTAAATAAAATACAAGGTTACTGACATGGAAATGCACACTTGTGTACATTGTTATGGTAACCCTACTATTGCGTCAGTCCTAAGTATCTTTTTTCATAAATAATACCCACATCCATTCTGAATACGCCGATTGATAGTTTTAGTGCACCAGGGCACCCCAAATCATTACTTTAACATCTCTCACAGAAGACAAAAAAAGTTAACAAAAATAATAATGAATGCAGAAAATAGTAAGTGACACGCGTTATGTGTCGAGTTCAAAAAATAGACACGGTAGGATATACATTCCGAGGTGAATAAATCACACCAAGTCCATGGTGCAGTGGAAACACACAATTTCCATTAGATTAGTAGCTGCCAATGAAATATACCGATACTATTACTGTAAAGGGGGTTAATTATTCACTGGGTTTTAATTTGGCTTTTTTCACTGACTGGAAAATGAGCTAAATTAAAACCCAGTGAATATGTAAAATTGAGCATGGAACACATTATCCAAATGATAAACCCACTAAATATGCCTGAAATGCTATATCAGTGAAATTTAAACCCAGTGAAAATTAGTCATTTTACAGTACTTCGATCGTTTTTCTATGTCTCACACATACTAATAAGTTACATTAACAGTGCTCATTCATCGAGGGTGAACAATATCCACATCTGTAAAGGAATTTCTTGGTCTTTTTAACCATATCAGTTCTATGTATAAGTATTGTACATACTATACATTGTAACCCAATCATTGACTTCCTGAGTTTCTCATATAATGGTAATTGATGTCTGCACAGGATTGCGTTATTGACTTCACAAATAACGAGAAAAATCGTCTTTAAATGACTTTAGCTTTAGTATCATGTGATGTTTTGTCTTGATGTGTCATTCAATATTTTTAACTTATATGTTACATCTGCATGGCAGGTAAATATCTGGTTTGAAACGGCGAAATTCTGACAATGTTGTATTTGTTTGGTTCATATCTGCACGAACTTCGAACAAGCCTACAAATTGCTGACGTCATTAAACAGAATATTAGATACATCAGAAACCCACAAGAGGCTATGATCGTAAAAGTATATGCAAATTTGGGTAGCAATGAGCAAACTGGTTTTGTGTTTCCACATTTATGACTTGCATGTTTTGCATTAGAGGTGCATTCCCATGTTTTATAATATATGGAAAACATCTCATTGACACATGTAAGAATAATTTTGAACAGTTCATGTGAAATTTTATCTTACAAAACACAAAAAAAGTTTAATTTAGTGATTAGACACCACAAATTTTAGTGCTTCAATACCATACCAATTTATGATTTATCATTTCTCACAGAAAGGGAGAATTCAACTGAATGTTAAAAACAATTTATGTGACCAATCACAATGCCTTTACCTATATAGAATTCTACAAATGTCGATGTGACCTTCTATCAATCACAATTGCTCTGAACTATTTTACAATTAAATGTACTATTTGAATTATATATCCAGGTCAAGAATACTGAATACAGTTAAGTTTATGGTTTGTACAAATTTGGCTAATTAAAGGGCAGTGGTCGACGCTCCATGCATGCCTGAGATATATGGGTTTCATATAAACAAAGATGGCGACTTTGACTGTTGCACAGATCAATGAGTACAAACTGAAATGTTACCAAGCTTTAATTAGGTATTTTTTAGAAGATTGGAAGATATCAAATATCACCAACACATTTGATTGTGGGGGAAATCAATGTTTATCAACACATACTAGTAATGTTGAACATGTGCAGCGCGGCAACCACTGTCCTTTAATAATGTTGATTATTGCAAGATGGAAACTTTCACCCAATCACAAATCAACTCAATGGTATCAATTAAGAATTGTTTAAAAATGATGTAATGTGCAATATTGTATCCCTGGCTAGTGTCCCCCCCCCCATCCCAAGAGAGAAAAATGGCAGTTCATTGACCTTGGAAACAACTTTCCACACATTAAAATTCATTATTACCCAGTAAGGTCTGTTTGAAGAAAAAATGGTGGCCGAAACTTCCGCCTAACTAGGCACCAACGCGTAAATAAGCCACTTTCCCAACACAGTCGGTGAAATAGCTAAAATACTAGTAACTCGATACAGAGTTTCTGCTCCATACAGACCTCAGCTGAATTTATCACTGTGTGTGCCGTGTTACAAGAGATTTTTGTCCATTGTAAAATCCCCTGGCGACACAAGTGATGATTTTACCGGTCTGGTGCACAGGAGCTCCGGCTGTTGAGGCACTAAATCTACTAGAGGACCACAGGGAGATCAGAAACTATAATCAACTGTAATACGCAGTCTCTATGGGCGGGGGGGGGGGAGTATCTAGATACCAGCCGATACCTACCCCCACCCCACCCCCACCCCGCTCATAGAGACTGCGTATTACAGTTGATTATAGTTCCTGGGCTCCCTGTGGGAGGATGAAATCCAAGAAACATAATAAAACAAGTCATGAATGACACTGCCTTCGCTAGTTGTCATTGCATAGGCATAAATTGGCAAACGTGATTTCTATGGCATTTTCAAGTTTATAGCACTCTCCATCCAGGTCAGCATTATTCTCAGCAAGGAAACCAGATAGCACCAAACCAGTACAACAGGTAAAATGAAAAGGAAGTATACAAATCAGATCTGCAAATATGTAGAGTCAGTGTTGTGTCTGTTTGGATAAACTAGTTTGTGGCCCTGGATTAGTTTCAATATCTCTAATAAGGACAAGATTACTTCTCATACGACAATGATACAAATAAAGTGCAAAAATCCAGAAAAATATTATCAAGTTTGTATTATCATACATTAATATTAACAAACCGTGTGAAATTTTATGTACAGAGAAACACATATTTATGCTTTGGTTGACAGAACTTCTCTAAGTAAAAAAGAGGACCTGCAAAACTTTATACAATTGTTAGACACGCAGTGAATAGTACCGGTATGTTTTTGTAATACATGTAGTTCCAGTGGCTTTGCTTTCCGAGAAAAAAAATCTGGCTCTGCACCTGAAAAAACAAAACAAAAAAACATTTAGCCCAAAGTAAGCAGAGGTTGTAGCATATGTGCTCCCATTGGCTGTTAGATTTAATTAAAAACGATATTTGAGTCTTTTTAGTACGAAAAAATATTAATAAATTTATACCAGCCAGAAAGAAATTGCAGTTCACACTGTACTATTTTAAACATGTTCTACCAAAGTCTAGATGAACTAATTCCACAGTTTCCACTCTACAAAGTTATCAAATTAATATTCACGGGATTCTGCAAAAATAAAATATTAAGAATGTGCAAAACGAGTACTTGTGATTTCAATGTCATTAAAATCTGACCAGGGATATGCCGAAAATTTCACTTGAGCTGAACCAAATGGATGCCAAGCTATCAAAAGAAATAAAAAAAAACATTTAATATAAAAGCAGATAGAAGTGCGTAAAAAACTAATCAGCAGAGGTAGTGATCATGTAACCTAATTGTATATCAAATTTCTATTGAACTGGATTGCATCGTCTCAGATTGGCTGCTAATTTGCATACTAATTAACATATTGTAGTTGTATTAATAATATACAAAATAATATCCGGAGTTTTGAAAAAAAAAATTATGACTATTAAGTCAACATCATTAAAATTGAGGATTACGTGAATTTGACCCCCTCCCTAATATTGTTTCACATATCCCACAAACAAAACGTGGCCGCCGTTAAATCTATCTCAATCGAGGTCCGTAATTTATTTTCCTGCTCATAATGGAGATAAATTATGGTAGCTAAACATTGAAATTGCCACCCTGACTTCAGTACCGAAATACATAGCTGATTGGGAAAATGTGTCTCTGTTGACAGAGGTTTGATTTACCGATAAACTTCAACACTGCATGGAGCATATCAGATTTAAACCCCGAGCCATATTTAGTCAAGCTAAAAAACTTTGAACTGCATAGTGTGCTTACCAAATTTCGTCTTAGTGACCATAGTCTCAAAATTGAATGGGTTCATAAAAAAAATTCCATTAAACAAAAGGGTTTGTGACATGTGTAACAAAGGTCTAATTATGGATGAAATGCATTTTCTGCTGGAATGCAACAAATATAATAAGTTGCAATAAAATTATTTTTATAGTCCATTATATACTAGCAATTTACATTTATTTCCTCAAAACCTCACCACATCAAATTTTACCAACACCGCCGTCGACCCCCGCGACGCAAATGGTGTTGTCCCAGCTTGACATCCAACATTCAAGATGGCCGCCCACTGAACGTACCGGTCGGTAAAAGTGGGTCGCAAATCGTGTTGAATAAAACGACAACTGAAGGTACATCGCTTATTATTTTAGCAAATAAACATATTTTACGATCAAGCGTATTCGAATATTCACAATTGGAGTTGTTTCGATGCGTAGTTCAGCCCCGGACGGACATATATATCTCCCGGACACTTCCGGACACTTTTTAGTAGGATCGCAGGATTTCACTTTCCCCAAACTTGCTATGTCATTTATACCAACACTTTGAGGTGATATACCATGCCTCAATAGCACATTCTTAAAGTGCCTGTGCAATGCCCACCCTCACGTTTCCCATTTCAGATCTGTGTCCCACTGAAATGGGCAGTTATTGATTTTTTTGCTGAAAATGATTACTCGTATCCAAGTAAATTTCGGATATTTTTCGTGTTGTAGCCACGCCCACCTATCCAGAAACGGTCGACTGTTTCCGGATTTTCGAATCTCGCCGAAAGTGCGCCACCAAATGCCAAAATACCCCTGAGCCGTAATAACACCGGTCATTCAGTATACTTTTAAACGATATACGTTTTTCAGTCGGCGTTTTTTTTGTCTATTTTTTTTTTTTTTTTTTTTTTTGAGAGAAGTATTTAGATGTTGTGTTGTGGGCAGTTGCAGTAAAACGTATAGTCATAGTGTAAGTACTCACACGTTTCTAATCGATCCGACGGTGCGACATCAGTGGACGAAAGCCACTTAACCTCAGATTCCTTTTTTTGGAAAAACTGTCTTCGTCCATGAAAAAACAACTAGGTTTAAAGAGAAACGCTGACAACATAAACCTGGCGCAACACTTTTGAAAGAAAAATATATTCCGGACTATGATCACCGAGGCGGATTTCAGAAGAGAGAGAGACGTCCGGCAAGTGTTTCAAATGAGTTGACTATTTTTGCGATCGTGATTATCGTTTTATAGAGACCATTTAGTCCCTGTTACATTGTAAGTAAAAGGTAGCAATAATTTTGACAGTGATACGAAAACGAAGCGTCGGACAAACAGGAAATTACACAGCCCTTACACACTGCTAATTGTTTTCATTTTCGAAGGCTAAAAGTCTCTGAATTGTTTGGTGATTGGTGTTGAATGTCAAATTCACACCTCTGTTTTGTTTTTTTACCTCCATGCTTGCAGCTTGATCTGCGTAATAATTTATGAAATAAGAATCCGGGTTTGGTCAATGTGTTTCCACCAAAAAAAGTTTCAATATGATGTTATAATTATGACAATCACGCCATGGATCACGCTAACTCGAATCCACTCTGAATTTATCTGTATGTGTGTCGATCTCGATTATTTTTGTTATCCAATTAAACGCCGCTTTTAACGCACTTCACCTATTTCAACAAAATTTCAATTTATTTCCACGCGGCTGTCATTTATTTAGTAACTGTCGTTTTTTTTTAATTATTTTATAGTGATCACTATAGTCTAATGTTTAGAATGTCAAAATATGTTCTCTTTTATTTTAATTTTGAAAGTTTTACTCAGACGATCGATGAAATAAAACAGTGTAGTGACGTACCTAGTAACCTGTTAAATAACGAGATAATTCCGACGTCAAATTCTATTTTGTCCAGCGACTGTGTACAAACGTGCGCCGCTGACGATCACGGTGACCAGCTACACCAGAACAGACATATTTCACATCTAACTCAACCCCATGCAACAAAAATTGATACTATGTGTTCATTATGGTCCATTCCTCCTCGACGAACAAGTACACAAGCGAAAATTTAGTCAAAGACTAGAAAACTGCAGAAGAAATTTGCCTTATTTACATGTATCGGCAATGCAAGCTACCATGCGACTTCCCCTTCTGAAGTCACAAGGGGAATTTCTGTATGCAAATAAGAAGCTAATGAGGAGCCTCGTTTTAAAATACACAAAAATAAGGTTGCCGTAGATAGAGTTTAAATCACATTTTTTCACTTTTAAAAAATAATTCATGCTTAGAAACATAAAAAATAATAATATATATGTATCAATGGATAATTTTAGGCGTGAAAATAGCAGCCATTTCACAGGCACTTTAATGCTAGGGTCAAAATAACAAAGCAAAATATACCGCATCAATAACGGGACTTCCTGAGAAATATCTGTTTTTTCGGGTCTCTTTTTTTGACCCGGAAAAAAGCACCCCAGTAGCAGCTGCGGTTACTATATAAATTGTGTAACCAACTAATGCCCTAAACAAAGCAAGTTTCCAAACATATGCACTTCATTGGTGAATATATAACCACACGATAACCATAGCGTGAACTCCTCTTTATTTTATTTTGCGAGTAGAATTGGTGGGGGGTAACCGGAAGTAACTTCTGTAAACGCATACTCACATGACTAAACTCAAGGACGATTCAACACAATACACTCAAACAATGAATGAGCAGGGCCGGGTAGCCGGCATCATGAAAGATTTATACGTATTAGAAGAAAGCCTTGCACAGAAACTGTTACAAAATAGATTACTGAGCATATAAAAAATGTGTTGGGGGTGTTTTTGTACTTGTTCCTTATGTTTTAGTTTACACCGTGGTTTTTGCTTCAACCGACATGTGAACGAAAACAAACGAAACTTTGCGAAAAATACAGTGACGAGAAGAGTCAAACAGAAACAATTGACAAACGCAGATAGTAATAAAACAGATAACAATTCGTCTGCAAACGAGAAAATTTTGGAGTTCGTTTGTTCAGACTCGGAATGCAAGTTTCGGAACAGCAGAAAATGAAAGTCATGCTGGGCTACGAAAATAGTTTCTTTTCGTGACACTGTCACAAATAAAGTCATATAATAATAATAATAATTTATTGACACAACACCGATACAATACGGCAGTATGGCCACTAAATACAACTATTAACTACATTTAAAATAGAATTAACATATTTGGCGAAAGGTATCATAAGATGAGTATCCATAGCACTTAATAAATAAATGAATTTACATTCTTGATTTAGTTTTTCAAATTCTGGAAAGCTATATTGTGAAAAGAAAATTTAATATCTGAGTTTGAACAGTTCATAACATAGTGTTTTTCATCACCCACTTCAGATGAGTCGCACAATTTGCATATTCTTTGTTTTTGATGGATATTATTGTACCACCCTTTCTCAATTGGCAAGTTATGGCTTGAAATTCTTAATTTTGTAATTGCTGATCTTATTTTATAATTCAAAATTACTTTTAGATAATTTTCAAATTTGTAATTTTTATTTACCAGTAAGTAGTATGTCTTTAATTTGTTGCCAACATTTTGATTGTTGTCTTTTTTGAGTTGCTTCATCCATTCATTATTATATGTATCTTTAAGTTTATTTTGAATAATTCTTTTTATGTTTTCAGAATTTAGATTATTAGCTTCCCATAGTTTGTTACATTTAAGTGTTTCTAACATGTGTTTTATAAAAGTTACAAATGATTTCTGTCCTTGTTCGTGTAGATCCAGTTCATTTTGTAAAGCTATCTTTGTCAGAATCAGGGACTTTCCATGTGCTATCCTTGCCCAGTAGGAGAACACATTGTTAATTACCTCCAAATGTATGGGGTATCGACCTAATTCGCCCCGTGATGCAATGTTTGAGCTTCTCCTGTGGACTTCTAATGTATTCTTGCAGAATTTTAAATGTAGTTTTTCATATTCCAAATTGTCATTTGTGATTGATTTGACTGTTCCTTTGTGTTCGAAATTGTTGATGGTATAGGCACCCCAAATTTCACTTCCGTATATACAAACTGGTTTTACCATGCTGTCAAATAAATAACATAGTGTGTTAATTTGAGTATTGGTATAAATATTGAATTGTTGTCTAATTGAAAAGTAGCTTTTTTGTGCTTTCAGAGTCAATGATTTAATGCAGGTTTTGAAGTTACTATGTGAGTTAAAATTGATTCCTAAATATGGTAATTGATTGTCAATCTGTATCTTTTTATTATCAATATAGAAACTCTCTGAATTATCAATTTTTTTGTTCATAATCAGAATTTTTGTTTTCTTTACACTAACATTTACTTTCCAACTTTTACAATAGTTTTGTAATTTAAAAAGGGAATTTTGTAGTCCAGATTTAGTCTTTGATAGGATGACTATATCATCAGCATACATAAGGCATGGAATTGGTTCCTTACCCAAAATTGGGCAATCAGCTGTATCTTTCATTAGAACACTTGGTAAATAATTCACAAATATGTTGAATAAGGTTGGTGATAGTGGACACCCTTGGCGAGTGTCTAACTTACTGTCAAAATAATTAGTGTACCCATCTTCCAATCTAACACGTGATTTTAACTCCTTATACATACTGTTGATGACTTTGATGAACTTGTCACTCACCCCATTTCTGTACATTTTGTAAAACAGTCCATTCCTCCAAATTGTATCAAAAGCTTTTGCCAAATCCCACAAAACACATATAAAGAGGCTGTGATTTTTTAATAATTTTGCCATTTTTTCTAATTTTGTTATGGTTATTCATAATAGACTTGAGAACAAATACATGATCAGAGGTCCTGCAGTCTTTCTTAAAGCCAATTTGATATTTAGTTATAATATTATAATCATTAAGGAACTTGTTTAGTCTGTTATTCAGAATAATCGAAAACAATTTTCCTAAGCAGCTCGTTATTGTTATACCTCTATAGTTTGAAGGATCATCTTTGTTACCTGATTTATATATCGGTACAATATATCCTTTACTCCAAAGGGATGGGTATTTTTCACCTTGTAGTACTGTATTAAATATTTTGAGTAAATGATGTTTAATGTACATAAAACTGGATTTTATCATCTCGTTTGAAATTTTGTCAAATCCACATGCTTTTCTATTTTTCAATGTTTTAATTGCCTCTTTGACATCCTTTTCCACTATTGGTTTATCTAGTGTCATGTTGTGTACTTTATCTTTCCTCTTCTCTAATTCCTCTAATTTCTTTATAATTGAACCTTCAAATTTGTTATCATAGTTTTGATCATTTGTAGAATTCAGTTTTTTATAAACATTAAACCAGCTTTCCGGAGTTATCAAATTGTCCATACTTTGTTTTTTTGATTGTTTCGTATTGAATGACTTGATCAGATCCCACAAATCTTTATTGTTACAATTTCTGTCTTTCAGATGAGCAATTTTTTTCATAATTTGAGACTTTTGTTCATTTTTCTTTTTTTTAATCATTTTTCGCAGTGTTTTCTTTGTCTTATAGTATACCTGTCTCATGTTTAATTCCTTTGGATTTGCTTTCATCACTTTCCCTAAACGATTAACTTCATTTCGTAGTTCACTGCATGTCTTATCGAACCATGGTTTATGTTTGCGTTTACATTTGGATGCTGATATGACCTTCAGTGAAGATTCACCAGCACTCACTAAAATATGTGTTAACTTATTTATGTTACAATTCAAATCTATGCTATTATCATTCATTTGATTAATTAATGAGTCTAATTCCAATTTAATATTTCCACTGCTTAATATGTTTTGAAATAAGTCACTTGATCTATCACTCCAAACAAATTTATCTAATAAATTTTGTAACTCATGCTTCATATTACAAACCTTACTGGTAGTTGTCTTCAGATTTATAATTAGAGAAATACTACAATGATCCGATAAATAAGATATCTTACCTACTTTAAATAAAATTAGTTTATTTATGAGTAATTCATTGACGATAAAATAATCTACTACACTCTGACCATTATACTTATAACAAGTATAACCACCTTCTAGATTGCCCAAAATTCTACCGTTTGCAATGCGCATTTGTGCTGTTTGACATATGTCTATTAAAATTTGCCCCAGTTTGTTAATTTCAGAATCATAGCTATTGCGGGGATTAATTTTCTTATCACTGTTGTAGTTTGGACTGATGGGTACATATTTATTTGAGCTTTCTACAATATAATCAGCAAGTTTTCCTGTACGGGCATTCAAATCACCTGTTAATATCACATCTCCTAGGACACTATATTTTGATATATCATTTTCAATCTTTCTCATTATTTCTGAACTTGCATTAGAAGATGACTCTGGAGGGATATATGCTGCACATATGAAAATGTCTTTTGAGTTAATAAACATAGTTTTGTCCAGCTTAAGCCCTACATAATTTTCATCACCTCCGTCATAGATCTTGACTCCTTTTTTCAAACAAGATTTGATCATAATTGTGATCCCACCCGAACCTCTTCGAGCTCTTTTATATACTCTTCTTGTTTTGTTATAAATATAATAGTTTTGATAGTTGAAAGAGTCATTGGGTCTCAGCCAAGTCTCTAATAAAAACGCAATGTCATTGTTATTTACAAAGTTTATAAAGTCACTATCTTCATTCTTTTTTCCAAGACCAGCAATATTCCATGTACCAAGTCTTAGGTTGCTTGAACTCCAGTGGATCATGTTGCCCTATATGTGGATGTTTAATACATGACCTGAGTGTCTCTGATTAGCATTTTCTGCAGACTGTCCCATATTGTTGACATAATTTAGGACATAATTACCCACCGGTGGCATATATGGGTTAAAGTTACTGTAATATTGACTATGTGGTGGAGGAAACATAAACAATGGGAATTGTAGGTTTCTGTTCATTTGAGATGGTATGTTGTTTTCCTCATTATTAGTTGAATGACGCTTCTGATATTGTGTTGGATTTGGAGTTGGTGTCTTCAAAGTTGTTGTCACATTATTGGAAGGTTGAATGCTATTACTAAATGTAGTGCAGTCTTGTTCAGCATGTTGTTGCACATGTGGTGATATTTCTTTAGCGTTGTTGTTGGTGATGTGTTTTTCTCTATTTTGACTGTATCGAGTATGTCTGTTTTGAGGATGGCCTCTAAGAATTGCTTCTCGCATGCTTTTTGCTAATAGCACGGTGCCATGATGATTTAGATGTAAGTTGTCTTTGGTATGTGTATCCAGTGTTGCTGATATGAGGATATTATAATTGTCCACAAACACAAAGTTGTCTTCACTGTTACATAAGTTGCACAAATAATCATTAAGCTCTCTGATATCAGCATCGCAATCATAGTCAAATCTTGGAGATATTCCGCATATCAAGATCATAGCCGGATAGTAATACTCTTTGGCAGCTAATAGTAAGGACTTGTATTCATCCTTCCATTGATAAAGATCTTTTGTTATCAAGTCATTAGTTCTGACGTTAATAATTAGAACATCTTTACTATCTCTCGGATTCTTTATTATTTCCATTGCGTATTTGATGGTACTGGTTTTTTTCTTGGTAACTCTGTAGTTATTAATCAATTTATGGTTAATAATTTGTCTTCCTGTAGAGTCCGTAAGCAGCAAGCATGACTTAGACATTGTCTTCGTGTACTGATGATCGCCATGAACCCTTCTTGCAGTTGAATTCATAACACCATATCTTCTACCACCTCTCTGTGTGTTCATATTTTCTCTTTGGCTGGATTCATCATCTGACAGTATGCTGAATTTGTTTTGCGTTGGTACATTTGGCACAGTTATCTGCTCATCTTTTTTATAATTCTCATTATGTTTTCTGTCTGTAATAGGATTCTGTGGTTCTGCTTTTTTTTATTATCATTTAACTGCTGGTGTACAAGTTTTACCTCATCCCTAAGTGCATTTGTCTCATTTCTTAAAGTTTTTACACTCTCTGAGACACTATGATTGCTTGTTGTGCTGTTGGTTATTTTCTTTTCCAGATCTTGTATAGTTGATTGTAATGCAATGTTTTCTTTTTTCTGTTCTTGTATAGTTTCCTGTAATAATTGTTTCTCGGCCTTTAGTTTGTTTATATTTGAGGTCAATTGATCACTGCATTGGCTATACTTATTCTTAGATTCCTGAAGTATTCTTACAGCATTGTCTTGACCCTCTCTAACTTGAGCCAGTGCCTGTTATAAGTTATTGATTTCTTCATTCTTTAATTCTATTTGTTTAGACACATCATCTTGGATTGCCTGTATTTGTGATAATTCTTTCTTCATGTTGTCTACTTCATCATCTTTTGTTTTCATTGTATGGTTTATTTTTGATTGAACATCCTTCATTTGAGAGATTTCTTTTTTTAATATGTCAATTTCATTTATGAAATATGTAGTTTTATGCATGACACTTGCTTGAAGACCAATTACAGTGCCTTCTAATGACTCTACCCTACTGTTTAATTGCTTGTTATCATTTGCAATGGGTGTCATAGAGTGGCCTGGGATTGAACTTTTCCTGACATCAACTTTTCGTTTTCTATAATTCTTCCTTTTTGTCATTTTCTTTGGTGTTATAGTCTCGCAGTCAGATATTACTTCCTCATCTGTATATTGTTCATCATAAATATCCCCTCCCATATTTTCCTCTTCACATGTGATTTCTGATTCACCCATATTATAGCTAGCCACACAACGTGTGTCCTCTTCCTTGTTTCTATTTAACATTAATTCTCTCTGTTTAAGAAAATCTGGCATTCACATCTGTAGATGACTGGAATTGCCTTGGATGAGGAATTTCCCTGAGTTGTATACACTAAGTGTCACATAGTGTACAAGTTCATTGCCCTGATTGTATTTCAGTGAGTAGCGTTTCCCGCCTTGGATATCAGATTCCAGCATGGTATATTTACTGTGCTCATAAAATGACTGCAAAGTTGAAATCCACTTATCTTTGTGTTTGGTCATAATTGTAGATCACATGGTTCTTTCACCAATTCTCCATTTTCATATGCTAGTTTATAATCTACAAGTAGAGTTTGTTTATGTTTTGTCATGAGTTCTTCCTTGATAGACTTTTTCTTTTTTAGTGAGACTTTGTCATTGAAGGTCACTTCTATAATGTACTCACCGACCTCCACTTTATAGTCTTGTTCATCTATCTGATGTCTTGATTCTGCAATTTCGTCTTTCTCTCTGTTCTTCATAATTTCTTTGCTTGGTATATGTTCCAACAATTCATCCCCTTCTTCACTTTCTGACATGTCATATAGTACACAGTCTGCCATGATGTAAGCTGATCCCTATTAATGGTAGGGACTGTAGAAAACTTTGATAAATTTCGACTTGACTTCTGTAATCCAGGCTGAATTATATATCTTGATGGAATCACAGTTACTTTATGGTGCCTCTATAAATCAGATGAACTCAGGTCAACCCTATTTTAGGTGTAAAATGTAGGGTTATGTAGAGCAAGTTTAACACAGTACTTTGTGTAGGCGGCCATGTTCATTACATACGGAAGCGAATGAGGATTAGCTATCAGGGAAGCAAATGGTATGCACTGGTCATACTCTTCCAGTCAACTCCCATAATGTCAAATGGTTGAACCCTTAATCTGTTTTCTACAGACATACACATGGTTCAATACAAATAATGAAAACAATATTTTCGCTAATATTTCTGGTATAATTGCAACTTTTTTTTTTTTTTTTGCAAGTTATATTTTTTCTGATGTTATTGTCACCATTGCTTTGAAAATATAGCCTTTTGAATTTCGAGGTAAAACCACTTAACGTATTCGCTCTGTTCGCATTATTACACAGCCTAATGTTTAGCGCGTTGATGTTTTAGTTTTAAAATATGTGTTGACACATTCTTTTGCCCTTTACGCGACGAGGTGGGAGGGGGTCACCAATTATAGAATGTGCTTAATAATTATCGTGTCCAACAAATCAATTGGTTTCTTTGTTCACGTGATCGTTTTTTTTTAGGATATTCATTTCTTTAATTTAAGCCCAATTTTCAAAATCAGATACTCAGATTTAGCCAAGATCCTCCAATGTTTGTTGGACGGTTACTATACGGTAAAAACGACCACATTTGCTAACACACCCGTTGATGGCGTCATTTCCTCGTGCCCCGCAAACGTACGGTGCGATTGAGTTTAACTAATAACTAATATGTATTTATTGTAATAAATTATTGATAATATTATTATTATAAACATTAGTCATTTCACTGTCATTGTAATAGGTGAATGGGCGTGAATGTCGCCGTGTCCTACCAGAAATAAATACAGGTACTGGGACGAGGCTACACGGGTCATAGGTCACCTGTGTTTATATGTGATGCAAACCTTTGCAATGTGCTGATCTCGACTATTTCTACGGATTGCAAAGAAATACGGAACGCTACCTCATCACTTTGTTGGATGAAGCTGTAATGGTAAGTGTTGTACGATATTTGTCCGTTTTAGTGACTTTAAGCTCGATAATGCGTTCGTCGCCAGGCGCTGTCATCCCAGGCGGGGATTGAATTTGCAAGCTTACTTTCATTTTACTTTCGATTTAGTTTATAAATAGTAAGATGTACCGCTGTTGTGTACTGTTGTTGTAACATGGGCAGTCCGCATGCAACTTTTCCCTATTTTCAGGAGAATTCACCAACAAATTGGGTCCTGTCATGGACCCAAAACGCCGCGAAATCACGGATAGGAACAAATTTATGTCTCAACACAGTCCCTCCACAACTGGGACTGTGGTCTCAATTAAGAGAAATTACTCGATATGGAGACATTTTTGGAGAAACCAGTGATGCGTAATTTATTGAGGTCTGTACGATTTTAGAACAACACACTCAGCAAACTCAACGTTCACTTTGAGGGTCGGTTAAAAATGTTCGATCGAAAATCACCTTTGCTAGTTTTCATACACAGGAAAATAGAGGAAAAGCCTGCTAACTTTGGAGATATTATTATTCTTAATTTGTTCACATTTGAAACAATTTTTTTCGATTTTTTTTCTCGAAAATAAAGCATTGTAATTGGTACATAATCTGAAGAAAAGTGTAATCTTTATTTGAGGAAAAGTTCTTTCCTGACAGTGGTTTGATTGAAATTGGGCGACAGAATTTTTTTTTAGTCTGTAAACTGTACTTAGACTATCAAGCCAGAAATGACAATCGATTTCATCATCTTGTTGTGCAATAAAATAATTATATTTGTACAGATAGTATGTTCAGCAAGGCACTTTTTCTAAAATGTAGTCTAGAAAGCTAAGATATTAACAAAAATGTCAGGTGTTAAAAAATTATATCTCCTAATCAGGAATATTTTACCTTATTCTTCTCTGTATGAGATACAGAATACAGAATATATTTTGTGTTTATATTTTGTTTAGCAGCTTTGCGATGAGTGGCTTAGTATAAGGTAGTAATTAAAAAAAAATCTATGTTTTTAATTTTTTTTTTTTGCTGTTACTTTTCTGGATAATAAACTTGGAAATAGACACAGTAAAATACGTTATAATTAGATGTCACATGACCTTAGTGCATATCACTTATAATATGTCCTCATGCAGTACAATAACGCTTCGTTTTTCGCTACGTGTCGGTCGGTACAATCAATGTACTGCCTTCCTGCAATAACCTCATTAAATTTTTAATTATTTTATTTCACTTCCTTTTTAATATTTCTATATCTTATTTCTGTCTCCCTAGCATTGGTCATGGCGTATCTTAACTAGCACATATTTGTGTCATCTTCTAGCAACCAGCAACTACCTAGTAACTACTGAAGTGTTGTCCTGGTAACGAAAAGCTTCCAATATGAGTGTGAAAACAGATACAAAGTCAGGTACAATGCTCGGCTTAAAAACTGAGTGTAAACTAAAACTCCTCTCTACAACATCTATAAAGAATCATAGGGAGAAGACAGGTTTCCATGGTAACATGCTTAGAAAGGAAAAACCTTGCAAGTCGTCTTTGTCATCTTTGACAAATCTGACAAGAACAACTATGTCATCTGTAGCCTTAGCAACACCCTGTGGTCTTGGTCCCACATTGCAGCGGACAACGACAGAAGCAAAAAGGAATAAAGTTGAGAGAAAAAAGATGGGTGCAGCATCAATGGTGGGGAGTACTGATACAAAGCTGAATTTAAAACCAAGTTTAACTCTTACAACAAAAAGGTGTACCTTAGAGCTTGGTAAGAGTTTACTTGGCAACGTTAACTCTGGTTTGACCTCGTCTGGTCTGACCTCGTCTGGTCTGACCTCGTCTGGTCTGACCTCGTCTGGTCTGACCTCGTCTGGTCTGACCTCATCTGGTCTGACCTCATCTGGTTTAACTTCGCCTGGATTAACCTCATCTTGTTTGATCTCTGAATTGTCATCAAGCTTATCTTTGTCATATGCCCGATTGTCTCGATTGCTGTCGCCATCGACAATGGAAACAAAGAATCAGGTGTCGCATGAAACAAAGAAGAGAACTATCAAGGCGCCCAGTCCATCAAAGTTGAAAGCGTACACGGATTATGAAATCCCGGAGTATGATTTTAAAGTTGATGGGGATGACCTGAAAGTGGATATCCCAGAATTCATTGCCCCGGACATGGATGTACAAATGCTGAACTTAGTAAAACCTAGGAAAGAGGTTACCATAGTGAAGGTAAGTTGAGGTGTGACTATAACCACAACTCCCAAGCTGGCTCATAACAGTTTATGTCTTTAAATAGAAACACGTTTTATTGTCATCAATAATTTAAATTTAAGAAAAAAAATATACTAATGATATGAATCTTAATAATGTTATATTTAAAATTAATACATTTATTTTACTTAAAATACTTTATTTTAGCTGGAATTAATTTTCTGAAAAGACTTTTTGGGTGTTTTGTATGGAATTTATTTTCACTGATTTTTTGGAAAGTTGAATGTAGAATAAATGAGTAGGTAAAAAAGTATTTTTGCTGGATTTTACTTTCAGCAAAAATAGTGAAAATAAATTCCAAGCAAAAATAAAGTATTTACAGTTAGTTAATTGTTACAATAATTTTTCATGACATACAATGGAGGTTATATCCCATGATGCATTGCACATAGGTGCAGTATCATACCAAGTAGTGAAACACATGATTTAAACTTAAAATTCTTAATGTCATTATTTTATTACTAACATGTTGTAGTTTATGGAGTTTGAGACAAATTGAAAAAATTACAGTACAGTCTGAGAATAACTTCCAAGCTGGCTGTTTTTTGCATTCTCATAAAAATTTTAATTTTTAATAGTGAGAATCATTGTCATTAATAATTTCAATTTATTCTTCTTTGTCAAAATTTGATATATCTGGTAGATTTAAGCAATCTAATTACAAGAATAGTTTCTTCAAGGCTCTATATCAGATAGTGGTTCTGAGTTTTTATTTGTCGCTTTCTTTGAATCTACCATGTGTGCAATGAATAAAATCCGAATGTAAATTAGAATTGTTGTCATTGTCATCGTAATAGTGGTCAAAATGACTTGAAAAGTTGATATCAGATTCCTTTTATGCATGTATTTGCTTCATCAGACTAGTTTAATTTGCTCAATAATGTTGGCATTCAATTAGTTCATACAAACAGCCAATCAGAGAGAGCCTTGTAAGTCATCTGACCAGAGCACAATGATGATACTTTTCTAGGTTTTATATAACTAAACTTACAGGTATTCAATTTTACTTCATAATAATAATTTATTTCAAATTGATAAATAATTTCTTTCTCATTTAAATAAACAAAACATTTAAATGTTTCTATCAAATATAGAACAAGTCAGTGGGACAATTTATTCTGATTTTAATTTTCTCTTTCACTGTGAGATTTCATGTTATTTGTAAAATCAAACGTAAAACAGAACGAACAAAAGTCATGGAGTCAAAGCGGCATTAAACAACGTGTGGGATTTGACAAACGTGAAAATATTTTTAGGGAATTTCCAAGATTAATAAGTGTGCTATTCACATTTGACGATTCAATTTTAATAAAGTAAGAGTATATCAATGCCATATTTCCTTCTGAAACATAGGCATTCCAAAATTCAGTTTTATCTTGCTGTAGACGGTTGGTCCATGTCTTTCACACAATACACACGGTCTCGCAGGGAACAAAAAATCACCTATTACTTCCGGGGGGAGGGGTTAGGGTGAAGCCTGGATAAATAGTCATATGGTAAATTGTTATATTTTTCAGACATCGTTTGTGAATGCTGTTAGCGCTTCTTTATTGAGCTCTCCTGATTTTCATGATCGCCATGACAACACAAGATTACATCTCATGGAGCTGGCTGATAAAGTGATTATGTATGATCCAGAGTTTATTCTCAAGGTATACAATAATTGAAATTTACGCATTTTTATTTTTAATACTTGATGCAAATGTGTGTACAAGTACACGGTATGATTGGAAAGCTTCAAAAGATTGAATATGGAAATATGAGAGAAATCAAGTATTTATAAAATGAGGAAAATTTAATTGTGTGATATCCGATGAAGAACACACACAAATTGAAGATGCCATATAAACTACGGTGATTGCAAAATTGCAAAATTGCAAGATGCAAATCAACCATTTTTTGAAATAACTAATTCATCTCTGACCATTTTGCTAGTGTCCTGCATGAGTTTGCATTTCTCCGTACATGGTTATGAAAGTTGCATGCCCTTATCTTATAAACCCTTGAAATTACTACTACATTATGTTGTTAGTATTGTTAACATTTTTATGTGGTCATCATGATTACTTACTTTCTTTGGATTCTATCATTTCAGGTTGGTCTGTACGCTCGACGCGAGTTAAATATTCGTAGTGTGCCTAACTTTATTTTGGCGTTAGCAAGTAACCGAGGTCAATGCCGGCCATTTATTAAGAAATACTTCAACGCTACAATAAGACTACCATCTGATTGGATAGATGTGGCAGAAATCTACCAGGTGAGGGCGCTATACATGATATATCATGCACATTAACCCATTACCCATGTGCATTATGAACTTCTCAAAATTTATTTGAACAAAAATGTTGTCAGGTGATCGCCTACATTCAGACATTCTGAAAAATCTTTGGAATTTGCATAGATATCCTGTAGTCTGCACATATGCACACATCCGATGCAATTTTCCAAAAACATTAATAAATACCAATGAACTTTTTAACATTCAGAATTTGTTATATTTTCTGACAGACTCTCTGTGATAAGACCATCAACTTTGGTTCATTGCCGTCTGCTTTACGTAAAGCTATGATGATTAAATTTCCAGAATTTGATGCCTACCAGCTAGGTAAGTGTAGATACTGATGAATCTGAGTCTACTAATTACTAATATTACAAATGTTCAATTACAACATTTTGTGTCTGTTTTTAGCTATGGTATAAGTGTGGATGTAAAGTCTGATAATACAATGTTCTCTTTTGTGGCTGTTGCTAAGTAACATGTTAACGGCAGCCATCTTTAAGTTTTATTCAATACTCTGTGAGATGAATTTGTGACTAGTAATATTACAATGTTCAATTACACTTGTTTGTGGCTGTTGCTAAGTAACATGTTAACGGCAGCCATCTTTAGATTCTATTCAATACTATGTGAGATGAATCTATGACTACTAATATTACCATGTCCAATTACACCATTTTGTGGTTATTTGAATGCCAAGGTCATTGTTTTTGTCCTTTTTCACAACTAAGACATGTATGTGCGATATATTCGTGGCAGCCTGTGTAACTCACATAGGAGTACACTTTCTATTCATTGTGTGAAACCTACAAACCTAAAAAACTACTTTGTTTTCTAGCAAAATACAATAAAACTAAGAAAAAGAAGAAAGACAAAAACAACAAAAAGAAAGAAAAGGAAAGAATGATATCTGATAGTACATCTAGGGACACATCTGATGAAGAGGATGGGGTGGATGAGACTCCTGGTTTGAGTAGGCAGGTAAGTACCAGGTTGTGTGACCTTTAAGGGTCATGCCATGAGGTATATTGCTTACTGAATATTAGAGTTCACACCATGAGTTATGTTTAGGTCACACAACTTGGGTCAGCACTTATACAAATGTATAGACTGATTTCTAGAAGGTACGTGTAAATCATGACAGAGCAAAGCAGCTTGCACACAACTTGTGTCAGCAACCAATCAGCTCTTGTGTTTTAGACTACTCTCTAATATAATAAGGCACGCTGTAAATTCCATCGGATGAAAGCTGCTTGAACACATTTTTTGATACCAACATTACTTTGCAATTAATTTTATTTTCTGAAATGTTGAACTGTTTTTTTCACCTTGAATGACAATTCATTTCATTTTTAGTAAAAAAATAATTGAGAAAATCACAATTAATTATGATTCTGCACTTCATAAACTAGAGGTCATGCAAAGTACCAGGATATGTGACCTTTTATACATGTAGGTCATGTAAAGTGCCAGGATCTGTGACCTTTTCAATCTGATTAAAATCTGATGTAGTGTACGGGCTTTAATTATTTTGGCTATAAACTTATTTTAATTTTATTTTTTATTACTTTTGTTATTAATGCCCTTTTATTTTATTTATTTTATTATTTTACTTTGATTTTGATTTTGTGATTTTTTTTAATTCAGCCCTACCTACATCTGATCCGACGCCTATGTAAGTCCCGTTCAAATCTCGCGTAAGTAACAGCCAAACACAGCCCCCCTTTTATACAGGCTGTCGGTTGCTTACTTTTCAGTGAAGCGATACTCTACGGGCAATCTTTCTGTACATTATATTTTGCCAGCTTGAATAAACCATTAATAGAAAATTGCTAGTATATTTTTATTTGCAAAAGAAATTCCTCAGCATTTTACATTTTTTGTCATTACATTGAATATTTTTTTCACTTTCAACAAATGTGTACACTTCCAGATACATCTTTGCCAGCCAAGGTTCGTTCATTCAGTCATCGCTTCAATTTTACATCACTGAGCATAATTATCTAGAATGGAAGCAAAAAAATAAGTAAATTGTAATGATTAGAACACTGTAAACAGCTATAGTAAATAATGCAAACTGATTTTAAATTGTACAACGGTCACCGGCCCACGGCATCGACGCAGAAAATTGGAGCAAACAAATATTTCCTGATCAATTGCGATGTGTTCCAAATAAAAAATATTTTATTCCAGTCCAAATCACCTCAATTACCTTAATAAAGAGTTATTGTATAATGTACAAAATGTTGATACAATTTGATGAATATTTACAGCTACGGCTTCAATACCGTAGACGATGTTGGCCCAATCGTCAACAAAACATCACCCGTCTCCAGGGCAGGCGACTGGAAAAAGACACTGGTGTTCGGTCGAAACGGTGGAAACAAAATCGTCACTCCCAGAATAACTATGCAAAATAACGATCTAAAGTCGAACCATTCGAGCCACAATATTAACATAAAAATGACTTTCGTTGCATTTGACAATGATAAACTTACCGTAAAGCCGTGTTATTCTCGGTCGCTAACGTCGGTATAATCCGCCATTTTATTTGAGTGTTTGCCACCCGACTCCGCCCGGTGACGTCATCATGTGCGCTATAGAAGGAGGTCTGTGATTCGTTGACTAAAATCGTCGATAGTGGGTCTTGTTGAAATCTCGTTACATAGGCATCGGCTCAGATGTAGGTAGGGCAGAATTAAAAAAAAATCACAAAATCAAAATCAAAGTAAAATAATAAAATTAAAAGGCATTAATAACAAAAGTAATAAAAAATAAAATTAAAATAAGTTTATAGCCAAAATAATTAAAGCCCGCACACTACATCAGATTTTAATCAGATTGTGACCTTTTGAAAGTCATACAAAGTACCAGGATGTGTGACCTTTTAGAGATTATTCAAAGTACCAGGATGTGTGACCTTTTGAAAGTTGTGCATATAGATTATTATGTGTTTGTTTTATTTCAGAGATCCTATTTGAGTGAGCAGAGTGAAAATGAAGATGAGCTGATAAGGTTGACCTTTACCCTCAAGCAGCTAATACGGAAACTACATATAACTGAACCCGTCTTTAATATTATGTGTCTGATTGGGAAAAAGTAAGTGTAGGAAAATACAGTAGTTGTATGTATTTCTAGACATATGCTCGGCAACACTCTGGACAAGTTAGGCAACACTCTGAACAAGTTAGGCAACACCTTGGAAGTTAGGCAACACCTTGGATGAGTTAGAAGAGTTAGGCAACACCTTGGACGAGTTAGGCAACACCTTGGACAAGTTAGGCAACACCTTGGATGACTTTGGCAACACCTTGGATGAGTTAGAAGAGTTAGGCAACACCATGGGCAAGTTATGCAACACCTTGGAAGTTAGGCAACACCTTGGATTAGTTAGAAGAGTTAGGCAACACCTTGGACGAGTTAGGCAACACCTTGGACGAGTTAGGCAACACCTTGGTTGAGTTGGGCAACACCTTGGATGAGTTGGGCAACACCTTGGATGAGTTGGGCAACACCTTGGATGAGATAGAAGAGTTAGGCAACATTTTGGGCGAGTTAGGCAACACCATGGGCGAGTTAGGCAACACCATTGGCAAGTTAGGCAACACCTGGGACGAGTTAGGCAACACCTTGGATGACTTAGACGACACCTTGGATGAGTTAGGCAGTATTTTGGATGAGTTAGAAGAGTTAGGCAACATCCTGGGCGAGTTAGGCAACACCTTGGGCGAGTTTGGCAATACCTTGGATGAGTTAGGCAACACCTTGGATGAGTTAGAAGAGTTAGGCAACACCTTGGATGAGTTGGGCAACACCTTGAATGAGTTGGGCAACACCTTGGGCGAGTTAGATAACACCTTGGGTGAGTTAGGCAACATCTTGGACGAGTTAGGCAACACCTTGGATGAGTTGGGCAACACCTTGGTTGAGTTAGGTAACACTTTGGATGAGTTAGGCAACACCTTGGATGAGTTAGGCAACACCTTGGATGAGTTAGACAACACCTTGGATGAGTTAGGCAGCACATTTGAAGAGTTTGGCAAAACCTTGATAGAGTCAGTCAGCACCTTTGATAGGATGGGCAACATCTTTGCAGAGTTAGCTAACCTTGCACAATTTGGCAACTGCTTTTCAAAGTTAGGCAATCCCTTTGCAAAAATATAAGATTCGTATTAGAAAAGTTAGGATAATTAACAATATAATCTTTTCTAAGTACATTTCAAATATTTCACATCTAGATATCCAGATAGTGAAGAAAGTTTTAGTAAAAGTGGATTGACTGGGGAGTGGGATGTCAGTAAAGCAGACAAGCGGATGAAACTACCAACACCAGAGACATGGGAGACGCAGGTATCATCAAAGGGGAACAAAGCAACCACCTGGCAAGATTTGATTGGTTAGTCCCTTTTTCTAGAAAACTTTAGCTATTGTCATAGTTACCTGAATAAAGCTGAAATGGATGAAAAAATCAAACTACAGACAACACATCAATCATTTCTATAAACAATTATCAGAATTTCTTCACATCACTTGAGAAAGTATACCACCATGTTAAAGCGGGGGAGTCGTCACCTGCACATGCGACATGCGTCAGATGGTCATAGCATGTCATTGTTTACAAACAAGCGTCTACCCATGAGCCTTTGCGTTTTTAGCGTGTGTTATCGTCGCTTGGAACTCAATTTCCGTGTGTGCGCATGTGACGGCCCTCTCGCTTTAACAGAGATTGTGCAAAACAAATATGATAATTAAATTTGTGATGAATTACATCATGTGATGTCCATATCTCGGAGCATAATAATACGATGAACTCGTATAAACACTCAATTATGTACTTATGACAAGCCTTCAAAAGGTGGCTAACTTATTAAGCTGTGTTTTTGCATTTTTTAAATAAGTTCTCACCAAAAAATATAGATTTTCTATAAAGAGTTTTCCAATGTTTAGTGTCATGTGGCTGGTATATACAGTGTAGTACATAACACTGTATAGTGCACCAGAGAGTTACTGTAAAAGGATTAATTATTCGCTGGGTTTTAATTTTGCTTATTTCGCTGACTGTAAAATGCGCTAAATTAAAACCCAGTGAATATGTAAAATTTAGCATAGAACACATTATCTAAATGATATAACTGTGAACTGCTCTATGAGCCTTTGCGTTTTTAGTGTGTATTGTTATCGTCACTTGGGGCTCAATTCCTGCGTGTGCAGGTGACGACCCCCGCACTTTAAAATCCACTAAGTATGCCTGAAAGTTAAATCAGCGAAATTTAAACCCAGTGAAAATTAGTCATTTTATAGTATGGTTTTTTTTTCAGGCTTTTTTCAGTTATTTCTTGTTGTTTGTTGTTTCACACCTCCCAGATATGTAAAATTCATGAAAATCTGTCAAATTAAAGCAGTTAAGTTAATTTTTCATTTATTTCAATCATTTTCCAGATCATAAAAAGTTACCTTTCATGGCAATGCTACGAAATATTCGTAACATGATACAAGCGGGCATCAGTGATAAACACCATGCCTGGGTTTTACGTAAGCTGACCGATGAAAAAGCAGTAATTTATAGTAAACAGTTCCCGTTCAGATTTTTTTCTGCTTACGAAGTACTTGGTGATTTAGAACGCTCACTGCAAAAAGGTATTGGTATGTCTGTGTGTCTTTTCTATCGTCTTTCTTCATTGTATCTCAATAGATTATTTTCCATTCACTGCGAGATTCATTTACGCTTGAAATTGAACATAAAAACAGGACAAACAAAGCCATTGCCTCGTAATGATGTCAAAACATTGCACAAAATTAAAGAAATGCAAGAAGATTTTGGGGGTGTTTTCACCTCAAAAATGTGCAGTACTCATTTGTTTATGTCAGTTTTGTAAGGGTATCTCAACACAATATTACTCTCTCAATAGTCGGCATTTTTACATTGAGTTATAAAAATAAAAAAAAATAAAAAATTGAATCATTTTATTTTTGTAGCAGACATTCAGTCCTCACCTTTTGTGCGAACATTGCAGTGAACAGAGAATCATGGATTGTCTTTTTTTTTCTATATCACTTCTAGTTCTCCTATCACTCATATCACACCTGATCTACCCTTCCCACTTCTTTCTAACTTCCTTTCCTCTTTGTGTTTCATTGATGTCATTATTTACTGTGTTTCAGAGTGAGTTGTTTCTCATCATCATTTATGTTTCATTGTGAGTGATGTCATCATTCTTTGTGTTTCATTGTGAATGATGTCCTTACTGTGTTTCAGATAGTTATATGTCATCATGTGTTTCATTGTGTGTGATTTCATCATTCTTTGTGTTTTAGTGTGAATGATGTCATCATTCTTTGTGTTTCATTGTGAGTGATGTCATCATTCTTTGTGTTTCATTGTGAGTGATGTCATCATTCTTTGTGTTTCATTGTGAGTGATGTCATCATGCTTTGTGTTTCATTGTGAATGATGTCCTTCCTGTTTCAGATAGTTATATGTCATCATGTGTTTCATTGTGTGTGATGTCATCATGCTTTGTGTTTCATTGTGTGTGATGTCATCATGCTTTGTGTTTCATTGTGAGTGATGTCATCATCCTTTGTGTTTTGGTGTGAGTGATGTCATCATTATTTATGTTTCACTGTGACTGATATCATCATTCTTTGTGTTTTGGTGTAAGTGATGTCATCATTCTTTGTGTTTTTATTGTGAATGATGTCATTTACTGTGTTTCAGTGTGATTGATGTTGTCATAACTCCAACAAATTCATAATTTTAATACAACGTAACTCATTCTGTTTTGTCTCTATACTTCCTAATAGCCTTGGACACGCCTACAGACACGCCTACAGACACGTCTCACGACACGTTATCTGAGACGACATCAGAGACGTCATCCTACATCAGAGAACGAGGACGTGGTTATAGACAAGGGAGAGGTGGGCCTACTATGTCCTGTTTTCTTCCATCAGCATTGGGCACAACATCTGATATGACAACACAGATGCCATCTTTCACGAGAGGGCGTGGACAGGGGCGTGGAGCAGGACGAGGTATGTTTCTTTGAAACTTGCCGTTGCCGTGATACACACACTGCTAGATGAACCCGCTGTAAAAATAGACCTTAGAAGCGTAGGTTTCATTGGTAGCGAGAGAGCTATGTGACTTGTATTTGGTTCTCAAATAGTGTTTTCTTCTCTCAATCATTGTATCCACTGTCTCCCCTGTTCTGTGTAGCCATGGTAATTGGAATAGTGTATTTGGTGGCGGGGAAGAATGGAACACTATTTGAGGGACAATGACATGTCTTGTGGCTTTCTCACTGTCAACAAAATTTTAGTGACCATTAGTATCTATGGTCTATGGAGTTGAAGTGAGAGACTGAAAGGCTGGTTATTGGAAACTAACTCAGCAACTTTTGTTCACACTTAAAATGCGAATTTTAAGATATTCAATCTTGTTTCCAGAGAAACAATGACTTAGCAATTTCTCTATATCTTTAAACCCAACTTTGGTGACCATATAACAAAAACAAACACATGATAAACATCATGCCACTAAAGAATAATAAAATAGAAAAAAAAAAAAGAATAAATCAAATTTTATACATCAATCACTGAAAGTAAATATAATTTTTATTGCCACAAGCAAGTCTGGTTTGCGCATAGGTCATGATAAGTATGTTACACTTAAGTCTTGATTTACGCGTACTTGTGTGTTTCACATAGACAAAAATGCGTCTAACCTTTTTCACGTACAACTACCATGTAGAGGCACCCTAATAAATCCACAGCACATGTTTTCAAAAATGGCGCACAGTGCGCGCTGCCGGTAATGTTCTGCTGATGATAATTTATTCACAGCTATTCATATGTAAATTAAGCGTTGAGCTTGTTCAGTTTATTCATGTTTATACCTCCATGGTTTATTCAATTTCTAATTATTTGCTAGTTTCTTGCGTCGTAGAAATAAACTTTCTTTGATTGTGATGATATCTAAACTTGATGTTCTGTGCGTTAAATGCGTTTCTGTGTACTGAGTGCAAGTGTGTGATAAAAGAGGCACCCTTACATACATGCACATTTGGACATTTTCTTTTATTTACATCGGATACTTCAAAGCGATATAGCGAGTACTGGGAATAGAATCCATTCCCTGCATGAATATATGTGCATGACAAAACATTTTTCATTGCCATATCATGGTTTTATCGCTCAGAAAATAATTACTACAAGTAAAAGAAAAAGATGATAAGATTATAACGAGAATACCACAAAGTATATACTCAGGCAGTACAGGATTGCATTGACCCCTATTACAAGTCAGTTAATACATTCACTGTACTGTCTTCATACATACTTTGTGGTATCCTCATGATAGCCTAATAGTATCTGAAATAAAAATAATAATTCATATTTGCAGGGAATTATGCTGCAGCGATATCAACAAATGCACCAATTGTAAGAGGCCGTGGTAGAGGACGTGGTCTTGGCAGAGGCCGTGGCCGTGGTAGAGGGGGATTCCGAGCTACTGGAGACAGTCGTACAGAGTATGTATAAACCTTTTATTGAAACTTTTGTTTCAGTTTTTGCTGCTCTATCTATTAAGGTAGCGGGAATAATGAAAAAGAATTCTTTGTTTGCTATCTTATTCAAAATCTCACCATATGTTTTTAGAAAGTCTGGATATAGAAGAACACATTTGAACATAGTCATTTGTTTACAGGCTAATTACCAGGCCTTAGCACAATGACTAAAACCACGTTATCCAGAAAACAATGCAGCAATATTTTCATTTCAAATTTTTGCAGTTACTCAGTTCATGTAAATGTGTCACAACCTATTAACAATTTTATTTTGTGGCCATTATTCTGTGATAAATCATTGTATTTAAAATCTAAACATATTCACATTTCGTACTGTCTTGTGACTTGTCTGTGTAAATTTAAAACATGTGACACATAGTAGTGATTTGTTCTATTAATGAAACAAACTTTCTATGAATGGTTCAAATTATTGATCAGTGCTACTAAAGAACATATTAATGAAATAGGGAATATTATAAATGTGTGTGTGTTTGTAATTTATTTTCTAGTACACATGAATTAAAATACACATCTAAGCTGCTAACGAAATACCGTAAAGCATTAGACACCGCCGTCAAGATTGCAACAAGTTATAACGTGCAACCAATTCATGGTAGGACTGTGTTATTCTGCAATGTGGGAAGTAATATGAACAGACCGTGTACATCCGCACGAGCTTTCGGAACGTCAAAGACGGTAATAATAACACTTTTCTATGCAGTTGAATTTTATGGGGAGAGTGGGACCAAAACAAGACAACTATTGATATTGATTTCTGTGGGATATTAGTGGAACACAAACCAGTTTGCAGTTGAAATTTATGGCAATAGTGGGACTAAAACAAGATAACTGTTGATTTCCATCTGTGGATCAACGCCAATTTGTTTCTAGAGCTGGTTGACACGAGCAAATCATGGGATAGTATCTTTGAATTGAATGCAAGTAGATAATACAACCCATGACACTACAAGTATCAAGTTCCATGAATGAGTGATATCAGGTCATAACCTTTTTAACACACGCTCTACACAGAGTGTCAAAAAGGCAGTGAAATCATAAATTTATAAAACTACACTTTCAGATCATATGTTAATTTATGCTAATTAGGCATGATGCCTGTCATTATCGTCATGGTTATCAAGAGATCTTGTCATTGCACCAGGCGAGTAATATGTGGTTATTACGAGGATACCCAAAAGTATGCACGAAAAAAGTACAGTGGGAGTATCGTCCGACATGCAGCGGAGGTCGATGTGATGGCATACTGTCTGAGTGACGTACTGTGCGTCACTACTGTGAGAATAATCCATGTATGCATTGTGGTCATGTGATACTGACTTACCTATATGTTTGTTTCAGGTGTTAGAGGTTGGTGTTCTGCTGGGATTGATGTGTAAATATGCATGTGAGGAGTGTCAACTGATAGCATGTGGGCCAAATAATGTATACAAATCCGTAGAACTAGAAAAAGGTACCATTCTAGACAATATGAAGAAATTATTAGACTTTGCCAAGGTATGTGATATGGATGATTTGCTGCCAGCATTTCGGTTTCTTTTTTGGAGATTTTTGTTATCTTAAAAGTTGTCATCATTCTCTGTGTCTCAGTGCTAGTGATGTCATTCTTCTTTATTTAAGGGCAAGTGATGTCATCGTTTTCTGTGTCTTAGTTCAATCGTTATTAACACGTCATTATATTGTGTTCTTGTGCATTTTGTGTGTATGTTTATGTAATGTCATCATTCTCTTTGTCAGTTCAGTTGTTATCACTTGTTGTATTCTAGTGCATGTGATGTCATTCATTGTGTTTCATTGCAAGTGATGTCATCATTCTTTGGGTATCAGTCCAAGTGATGTCATCATTTTTTGGGTATCAGTCCAAATGTCATCATTCTGTTGGTATCAGTCCAAATGATGTCATCATTTTTTGGGTATCAGTCCAAGTGATGTCATATTTCTTTGGGTATCAGTCCAAATGATGTCATAATTCTTTGGGTATCAGTCCAAATGATGTCATCATTCTTTGGGTATCAGTCCAAGTGATGTCATCATTCTTTGGGTATCAGTCCAAGTGATGTCATCATTCATTGAGTATCATTCCAAGTGATGTCATCATCATTTTTTGGGTATCATTCCAAGTGATGTCATCATTCTTTGGGTATCATTCCAAGTGATGTCATCATTCTTTATGTTTTAGTCATCATTCTTCATCTGTTCAGTTGTTATCATTTTTTTGTGTGTTTCATTGCTCAACTTGTTTGTTCACATAAAATTGTGACTCCCGATGTGAGTGATAATACAGCTACTTAAAGTTGTGTTAATTGCAGATTAAGATATTTTCAAAATTTTCTTTATATTACTTTTTTCAGAATGCAAGCCTACAAATACATCAACTCAATCATTGCAACATTTTCACACATGCTGTTCATACAGTAAATGTAAATATATAACGTATGGCACGCACATGACTAGGTGTTTCATCTCATTCTCTTTCTCTGTAAAACTGAATCCAGCTGATTACTAACAATACTTTATTTATTTATTAGGATTTTGAAAACATTGAGCAAAGAGGCTGCATTCCAATTGATCTATTGAGAAATATGCTGAGAGACAGACTACAGGTACAGTACTACCAGTTTCTCTCTGGGCGGTTTCACGGCTGGTGGGCCCTTATTTGGGGTTCAAATTTAAAAAAAAAATTATCATCAAATATTTTTAGAGGGCTTATATTTTCATTGAAAAATCCACCTATGCCGATTTTCAACACCAGCAGTTGGACCACCCAAAACGAAAGAAACTTTTCCAGAAGCTAATCTATAATTGTTTACATTTTTTTCTAGCTGGATTAAAAAGTAGACAGCGCATCTTTCTCAAAAAAAATCACATTAACGAACCTTGTGCGCTAAATACAATTATTTTGTTTCATTTTATTAGTAACAAAAGTATATTCTAAAAGAAGTTTCAAATAACAACGAACACAACTGCATTGCTTAGTAGCAAATGATCGTGGTAGCGCAATCCGGTCATGCTGCGTTTTACAATTGTTGATTATTACCTAGTAGTGATTATAATAACGTACAAAAAATAATTCGTTGAATTGTTATGAAAAGCAAATAAATTTCAACTTATTTCATCGTAAGCGAATGATTCCGATCGCATTTTCAATGCTCTATGCTGTAGAAATGAATATCCGCCATGTTTTGACCTGAAATGGTGTGCTTTGACCGATAATTAAACAATGAAAATGATGGATGATGCCAACGTGTTCAAATTACCATAGCTCATTTAAATATGTTAATGTTATTGAAGAACACAGCACGGAAGAGATTTGCCGATGCTGTTGTATGATCTTCTGGCTTGGATTTTGATGGGAAAGCGGCGTGATTTGTTTTTAAATAAAAAATTAGTTGTTTTCAAAAGATAAACTGGGCATTTGAATAATAATTTAACATTGTTTACAGCGATAACAGCTCATTGTCGAAACGAAGCTAACCCATTCACGCTAGTCGCAATAAACATCAATACTCTTGAATAGGCATCAATGACTACGGCGAAACTTTTAGGCATTAGAAATGATTGAAAAAACAATTTAAAAACCTGCTGAAAAATTTGCGTTTTTTTGGTCCAATTTTATTTTTTTTTAAACCCGAACTGCTGTTCAACGGCCCTGGGCGAATTTACGAAAGAATCCAGTATATTGTTTAAGGAGAAACCAGTTTTGTGGTTTTGTCATTTCCTGTTAGCCTGGGGGTATCAAAATAATACTGAGTCAAAGTTATTATTAAGATGACAGGGGGGCTCTTGGTATGGATGATTGTCGTCCATAGTCTCTCAGAAATGTTCATTTTGTGATGATATCTTCAATGCTCTAATTTTGTCATTTTTGGTAAAAAGTGATATTTTCAACTTCTTGATGAAAACTGCAAATCCAATTGCTTTGATATCATACACATAAGTACTACCAGTGGACCTCTCTCAGATTTGTTCATTTTCTAATGATATCTTCAATTCTTTAATTGAAATGTGCATTGCTAATAGCGGAGGTATCTCAGTCGAGAGACTGCTCGTTATAATTTTTGGTTAAAAATGTTATTTTTTACTTTTTCTTAAAAACTTGTATTTCAATTAGTTTGATACTTGATTAATATGCACCTTGGTTGGACCTCTGTGAGATTCGTTCATTTCATGACGATATCTCCGCTGTCATCAAAGATGACAGAGTGGAACTCGTTTGCATTCAATGACGTGAATGAATAAATGATTCAATTTCAGTCATGTAGTGAATTGTTGCTATTTCAGATGTAATTTCATCTGATATTAGATGTAAACAAAAACAACGTGTTTAAATGTGATGTGAATATGATATAATTTATTTGGAACATACACAAAAAAAAAGAGTGCTAAAGTAAAAGCTCATGCTTCACAAAGACCCATGATCACATACTGTAAAACATGCCATTTTAGCGAATTTGACTCAATGCATGAACTAACTGAATCTTAATTTAGCTAAAGTGCCAATAATTTTACAGTGAAACTATACTCTATTCTAATTAGTGACATTTTGAATTAGTGAAATTACAGATTAGCTAAATTAGCTAAAATAACATGCTAGTTAAAAAGACATGTTTTACAGTATATATGAACCACATTTTCTAGAAAAGAAACACATTCGATAACGGGGACTTATGTTTTGCCCTGTGTGCGTCCGTCCGTGCGTCCGTGCGTCCGTGATCACCTGTATCTCGAACATGCATGGACCGATTGAGTTCAAACTTCACTCATACATCACACATTATATGGGACATATGCACATGCATTTTTTTCATGATCCGATTAACGATAGCCGAATAGCGGCCATTTTAAGGCCGAAAATGCATCAAAATCGCACATTTTCACCATTCCGGACCCGGATCTCAGTTATGCATTGACGGATTTTGTTCAAATTTGGTACATACATTAAACATAATAGGACCTTGATGCACGTCATTTTTTTTTTTGGATCGGGTTCGAAATGGCCGACTGGCGGCCATTTTGTTTTAAAGAATTCAGTTCTGGATTCGTATCCAAGACATGTCTGGATTGATCAAGTTCAAACTTCACACACACATGGTACATCATGTCACAAATAGAGATGTGCATTTGTTTCATGATCTGCTTAACAATAGCGAAATGATGGCCATTTTAAGGCCGAAAATGCATCAAAATCACGTATTTTCACAATTCCAGAACCGGATCTCGGTCATGCATGGATGGATTTTGTTCAGATTTAGCACAATGTGTTGTACATATGCAGGTGCATTTCGGTCATGATCTGCTTTGAATGTATGTGTCACTCAAATATGAACGGAACGGGGACGTGTCATTGACAATGACTTGTTTATATTGTTTTTGTTGCCATGTATGTAATAATGCATTTCATTGTATTGTGCTATAAATTGTTTTGCATTGTATCATATCAACTTTGAATTTGGAGCAAGTTAGTGAAAATGTGAAAACATTTTTCCTCAAAATTTAGACAGTAAAAGAGATGAGAAAATATTAAATTTATTTTCTTTATAATACTCATACATTTATTATTGTTTTTTAGATTGATAATTTGATAATATTATCAGATGGCACAAGATTAGAAGGTTCTGAAGGAAGTGGTATTATGGATTTCCTCAACAAATATCGTCATCTTGTGAATCCAAATCTCTTATTTGTTAATGTGGATCTTAGTGGACGTAAAGCAGGGTAAGTCGATCTTAGCTGGCATAAAGCAGGGTAAGTGAATCTTAGCTGGCATAAAGCAGGGTGAGTGGATCTTAGCTGGCATAAAGCAGAGTGAGTGGATCTTAGGTGGCATAAAGCAGAGTGAGTGGATCTTAGGTGGCATAAAGCAGAGTGAGTGGATCTTAGCTGGCATAAAGCAGAGTAAGTATATCTTAGTTGGCATTAAGCAGGGTAAGTAGATCTTAGTTGGCATTAAGCAGGGTAAGTGGATCTTAGTTGGCATAAAGCAGGGTAAGTAAATCTTAGTTGGCATTAAGCAGGGTAAGTAGATCTTAGTTGGCATAAACCAGGGTAAGTAGATCTTAGCTGGCATAAAGCAGGGTAAGTAGATCTTAGCTGGCATAAAGCAGGGTAAGTAGATCCTAGCTGGCATAAAGCAGGGTAAGTAAATCTTAGTTGGCATTAAGCAGGGTAAGTAGATCATAGCTGGCATAAAGCAGGGTAAGTAGATCTTAGCTGGAATAAAGCAGGGTAAGTAAATCTTAGCTGGCATAAAGCAGGGTAAGTGGATCTTAGCTGGCATAAAGCAGGGTAAGTGGATCTTAGCTGGCATAAAGCAGGGTAAGTGGATCCTAGCTGGCATAAAGCAGAGTAAGTAAATCTTAGCTGGAATAAAGCAGAGTAAGTAAATCTTAGCTGGCATAAAGCAGGGTAAGTGGATCCTAGCTGGCATAAAGCAGAGTAAGTAAATCTTAGCTGGCATAAAGCAGGGTAAAGGAATCTTAGCTGGCATAAAGCAGGGTGAGTGGATCTTAGCTGGCATAAAGCAGAGTAAGTAAATCTTAGTTGGCATAAAGCAGGGTAAGTGAATCTTAGCTGGCATAAAGCAGGGTGAGTGGATCTTAGCTGGCATAAAGCAGAGTAAGTAAATCTTAGTTGGCATAAAGCAGGGCAGGTAAATCTTAGCTTGCATAAAGTAGGGTAAGTAAATCTTAGCTGGCATAAAGCAGGGTAAGTGGATATTAGCTGGCATAAAGCAGGGAGGGTGGATCTTAGCTGGCATAAAGTAGGGTAAGTAAATCTTAGCTGGCATAAAGCAGGGTAAGTGAAACTTAGCTGGCATAAAGCAGGTTAAGTGAATCTTAGCTGGCATAAAGCAGGATAAGTAAATCTTAGCTGGTATAAAGCAGGGTAAGTAAATCTTAGCTGGTATAAAGCAGGATAAGTGAATCTAAGCTGGTATAAAGCAGGGAAAGTGAATCTTAGCTGGCATAAATCACCATAAGTAAATCTCATCTGGTATAAAGCAGGATAAGTAAATCTTAGCTGGTATAAAGCAGGGTAAGTGGATCTTAGCTGGCATAAAGCAGGGTAAGTAAATCTTAGTTGGCATTAAGCAGGGTAAGTCGATCTTAGCTGGCATAAAGCAGGGTAAGTAGATCTTAGCTGGCATAAAGCAGGGTAAGTGAATCTTAGTTGGCATTAAGCAGGGTAAGTAGATCTTAGTTGGCATAAAGCAGGATAAGTAAATCTTAGCTGGCATAAAGCAGGGTAAGTGAATCTTAGTTGGCATTAAGCAGGGTAAGTCGATCTTAGTTGGCATAAAGCAGGGTGAGTGGATCTAGCTGGCATAAAGCAGGATAAGTAAATCTTAGCTGGTATAAAGCAGGGTAAGTAAATCTTAGCTGGTATAAAGCAGGATAATTGAATCTAAGCTGGTATAAAGCAGGGAAAGTGAATCTTAGCTGGCATAAATCATGATAAGTAAATCTTATCTGGTATAAAGCAGGATAAGTAAATCTTAGCTGGTATAAAGCAGGGTAAGTGAATCTTAGCTGGCATAATGCAGGATAAGTAAATCTAAGCTGGTATAAAGCAGGGTAAGTAAATCTTAGCTGGCATAAAGCAGGGTAAGTGAATCTTAGCTGGCATAGAGCAGGGTAAGTGAATCTTAGCTGGCATAAAGCAGGATAAGTAAATCTTAGCTGGCATAAAGCAGGGTAAGTGAATCTTAGCTGGTATAAAGTAGGGTAAGTGAATCTTAGCTGGCATAGAGCAGGTAAGTGAATCTTAGCTGGCAAAAAGCAGGATAAGTAAATCTTAGCTGGCATAAAGCAGGATAAGTAAATCTTAGCTGGCATAGAGCAGGGTAAGTGAATCCTAGCTGGCATAAAGTAGGATAAATAAATCTTAGCTGGCATAAGCAGGGTAAGTGAATCTTAGCTGGTATAAAGCAGGATAAGTAAATCTTAGCTGGCATAGAGCAGGGTAAGTGAATCTTAGCTGGCATAAAGCAGGGTAAGTAGATCTTAGCTGGCATAAATGCTAAGTAAATTTGTTTCAGTGTGTGTAATGCAGAGTATTGTGTTGAATTGAATATTAAGTTGAGTGGTATTAAGTTTGATTGTCACTAATCAAGAAGTATTTCCTTTTTTATCACAGGTTTTGTGAAGAGAGTTGGACAAGTAATACCAATGATGTGTACATTACAGGGTACAGTGATCAGATATTGAGTTATATCGCACAACGAGGAGATACTGGACAACTGGCACATGTCGATAAAATTGATGAAGCATACAATCTAAGAGCAATCAAGGTATATTTTAATACATGGTGTCATGAAATTGGATACATGAATACAGAATGTATGAACATTCAGGTTATTTTGTGGTTCAGAGGGAGGGGAGGGCTAGGCAACATGTCAGCTATGCAACTATGGGCATTTGAACTAAATATTTTGGACGAGTATGTTACACAACTTGGAGTGTAATTTGTAATAACAGGTGTTTTTTTCCTCTTTCATGTTTTTTCTTGGTAACGTTTGCGGTTATCAATTACTGTGCTGAACATACCGTACTCGACCGCGTTAGCGCCCAGGGGCCTCAACTCAGAAAATCACGATTTTGTAGGGGTGGGCGCTTACCCGAGCACCCCCCTCGAAAAAGAGTGCAAATGAAAATTTTGATTCATCAAGTGACAGATTACGTCTTTGAGGGAAAATCAAATTACTAAATTAGTTGCGTCGTCAATGATTTTCAAAATGAAGAAACAGAAATGATCACAAAAAATACGAACATTTTATTACAATATTAATTACGTACCACCATAATTTACAGAATTAAAAACATTTGAGTCTGTTGGAACAGAGTCGAAGTCAAAATTGGCGTATTATTTCCACTGACGAAGTTGTTGGGTCGTACGCAAACTCTCGATGAAAATCACTTTCCGCCATGATGCAATTGCAGATTTGACCTACAGCAGCATCCTTTGACCTAATGGGTCAAGTTGGTTATTAACTAATCAGAAAGCTGTGTTGTACTGACGTAATTCTTCGGAAAATTCCCGAAGACTTTCCGGTAACGCAATGCGGAAGTGACTAATCGATGTCGAAGTACGATCTGTTGGAATTGATTTCAGCGAATAAACGACATGGTTTTTCAAAAAACTAGTATCTAGCTATTTTTGAGAGGTAAACTGTATATGGCATGAAATATTTATCGCATTTTACTTGTATTAACAGGTCATTGTCGAAGCGTAGTTTACGCACGGTTACCGTGTTCTACGCATTCACAACATGTTCACAGCGATCAATATCCACGCTGTATCATATAATAATGATTACCAAGATTCGTTACGCAAGACCAAGTTTTAAATTAGTTACATTTTGAAGGGGTGGGTGTTTTGCCGAATGTGACCTCAAATATAAAAATTGCGCAAAAGTGGGGGGTGGGCGCTTGCCCGGGCATGGGCGCTAACGCGGTCGAGTACGGTATAAGAGAGTTTTCCCTGTAAATTTTGCTGAAAAAAACACACTTGAATGCCCTAGGTTTATTATCTTTTACAGTGAACATTTTTCTTACTAATGTTAGTAATTCACTTTGCTTAAATACAACTTCAAAACATGCACCTAATCAGAGTTGCCCTGGCACATGATAATTGGAGCCGAAAATTATTATATTGTAAACATAAAATCAGAAATGCTGTACTAATGCTGATCATCATCATCGTCATATTTTAAAGTATAAATTGCATTTCTTTCAGAATTATAATGAACAAGTTTTCTGTGTTTTTTTTCAGACTGCAGGTATTGGAAAATTACTTCAATCTGATACCCCTGCTCCTAAAATGGAATCTTTTGAAAGACCACTTCCTGTTATATCTACCGCTCCCAGGTAAGTAGATAAAATACTGTTTTATTTTTACTGGTATCAATTGTCATGATTTCAAGGTTGAAAGTTCATAATGATCAATGTGACATGCTGTCTTACATTTCCACAATGAAATGATTGCTGACTTCGGTTTAAACTATTTTGTATTGTTTTTGAGTTTTTGCTCCACCATTGCCAATATGTGTTTCCACGGGTACCACTAAAACTACATTACCACCAATAACATGTCAACCGCTCATTGCAAAACAGTGTGCTAAAAAGTTCAAGGTTGAAATTATATCATGGATTATGTCATAGTCACTACTTTGTGTCTTGTTTAGTATGGGTCCCATGCAATGAATACAATTTGTATATTTGATTAGTTTTATTAGTTGCCACAAACTCTTGCATACAGAAAGTGTGATTCATAAGAAAAAACAAAGCATACAAAAATAAATCCACAAATATTTTCTACTTCATCTAGCTTTTGGCACATACTGTTTCAGAATTTTTTAACTGTTATTCATCACCTATGTTTGTAATCCATGACTTTAACAGGATGGATTTAGCATGTCTCTGTTGAGCAGAATCAAAAGCTTGTGTCCTATCCACCATTTTGTAATGGGTTTCAAAACCTGAGATTCAGCGACAGATGTTGTGTTGAGTTAGATTCAGATCAGCAAAATGTCAGATTTTTGCTAAAATTTAATTAACAAGGCAAAATTGTTTCGAAATTTTCCATGATTTGCGGGATTCAGACAGTTCAAGCAATTCTCAATAATTTAGATTCAAATTTACTTCAGGTGGAGAACAGCGAGAGTGTTCATTTCATCAACATTCCGAGATATGCATGGTGAAAGAGATTTACTTACTCGGTTCGTCTTTCCTGAACTGAGAGCCAGAGCTAAGAAACATTTCATTAATGTGTATGAGGTTGATTTGAGATGGGGTGTAACAGAAGATGAAGCCAAAAGTAACAAGTGAGTGCTTTCTGAATTAATTTCACTGGTTTGATTTCATATTTATTTATTTTCATTTTTACTGGTCCGGCATAATTTTCCAGTTTTTCTTACTTTGACTTTCTGTTGAGTCACACATATACATGTCTGTTTTGTGATAAATGTTACACAGTGTAGTTTGTTACAGATTTTAAAAATCTTCTGCAATATTGAAGACACAATCAACAATGTGAAAATTCTAAAAGAACTAAAAATTTGTGATATTTTGTAGAGTAAAATGTTCAATCAAATCAATGGCCAGGATACAATTACTTTGCAATTTCCCCATAGCAACAAACTGTTCAATTTGGCAGCCATTTTGGATTGAATAAAAGGAAACAGTCGAGGTTCATAATTCAATGTGGTAATTTGATTTAAATTCTGAAAAAAAAATTAATATTACAAATCACAAATTTTCAGGAAATTTCCAAAATTTCTATTCCAAAAGTGTTTACGGTGCAACAATTCTTTGGTAGTTCAGTCACTATTTTTTCAACATTTGTCTACATGTAATGTACTTCAACAGATCTATTGAGATATGTCTAAGTGAAGTCTCCAGGTGTGATTTGTTTATTGGAATCCTTGGTGACAGATATGGATGGATTCCAGAACGATATCTGGCACCAGATACAGAAGAATTTGATTGGCTGAAAGATTATCCTGCAGGACGGTCGATAACTGAATTAGAAATGTTCCATGCAGCCCTGTGTGACTCACAGAACATGGGAGATAGAGCATTTTTTTATCTGCGATCTGGGAATTTTATGCGGTAAGTTAGTTATGATTTAAAGCGCGGTGGTCGTCGCGCAGCGCATGTTCGAATTTCATTTAAATAAACAATGTATTTAACACGCGTTGTATACGTCGCTATGAGTCCCATATCGAACAGGACGCGGCGCGACGACTGCCGCCCTTTAATTTATATTGATTGTCATTTCATTGCATATTTATGCAAATGTGAATGCCTAGAAGTTAAGTTATGCTAAGACTAGACTGTTTGAGCTGAAATTGACATAAATTGACACAACAAAATATAAGGGTGTCATGCATATTTATGCAAATGTGAATGCCTAGAAGTTAAGTTATACTAAGACTGTACTGTTTGAGCTGAAATTGACATAAATTGACACAACAAAATATAAGGGTGTCATGCATATTTATGCAAATGTGAATGCCTAGAAGTTAAGTTATGCTAAGACTAGACTGTTTGAGGTGAAATTGACATAAATTGACACAACAAAATATAAGGGTGTCATGCATATTTATGCAAATGTGAATGCCTAGAAGTTAAGTTATGCTAAGACTGTACTGTTTGAGGTGAAATTGACATAAATTGACACAACAAAATATAAGGGTGTCATGCATATTTATGCAAATGTGAATGCCTAGAAGTTAAGTTATGCTAAGACTGTACTGTTTGAGGTGAAATTGACATAAATTGACACAACAAAATATAAGGGTGCCATGCATATTTATGCAAATGTGAATGCCTAGAAGTTAAGTTATGCTAAGACTAGACTGTTTGAGCTGAAATTGACATAAATTGACACAACAAAATATAAGGGTGTCATGCATATTTATGCAAATGTGAATGCCTAGAAGTTAAGTTATGCTAAGACTAGACTGTTTGAGCTGAAATTGACATAAATTGACACAACAAAATATAAGGGTGCCATGCATATTTATGCAAATGTGAATGCCTAGAAGTTAAGTTATGCTAAGACTAGACTGTTTGAGCTGAAATTGACATAAATTGACACAACAAAATATAAGGGTGTCATGCATATTTATGCAAATGTGAATGCCTAGAAGTTAAGTTATGCTAAGACTAGACTGTTTGAGCTGAAATTGACATAAATTGACACAACAAAATATAAGGGTGTCATGCATATTTATGCAAATGTGAATGCCTAGAAGTTAAGTTATGCTAAGACTAGACTGTTTGAGCTGAAATTGACATAAATTGACACAACAAAATATAAGGGTGCCATGCATATTTATGCAAATGTGAATGCCTAGAAGTTAAGTTATGCTAAGACTAGACTGTTTGAGCTGAAATTGACATAAATTGACACAACAAAATATAAAGGTGTCATGCATATTTATGCAAATGTGAATGCCTAGAAGTTAAGTTATGCTAAGACTAGACTGTTTGAGCTGAAATTGACATAAATTGACACAACAAAATATAAGGGTGTCATGCATATTTATGCAAATGTGAATGCCTAGAAGTTAAGTTATACTAAGACTGTACTGTTTGAGCTGAAATTGACATAAATTGACACAACAAAATATAAGGGTGCCATGTATATTTATGCAAATGTGAATGCCTAGAAGTTAAGTTATGCTAAGACTAGACTGTTTGAGCTGAAATTGACATAAATTGACACAACAAAATATAAGGGTGCCATGCATATTTATGCAAATGTGAATGCCTAGAAGTTAAGTTATACTAAGACTAGACTGTTTGAGCTGAAATTGACATAAATTGACACAACAAAATATAAGGGTGCCATGTATATTTATGCAAATGTGAATGCCTAGAAGTTAAGTTATACTAAGACTGTACTGTTTGAGCTGAAATTGACATAAATTGACACAACAAAATATAAGGGTGTCATGCATATTTATGCAAATGTGAATGCCTAGAAGTTAAGTTATGCTAAGACTAGACTGTTTGAGCTGAAATTGACATAAATTGACACAACAAAATATAAGGGTGTCATGCATATTTATGCAAATGTGAATGCCTAGAAGTTAAGTTATGCTAAGACTGTACTGTTTGAGGTGAAATTGACATAAATTGACACAACAAAATATAAGGGTGTCATGCATATTTATGCAAATGTGAATGCCTAGAAGTTAAGTTATGCTAAGACTGTACTGTTTGAGGTGAAATTGACATAAATTGACACAACAAAATATAAGGGTGCCATGATATTTATGCAAATGTGAATGCCTAGAAGTTAAGTTATGCTAAGACTAGACTGTTTGAGCTGAAATTGACATAAATTGACACAACAAAATATAAGGGTGCCATGATATTTATGCAAATGTGAATGCCTAGAAGTTAAGTTATGCTAAGACTAGACTGTTTGAGCTGAAATTGACATAAATTGACACAACAAAATATAAGGGTGCCATGATATTTATGCAAATGTGAATGCCTAGAAGTTAAGTTATACTAAGACTGTACTGTTTGAGCTGAAATTGACATAAATTGACACAACAAAATATAAGGGTGTCATGCATATTTATGCAAATGTGAATGCCTAGAAGTTAAGTTATGCTAAGACTAGACTGTTTGAGGTGAAATTGACATAAATTGACACAACAAAATATAAGGGTGTCATGCATATTTATGCAAATGTGAATGCCTAGAAGTTAAGTTATGCTAAGACTAGACTGTTTGAGCTGAAATTGACATAAATTGACACAACAAAATATAAGGGTGCCATGCATATTTATGCAAATGTGAATGCCTAGAAGTTAAGTTATGCTAAGACTGTACTGTTTGAGCTGAAATTGACATAAATTGACACAACAAAATATAAGGGTGCCATGATATTTATGCAAATGTGAATGCCTAGAAGTTAAGTTATGCTAAGACTAGACTGTTTGAGCTGAAATTGACATAAATTGACACAACAAAATATAAGGGTGCCATGATATTTATGCAAATGTGAATGCCAAGAAGTTAAGACTAGACTGTTTGAGCTGAAATTGACATAAATTGACACAACAAAATATAAGGGTGCCATGCATATTTATGCAAATGTGAATGCCAAGAAGTTAAGTTATGCTAAGACTGTACTGTTTGAGCTGAAATTGACATAAATTGACACAACAAAATATAAGGGTGCCATGATATTTATGCAAATGTGAATGCCTAGAAGTTAAGTTATGCTAAGACTGTACTGGTTGAGCTGAAATTGACATAAATTGACACAACAAAATATAAGGGTGTCATGCATATTTATGCAAATGTGAATGCCTAGAAGTTAAGTTATGCTAAGACTAGACTGTTTGAGGTGAAATTGACATAAATTGACACAACAAAATATAAGGGTGTCATGCATATTTATGCAAATGTGAATGCCTAGAAGTTAAGTTATGCCAAGACTAGACTGTTTGAGCTGAAATTGACATAAATTGACACAACAAAATATAAGGGTGTCATGCATATTTATGCAAATGTGAATGCCTAGAAGTTAAGTTATGCTAAGACTAGACTGTTTGAGCTGAAATTGACATAAATTGACACAACAAAATATAAGGGTGCCATGATATTTATGCAAATGTGAATGCCAAGAAGTTAAGACTAGACTGTTTGAGCTGAAATTGACATAAATTGACACAACAAAATATAAGGGTGCCATGATATTTATGCAAATGTGAATGCCAAGAAGTTAAGACTAGACTGTTTGAGCTGAAATTGACATAAATTGACACAACAAAATATAAGGGTGCCATGATATTTATGCAAATGTGAATGCCAAGAAGTTAAGACTAGACTGTTTGAGCTGAAATTGACATAAATTGACACAACAAAATATAAGGGTGCCATGATATTTATGCAAATGTGAATGCCAAGAAGTTAAGACTAGACTGTTTGAGCTGAAATTGACATAAATTGACACAACAAAATATAAGGGTGCCATGATATTTATGCAAATGTGAATGCCTAGAAGTTAAGTTATGCTAAGACTGTACTGTTTGAGCTGAAATTGACATAAATTGACACAACAAAATATAAGGGTGCCATGATATTTATGCAAATGTGAATGCCTAGAAGTTAAGTTATGCTAAGACTGTACTGTTTGAGCTGAAATTGACATAAATTGACACAACAAAATATAAGGGTGCCATGATATTTATGCAAATGTGAATGCCAAGAAGTTAAGACTAGACTGTTTGAGCTGAAATTGACATAAATTGACACAACAAAATATAAGGGTGCCATGATATTTATGCAAATGTGAATGCCTAGAAGTTAAGTTATGCTAAGACTGTACTGTTTGAGCTGAAATTGACATAAATTGACACAACAAAATATAAGGGTGCCATGCATATTTATGCAAATGTGAATGCCTAGAAGTTAAGTTATGCTAAGACTGTACTGTTTGAGGTGAAATTGACATAAATTGACACAACAAAATATAAGGGTGCCATGCATATTTATGCAAATGTGAATGCCTAGAAGTTAAGTTATGCTAAGACTGTACTGTTTGAGCTGAAATTGACATAAATTGACACAACAAAATATAAGGGTGCCATGATATTTATGCAAATGTGAATGCCTAGAAGTTAAGTTATGCTAAGACTGTACTGTTTGAGCTGAAATTGACATAAATTGACACAACAAAATATAAGGGTGCCATGATATTTATGCAAATGTGAATGCCTAGAAGTTAAGTTATGCTAAGACTGTACTGTTTGAGCTGAAATTGACATAAATTGACACAACAAAATATAAGGGTGCCATGATATTTATGCAAATGTGAATGCCTAGAAGTTAAGACTAGACTGTTTGAGCTGAAATTGACATAAATTGACACAACAAAATATAAGGGTGCCATGATATTTATGCAAATGTGAATGCCAAGAAGTTAAGACTAGACTGTTTGAGCTGAAATTGACATAAATTGACACAACAAAATATAAGGGTGCCATGATATTTATGCAAATGTGAATGCCTAGAAGTTAAGTTATGCTAAGACTAGACTGTTTGAGCTGAAATTGACATAAATTGACACAACAAAATATAAGGGTGCCATGATATTTATGCAAATGTGAATGCCAAGAAGTTAAGACTAGACTGTTTGAGCTGAAATTGACATAAATTGACACAACAAAATATAAGGGTGCCATGATATTTATGCAAATGTGAATGCCTAGAAGTTAAGACTAGACTGTTTGAGCTGAAATTGACATAAATTGACACAACAAAATATAAGGGTGCCATGATATTTATGCAAATGTGAATGCCTAGAAGTTAAGACTAGACTGTTTGAGCTGAAATTGACATAAATTGACACAACAAAATATAAGGGTGCCATGATATTTATGCAAATGTGAATGCCTAGAAGTTAAGTTATGCTAAGACTGTACTGTTTGAGCTGAAATTGACATAAATTGACACAACAAAATATAAGGGTGCCATGATATTTATGCAAATGTGAATGCCTAGAAGTTAAGTTATGCTAAGACTGTACTGTTTGAGCTGAAATTGACATAAATTGACACAACAAAATATAAGGGTGTCATGCATATTTATGCAAATGTGAATGCCTAGAAGTTAAGTTATGCTAAGACTGTACTGTTTGAGCTGAAATTGACATAAATTGACACAACAAAATATAAGGGTGCCATGATATTTATGCAAATGTGAATGCCAAGAAGTTAAGACTAGACTGTTTGAGCTGAAATTGACATAAATTGACACAACAAAATATAAGGGTGCCATGATATTTATGCAAATGTGAATGCCTAGAAGTTAAGTTATGCTAAGACTGTACTGTTTGAGCTGAAATTGACATAAATTGACACAACAAAATATAAGGGTGCCATGCATATTTATGCAAATGTGAATGCCTAGAAGTTAAGTTATGCTAAGACTGTACTGTTTGAGGTGAAATTGACATAAATTGACACAACAAAATATAAGGGTGTCATGCATATTTATGCAAATGTGAATGCCTAGAAGTTATGCTAAGACTAGACTGTTTGAGCTGAAATTGACATAAATTGACACAACAAAATATAAGGGTGTCATGCATATTTATGCAAATGTGAATGCCTAGAAGTTAAGTTATGCTAAGACTGTACTGTTTGAGCTGAAATTGACATAAATTGACACAACAAAATATAAGGGTGTCATGCATATTTATGCAAATGTGAATGCCTAGAAGTTATGCTAAGACTAGACTGTTTGAGCTGAAATTGACATAAATTGACACAACAAAATATAAGGGTGTCATGCATATTTATGCAAATGTGAATGCCTAGAAGTTATGCTAAGACTGTACTGTTTGAGCTGAAATTGACATAAATTGACACAACAAAATATAAGGGTGCCATGATATTTATGCAAATGTGAATGCCTGGAAGTTAAGTTATGCTAAGACTGTACTGTTTGAGCTGAAATTGACATAAATTGACACAACAAAAATATAAGGGTGTCATGCATATTTATGCAAATGTGAATGCCAAGAAGTTATGCTAAGACTGTACTGTTTGAGCTGAAATTGACATAAATTGACACAACAAAATATAAGGGTGTCATGCATATTTATGCAAATGTGAATGCCTAGAAGTTATGCTAAGACTAGACTGTTTGAGCTGAAATTGACATAAATTGACACAACAAAATATAAGGGTGTCATGCATATTTATGCAAATGTGAATGCCTAGAAGTTATGCTAAGACTGTACTGTTTGAGCTGAAATTGACATAAATTGACACAACAAAATATAAGGGTGTCATGCATATTTATGCAAATGTGAATGCCTAGAAGTTATGCTAAGACTAGACTGTTTGAGCTGAAATTGACATAAATTGACACAACAAAATATAAAGGTGCCATGATATTTATGCAAATGTGAATGCCAAGAAGTTAAGTTATGCTAAGACTGTACTGTTTGAGCTGAAATTGACATAAATTGACACAACAAAATATAAAGGTGCCATGCATATTTATGCAAATGTGAATGCCTAGAAGTTAAGTTATGCTAAGACTAGACTGTTTGAGCTGAAATTGACATAAATTGACACAACAAAATATAAGGGTGTCATGCATATTTATGCAAATGTGAATGCCTGGAAGTTAAGTTATGCTAAGACTGTACTGTTTGAGCTGAAATTCACATAAATTGACACAACAAAATATAAGGGTGTCATGCATATTTATGCAAATGTGAATGCCTAGAAGTTATGCTAAGACTGTACTGTTTGAGGTGAAATTGACATAAATTGACACAACAAAATATAAGGGTGCCATGCATATTTATGCAAATGTGAATGCCTAGAAGTTAAGTTATGCTAAGACTAGACTGTTTGAGCTGAAATTGACATAAATTGACACAACAAAATATAAGGGTGTCATGCATATTTATGCAAATGTGAATGCCTAGAAGTTAAGTTATGCTAAGACTGTACTGTTTGAGCTGAAATTGACATAAATTGACACAACAAAATATAAGGGTGCCATGCATATTTATGCAAATGTGAATGCCTAGAAGTTAAGTTATGCTAAGACTGTACTGTTTGAGGTGAAATTGACATAAATTGACACAACAAAATATAAGGGTGCCATGCATATTTATGCAAATGTGAATGCCTAGAAGTTAAGTTATGCTAAGACTGTACTGTTTGAGCTGAAATTGACATAAATTGACACAACAAAATATAAGGGTGTCATGCATATTTATGCAAATGTGAATGCCTAGAAGTTATGCTAAGACTGTACTGTTTGAGCTGAAATTGACATAAATTGACACAACAAAATATAAGGGTGTCATGCATATTTATGCAAATGTGAATGCCTAGAAGTTATGCTAAGACTGTACTGTTTGAGCTGAAATTGACATAAATTGACACAACAAAATATAAGGGTGCCATGATATTTATGTAAATGTGAATGCCTGGAAGTTAAGTTATGCTAAGACTGTACTGTTTGAGCTGAAATTGACATAAATTGACACAACAAAAATATAAGGGTGTCATGCATATTTATGCAAATGTGAATGCCAAGAAGTTATGCTAAGACTGTACTGTTTGAGCTGAAATTAACATAAATTGACACAACAAAATATAAAGGTGCCATGCATATTTATGCAAATGTGAATGCCTAGAAGTTATGCTAAGACTAGACTGTTTGAGCTGAAATTGACATAAATTGACACAACAAAATATAAGGGTGTCATGCATATTCATGCAAATGTGAATGCCTAGAAGTTATGCTAAGACTGTACTGTTTGAGCTGAAATTGACATAAATTGACACAACAAAATATAAGGGTGTCATGCATATTTATGCAAATGTGAATGCCTAGAAGTTATGCTAAGACTAGACTGTTTGAGCTGAAATTGACATAAATTGACACAACAAAATATAAAGGTGCCATGCATATTTATGCAAATGTGAATGCCTGGAAGTTAAGTTATGCTAAGACTGTACTGTTTGAGCTGAAATTGACATAAATTGACACAACAAAATATAAAGGTGCCATGCATATTTATGCAAATGTGAATGCCTAGAAGTTAAGTTATGCTAAGACTAGACTGTTTGAGCTGAAATTGACATAAATTGACACAACAAAATATAAGGGTGTCATGCATATTTATGCAAATGTGAATGCCTGGAAGTTAAGTTATGCTAAGACTGTACTGTTTGAGCTGAAATTCACATAAATTGACACAACAAAATATAAGGGTGTCATGCATATTTATGCAAATGTGAATGCCTAGAAGTTAAGTTATGCTAAGACTAGACTGTTTGAGCTGAAATTGACATAAATTGACACAACAAAATATAAAGGTGCCATGCATATTTATGCAAATGTGAATGCCTAGAAGTTAAGTTATGCTAAGACTGTACTGTTTGAGCTGAAATTGACATAAATTGACACAACAAAATATAAAGGTGCCATGCATATTTATGCAAATGTGAATGCCTAGAAGTTAAGTTATGCTAAGACTAGACTGTTTGAGCTGAAATTGACATAAATTGACACAACAAAATATAAGGGTGTCATGCATATTTATGCAAATGTGAATGCCTAGAAGTTATGCTAAGACTGTACTGTTTGAGCTGAAATTGACATAAATTGACACAACAAAATATAAGGGTGCCATGCATATTTATGCAAATGTGAATGCCTAGAAGTTAAGTTATGCTAAGACTAGACTGTTTGAGCTGAAATTGACATAAATTGACACAACAAAATATAAGGGTGCCATGCATATTTATGCAAATGTGAATGTCTGGGAGTTAACACTGTAGTATGTGTGTAATTTAAATTCACTGTTACAATATGTACTGGTCAATTCCAGACACATGTTTACTCGTGCTTAAATAAATATGAAATGTGTAATATTCTAATCGACTCCTGCAGGGATGTACCATCAAAATGGAAATCAGATTTTGAAACAGAGACCAATTCTAGCAAAGAGAAGATCAAGAGTTTAAAAGAGAAAATCAGAAGAAGTGGACTAGAAGTTTATGATGAGTGAGTGATACCTTGATAATATTGTGAGAATAATCACACTGTTGCACAAAGACAATATTGTATAACAAATCAATGTAGCTATGACTCAGGACAGTGGTACTACCTCATCTTTGCTAGCCAAGGTCTAAGTTTATTCGGCCAAGCCTCTAAACAGACCTTGGCAGAACGACCATCAAATATGCGCATTCTAACAGCGCCCCTAGTAGTCAGTCGCGGCTAATCATTGTCCAATCAGTTTGCGTGTTACAAATCCCTCTTTGGCGTTTCATTTTAAACAAAATTGTGATATTTGTGATGATAAAATTGCGAAAGTTTTTTGGTGTTGGTGCCCTCAAGCCTCATCGGGTACAGGCAATCATCGCAGTTTTGTGTCGGAACGATGTCTTATCACGACAAAAAACAGGAAGTGGAATTTTATTTAATAATTTGGTACGTCCAAGCTGATTGGGCGCCTTGTTTCTAGGCACGCACAATCAGATCTCACTGCTTAAGATAGGCAACTAGCCTATGCGATCCCGCACGGTATTGTGTAGAGGCCTATAGGTCAAAGACACGGGACCGTACGATTCGGACGATGGTACTACCTATGTGCATAGTTTTATTATTTTTTTTAAATTATTACAATTATTCAAGTCAAGCACTATGGTAAAAATAAGTCGTATTTTAATGAACTAGTACACAATGAAATTTAATTTGTAAAAATGGGCTTATAATAGAGTGAATATGGTATATCGCATAGGCTTCCATTACCGTATTTGCTCTTGGTATTTCATAATTCCAATAGAGGCTATAGTAAACACTATTTTTTTTAAATTGGATTATCAAAATATGATTAATGACACTTTTCTGTTCTTTTCACCACTAGACTTTCTCATGATTTCTTACTACTGTAAAATGACTAATTTTCACTGGGTTTAAATTTAAAACCCAGTGAATAATTAACCCCTTTACAGTACCATTTTGTAATGTTAGGGCAAGGTCATGCTAGTTTCACTATGTTTTTATTCATTCTAGTTACCCTTGTGAATGGGAAGGACTGATAGATGGGAAGCCAATGGTTGGTAAACTGGAACACTTTGGAACCCGAGTTCTTAATAATTTATGGAATGCGATTTTGAAGTCCTTCCCAGATGAGGTAAGTGTACCTTTACAATACAAGGATTTTAAAGGAATACAGAGAAGAGTATCAGACATTATTATACATCTGTCACCGTAATGTCATAAATTACAGCGTCCTATGATTTTGCAGTATTGCACTGGGTATTTTCATCCTACCATATTATGAAATGCAAATTTCCAAATATGGAACAATTATGTGCGTAAACGTCCTCTAATAATAAAAACAAACATGACTGCCCCCAGTGTTTGACAGGACTCCCCACAAAGAAGTTCGCTAAATCTGTTCTAAACTTTTTGGATTTCGACATTCCCATGATGTATCCCTGGGAGGAAAAGATGTATAATAATAAGGTTATTATGAGGATACTGCAAAGTATTCACTGAGACAGTATGTAGTTGCATCGACATTAGCTGTGCGTCGGTCGATACTTCCGCTGTACTGTCTTTGTGCATTCTTTGCAGTATCCTCTTAAAAAACCTCATAGTATCATGTGCACTGTCTGAGTGCATACTTTGTCCTACCCTCATAATATCCTTATTATAATACATCTTTCTGTTTCAGTCATCTTTGATGGCAACTGAGCTAAAAAAAAGGCACCATAATTTTGGCAGGAAAACTTGTGGAGCTTGAATTATTGCAATGTCTTGTTAGAATTGAAATAAAGTGAAAAACTTGTATGCAAAAAAATCGCCCAGTCCAGTCATTGCACATTATTAGATTAGCAACAGTAACTAAGTGACACAATGTTTGACTGTGGAATAATCAACTACTGTAATCTTATTAGAGAAAGATTCTATGAATGGGTTCATTGCACATTATGTTCTTCTACAGGAAGCAGTTCAGGATGAAATCTCCCATGATGCATCCCTACATGAAGCGTGTATCGAAGATCATCTGCATACGTTTGTTGGAAGAAAAGCGTTATTAAAGCAATGTCTGGACAGTGTGTCCAGTAGTAAACATGGGTTGATAGTGCTTAGTGGAAAAGCTGGTAGTGGAAAGTCGGCTGTTATGGTAAGTTTAGTAGATTGATTATGGTTAGTGGGAATTAATACTGCTGGTGTAAAGTAAGTTGTTATAGTAACCATAGTGGGTTGATAGTGGTTAGTGGGAAAGCTGGTAGTAGAAAGTCAGCTGTTATGGTAAGTATGGTAGATTGATAGTGGTTAGGGGAAGACTGCTAGAGGTGAGTTGGTTATGGTAAGTATGGTGGATTGATAGTGGTTAGTGGGAATTAAACTGGTAGTGAGAACCACAAATTTAGGGGGTTTGTACCACAAAATTTCTGCTTGATTGTCTGGGTGCATTGTTGTGATATCCCATTTAATAAACATTTTTTTTATGTCATAGTGTGGGAGATATTGTGTCTGTTAATACCGGTACATTAATGTAAAATTTAAAACATGTACAGACATAAACGGACATTTAATTAGATATTCCGTCTCTGTTTTCGCCACCAGGCTGCTGTTGTTGATAAACTGAGAGATAAGAAGACGTACTATGGGTCGCAGCATGTAATACCACATTGTATCGGTGGCGTACCAGGGTCTGCTAACATTGTATCAATCTTAACACGAATATATCATGAACTGCAAAGAAGATTTACCTTGACAATTGATATTCCTTCAGACTATAAGTAAGTACATTTATTATACATCTGTCACGGTAATGCCATAAGTTACAGCGTACCGTAATTTTGTGGTATTTTATGGGGTATTTTCATCCTACCAAAATAGGAAATGCGAATTCTAAATATGGAATGATTACCCGCGTAAGCGTCCTCTAATATTAAAAAAAAACATGGTTGCCACAAGGCGTTGACCAGACACCACACAAAGAAGTTCGCTGATTCTGTTCTTAACTTTTTGTGTTTCGGCATTCCCATGATGTTTTATTGGGAGGAAAAGATGTATAATAATAAAGTTATTACGATGATACTGCACAGTATGCACTCAGATAGTACGTTGTTGCATCGACTTCCGCTGCATGTTGGTCGATAGTCTTGCTTTACTGTTTTCGTGCTTACTTTTCCGTGTCCTCGTAATAACCTCATAGTATATTGAAATAACATCAATACAAACTGACAAATGTGGGTGGATTATTAGTAGATGTGTATTATTACAAATAAAAAGCAAGACTCGCTTTTCTATCTAGCTTTGCTGTCATAAAAAATGACAGAGGAGAACAGTTTATATATACGTGAATGTCTGTCATTGGTGGCAACCATCCAATATAAATGATTTCTTAAAAACGTATATTTTCAATTTTCAATTTTTTTATGAATATTTTTGTCACTTTTCAGAAATGTTTATTTTTAACTTCTTCTTAAAAATCTCTACTCTAATTGCTTTGGTAATATGTATACCGGTACATTCACTTTGGATGGACCTCTATTACATTCAAAGATATTTTTATTTCTCTAATTTTAGTAAATATTTTGTTCATTTTTGGTACAAATACTTCTTTAGGAGACAATATGATTTTTTTTCTGAATTTCAACCTGAAACAATTTCACTACAGGAAGTAGTCTACTGTCTACACACACTGGAAAACTAACAAGTCATTTCGTAGCGATGACAGAGCTTGTCAATAACCTATCACATCATGGTAACCGTTCTGTACATGTGTATTTCCAACTCATTCCTTTTGTACATAGTGAGTTACAGTCACGATTTTTTTTTCAATTTTAAAAGTTGAGTAAATAAGCAAAAATAATGATGAGTTGAAATGACATAAATCTTGAATATAACTTTTCATCTCTTCTCTCCTCTTACCTTCCATGATTTCACCATGTACCTGTATATCAATAATTAAACCTGTTCACAAAGTATTAGTAGTTTCCAACTACTTTCTTGAAATGAAATTGATCAATTTTAATGAGATTCAACTGAACTGAAATGTTATTTTCTCTATATAGTAATATACAGTACAGTTCTCGCGAAAGCTTTGGCTTTTGTGGCATCATTGTCGCCTATGCATGGCTTCATTGTCGCCTCAGCATCGCATCATTGTGGCATCAGCTTCGTGTCATTGAAAATTGAAGCTCTGTTCGCCTCGCTTATTTTGTGGCATCATCGTGGCCTCAGCTTCGTTGTCTCATGGCATCAACATGGCATCAGCTTCAAAGTATTGCGACATGAGTATGACCTCATTATTTTCACACGGAAAGGCAGTAGAGAAAAACACATGTACAGAAGTTCGATATGTAATCGATTTGAAATTCAAGGCGGTAAGGGGAATAAAATAATATGACCAAGAGTAAAATGACATTTTGAAAAGATATCTTGTTTAATTATTTAATGTTGCGAGTATTGGATACCAAAAACTTTGTGAAGTACATTGCAATCTGCAAGGTGACGAGTGTCATATTGACTGCAAGGAAAATCGTGATAAATTTAAATCACACGATGCAATCGTCGTTCGGATACAACACAATTTGCTATACGAAATGAAACTGTTCTTGTTATAAAATTACCTTATTTTCGTTCATTTTATTTGCTGGTAAGAGAACAGATTCAGATTCCTCATTTCGGTGGTATTTTTCTGTGTTTCGTTTAGTTTTAGCAGAGTCCAATCCCATGCCCGGACTACTAATACATGCAAAACACACGTACGCCGCCTGGTGCGTCAACGTTGTCGTCTGCCATCTTGATACAAAGTTCCAAAACAAGTGCGTACATTTCTAACTATGATTGGATGGTTGTGGCGGAGTCGGTCTGGTAAAATTTTACATCCAGTTTTCAAAATTAAGTCACGATCAGTGACCTAAGCTCGACCTATACGTACTTTAAAAGTATTCTCACAAAAAATATTTTTGAATAAAAACGAGCCACATAATATAAAAAATTGAATAGCACTTGACATGCAGAAATAATTTATTGGGCTTCAGAAAAAAACGTGTCCAGTGGTGCCCAGTCAATGAACAATTTGAAACTCATGATACACACGAAAGTCATTCGATACTGAATATCATCGACCCAAATCTGGTTTACCTTATTTCCCAACTTGCAAAACTGATTTGTATCTCAGCCCATTTTTTTTTCTTTTTTTTTCAAATCCCTGCAGTTTGTCAAAATATAGTGATGTTTTTTAGTGAATGATTGTGAAGCCTGTCACAGCACAAAAAAACTATGTGAATCAAATATGCTTTGTTACAACATCATTGATTGGCTGAAAGCCACCTGATCGGAGCGCACAACCTGGGTCACAGAACCATATTTGTCCGTATTATCAACGAGACTTTGTGAGAGAACCACACCCACGCTTTCAACCATTTTTAGCGCGGAAGTTGCCAACAAATGTCGAAAAACTTGTGAATTTTATGGATTTGAATAAAATAAAGCTAGCGATTGGTAAGACTGGGTAATAATATATCCCCGATGCTCTTCGATTTTTTAAAATTTTATTTCAAGGTGAGAAATGGATAATTGAAGTTCCATCGATTTCAAGGCGACTGTTTCACCGCGACAACTTTATGCCGTGTTGTAGTTTCACGAGGTAAAACAAAAATATAATAAATAGTACTTGTTTAATTATTTTGTTTTACAGCCCGCAAATTACGGGACATGATCCCCATGAATTACGATAAATAAATGCTGATTGTGTTGAATGACGGACGTCTGGACCGTTTGGAGAAACCAACGGGGATATTCCAAACAAATTATTGGGACACGGTCGGTAGACATTTCAAACAAATGAAATTATTAACGAAAGAAGAAATAAATATATGCAACATTGACAAAAATACAAAGAGATATTAGGTTTTATTTTAGCCTTAGAAATATTTTCTTTCAGTCAGTCCATGCGTGGGACTTCTATTTAGCTTCATGGTCCTTCGGCTTGTCTTCTCCTTGGGGGATTCGGAAATAACAATAATTATACAAATCGTAAACTCAACACAGTGAAGAAAAGAAACCCAGACAACCATGTCGTACTAATGTTAAGTTGTTTAAAATAAAATAGTCAATCCCAGCCAAATCTAAGTCAAAGGGTCAGATTGCGTGCATATAATTATAGATAGTTAAAACAAAAAGTATTTGAACTTTTGACGGTTGTTCAACATCTATGCACGGTTACTAAACTAGTAACCCCGATCTATGAAAACCACAAAATTGTTAGTAGTCCGAATTTTTGCACAGTCGAAAATAAAGCGGAAATTCAACAAGCGGTCGCAAAAACGAGCGATTGAAAAGCGGAAGCGGGCGAGAGGTTGGGCGAAATGAGTTCTGTACTTCTTTGTTTGATGAAGCGATGCTGATGCCACATTGTCGCCATAATGAGGCCACAATGAAGCGAAGCGATGACTGCCTCAACTTTTTATGTCGCCACATTGAAGCGATGCTGAAGCCATAACAATGCCATAATGATGCGATGCTGAAGCGAAGCTGACGCTGAAGTGAAGCCAAAGCTTCTGCGAGAACTGTACTGTAGGTCTATGCCAATAGATACTAGAAATGGAAAAAAAAGTTTCTTTCATTTGACTTTTATTTTTTAACTTTTGGTATTGCTTTATATTTTATACTGTCATATTTTTGCTGCTATCAGTTTTGTGGTCTGATGATTTAAGTGAGTTTGAGGGGACAAATTTACATGAAGGCCACTGAGTTCATGTCACAGTCATATTTCATTGTGTGTTTTACCCATAATTCAGTGTTTTACCCATACTCCATTGCATTTAACACCAACCAATGAACATTCATATTACAGAAATCTTATGTCGCAACTACCAGATGTTTTGAAAGAAGCAGTAATGCAAGCTGGGAATATTCCTATTGTTCTTTGCATCGATGGATTAGATCTGTTGGATGAGGTTCATCAAGCTCAGAATATGGATTGGTTGCCAAGCCAACCACCAGAGGTAAGAAGAGATCAAACTCCAAATGTATTATAATTTATTATACAAACAGATTCAAAAAAGTACAGTGTACTTTTCCCATTAAATCTGGCTAGTCATTTTTATAAATATCTTTATTACCATACTATTATTTCGTTGCTGTTATACATGAATAATGTTATGTTATATGTATGAGGATGATGACTTATCTGTTTTAATGAATTTTGGGTTACAATCCTTCCCACCTAAATTTTAGCCAGTATTTTCAGCTCAAAATGTTTAGATACATTATTTGATTGTCTCAGGACTTTATAGTTCATATCCATTGATTGATTTGTTATTCTCAATGGGCAAGGTTGTAATACTTTCGCTATGTTATTAATCTAGTAAACTTACATGCAATTTGTTGGTCAATCCGCACTTTTATTACAAATGTATTTCTAATACAGCGAATACATTTAGTTATGTTTTACACATTTTTGTTATGCAATTTCTGTAATTCTGTCGTCATGACAACTTGTTAATTTTATCAATTCCATTTTTTCCTCCACATACAGGGAGTGAGAATACTTGTAAGTTGTATTGAAAATGGTCCATGTCATAAAAAGTTGTTACAACATAAACTACTGACCATTAGTATTGGGAGTATGGATATGTGGGATAAAGCCGAGATGGTGAGAAAGTCTTTAGCCATACACAGGAAAGCATTAGATGAATCACCATTCAATAATCAGGTAAAAACAAAAGTAAAGTTGTTATCAATGTCTGCCACTGAGGGCAGAACAGCATTGCGTGAATCACCATTCATAATCAGGTAAAAACAAAAGTTATCAATGTCTGCCATTGAGGGCAGAACAGCGTTGGATGAATCACCATTCAATTATCAGATAAAAACAAAAGTTGTTATCAATGTCTGCCTCTGATGGCAAACAGCTTCGAGTGAATTGCCATTAAATAGGTAAAAACAAAAACTGTTTTTCATATCTGTCACTGAGGGCAGAACAGCATTAGAGTACTGCTCTAATTATTTATTTTTGCTTATTGTGCTGACCCAGTAAATATTCAAATTTTACAATAAATATAGTGTTTTATTCACAAACAAGAAAATTTGAAACCTCTGTAATATATATTATTATTCATCTGTCACCGTAACACCATAAGTTACAGCGTGCAGCGCGTCGGTCGATATTCCTGCTGTACTGTCTTCGTGCATACTTTGCAGTATCCTCATAATAATCTCATATTAAGTTAAAGTTAAACCCAGTGAATAGTTCTCCCTCCTAAAGTTGTACTCTTATAGCATTGTAAAATTTTTAATTTATTGTTCACAGATGAAATTACTTTTGTCAAAGAGAGAAGCCGGTATTCCTTTGTTTCTAAACCTAGCATGTGAAGAACTAAGAGTGTTTGGTGTTTTTGAGAAAGTAAGTTTGTCCAAATTCAAGTTATGTACTTCTGAGCGTGTGACTGCACATGTATTTAATTCATAAGAGGAGAGAACTCCAAGTCTGTGATATATTAGATCAGTCCTCTCCTCATTGCAAGCATGGAAAATGGTCTGGTATAACTGCCACTGTATTGACGTGATCAGTTCAGCTGGTACTCCACTCGTATTACTACAGTTTAATCAGTAAACTATCATATGAGTTAAAGTCTATGATATACTGAATTAGGGCTTTGTGTCTTTACTCAAAACCCAGAGGAATTGAATCTCGGCCACTGACACTAGTCTGGTGTAACTACCACTGTACTGATGTGATCAGTTCAGCTGGTACTCCACTCATATTACTACAGTTTAGTAAGTAAACTATCATATGAGTTCAAGTCTGTGATTTACTGAATTGAAGTGCCCTGTACTTACAACAGTCAAACCGTAGAGGAACTGAATCTCAGACACTAACAATAGTCTACCACTGCACTGATGTGATCAGTTCAGCTGGTACTCCGCTTCTATGAATACTACAATTATCCAGATCCAGGGACTTATTGACATCCATGCATGTGTGTGTCTGTCCGTCTGTCTGTCCGTCTGTCTGTTTGTATACAGCCACATCTCACACATGCATGGTCCGATTCAGTCAAAACTTCACATACATCAGACATCATATTAAACAAACACCGACTGTATTTTTGTCATCATCAAATCCAACTGATTGGCAGTCACCTTATTTAACCCTTTCACCACCAGTTCCTTCTTTTCATTACAAATTCAAAAAATAGTCCCATTTATAGTCTACAGTTTCCTTCAGATAATTTGGACAAAAATAGCCAATTTTGTTGAGTGAAAACTGAAAATTGACTCAAATTTTGTTGGCTTCGAAATTAGAGTTCATTTCCAGACAAATTTGGGTGAGAAAGTCTGGTGGTGACTAGGTTAAACAACTGCAATTCCAAGGATCCATATCTCATACATACCTGAACCAATCAAGTTTAAACTTCACAAATACATCACATATCAAATATATTCTATATCTTGCATCATTGACAATGACTTGTTTTTATTAAAACTTTCTCTGACAGGTATCACAGAGAATAAAAGCAATGGCACAAACAGTTGGGATGCTATTACAAGAGGTGATTCAGAGGCTTGAGAATGACCATGGCAGGGAGTTGGTGTCTCTGGCATTGTCACTTCTGGTCTGTGTGAGAGATGGTAAGTCTGTCAGTCATAATGTCACTTCTGGTCTGTACGAGATGGTAAGTTTGTCAATGTCACTTTTGGTCTAAGAGACAGTAATATCTGGTCTGGTCTGTGTACCGTCTTCGCTAGCAAAGGTCTAAGTTTATTCGGCCAAGCCTCTAAACAGACCTTGGCAGAACGACCATAAAATATGCGTATTCTAACAGTGCCCCCAGTAGTCAGTTGTGGCTAATCATTGTCCAATTAGTTTGCGTGTTACAAATTACTCTTTGGCGTTTCATTTTAAACAAAATGGCGGCGCCCATGAATCGTGATATTTGTGATGATAAAATTGCAAAAGTTTTCGGTGTTGGTGCCCTCAAGCCTCATCAGGTACAGGCAATCACCGCAGTTTTGTGTGGGAAGGATGTCTTCATAGCGACAAAAACAGGAAGTGAAATTTTGTTTTATAATTTGGTACGTCCATGCTGATTGGGTGCCTCCTTTCGAGGCGCGCACAATCAGATCTCACTGCTTAAGATGCGCAATTAGCCTATGCGATCTCGCTCGGTAGAGACCTATAGGGCTCATACCACTAATTGAATTTCCATAGACGACAATGTTAACATATGACGAGATTGCTATATGAAAATGACGAAGAAAGTTGAAAATATGGCTCAAAAATGGGAAATCAACATGCCAGTAATCAACCATATGAAAAAAACTAACATGTTGGCCAGCTCAAACTCTTGCAAATCTCAGGTAAACAAGACACACCTACTGTATTTGGATTGCACCAAGAGAAATCACTGGAAAAACACCAAGATTAGAACATCCATTAACACACAGAATAAACCCACAGGTACACAGCCGCTGAGTAGTAAACAAAAGACCACATGTTGGTCTCACCTCTGACCCAGGTGATTACGCCCTCAAACAGGGAGCACCTGAGAAAAATAATATTTAAAAAATTTCATTGGTTCTTGCTAGGCATTTAAATTGAGGGCTACGAGCAGCCATTGGTTAATTAGTGGCATGAGACCTATAGGTCGAAGACACGGGACCGTGCGATTCAAACGATGGTCTGTGTACAAGATGGTACAATACTAAATAATAATTTGTATTGTGAATTTGACTGAAAAGTAAGGATGACTGACATTTTCCGAATTTCCATTTTAGGTTTATTAGAGGATGAGCTACATAGTCTGTTGAGCCTCTCAGAAGTTTTGAGTGAAATGAAATATACTTATAATGATATAAGAAATATCCGTCTGGCATCGAGTGATTATCTGCCCCAAGCTAACTTTACTCGACTTATGAGAGGTCTACAGAGTTTTTTAAGACCTTTAGGAGAAGATAGGTGAGTCTTTAACCTTTGAACTCATTTTAAAAGAGTCTAATCATTGGCTTCTAATATATACTACATGTGTGCAAGTCCTTCCGATATTGACAAGCCTTTAACTTTTTCACTTTAAACCTGGGGAGTCGTCACCTACGCATGCATCAGATGGCCATAGTGTGTCATTGTTTACAAACAAGCGTCTACCCATGAGCCTTTGTGTTTTTATCATGTGCTGTTATCGTCGCTTGGAACTTATGTGCGTGCATGATTCCCGTGCGTGCGCAGGTGATGACCCTCCCGCTTTAATATAAGTGAGTCTTTAAACTTTGATTTGCATGATATGCGAATCATTAAAATGTAAAATCCAATATAAGTTTTGAATTGAAATATAGGGGAGTTTTTATAATGTGAAATTCAATCAAATTTTGCATTGTAATATAGAGAAGTCTTTAAAATGCATCTTTCCTGCATATTTATAACTCTTGTCTCACTCTCAAATCTTAGTGGTCATTTTCATCTAAATACCATTGTCATTGTGTTCTCGTTGCAGCGTTGGTCGATTGATTCTTGCACACACTGAAATAGAGAGGGCCATCAAACTGCGATATATGAAGTTATCTGGCGCAGAGTACGAGATAATGCTACATAGACTAGTTGCAGGTGAGATATCTCAAAGGGAATACATGTCATACTAGGGTGTATAACATTACAGATATGTCATTGGCAATGAGAATCAACTCTCTGACACATCAAGAAGCAAACTATATTCTGCCTTTGGACTATATAGAACATGGATTTAGGGAAGTGACCAAAATCAAACTGGTCGGTTTCCTGTGGGGCCCCACCAATGCCCGAACCGGCACGACATGGCCTGGCAATACCGTACTTTCCTCGGACATGAGCTTCCCCGGGAGTAGTGATTCACACTTGAATGTTCATACATGTGGTTAACGGTATGGACGACGGCATTCTGGAGAATGAAATATTCACAACAAACACAATGGTACAATTACCTAGTACGGCGTGAGGTGGGAGTGTTGTCATTTTAAACTGAGTACAATATTAACAACAATGGTGTGATATAGAATGAGACTGTAATTTTATTTATTTTTTTCAATTGTGAAACTTAAATTCAGACCATTGCCCAGTATCAATCTTGCCTAGACTAGAGGTCATACATGGGTAAATTGAGTGAATATATTAAAATATGAAGACATGCTAGTCATTGAAAACATCGCAACGAATGTAGCAAATACATCAACCGTTGATAAAAGTGGTACTCCTTTTCAGGGAGTTAGTCGTTTTTCGTCTTTGGAAAGGTGAGAACATGTGAACAATAGGATTATAATCATGAACAATGAGCGCCGGTTTACCCCGGGTAAGTGCCTGCGTTGGCGGTGACCCTCGTGTGGCCAAAGAGCTTATCTGACTTCCAGGGTGTTGGTGTAGCCCTGCGGGAAACCAACCAGTTTTATTTTGGTCACTTACCTTAGTAAACAGTTGAATTGATTTCATTTTCATATTCTATTATGGAATTTTTATTTTGAAGTCGTCACACATCTTATTTATACTTATACTTTAAAGCATATGTAATCCATATTGTTTTATTTCTAGGATACTTTCATAATGAAGCCGACCCAAATAGGAATGGTACGTGGTCTGGAAAAAAACCACGTCCCTTTAGTGAACTTCCTTATCATCTTGCCTGTGCTGGTTGCTATAGAGACCTGGAAGCTGTATTGTGTAATTTAAGTTTCATCAAATTAAAATGTCAAATGGGGATGGCTGGATACTTAATGGATGACTTCATAGCTCAGGGTAACAATGTGTCAAAGGTCATACGAAGAGAACAAGAAAAGTTCCTTTCAAAGGAGAATGTTAAGGTCAGTACTCATAAAAATGTGAACAGTACAATAAACATCAATAAATAAATGCAATTATCAACCAATTTCACCAAAAATTATTTTTTGAACCATGAGATAGAGTGAGTGAACTTCACCAAAACTATTTTATCCTGCCATGCCAATTTTTAGCTCCGCTGTTGAATTTGTCTGGCTGGGCTTATCATAGGAGTGATTGTCCGTCATCAACTTTTTACTTTCTCATCTTCTTCTTGAAAACTACAAGCCTGAATGCTTTGATACTTGGTGTATATGTATCTTGGGTAGAGCTCTTTTAGAATTGTTCATTTCGTGATGATATCTTCAATTTTGATGAATATTTTTGTCATTTTTGGTAAAAATTATATTTTTTAACTTCTTGTTAAAAACCGCAAGTCTGATTGCTTCAATATTATACATATAGGTACCTCAGGTAGACCTCTCTGCATTCAAATGTTTTCTTATGGATTGTAAATGTTGAGCTCACCCGTCGTTGAATATGACAGAGCAGAGCAGTTCTGATCAGTGATTTCTGTCATCATCTCATTTTGTATATTTTCTTGACAGGCTTTCAGGTCGTTTGTATCACGTAATCTTCACATCCTGTCGAACTATCCAATACTCACATTACAACAAGCACTGAATGAACCAACGGATACTATCCCAGCCAAGATGGCTACCGATATGATATCAACCAATCACAAGATGGTATTATGGACCAATAAACATGAAGAGGAAGATCCCTGCTTAATGACTATCAGTGGCCAATCGGATGTAAGTATTAATAGTTCAAAATTGGAATGACCACCTTCTTGCAAGTATGCATATTTTGAAATATTTCCTAACCAGTCATATGCGAGTATGCAAATTTTGAAATATTTCCTAACCAATCATATGAAAGTATGCATATTATGAAATATTTCCTAACCAGTCATATGCAAGTATGCATATTTTGAAATATTTTCTAACAAATCATATGAAGGTATGCATATTTTGAAATATTTCCTAACCAATCAGATGCAAGTATGCAAATTTTGTAATATTTTCTAACCAATCATATGAAAGTATGCATATTATAAAATATTTCCTAACCAATCATATGCAAGTATGCATATTTTGAAATATTTTCTAACAAATCAGATGCAAGTATGCATATTTAAAATATTTTCTAACCAATTATGTGAAAGTATGCATATTTTGAAATATTTCCTAACCAATCAGATGCAAGTAGGCATATTTTGAAATATATTTTCTAACCAATCATATGTAAGTATGCATATTTTGAAAAACTTCCAACCAATCAGATGCAAGTATGTATATTTTGAAATAATTTTTAACCAATCATATGCATCATTCTGATGTCTTGTCATGTCTGTTCTGCTACATCAATTTGTTATGCAATAGTGTTGAAAAAATGTAAAACTCAAAGTGAGACATATTCTTGATGTTCGTCAGAACTTATACTCTCTGATATCATTCAGTGATGACAATAAACTCCCATCAGTTTATTGTTGAGATTTAATATTCAAACTAATAAACAGTGAGAATAATATCAAGTCTCACCGTGGTCTGTGATAGTGTCAGTTTTTTAGAGCTATTTTCGCACTTTGAATGCTAAATATAAAATGAACATTTGGTAAAATATTGCATGGTATCCCAGCAATACTTGAATCATGGCTGTTTAATTTATTATTATATTATATAAATATTTAATAAATAATCGGTGAAAATATACAGGTTTAATTTTAGCCGATTTGATGTTGAACTATTGTTTTTTTTTCAGACCGTGACCTGTGTAGCGGTAACTGCTAATAATAATTATTTTGCTGTTGGAACTCATGACTGTATTCTCAAGTTGTTTGACCTTGTGACAGGACGTGTGAGTATTATTCTCCAAGGAGGACATGTCTTTTGTCCATCGAACCAGAATCATTTGATTTATTTCTATAATTTGTGACCAAAACCTGTAAGCATTGAAAAATATGTTAATTTGATTCAAAATTAAAAAGAAATTAAAATTATTGCATGTAACTTTTTGCAAGAGAAAATTGTTGGTTAAAGGACATGAGCTGCATGTTTTCTTTGTTTTGTTTTTACTTTTTACCCGTAATGATGATTAAGTGGTGAGCTATAGTGGTTACAATGTCTGTCATCATCGCCTTCATGTTAATTAGTCATTGTTCTTGTAAAATACTATTTGGACAGAATCCAAAAATATCTCTTGACCTTTTTGGCATGTTCAAATTTCACATATACATCATGTCACATGTTTGTACATTTATTTGATGATCCAATTCAAGATGGTTGTACATGGCTATTTCATTTTTAAAATTTATAACCTTTGTGCACAGAGGTTTATTCCATTGACAGGATTGTATCACTTCTCCCTAAATCTAAAGCCCCAATGTGCTCTATGTTTCAAGTATTACTGGTATTAGTTTATGGAGCATGTTATTTTTAGAAGAGGGCTACTGTAAAAGGGTTAGTTATTCATAGGGTTTTAATTTTGCTTATTTTGCTGACTGGAAAATACACTAAATTAAAATCCAGTGAATATGTAAAATTGAGCATAGAACACATTATCTAAATGATAAAATCATGAATTCAAAACCCAGTGAATATGCCTGAAATGGTAAATCAGTGAAATTTAAACCCAGTGAAAATTAGTCATTTTACAGTATACTAAATCACAACTTGCTCTAAAATGAGATATGCTGTTAGATGTTTGGTCCTATAATTTGTCTGATAAATTAACTGTTACAGTTATTTCATTGAGTTACTATTGTGACACAAATTTTATTATAAATAAGTATTGTTCACAAATCATAGGCAAGGTAGTCATTAGTTTCACTATGTTTGTGAACCCTTGTACTACCAACATAAAATGACCTTTGTGCATGGTACCAAATATATGTCACTTTGTTACATTACAGGAAGTGATGTCATTTACTGGGCATTCTGGGTCCATATCTGACTGCTGTTTTGTTGGGAATGCAGTTCTGTGCAGTGCATCATGGGATGAGACTCTGAGTTTATGGGATATCAAAGATGGGCACAGGTATGATACTAGAGGGTGCCAGTTTATTTCCTTGCTAGCAAATTACTATCTTCAATTTTTACATTTGAAAATCATGCAGTGTAGAATCTTGTTTTTGCCTTCATTTTGTGAGCTTGTACTTAACTATGCCTACATGTACAAGCAGAAAAACAGAACACCACACAGTGTATATTGAAATACTGTAGAATACTTTATTTTAGCTGGAATAAATTTTCGCTGAAAATACATTTTGAGTGTTTTGTATGGAATTTATTTTCACTGATTTTTGACAAGTTGAATGTAAAATATAGGAAAAAGGGTATATTCGCAGGATTTTATTTTCACTGAATCGTTCCTTCAGCGAAAATAGCAAAAATAAATTCCAAGTGAAAATAAAGTATTCTACAGTATGTGTGTGCCATGCCTAGCATTATTACTCTTATCAGGTAATTCTTGTCACCTCACACAAAAGACAATTTTTTTTAGCTCCGCTGTCGACTTTGTCAATCGTCTATATGTACCTTGGGCAGACCTCTCTTAGATTTGTTTAATTCTCTAATTTTGATGAATATTTTGTAATTTTTTGGTAAAGAGTGATATTTTTGACTTCTTGTTGAAAACTGCAAGGCTGATTGCTTTGATATTATACATATAGGTACTACAGGTGGACCTCTCTCAGATTTGTTCATTTCATGGTGGTATCTTCAATTCTCTAATTTAAATGTGCATTGCTAACAGCCGAGCAATCTCAGACAAGAGGCTACTTGTTTAATAATTAATTTTATCTTATTTTTTTCAACATCTCATATCAATAAACATGACCATTAATAGACTGGCAAAGTAGGGACTTCTTTTTTGTTTTACAAACAAGTATAATTAATCCCCTGCGTTGGAATCACTCTGGTGATTATGTTTGATTGTTCGATTGCTTTGATACTATATACATATAGGTACCTCAGGTTACCCTCTCTCAGATTTGTTCATTTTCTAATGATTTCTTCAGTTCTTTAATTGAAATGTGCATTGCTAAAAGCGGAGCTATCTAAGCTGAGAGGCTGTTTGTTTTATTTAAAAATGTTGATGAAGACTGTAGCCAGTATCCATTTTGTGCTAAACTCATTCATAATATTGTACAAAATGTTGCAAAAATATTGATTGGAAAAATTTGAATTAAAATGTTATTGTCTTAACAGGAAGTCAATAATGAAAGGACATACACGTAGAGTGAATTCTTGTACCTGTAATAGCCAGGGTAGTATGATTGTATCGGCATCATGGGACTGTGTGGTCAAAGTATGGAATCCAGATGGAAGTCTCATTACTGATCTCCATGGTGATAAGAGACCTGTAAACTGTGTAGCATTTCATCCTGAGGGTCAGAAGATTGTGACTGGTTGCTGGGATACCACGTTGAAAATCTGGGATGTTTTCAATAAAAAGAGATTAGCTGTGAGTCTCACACTTCTTGGTACTTTTTCTGTCACAGTTTGTATTCAACTTTCCAATTTTGACTAATTCTTATGATAATCAGTTTAATTTTGTGAGGCACAAAAAATATAACAAGACAAAGTTCAAAATATATTCTTTTTATTGTTAGTGGTTTACATGTACATTTTATTGTATGAATATATTATGTTTAATTTTTAATATTTTACTTAGTAAAATATATCACCAAATAAATGACAATGAGCAAAGAAAAAATCAAAAAGTTCTCAATTTGTTTCCATGGAAACAGTAACTTTATCCCTAAAACCTACTATTGTGGCCATTTTGGATTTGAAAATAAACAATATGCATTTAATTGAGATTCATAACTAAAGAGTAGTTTGAGTACCCCAAGTTTTATCTGCAGAATTTCAAACAATCAATCACAAAGTATAGTTTTGCAAAGTTTCAGGAAATTGCTTTCCCAAAAATTGGTTGGCCGCAACAAGACTTAAAATCACATGTTTTTTGACCAAACCCAACTCGAACAAATTACTGTTATCTCTTCTGTGTATACTCTTGATTTGGCTTTTGTTTTCAATTTGAGTCGAAATTCCAAAATTATATTTGCTACATATTGAAAATTTTGAATGCAAAAGACAATTTTGTCATAAAGTGAAATTAAAAATAAAATAAATATAAATATGTTTCACCAAAATGATGGTAAGAAAACTCCTTGTGTTTGAAGTTACTATGGTAATGAATTGTTGTCTGTGTGTCTTCTTTCTCTACAGATTCTAAGAGGTCATAGTTCATCGGTTAGAGGTTGTACTTTTTCACCAAGTGGAAGACATATTGCTTCAGCTTCATTGGATGGTGATGTTAAATTGTGGTCTGCTCAGACAGGAACTCAGGTAGGATTTGTTCTCGCATGTTAGACTGGCAAAGTCAGGACTTTTTTATTTTTACAAAAAGAAATAATTAATTGTTCTTTTAGCCCTTTTAGCGTAATCGTGAAAACTAACCTGACTGCTAAAGAAATCCCGACTGGACGCATCTGTGAGCATTTGACTGCTATTAATTATTCATGATGTCATTGATTATTCATGAGTGGGTGTGTGGAAGTAAACATGACCTTTTAAAGGTTGATTCGATTCAATATCAGGGATGGATACTTCAACTTTATAATTGCAAAGGCGATACTTTCATCCATGTTTACTGAAAACAAGTCGATTTGAATGTCCAACATATATAACTAATCTTTCAAAATCGCAGGGACCTCAGAAGTGAAAGGTCACGTACATAAACATAGATAAGAGATGACATATACAGCTGCACTTTGATTCGTTGTCAATGCTAGTCAACATCTTTTAATTAGCATAATCACCGGAGTGATTCCACTCCGATTTTCACTCCAATGCAGGGGGTCGCCTGCAGATGCGTCCAGTCAGGATTTCTTTCGCAGTCACCCTAGTTTTCATGATCACGTTAAAAGGGCTAAATTGACAATTAATTATATTTTTTTTTTTGGAAAAAAAGTCCTGACGTTGCCAGTCTATAGGAGGATGCATTCATTTACATTTCACAAAGTTACATAATCATGATGTTCCATGATACCATACATGTAGGTATCTCAGTGAATAGAAAATCTTCAACATCACAGCAAATGACTTGTATTTACAGGTTGGTAGTATTAGTGGACATTGCCTACCAATCAATAGATTAACATTTTCACCTAGTGGTAAGGAGTTAATAACAGTCAGTGATGACCATAAAGTCAAGGTAAGTCTGTTTCATATGGTACCTGACTATGCTTAATTATTTAAATTCAATTATAAACATTATTTACCTATCTGTGCTTAGAATTAGCCTTTTGAATGTTAAGGGGTGTAGTCTGTCCATTTGTCCGTCAGTCCATGCTTAGAATTAACCCTTTGAATGTTTAGGGTGTAGTCTGTCCATTAATCTGTCTGTCCATGCTTAGAATTAACCATTTGAATGTTTAGAATGTAGTCTGTCCATTCGTCCGTCTGTCCTTGCTTGGAATTAACCCTTCGAATGTTTAGGTTGTAGTCTGTCCATTCGTCTGTCTGTCCTTGCTTGGAACTAACCCTTTGAATGTTTAGGGTGTAGTCTGTTCATTCGTCCGTCTGTCCATGTTTGGAATTAACCCTTTGAATGTATAGTGTGTAGTCTGTCCATTCGTCCGTCTGTCCATTTTTTTACATCAGATTTATGCATTAGAACTACATCTAGTGGATGATGGATATCGATACACATTAACACAAACACATTCTGTTTGACAGGTATGGTCTGGACACCTTGGTAGATGTGTCCAAACTATTAGTGGCGACGATTACACCAGTGCTAACTGTGTCGTCATCAATCCATGTGGTACAAGGATTGTGATTGGTTATCAGGATGAATGCACCAAGATGTTTGATTTGACAACAGGATTAGTGGTATGGTCTGTGAAACATCATACGATGAGAATACGCTGTATTGTTTGGTGTCCCGAAAATGACTTTGAAAATGAACAAATTATAACTGGTTCTGAGGATACAACACTTAAGGTATGGGAAATGTAGTGTGATAGCCTTGAAGTGACAAATTAAACCATGCTCTGACAGTGGCGGTTCCAGCCATATGTCCACTTACACCCATACATTATTCAGATTCTTTAATAAGGATTTTCCAGACTTCAAATGACAAATTATTCAGTCTTAGGTGGTATATTTAGTGTTAAGCTAGATCAGCCACTGAGGATGGTATACTAAATGTATGTTGGCCTTGAAGTGTACTCAAGAAGTAAACAAATTACAACAAGTCTGTGGCATATTCACTCTGGGTACAATGGCTTTATCCTCTCAGTGGTTTTGACTTCCTCAGTATGCCTGTAGCACACTAACCCAGAGTACAGTTTTTTCAACCTCCCCCAGTAAGTCTGTGGCATACCAACTCTGAATACAGTAGTTTTGGCCTCTCCAGTAAGTCTGTGGCATACAATATGTACTCACTCAAGGTACAGTGGCTTTGAGTTTCCCAGTATGTCTGTGGTACACTAACCAAGAGTACAGAGTTTTTACATCCCTCAGTAAGTCTGTGGCATACTCATTCGGGGTACAGTGGCTTTGTCTTCCCCTGTAAGTCTGTGGCATACCCACTCGGAGTACAGTGGCTTTGTCTTCCCCAGTAAGTTTGTGGCATACTCACTCAGGGTACAGTGGCTTTGTCTTCCCCAGTAAGTCTGTGGCATACTCACTCAGGGTACAGTGGCTTTGTCTTCCCCAGTAAGTCTGTGGCATACTCACTCGGGGTACAGTGGCTTTGCCTCCCCCAGTAAGTCTGTGGCATACTCACTCAGGGTACAGTGGCTTTGTCTTCCCCAGTAAGTCTGTGGCATACTCATTCGGGGTACAGTGGCTTTGAGCTTCCCAGTATAAGTCTGTGACATGCTCACCCAGGTTATTGCATTTGATAGACCCCTTCCCTAGCAGAATTTGAAAATTCGACCGACTGAACGTTCAAGTGCTACAACAGGTATACTACAGGTAAACATAACTTTTGTTTCTGTAAATCTTTTCAGATATTGAATACAGTTGATGGTTCATTACTACGTACTTTGGTTGGATTTACCAAACCTATTATGAGTGTTGCTTACAGTGTTATGAATGGATTAATAGCAGCTACATCTGAAGACACTTTGATTCATATCTGGAATATGAATAGTAATATTGATGACAAGTTAACAGAGTATGTATAACTATCGTAAAAACTCAGACAGTACGCTGCGCGTCGGTCGATACTCCAGCTGTACTGTCTTTGTGTATACTTTAAAGTATTCTTGTGTGACGCAGATTTCGGGACGTGACTGCGTTGTGTGATTTTTTGTGTTATAGACTTCTGCGATCACATAAAATAAATAAATAACAGAGACAGGGCTTCAATGCTCTGGAGGTAGTGGAAAGTTCTTTATTCACTTGCGACATCATCAATGGCAATTCCTGCATAGAATGACGCCATATTGGGATCAAAAAGTAAAAATACGGAAGAATACATTAATACAGAATTCTCACTTGACAGGTTGTTGGCAATATGCACTGCAAATATGCACATATCGAATAGTCACAAAAGTTTCTCAAAATCATAGTTTCAGAATACACAGCATGCATCCCAATGTATTTCTTAGCTACCTGGCATCAATAGGCCAGCTGATCACTGACAACAAAGTCCGAAAATGTCTAAATAAATCTATGACAATTTTGGTTGTCAAGGACAACGGTACGCTATACATTGGGATACAAACCTCATAAAAACATATATCAACAAATGTAAATAACTGGGAAAATATGAGACATCCCATCCTCAAAACTACATCTGAGTGTTATCTAAACTCTGGCAGTAACAGATTGATCAGATTCAGCAATGGATGGCAAAGTTGTACAGTAAATATATTCAGATTAAATCTGCATATGAAAACAACACTGACCTGCATAGAATGACGCCATATTGGGATGAAGCCTGTACAGGGTTCACCACTTGAGGGCGCTTTCCCAATATCTGCTCATATCTAATGCATTGAGTCAGATACTTTATAATGGGTCAGCATACATTAAACTTTGTTTAAAAAAAAAGCAAGATTGTTACATAAAAAATAAATAAAAGGAATAAATAATAAGTTCATGGTCACACACTCCTCCTGTTTAAAAAAACGGTGTCCTCAGCGTTTGCTTTAACGATCTAACTAACAACTACAAAAATTAACATTGGAACTTCAAAATATTACAGTAGTTACGCTCACCATGTAATTGGAAGAGTGAACAGAAGAGAGTACTCGAAATTTAAACTTCAATAACAGGATTAATACAAGTTTCTGGAGTATTATTTCCTACAACTCCAGCTACGAGAGACATAATATACGATCCTAATCTTTTTGGGGAATTTCGCTGTCTCTGAGGGTATCTATGACAGGTGGTAGGCCTTTCTGGTACATCAAAATTACAATTTACATTAAAATTACTGTCTACAGTTCTAGGCAAATCTGATGAAGAATTATACTGCTGAGGAGTTGATATGTCTGGTTTTGGCGTTAAAGTATTATTGGTTTTAGAAGATTCCTGTATACGTGTGGAGGTTTGTGTATTTAAAGGCGATGGTATAGGGCTATCAAGTGAAGCATTATGTGAAACCAGGTCTTGTATTAGAAGGGTGTCATTGTTGTGGTGTTCCATTAGTGGTGAGGCTACAAGCGCAGGACTAACACTGACTTCTACTACATCTCCTTCTGAATCAGAGTTGTTGGCTGATATGCTTACATCCTCTGCAGTGGTGATGGATGGATCGGTAGTAGTTACATGAGGTTGGTGGAGCTTGATGTCTGTGTTGATTGGTAGGAATGAGCAAGGTTTGAGTAAATTGCGGTGGACTGTTCGTTCTTTGCCATTACCCTCTGATTTGATGACATAGACAGGTAGATCAGGTTGTTTCTTAACGATAACATAGGGGGTGTTTTCCCATCGATCACCTATTTTGTGTTTACCAGTTTCTTTTAGTTGTACAAGTACTCTGTCACCTGGAAGTAGTTGATCTGGCTGTGTCTTATGGTCATAGTGTTTCTTCTGTCTCTGCCTGGCTTTATCTGCATGAGCATTGGCCGTGCTATATGCCAGCTGTAACCTGTCACGAAGTGCTTGCACATAGTCAGAATACTCAACATGTTCGTTAGAGTCTGAAGAGGTATTGAAGATTAGGTCTACTGGAAGACATGGATTGTGACCGAATAGGAGAAAGTAAGGTGCATAACCGGTGGACTCGTGACGTGTACAGTTATATGCATGGGTGAGAGTTTCAAGATGATCTTTCCAGTCCTGTTTCTCTGATGGGTTTAGAGTACCTAGCATGTTTAATAGGGTTTGGTTGAATCTCTCAGTCATGCCATTTCCTTGGGGATGGTATGGAGTAGTGTGAGTTTTAGTAATGTTGGTGAGCTTACATAGTTCTTTGATGAGGGCACTTTCAAAATTTCTGCCTTGGTCTGCATGAATACGTTGTGGAATTCCATACTGACACATGAAGTTCTTCCAGAGAACTTTTACGACTGTGGATGCCTTTTGGTTAGCAGTTGCGTATGCCTGTGCATACCTCGTGAAATGATCTGTGACGACTAAGATGTTTTCAATGCCTCCTTTTGATGGCTCAAGTGTTAGGAAATCTATGCAAATGAGTTCCATTGGTTCAGTGGTTCGAATGCTGACCAGGGGAGCACGAAATGTTTTAACTGCTGCTTTCCGCAAACAACAACGCTCACACTGCTCACACCATGCTTTTACTTGCAGAAACATCTGAGGCCAGTAATACCTCTTACGGATCAGATCTAAAGTCTTGTCAAAACCTAAGTGTCCCATCTCGCTATGTAATTTCTCAAATGCGATTTTTCTATACACGCATGGAAGGATCAACTGATGTATCTCGGCCTGATTAGGTGGACAAACTTTCCTGTAGATAACACCTTCTTTTATGGTCAATCTGTCCCACTGATGGAGCAATAACCTAGTCTTTTTAGACTCATCCCTTAGCTGTCGCTTGCTGGGTTTCCTAGTAGAGTCTCGAAGAACCTTTGCTCTGCCAACTGATGGATCCTCCTCCTGACACAACTTCAGTTCTGGACTAGTCATACCAGGTAATGTCTCTGAAGCAGCTGCAGCTTTTGTTACATGTCCAGTTGACTCAGACTCACAAATACGGTTCTTTGTTTTCTTCATTACACTGCATACAGCACGAAGTTTGTCAGATACTTCTTCTGGTGGCATTCTGGAAAGTCCGTCAGCATTGGCATTGCTTTTACCTGGCCTGTATTTGATCTCAAAGTTGAATAGGGATAGCTGTGAGACCCAGCGCTGGCCTGTTGCATCCAGCTTCGCCGTAGACATGACATAGACTAGAGGATTATTATCTGTAAGTACAGTGAAGTAGTTTCCATACAAGTAGTCTCGCAGTTTGTCAGTAACAGCCCACTTGAGGCATAAGAATTCTAGCTTGTGAGCAGGATATCTTGTCTCTGAAGGGGATAGACCCCGACTGCAGTAAGAAATGACTCTGTCTATTCCATCTTGTTTCTGTACAAGAACAGCACTCAGACCTTCCTGTGAAGCATCGGTCTGTACTATGAATGGTTGTGAAAAATCAGGGTAGCCCAGAATTGGGGCAGACAAAAGATTATGCTTAAGGCATTGGAATGCATCTTCACACTCATTAGACCAGTTGAATGGGGGAACTAACTTCTTGTGATCTTTTGCACAAGTCTTTCCCTTACGCTTCCTCCTAGGGTCTCCTGACGTGAGTCTGTACAATGGTGCTGCTATCTTACTGTACCCGTTGATGAACCGCCTGTAGTACCCTGTGAATCCAAGATATCTCAGAAGTTCCTTTCGATTCTTAGGATGTGGCCAGTCACGCACTGCCCGTAACTTGTCGGGATCGGTACTAATGCCCTCTGCTGACACTACATGACCAAGATAACCCACTTTTCTCCGGAGTAGGTTACACTTCTGAGGTTTCAGTTTCAATCCATGCTGACGTAATCTGTCCAACACCATTTGCAATCTGCTTAGGTGTTCCTCAAAGGTACTCGAGAAGATGATGATGTCATCCAGGTAAATTAACACGGTGGAAAAGTTCTGATCACCCAGGCAAGCCATCATAAGCCTACTGAAGGACGCTGGGGCGTTAGATAAGCCAAAAGGCATCCGGTTTGCCTCAAACAGACCCATGGGTGTTGTGAATGCCGTCTTCGGTTTATCCTTTTCAGCTATTTCCACTTGCCAATACCCTGAGGTGAGGTCAAGTGTTGAGAAGAACTTTGCATTCCCAAGTGATTCCAGTGCATCATCAATACGCGGAAGAGGGTAAGCATCTCTGATAGAACGCTGGTTGAGTTGTCTGTAATCAATACATATTCTAGGAGTGCCATCTTTTTTCCTAACAATCACAATTGGTGATGCATACGGACTCCTGCTTGGCCTTATCACTCCTGCAGTCTCCATGTCTTCAATGTGCTTTTTGATTTCCTGATATTGAGCAGGAGGGATGCGACGTGGTGGCAAGCGAAAGGGCTGGTTGTCCACCAGTGGTATCTCATGCTGAATGGTTGTCGTTCGTCCATAGTCTAATGAGTGTTTTGAAAATACATCAGTATTTTTCAACAACAGCTGCTTTAGTGCATTTAGCTGACTAGGACTATCAACAGCAGCACTGCTTAAGTCAACAGGGGGAAGATTGTTCTCTGATGTTTCAGCCATGCTATGGCACTGCAACAGAGAACTGGAAGATACTTTAAGTTCGCTGCCTAGAGCCATTGTAGGTTGCCGTGTAGAGAACTCTTCTTCACTGATTATCGCATGCAGCTCTGCTACACAAGTCTTGGGCCAGATAACAAAAGGTTTTGAGGAATAATTACATGCCCTTACATTGGTGTGTCCATCCTCCACATCAGTCACCACTTTTCCAATTGCTAAACCATCAGGCAGTACTCTAGTGCGTGGGCCTTCGATGAGGGTAGTATACATTGACTTTGCTGGTCCTTTGGGAACCAGGCAAGGGATGTGAACTTCTTCCCCAGGAGGTATAGTCATGGGTCGACGGCCACTGTATTTGGCTTGTCCAATGAATCCCGTTTTACCACCTAGTTCCACTTTCCCTATGTCTTTGTATGCTGAGTACCATACCTCCGAGGACTGTTTGACACAACTGTGGTAGCAACGACCATGAAAGGCTCTCAAGTCATTTTGGCTAGTCCTGATGACATTTGTTCCAATCAACAAAGGCACTTGTTCACGGTACTCAGTTGTAGGAACCACGAATGCAGGGACCCGTTTATATGTTCGACCTAGAAATGTCAAGTTCAAACGAATCACACCATAATGCGGTACATTTTGTCCTGCTGCCCCTTCAATGGTAATATTAGTAGATTCATGCTTCATACTGGATAGTTGAGGATGACTAGTGAGGAAAGCTTTGGTTATGGTCGTTACCTGTGAACCGGAGTCAACTAGTGTACGACAAACGATACCATTTACTTCCACCTCTGTCTCGTTCAAAGGCCCAACAAATTGTTGTACCACCTCCACTCCAGCTTGGTTCAGAGACGAATCTAACATAGATTGATTAGGGGGACAAGCTTTAACAACACCTGCGAAATGTCCCTCTTTCGCAGGCACTATTCGTTTAATGATTTTGGCGATGTAGATTTCGGTTGAAAGGATCGGTTGGCCGGAACATAGGTTGGGAGCGGTTTGGAACAGCATCCTCGAACTACATGACCTTTGTTACCACATCGATAACATGCTGTGTCCTCGGGCAACTGCTTCAAGGTTTTGTTTCTGGACGGTGCTGTTTTGTCATAGGTAATGGATTTGTTGTGCTGGATGGTGTCAGTGCCAATTGAAGGTTGATCGCTTTTGTTTATTTTCTGCTCCAGTTTGGCTAACCTGTCAGCTTGCTGCTCCTGACTCAATGCAATTTGCTGTAGCAGTTGAGTCACCTGGGTCATATTTTGGTCTTCAGGTGTGGATGATGTAACTTTAACTGGAGAATCATGAATTTCATTATTTCTCACCCAATGTGGTTGACTTTGTCCTTTCTTGGTTTTGGTTGATGTGGGTCTCACTTCTCTGGCCAGAAGTCGGAGCTCAGCTCGAAGCTCAGTGAAGGACATTTGTCTTGGCTTCATTGGTGCTAATCGTGAAAAAACTGTCTGGTCGTGTAGCCCTTTCATGAACTGTTGAGTGAGTTTATAGTCTCTGTCAGGGTATGGTTGTCCATGATGCACTTTCTCTTCCACCTTGCGTAGTAGATCTTCCAGGGCAATGGCATAAGATCCTGCAGATTCGTCCGCTAACTGTTGCCGCTCATAAAAGTTACCCATGGGGTCCATGGACAGTCCACCATCACCATACTCTGCTCGGAGCTCCTCAAAAGCACGGCTGGGAGACTGCTGACCGGGTGGTAGGTTAAGTACTAACTTCCGGGCTTCACCACTAAGATGCCTTACAATGGTAGAAAACTGTAGTGGGTCAGGCATCATCCCTGCTGCAAATAAATATTCCATGTCTCGGATCCAGTCCTCTACCAACACTTTAGCCTCTGGATGACCACTAAACACTGGAACACCACGTACTTGGTGTGATGATGTCAGTCTGTATTGCTGGGTTGGTTGTTGCTGAGGGGCTGGAGGTTGATAATATACTGGTGGGGATGTTTGTATTGGCGGGTAAGGTGTGGAATTATAATATGGTTGCATTGGGTTGGTTACCCCAGTCGGAGTATTTAAGGGATACGCAGGCTGTATAACTGGTGGGGTATGCATGTGGCTATGGTAGCCCGAGCTTGTCTGTGGCGGCAAGTCTGCAGTCGCTATGGTAACTGGTGTGTGGCCCTGTTGGCCTGGTGGTGTATTGGTATACTGCATAACAGGTGTGTTATCAAACCCTACTTGGTCAAATGTGATTAATTCGTTACTTGGAGTATGTTGCATGTTGGGTTGTATGGTTACTAAAGTTGCGAGCAAAAATCTAAGTTATACGCAAATTCTATACAATACAGAATATTCTTTTAAGAAATATGGATACACATTAAAGGCATATGCAATAGTTAAAGTAAACAGCCATCAAGTGTAGGAAACTAAGGTTTGCGCTAGTTAATGTACATCAAATTAAGATAAGTATTACTGAATAAATGTCAAGCTAGGCAAATATCAAGCACTATACTGATATAAATAAAAGCATATGCATTATAGGCAATACAGAAGCAAGAAATTATGACACTACTGCTTACACTAATATCCATGTACATAACACACTGCTGCAAAGGCCAGGTAATTTCAATTACATGCGATCTCCAAAAAAAAAAAAACTATTTTGCACTGACAAACTGTCAAAACACTACACACACTATAGCACTAACTATGAATAAGGACTAATGCCATGCATGTACAAGCAGAAAGTTACACAATGTGTACATGTGACATGTATAAACAAACGTTCAGAATATGACCCAAAAAAAACAACAACAAAAAAATCAAGGGTCTCTAGGAAACTGTTCAAATATAGGTGAATAATAAATCTTGAGTTTACACTGCACTGGTCACTGTTCAATTTGACAAGTCGGTATAAACAGGCATGGTACAATATAGGCAGCTCAGTAAAACCAGCAACTGTATTAATTTGACACGATGAATGGTCTTCTTGGTCGTCACAGCAACTATTCATTCACTTCTCAACAGCAGATAATAGCATTAAATGTTAATACAGACAAGGATACTGCTGGGAACTGCTTACTGTCCATTAATGAAAACCCAGATCCTGGTCTCGGCACCAGATGTGACGCAGATTTCGGGACGTGACTGCGTTGTGTGATTTTTTGTGTTATAGACTTCTGCGATCACATAAAATAAATAAATAACAGAGACAGGGCTTCAATGCTCTGGAGGTAGTGGAAAGTTCTTTATTCACTTGCGACATCATCAATGGCAATTCCTGCATAGAATGACGCCATATTGGGATCAAAAAGTAAAAATACGGAAGAATACATTAATACAGAATTCTCACTTGACAGGTTGTTGGCAATATGCACTGCAAATATGCACATATCGAATAGTCACAAAAGTTTCTCAAAATCATAGTTTCAGAATACACAGCATGCATCCCAATGTATTTCTTAGCTACCTGGCATCAATAGGCCAGCTGATCACTGACAACAAAGTCCGAAAATGTCTAAATAAATCTATGACAATTTTGGTTGTCAAGGACAACGGTACGCTATACATTGGGATACAAACCTCATAAAAACATATATCAACAAATGTAAATAACTGGGAAAATATGAGACATCCCATCCTCAAAACTACATCTGAGTGTTATCTAAACTCTGGCAGTAACAGATTGATCAGATTCAGCAATGGATGGCAAAGTTGTACAGTAAATATATTCAGATTAAATCTGCATATGAAAACAACACTGACCTGCATAGAATGACGCCATATTGGGATGAAGCCTGTACAGGGTTCACCACTTGAGGGCGCTTTCCCAATATCTGCTCATATCTAATGCATTGAGTCAGATACTTTATAATGGGTCAGCATACATTAAACTTTGTTTAAAAAAAAAGCAAGATTGTTACATAAAAAATAAATAAAAGGAATAAATAATAAGTTCATGGTCACACTTGTAATAGCCTCATATTATTATACATCTGTCACTGTAACGCCATACGTTACAGCGTGCCATATTTTGCGGTATTGCACTGGGTATTTTCATCCTACCATATTAGGAAACGTGAATTCCAAATATGGAGCGATTATGCGCATAAGCATCTTCTAATATTAAAAACAAACATGGCTACCCTCAGGGTTTGACTGGACCTCACACAAAGAAGTTCGCTAAATCTGTTCTAAACGTTTTGGATTTTGGCATTCCCATGATGTATTCCTGTGAGGAAAGAATGTATAATAATAAGGTTATTACGAGGATACTGCAAAGTATGCACTTACAGTACGCCGTTGCATCAACCTCCATGCATATTCCCGCTGTACTGTCTTCGTGCATACTTTGCATTGTCCTCATAATAACCTCATATTAATTCACAGTCATTTATTTGTTCATGCACCGAGTAAATGTATCATTTCAACTCATGCTGTTCAAAAATTTTTTTTTATTTGTGCTTCAATGATTTATGCGTACCCTAATAACATAGAATTTGGAATTCATCTATATCAAGAGAATTAAGGATTAAGATTAAAAAACTTGACATACGTTGATGTATGTTCCACGTTTATTAAATTGTTTGTATCGCCATGTACTTCCTTGGTGACCACAGCCAGAGATCAAAACACAACAAACTAATGACAATTTCAACAAAACATGAAATCATTTTCTCAATTTCTGACAATAGACTTTATGATGTCATACTTTACCCATAATCCTTTGCTTGAGAATCAAGATGACTGACTACATAATACTGATGAAAACTTGAATATCTAGAGAATGAATGGTGATATAAAAAAACTGTAAATTGCATTCTCCTATATTTGTGGAGCTTTTTATTTGGGGGGGTCATTGTGTTGTTTGGCTTGACATCCCCTTTAAATGTTTTACTAAGGACACATATGTAACTACAGACATATACAAAAAAATGCTTAAAAACAATGCAAATAGAATGTAATATGTTCTCAAGTCTAAATGTTTGAATTGGAAGTATTTTTTATTTTGTTGTTTCATGACAGATTTGCCTACTGTTGGCACGGCGATCAAATTTTGCCAAAATTTGATCATGTCACCGTGCCTTGTGTGTGCATTTCTTCCTAAACTTGTCAATGCCAGATAAAATCATGGAAAATGTTTTATTATTTGTTTGATTTGGAATAATAAATCACTTTTCATTCACTCTAAAAGGGTTAATTAGTCACTGGGTTTTAATTTTGCTTATTTCGCTGACTGGAAGAATGCGCTGAATTAAAACCCAGTGAACATGTAAAATTGAGCATAGAACACATTATCTGAATGATAAAACCGTGAATTTAAAACCCACTTAATATGCCTGAAATGCTAAATCAGTGAAGTTTAAACCCAGTGAAACTTAGTCATTTTACAGTATTTGATTCCAAAGTATTCTTTTAATTGGTACATAATGAAAAATAATTTGCATTTAGTTGCTCTTAATGTATGCGCTGTTTTGTTTTTATTCCAGAGACACACCATCACTCACCTTAATAGGTGACAACAGTGGGTCCGTTAGTTGTTGTTCATTCAACACAGAGGGCAGTAGACTAGTCACTGGTACCAGAGATGCTGTAAGTCACATATATATATTCAAGGGTTCATTAGAAAGGGTTCTTAACTTCATTTATAATGCATAATGTTCTTGTCAACAGTAGACAAGACTTATGGCTCTTGTAATTTGTCACTTGCTGAATTAAAGGGTGACAGTCGTTACGCTGCACATATGCGACATTTGTGTTGATAAACATTGATTTTCCCACAATCCAATGCACTCTTCTAATTGAAATCATAAGTATGAGGTTTGACCTTGGCATGACTTGCACTAATTACCACCAATGTTTGATACCTTCCAGTCACCTAAAAAATATTTAAATAAGGCTTCATAACGTTAATCTGCACAACAGTCAAAGTCGCCATCTTTGTTTATATGAGACTCGTATATCTCGCCTTTAATGCTGTTTGTTTTAAGATGAAATGACTTAATTTTGTTTTTACAGATGTTAATTGTGTGGGATGTGAGTTATTCTAATATCCAGGGTAAAACTGAACTAAAACCATTAAAGACATTACATGCATGCCATCAAGACTGGATTAATGACTGTGCATGGTCAGATCTGGGTGATATTGTGGTAAGTGGTAACCATTAGTTGTTAATGTCTAGTTGTGATTGGTCAGATCAGAGTGATAGTGTGATAGCCAACAGTTGTTACTGGGTAGTTGTGCCTGGTCAGATCTAGGTGATATTGTGGTAAGTGGTAACTATTAGTTGTTAATGTCTAGTTGTGATTGGTCAGATCAGAGTTATAGTGTGATAGCCAACAGTTGTTAGTCCCCGTTCGGACGCAGTCCGAAAACGGGGACTTATGTTTTGCCCTGTGTGCGTCCGTCCGTGCGTCCGTGCGTCCGTGATCACCTGTATCTCGAACATGCATGGACCGATTAAGTTCAAACTTCACTCATACATCACACATTATATGGGACATATGCACATGCATTTTTTTCATGATCCGATTAACGATAGCCGAATAGCGGCCATTTTAAGGCCGAAAATGCATCAAAATCGCACATTTTCACCATTCCGGACCCGGATCTCAGTTATGCATGGACGGATTTTGTTCAAATTTGGTACATACATTAAACATAATAGGACCTTGATGCACGTCATTTTTTTTTTTGGCGGCCATTTTGTTTTAAAGAATTCAGTTCTGGATCCGTATCTGAGACATGCTTGGATTGATCGAGTTCAAACTTCACACACACAAGGTACATCATGTCACAAATATGTATGTGCATTTGTTTCATGATCTGCTTAACAATAGCGGAATGATGGCCATTTTAAGGCCGAAAATGCATCAAAATCACGTATTTTCACAATTCCAGAACCGGATCTCAGTCATGCATGGATGGATTTTGTTCAGATTTAGCACAATGTGTTGTACATATGCAGGTGCATTTCGGTCATGATCTGCTTTGAATGTATATGTCACTCAAATATGAACGGAACGGGGACGTGTCATTGACAATGACTTGTTACTAGGTAGTTGTGCTTGGTCAGGTCTGGGTAATATTGTGGTGAGTGGTAACCATTAGTTGTTAATGTCTAGATTAGATTGATCAGATCAGAGTGATAGTGTGATAGCCAACAGTTGTTACTGGCTACTTGTGCTTTGTCAGATCTAGGTGATATTGTGGTGAGTGGTAACCACTAGTTAATGTCTAGTTGTGATTGGTCAGATCAGAGTTATAGTGTGATAGCCAACAGTTGTTACTAGGTAGTTGTGCTTGGTCAGATCTGGGTAATATTGTGGTGAGTGGTAACCATTAGTTGTTAATGTCTAGATTAGATTGATCAGATCAGAGTGATAACCAACAGTTGTTACCTAGTAATTATACTTGGTCAGACTTGGTTTATGTTGTGGTATGGTAGTCAGTAGTTGTTACTAGTAGTTATGCTTGGTTTATTCTTGAAAGATTAATAGATCATTTCATGTTTATTTCCATACTAGGTGACTGCATCCAATGATTTCACTTTGAAAATTTGGGACATGGTATCATTGAAAGAGAAGACGAAGCTAGTGGGGCATACTAGTGCTATTAACTCTGTAGCATTCAAAGTAAGTTACAATAAAGTGACAACATGAAATTTTATTCATGTATGCACATAGAACATAATAAATAAATAAATAAATAAATAAATAAATAAATAAATAAATAAATAAATAAATAAATAAATAAATAAATAACTAACTAACTAACTAACTAACTAACTAACTAACTAACTAACTAACTAACTAACTAACTAACTAACTAACTAACTAACTAACTAACTAACTAACTAACTAACTAACTAACTAACTAACTAACTAACTAACTAACTAACTAACTAACTAACTAACTAACTAACTAACTAACAAACAAACAAACAAACAAACAAACAAACAAACAAACAAACAAACAAACTAACAAACTAACAAACTAACTAACTAACTAACTAACTAACTAACTAACTAACTAACTAACTAACTAACTAACTAACTAACTAACTAACTAACTAACTAACTAACTAACTAACTAACTAACTAACAAACAAACAAACAAACAAACAAACAAACAAACAAACAAACAAACAAACAAACAAACAAACAAACAAACAAACAAACAAACAAACAAACAAACAAACAAACAAACAAACAAACAAACAAACAAACAAACAAACAAACAAACAAACAAACAAACAAACAAACAAACAAACAAACAAACAAACAAACAAACAAACAAACAAACAAACAAACAAACAAACAAACAAACAAACAAACAAACAAACAAACAAACAAACAAACAAACAAACAAACAAACAAACAAACAAACAAACAAACAAACAAACAAACAAACAAACAAACAAACAAACAAACAAACAAACAAACAAACAAACAAACAAACAAACAAACAAACAAACAAACAAACAAACAAACAAACAAACAAACAAACAAACAAACAAACAAACAAACAAACAAACAAACAAACAAACAAACAAACAAACAAACAAACAAACAAACAAACAAACAAACAAACAAACAAACAAACAAACAAACAAACAAACAAACAAACAAACAAACAAACAAACAAACAAACAAACAAACAAACAAACAAACAAACAAACAAACAAACAAACAAACAAACAAACAAACAAACAAACAAACAAACAAACAAACAAACACACACACACACACACACACACACACACACACACACACACACACACACACACACACACACACACACACACACACACACACACACACACACACACACACACACACACACACACACACACACACACACACACACACACACACACACACACACACACACACACACACACACACACACACACACACACACACACACACACACACACACACACACACACACACACACACACACACACACACACACACACACACACACACACACACACACACACACACACACACACACACACACACACACACACACACACACACACACACACACACACACACACACACACACACACACACACACACACACACACACACACACACACACACACACACACACACACACACACACACACACACACACACACACACACACACACACACACACACACACACACACACACACACACACACACACACACACACACACACACACACACACACACACACACACACACACACACACACACACACACACACACACACACACACACACACACACACACACACACACACACACACACACACACACACACACACACACACACACACACACACACACACACACACACACACACACACACACACACACACACACACACACACACACACACACACACACACACACACACACACACACACACACACACACACACACACACACACACACACACACACACACACACACACACACACACACACACACCACACACACACACACACACACACACACACACACACACTGTGAGTGCCCGGTATGACCAACATAGTACATTATGAACATAGCTTTCGTTTATACACTGATATAAAACGATAGTGTAAAATACTTTATTTTTGCTTGGAATTTTTTTTTCGCTATTTACCCTGAAGGAATGATTCAGTGAAAATAAAATTCAGCGAATATACCCTTTTTTCCTATATTTTACATTCAACTCATCAGGAATCAGTGAAAATAAATTCCATACAAAACATCCAAAATTAATTCCAGCTAAAATAAAATATGTTATAGTATCATGAGTGTAACTGGTATCAGCAACATAGCTACATAATGAACATAGCTGTTGTTATATACCAATATACCATAGCAACATATAACATAATGAACATAGTTTTTGTTATATAGTGATATAAAACAGTACTGGTATATCAAATATATCATTAGAGTAATTGCAGGGTATCAGCAACATGTGCACAGAAAGACATAGTTCACATGAAACATGGCACATGAAACACATAAAACATTGTTTTGTGTGTATATTCATGTTAACTTTATGAACGTTAACTGAAACATTTGTCAATCAGTGCATACATTTATTTTTTCAGCATGGTTGTATCGTATCTACATGTTATGATGGTAGTGTTAAAGTCTGGTCACATAAGGGGGCTGAGATCACTACCTTATATGGTCATACAAATCGTGTAAATGGATGTGATATATACATAGCTAGTAAAGAGAATGATGGTAAGTTATTTCTTTTCTCCAGTAATTGGAGGTAAATGCAGGCAATTATCACTAATTTGTGGAAATAATAAAAAAATTCTTGATATTTTTCTGAATAAAAGGTTCCATCAAATTGATGACAAAGAATGAAAATCAGGGGTATCCAAAATTGTTTTCATTAGATTCATATCAATTATTCTGTGATTTCTTCATAACATTAAAATATGATACAGTTCTGGTTCATAAGCCAAAAACTAGTTAGGGTGCACAAATTATTTTCTTCGGAATTTCAATCTCAAAATTTCAATCTCAAGTATAATTTAGCAAAGTTTCAGAAAATACTGTTTCAAAAATGTGTTAGCCATGACCATACTTAGTGGAAACCATTATGATCATACAACAAGTAAATACTGAATGCGAGTCATTTGTTTACTTAATTAGGAATATTAAATATTGTAAAATGACTAATTTTCACTGGTTTTAAATTTCGCTGATTTACCATTTCAGTCATATTCAGTGGGTTTTAAATTCACGGTTTTATCATTTAGATAATGTGTTCTATGCTAAATTTTACATATTTACTGGGTTTTAATTTAGCACATTTTCCAGTCTGTGAAATAAGCAAAATTAAAACCCAGTGAATAATTAACCCTTTTACAGTACTCATCTGAGATGAGCTGAGATTAACTAACTAGATTATGTAATAGTTTTATTTGACCATAATTTAAAATACTATGGTTACATAAAGTATAGTTCTGTTGTAACTAAACTTCTAAGCTGGCTTTGCTTTTTTATAAAAACTCGTAATTTTGAAAGTGAGTATTATTGTAACCGGAATTTCAACTTATTCTTTGTAGTATTGAATTATGTTACTAATATAAAACATATTTTGGCAGATTGCACTGTACAATTTAGATATGTTGTTACAGTATTTTTTTTAAAACAGCTAGGCCATATTAAGCAAGCTAAATGTTTGTTTGTTTTTATTTATTTTTTTGTGCCATTGAATGTCACTGTTGTCTCTCCTGACTTTTTTTTGTACGTGCCAATTGCAAGTGCTATTGCTGACACATAGTGCATTTTTGTCACAGAAGTCATATTCATGTTTGGGACTACATGACACGGCTGTGTGGCCATCTCTCTATCAAATGGCAATTTTAATGCGCTATCCTGGCATCAACCAGGCTTGGTCGAACTCAAGCACCTGCGGACCTTAACCAAGGTTCCCCCAAAGTTGCATTCATTATTTAGTGAATGAATCTTGGCCAGTGGAATTGGCCTTCCTATTGAATCTGTGGCATACTAAACATACTTTTGATGTTCAGCCTAAGGTGGAATTTGAACTTGGGTCTACCGGCCATGAGTCTGATGCGACAACCACTTGGCTTCCAGTGACTGGTAGCTAAATGTTTAATTGAGCTTGGACTTTATTGTAGATCAAGGCAATTTGACACCAAATCATGTGTAACACTTTAAATCCTATTCAACTCCCATGTGAACTAATAACTTGATGTAGACAGTTCATACACTTTGATGTTCTCTAAGGTTTCATCATTTAAATATATTGCATATTACTGTATTATTATTTTGTAGATAACTCAAGTCTTGACTCATGGGGAGCTGAGGTTGAAGCTGATGAAAGCAAAATTGAAGTAGAAGACAAGAAAAAAGTGAAATTAGATGATGTGATTGTGGCAACTGCTAGTGATGATGGATCTGTCAAAATATGGAAACCACTTGTGGTGAGTCTATCTTTTGAGATTCTGTTTTGTGGTTTTATTCACACTTGTTAGAGAGATGGGTAAGACTGTATCATATGAATGAAATTCCTGTCTATTTTGTCATAATTGCTTGTCATTAAAAGTCTTTGTAGACATGATAACTCCAAAATTGCTGTTGGCAACAGGGTTATTGACATGCATACAACACCTGGACTGCTGGGTTATTGACATGCATACAACACCTGGACTGCTGGGTTATTGACATGCATACAGCACCTGGACTGCTGGGTTATTGACATGCATACAACACCTGGACTGCTGGGTTATTGACATGCATACAGCACCTGGACTGCTGGGTTATTGACATGCATACAACACCTGGACTGCTGGGTTATTGACATGCATACAACACCTGGACTGCTGGGTTATTGACATGCATACAGCACCTGGACTGCTGGGTTATTGACATGCATACAGCACCTGGACTGCTGGGTTATTGACATGCATACAACACCTGGACTGCTGGGTTATTGACATGCATACAACACCTGGACTGCTGGGTTATTGACATGCATACAACACCTGGACTGCTGGGTTATTGACATGCATACAACACCTGGACTGCTGGGTTATTGACATGCATACAGCACCTGGACTGCTGGGTTATTGACATGCATACAACACCTGGACTGCTGGGTTATTGACATGCATACAACACCTGGACTGCTGGGTTATTGACATGCATACAGCACCTGGACTGCTGGGTTATTGACATGCATACAACACCTGGACTGCTGGGTTATTGACATGCATACAACACCTGGACTGCTGGGTTATTGACATGCATACAGCACCTGGACTGCTGGGTTATTGACGTGCATACAACACCTGGACTGCTGGGTTATTGACATGCATACAGCACCTGGACTGCTGGGTTATTGACATGCATACAACACCTGGACTGCTGGGTTATTGACATGCATACAACACCTGGACTGCTGGGTTATTGACATGCATACAACACCTGGACTGCTGGGTTATTGACATGCATACAGCACCTGGACTGCTGGGTTATTGACATGCATACAGCACCTGGACTGCTGGGTTATTGACATGCATACAACACCTGGACTGCTGGGTTATTGACATGCATACAACACCTGGACTGCTGGGTTATTGACATGCATACAACACCTGGACTGCTGGGTTATTGACATGCATACAACACCTGGACTGCTGGGTTATTGACATGCATACAGCACCTGGACTGCTGGGTTATTGACGTGCATACAACACCTGGACTGCTGGGTTATTGACATGCATACAGCACCTGGACTGCTGGGTTATTGACATGCATACAACACCTGGACTGCTGGGTTATTGACATGCATACAACACCTGGACTGCTGGGTTATTGACATGCATACAACACCTGGACTGCTGGGTTATTGACATGCATACAACACCTGGACTGCTGGGTTATTGACATGCATACAACACCTGGACTGCTGGGTTATTGACATGCATACAGCACCTGGACTGCTGGGTTATTGACATGCATACAACACCTGGACTGCTGGGTTATTGACATGCATACAACACCTGGACTGCTGGGTTATTGACATGCATACAACACCTGGACTGCTGGGTTATTGACATGCATACAACACCTGGACTGCTGGGTTATTGACATGCATACAACACCTGGACTGCTGGGTTATTGACATGCATACAGCACCTGGACTGCTGGGTTATTGACATGCATACAACACCTGGACTGCTGGGTTATTGACATGCATACAGCACCTGGACTGCTGGGTTATTGACATGCATACAACACCTGGACTGCAGGGTTATTGACATGCATACAGCACCTGGACTGCTGGGTTATTGACATGCATACAACACCTGGACTGCTGGGTTATTGACATGCATACAACACCTGGACTGCTGGGTTATTGACATGCATACAACACCTGGACTGCTGGGTTATTGACATGCATACAACACCTGGACTGCTGGGTTATTGACATGCATACAACACCTGGACTGCTGGGTTATTGACATGCATACAGCACCTGGACTGCTGGGTTATTGACATGCATACAGCACCTGGACTGCTGGGTTATTGACATGCATACAACACCTGGACTGCTGGGTTATTGACATGCATACAGCACCTGGACTGCTGGGTTATTGACATGCATACAGCACCTGGACTGCTGGGTTATTGACATGCATACAACACCTGGACTGCTGGGTTATTGACATGCATACAACACCTGGACTGCTGGGTTATTGACATGCATACAACACCTGGACTGCTGGGTTATTGACATGCATACAACACCTGGACTGCTGGGTTATTGACATGCATACAACACCTGGACTGCTGGGTTATTGACATGCATACAACACCTGGACTGCTGGGTTATTGACATGCATACAACACCTGGACTGCTGGGTTATTGACATGCATACAGCACCTGGACTGCTGGGTTATTGACATGCATACAGCACCTGGACTGCTGGGTTATTGACATGCATACAGCACCTTGACTGCTGGGTTATTGACATGCATACAGCACCTGGACTGCTGGGTTATTGACATGCATACAACACCTGGACTGCTGGGTTATTGACATGCATACAACACCTGGACTGCTGGGTTATTGACATGCACACAGCACCTGGACTGCTGGGTTATTGACATGCATACAGCACCTGTACTGCTGGGTTATTGACATGCATACAGCACCTGGACTGCTGGGTTATTGACATGCATACAGCACCTGGACTGCTGGGTTATTGACATGCATACAGCACCTGGACTGCTGGGTTATTGACATGCATACAACACCTGGACTGCTGGGTTATTGACATGCATACAACACCTGGACTGCTGGGTTATTGACATGCATACAGCACCTGGACTGCTGGGTTATTGACATGCATACAGCACCTGGACTGCTGGGTTATTGACATGCATACAACACCTGGACTGCTGGGTTATTGACATGCATACAACACCTGGACTGCTGGGTTATTGACATGCATACAACACCTGGACTGCTGGGTTATTGACATGCATACAACACCTGGACTGCTGGGTTATTGACATGCATACAGCACCTGGACTGCTGGGTTATTGACATGCATACAACACCTGGACTGCTGGGTTATTGACATGCTACAACACCTGGACTGCTGGGTTATTGACATGCATACAACACCTGGACTGCTGGGTTATTGACATGCATACAACACATGGACTGCTGGGTTATTGACATGCATACAACACCTGGACTGCTGGGTTATTGACATGCATACAACACCTGGACTGCTGGGTTATTGACATGCATACAACACCTGGACTGCTGGGTTATTGACATGCATACAACACCTGGACTGCTGGGTTATTGACATGCATACAACACCTGGACTGCTGGGTTATTGACATGCATACAGCACCTGGACTGCTGGGTTATTGACATGCATACAGCACCTGGACTGCTGGGTTATTGACATGCATACAACACCTGGACTGCTGGGTTATTGACATGCATACAACACCTGGACTGCTGGGTTATTGACATGCATACAACACCTGGACTGCTGGGTTATTGACATGCATACAACACCTGGACTGCTGGGTTATTGACATGCATACAACACCTGGACTGCTGGGTTATTGACATGCATACAACACCTGGACTGCTGGGTTATTGACATGCATACAGCACCTGGACTGCTGGGTTATTGACATGCATACAGCACCTGGACTGCTGGGTTATTGACATGCATACAGCACCTGGACTGCTGGGTTATTGACATGCATACAGCACCTGGACTGCTGGGTTATTGACATGCATACAGCACCTGGACTGCTGGGTTATTGACATGCATACAGCACCTGGACTGCTGGGTTATTGACATGCATACAGCACCTGGACTGCTGAGTTATTGACATGCATACAGCACCTGGACTGCTGGGTTATTGACATGCATACAACACCTGGACTGCTGGGTTATTGACATGCATACAACACCTGGACTGCTGGGTTATTGACATGCATACAGCACCTGGACTGCTGGGTTATTGACATGCATACAGCACCTGGACTGCTGGGTTATTGACATGCATACAACATCTGGACTGCTGGGTTATTGACATGCATACAACACCTGGACTGCTGGGTTATTGACATGCATACAACACCTGGACTGCTGGGTTATTGACATGCATACAACACCTGGACTGCTGGGTTATTGACATGCATACAGCACCTGGACTGCTGGGTTATTGACATGCATACAACACCTGGACTGCTGGGTTATTGACATGCATACAGCACCTGGACTGCTGGGTTATTGACATGCATACAGCACCTGGACTGCTGGGTTATTGACATGCATACAACACCTGGACTGCTGGGTTATTGACATGCATACAACACCTGGACTGCTGGGTTATTGACATGCATACAGCACCTGGACTGCTGGGTTATTGACGTGCATACAACACCTGGACTGCTGGGTTATTGACATGCATACAGCACCTGGACTGCTGGGTTATTGACATGCATACAACACCTGGACTGCTGGGTTATTGACATGCATACAACACCTGGACTGCTGGGTTATTGACATGCATACAACACCTGGACTGCTGGGTTATTGACATGCATACAACACCTGGACTGCTGGGTTATTGACATGCATACAGCACCTGGACTGCTGGGTTATTGACATGCATACAACACCTGGACTGCTGGGTTATTGACATGCATACAGCACCTGGACTGCTGGGTTATTGACATGCATACAGCACCTGGACTGCTGGGTTATTGACATGCATACAACACCTGGACTGCTGGGTTATTGACATGCATACAACACCTGGACTGCTGGGTTATTGACATGCATACAGCACCTGGACTGCTGGGTTATTGACGTGCATACAACACCTGGACTGCTGGGTTATTGACATGCATACAGCACCTGGACTGCTGGGTTATTGACATGCATACAACACCTGGACTGCTGGGTTATTGACATGCATACAACACCTGGACTGCTGGGTTATTGACATGCATACAACACCTGGACTGCTGGGTTATTGACATGCATACAGCACCTGGACTGCTGGGTTATTGACATGCATACAGCACCTGGACTGCTGGGTTATTGACATGCATACAACACCTGGACTGCTGGGTTATTGACATGCATACAACACCTGGACTGCTGGGTTATTGACATGCATACAACACCTGGACTGCTGGGTTATTGACATGCATACAACACCTGGACTGCTGGGTTATTGACATGCATACAGCACCTGGACTGCTGGGTTATTGACGTGCATACAACACCTGGACTGCTGGGTTATTGACATGCATACAGCACCTGGACTGCTGGGTTATTGACAGGCATACAACACCTGGACTGCTGGGTTATTGACATGCATACAACACCTGGACTGCTGGGTTATTGACATGCATACACCACCTGGACTGCTGGGTTATTGACATGCATACAACACCTGGACTGCTGGGTTATTGACATGCATACAGCACCTGGACTGCTGGGTTATTGACATGCATACAACACCTGGACTGCTGGGTTATTGACATGCATACAGCACCTGGACTGCTGGGTTATTGACATGCATACAGCACCTGGACTGCTGGGTTATTGACATGCATACAACACCTGGACTGCTGGGTTATTGACATGCATACAACACCTGGACTGCTGGGTTATTGACATGCATACAGCACCTGGACTGCTGGGTTATTGACGTGCATACAACACCTGGACTGCTGGGTTATTGACATGCATACAGCACCTGGACTGCTGGGTTATTGACATGCATACAACACCTGGACTGCTGGGTTATTGACATGCATACAACACCTGGACTGCTGGGTTATTGACATGCATACAACACCTGGACTGCTGGGTTATTGACATGCATACAACACCTGGACTGCTGGGTTATTGACATGCATACAGCACCTGGACTGCTGGGTTATTGACATGCATACAACACCTGGACTGCTGGGTTATTGACATGCATACAGCACCTGGACTGCTGGGTTATTGACATGCATACAGCACCTGGACTGCTGGGTTATTGACATGCATACAACACCTGGACTGCTGGGTTATTGACATGCATACAACACCTGGACTGCTGGGTTATTGACATGCATACAGCACCTGGACTGCTGGGTTATTGACATGCATACAACACCTGGACTGCTGGGTTATTGACATGCATACAGCACCTGGACTGCTGGGTTATTGACATGCATACAACACCTGGACTGCTGGGTTATTGACATGCATACAACACCTGGACTGCTGGGTTATTGACATGCATACAACACCTGGACTGCTGGGTTATTGACATGCATACAGCACCTGGACTGCTGGGTTATTGACATGCATACAGCACCTGGACTGCTGGGTTATTGACATGCATACAACACCTGGACTGCTGGGTTATTGACATGCATACAACACCTGGACTGCTGGGTTATTGACATGCATACAACACCTGGACTGCTGGGTTATTGACATGCATACAGCACCTGGACTGCTGGGTTATTGACGTGCATACAACACCTGGACTGCTGGGTTATTGACATGCATACAGCACCTGGACTGCTGGGTTATTGACACGCATACAACACCTGGACTGCTGGGTTATTGACATGCATACAACACCTGGACTGCTGGGTTATTGACATGCATACAACACCTGGACTGCTGGGTTATTGACATGCATACAACACCTGGACTGCTGGGTTATTGACATGCATACAACACCTGGACTGCTGGGTTATTGACATGCATACAGCACCTGGACTGCTGGGTTATTGACATGCATACAACACCTGGACTGCTGGGTTATTGACATGCATACAACACCTGGACTGCTGGGTTATTGACATGCATACACCACCTGGACTGCTGGGTTATTGACATGCATACAACACCTGGACTGCTGGGTTATTGACATGCATACAGCACCTGGACTGCTGGGTTATTGACATGCATACAACACCTGGACTGCTGGGTTATTGACATGCATACAACACCTGGACTGCTGGGTTATTGACATGCATACAGCACCTGGACTGCTGGGTTATTGACATGCATACAACACCTGGACTGCAGGGTTATTGACATGCATACAGCACCTGGACTGCTGGGTTATTGACATGCATACAACACCTGGACTGCTGGGTTATTGACATGCATACAACACCTGGACTGCTGGGTTATTGACATGCATACAACACCTGGACTGCTGGGTTATTGACATGCATACAACACCTGGACTGCTGGGTTATTGACATGCATACAACACCTGGACTGCTGGGTTATTGACATGCATACAGCACCTGGACTGCTGGGTTATTGACATGCATACAGCACCTGGACTGCTGGGTTATTGACATGCATACAACACCTGGACTGCTGGGTTATTGACATGCATACAGCACCTGGACTGCTGGGTTATTGACATGCATACAGCACCTGGACTGCTGGGTTATTGACATGCATACAACACCTGGACTGCTGGGTTATTGACATGCATACAACACCTGGACTGCTGGGTTATTGACATGCATACAACACCTGGACTGCTGGGTTATTGACATGCATACAACACCTGGACTGCTGGGTTATTGACATGCATACAACACCTGGACTGCTGGGTTATTGACATGCATACAACACCTGGACTGCTGGGTTATTGACATGCATACAACACCTGGACTGCTGGGTTATTGACATGCATACAGCACCTGGACTGCTGGGTTATTGACATGCATACAGCACCTGGACTGCTGGGTTATTGACATGCATACAGCACCTGGACTGCTGGGTTATTGACATGCATACAGCACCTGGACTGCTGGGTTATTGACATGCATACAACACCTGGACTGCTGGGTTATTGACATGCATACAACACCTGGACTGCTGGGTTATTGACATGCATACAGCACCTGGACTGCTGGGTTATTGACATGCATACAGCACCTGGACTGCTGGGTTATTGACATGCATACAGCACCTGGACTGCTGGGTTATTGACATGCATACAGCACCTGGACTGCTGGGTTATTGACATGCATACAGCACCTGGACTGCTGGGTTATTGACATGCATACAACACCTGGACTGCTGGGTTATTGACATGCATACAACACCTGGACTGCTGGGTTATTGACATGCATACAGCACCTGGACTGCTGGGTTATTGACATGCATACAGCACCTGGACTGCTGGGTTATTGACATGCATACAACACCTGGACTGCTGGGTTATTGACATGCATACAGCACCTGGACTGCTGGGTTATTGACATGCATACAACACCTGGACTGCTGGGTTATTGACATGCATACAACACCTGGACTGCTGGGTTATTGACATGCATACAACACCTGGACTGCTGGGTTATTGACATGCATACAACACCTGGACTGCTGGGTTATTGACATGCATACAACACCTGGACTGCTGGGTTATTGACATGCATACAACACCTGGACTGCTGGGTTATTGACATGCATACAACACCTGGACTGCTGGGTTATTGACATGCATACAACACCTGGACTGCTGGGTTATTGACATGCATACAACACCTGGACTGCTGGGTTATTGACATGCATACAACACCTGGACTGCTGGGTTATTGACATGCATACAACACCTGGACTGCTGGGTTATTGACATGCATACAACACCTGGACTGCTGGGTTATTGACATGCATACAACACCTGGACTGCTGGGTTATTGACATGCATACAACACCTGGACTGCTGGGTTATTGACATGCATACAACACCTGGACTGCTGGGTTATTGACATGCATACAACACCTGGACTGCTGGGTTATTGACATGCATACAACACCTGGACTGCTGGGTTTTTGACATGCATACAACACCTGGACTGCTGGGTTATTGACATGCATACAACACCTGGACTGCTGGGTTATTGACATGCATACAACACCTGGACTGCTGGGTTATTGACATGCATACAACACCTGGACTGCTGGGTTATTGACATGCATACAGCACCTGGACTGCTGGGTTATTGACATGCATACAACACCTGGACTGCTGGGTTATTGACATGCATACAACACCTGGACTGCTGGGTTATTGACATGCATACAACACCTGGACTGCTGGGTTATTGACATGCATACAACACCTGGACTGCTGGGTTATTGACATGCATACAGCACCTGGACTGCTGGGTTATTGACATGCATACAACACCTGGACTGCTGGGTTATTGACATGCATACAACACCTGGACTGCTGGGTTATTGACATGCATACAGCACCTGGACTGCTGGGTTATTGACATGCATACAACACCTGGACTGCTGGGTTATTGACATGTATACAGCACCTGGACTGCTGGGTTATTGACATGCATACAACACCTGGACTGCTGGGTTATTGACATGCATACAACACCTGGACTGCTGGGTTATTGACATGCATACAACACCTGGACTGATGGGTTATTGACATGCATACAACACCTGGACTGATGGGTTATTGACATGCATACAACACCTGGACTGCTGGGTTATTGACATGCATACAACACCTGGACTGCTGGGTTATTGACATGCATACAACACCTGGACTGCTGGGTTATTGACATGCATACAACACCTGGACTGCTGGGTTATTGACATGCATACAGCACCTGGACTGCTGGGTTATTGACATGCATACAGCACCTGGACTGCTGGGTTATTGGCATGCATACAGCACCTGGACTGCTGGGTTATTGACATGCATACAGCACCTGGACTGCTGGGTTATTGACATGCATACAGCACCTGGACTGCTGGGTTATTGACATGCATACAACACCTGGACTGCTGGGTTATTGACATACATACAGCACCTGGACTGCTGGGTTATTGACATGCATACAGCACCTGGACTGCTGGGTTATTGACATGCATACAGCACCTGGACTGCTGGGTTATTGACATGCATACAGCACCTGGACTGCTGGGTTATTGACATGCATACAGCACCTGGACTGCTGGGTTATTGACATGCATACAGCACCTGGACTGCTGGGTTATTGACATGCATACAGCACCTGGACTGCTGGGTTATTGACATGCATACAACACCTGGACTGCTGGGTTATTGACATGCATACAGCACCTGGACTGCTGGGTTATTGACATGCATACAGCACCTGGACTGCTGGGTTATTGACATGCATACAGCACCTGGACTGCTGGGTTATTGACATGCATACAGCACCTGGACTGCTGGGTTATTGACATGCATACAGCACCTGGACTGCTGGGTTATTGACATGCATACAGCACCTGGACTGCTGGGTTATTGACATGCATACAGCACCTGGACTGCTGGGTTATTGACATGCATACAGCACCTGGACTGCTGGGTTATTGACATGCATACAACACCTGGACTGCTGGGTTATTGACATGCATACAACACCTGGACTGCTGGGTTATTGACATGCATACAACACCTGGACTGCTGGGTTATTGACATGCATACAACACCTGGACTGCTGGGTTATTGACATGCATACAACACCTGGACTGCTGGGTTATTTACATGCATACAACAGCTGGACTGCTGGGTTATTGACATGCATACAACACCTGGACTGCTGGGTTATTGACATGCATACAACACCTGGACTGCTGGGTTATTGACATGCATACAACACCTGGACTGCTGGGTTATTGACATGCATACAACACCTGGACTGCTGGGTTATTGACATGCATACAACACCTGGACTGCTGGGTTATTGACATGCATACAACACCTGGACTGCTGGGTTATTGACATGCATACAACACCTGGACTGCTGGGTTATTGACATGCATACAACACCTGGACTGCTGGGTTATTGACATGCATACAACACCTGGACTGCTGGGTTATTGACATGCATACAACACCTGGACTGCTGGGTTATTGACATGCATACAACACCTGGACTGCTGGGTTATTGACATGCATACAACACCTGGACTGCTGGGTTATTGACATGCATACAACACCTGGACTGCTGGGTTATTGACATGCATACAACACCTGGACTGCTGGGTTATTGACATGCATACAACACCTGGACTGCTGGGTTATTATTGACATGCATACAACACCTGGACTGCTGGGTTATTGACATGCATACAACACCTGGACTGCTGGGTTATTGACATGCATACAACACCTGGACTGCTGGGTTATTGACATGCATACAACACCTGGACTGCTGGGTTATTGACATGCATACAACACCTGGACTGCTGGGTTATTGACATGCATACAACACCTGGACTGCTGGGTTATTGACATGCATACAACACCTGGACTGCTGGGTTATTGACATGCATACAACACCTGGACTGCTGGGTTATTGACATGCATACAACACCTGGACTGCTGGGTTATTGACATGCATACAACACCTGGACTGCTGGGTTATTGACATGCATACAACACCTGGACTGCTGGGTTATTGACATGCATACAACACCTGGACTGCTGGGTTATTGACATGCATACAACACCTGGACTGCTGGGTTATTGACATGCATACAACACCTGGACTGCTGGGTTATTGACATGCATACAACACCTGGACTGCTGGGTTATTGACATGCATACAGCACCTGGACTGCTGGGTTATTGACATGCATACAGCACCTGGACTGCTGGGTTATTGACATGCATACAACACCTGGACTGCTGGGTTATTGACATGCATACAGCACCTGGACTGCTGGGTTATTGACATGCATACAACACCTGGACTGCTGGGTTATTGACATGCATACAACACCTGGACTGCTGGGTTATTGACATGCATACAGCACCTGGACTGCTGGGTTATTGACATGCATACAGCACCTGGACTGCTGGGTTATTGACTCGCATACAGCACCTGGACTGCTGGGTTATTGACATGCATACAGCACCTGGACTGCTGGGTTATTGACATGCATACAGCACCTGGACTGCTGGGTTATTGACATGCATACAGCACCTGGACTGCTGGGTTATTGACATGCATACAACACCTGGACTGCTGGGTTATTGACATGCATACAGCACCTGGACTGCTGGGTTATTGACATGCATACAGCACCTGGACTGCTGGGTTATTGACATGCATACAACACCTGGACTGCTGGGTTATTGACATGCATACAGCACCTGGACTGCTGGGTTATTGACATGCATACAACACCTGGACTGCTGGGTTATTGACATGCATACAACACCTGGACTGCTGGGTTATTGACATGCATACAACACCTGGACTGCTGGGTTATTGACATGCATACAACACCTGGACTGCTGGGTTATTGACATGCATACAACACCTGGACTGCTGGGTTATTGACATGCATACAACACCTGGACTGCTGGGTTATTGACATGCATACAACACCTGGACTGATGGGTTATTGACATGCATACAACACCTGGACTGCTGGGTTATTGACATGCATACAACACCTGGACTGCTGGGTTATTATTGACATGCATACAACACCTGGACTGCTGGGTTATTGACATGCATACAACACCTGGACTGCTGGGTTATTGACATGCATACAACACCTGGACTGCTGGGTTATTGACATGCATACAACACCTGGACTGCTGGGTTATTGACATGCATACGACACCTGGACTGCTGGGTTATTGACATGCATACAACACCTGGACTGCTGGGTTATTGACATGCATACAACACCTGGACTGCTGGGTTATTGACATGCATACAACACCTGGACTGCTGGGTTATTGACATGCATACAACACCTGGACTGCTGGGTTATTGACATGCATACAACACCTGGACTGCTGGGTTATTGACATGCATACAGCACCTGGACTGCTGGGTTATTGACATGCATACAGCACCTGGACTGCTGGGTTATTGACATGCATACAACACCTGGACTGCTGGGTTATTGACATGCATACAACACCTGGACTGCTGGGTTATTGACATGCATACAACACCTGGACTGCTGGGTTATTGACATGCATACAACACCTGGACTGCTGGGTTATTGACATGCATACAGCACCTGGACTGCTGGGTTATTGACATGCATACAACACCTGGACTGCTGGGTTATTGACATGCATACAACACCTGGACTGCTGGGTTATTGACATGCATACAACACCTGGACTGCTGGGTTATTGACATGCATACAACACCTGGACTGCTGGGTTATTGACATGCATACAACACCTGGACTGCTGGGTTATTGACATGCATACAACACCTGGACTGCTGGGTTATTGACATGCATACAACACCTGGACTGCTGGGTTATTGACATGCATACAACACCTGGACTGCTGGGTTATTGACATGCATACAACACCTGGACTGCTGGGTTATTGACATGCATACAGCACCTGGACTGCTGGGTTATTGACATGCATACAGCACCTGGACTGCTGGGTTATTGACATGCATACAGCACCTGGACTGCTGGGCTATTGACATGCATACAACACCTGGACTGCTGGGTTATTGACATGCATACAACACCTGGACTGCTGGGTTATTGACATGCATACAACACCTGGACTGCTGGGTTATTGACATGCATACAGCACCTGGACTGCTGGGTTATTGACATGCATACAGCACCTGGACTGCTGGGTTATTGACATGCATACAGCACCTGGACTGCTGGGTTATTGACATGCATACAGCACCTGGACTGCTGGGTTATTGACATGCATACAGCACCTGGACTGCTGGGTTATTGACATGCATACAACACCTGGACTGCTGGGTTATTGACATGCATACAACACCTGGACTGCTGGGTTATTGACGTGCATACAACACCTGGACTGCTGGGTTATTGACGTGCATACAACACCTGGACTGCTGGGTTATTGACATGCATACAGCACCTGGACTGCTGGGTTATTGACATGCATACAACACCTGGACTGCTGGGTTATTGACATGCATACAGCACCTGGACTGCTGGGTTATTGACATGCATACAACACCTGGACTGCTGGGTTATTGACATGCATACAACACCTGGACTGCTGGGTTATTGACATGCATACAACACCTGGACTGCTGGGTTATTGACATGCATACAACACCTGGACTGCTGGGTTATTGACATGCATACAACACCTGGACTGCTGGGTTATTGACATGCATACAACACCTGGACTGCTGGGTTATTGACATGCATACAACACCTGGACTGCTGGGTTATTGACATGCATACAGCACCTGGACTGCTGGGTTATTGACATGCATACAGCACCTGGACTGCTGGGTTATTGACATGCATACAACACCTGGACTGCTGGGTTATTGACATGCATACAACACCTGGACTGCTGGGTTATTGACATGCATACAGCACCTGGACTGCTGGGTTATTGACATGCATACAGCACCTGGACTGCTGGGTTATTGACATGCATACAGCACCTGGACTGCTGGGTTATTGACATGCATACAGCACCTGGACTGCTGGGTTATTGACATGCATACAGCACCTGGACTGCTGGGTTATTGACATGCATACAACACCTGGACTGCTGGGTTATTGACATGCATACAACACCTGGACTGCTGGGTTATTGACATGCATACAGCACCTGGACTGCTGGGTTATTGACATGCATACAGCACCTGGACTGCTGGGTTATTGACATGCATACAACACCTGGACTGCTGGGTTATTGACATGCATACAGCACCTGGACTGCTGGGTTATTGACATGCATACAACACCTGGACTGCTGGGTTATTGACATGCATACAACACCTGGACTGCTGGGTTATTGACATGCATACAACACCTGGACTGCTGGGTTATTGACATGCATACAACACCTGGACTGCTGGGTTATTGACATGCATACAACACCTGGACTGCTGGGTTATTGACATGCATACAACACCTGGACTGCTGGGTTATTGACATGCATACAACACCTGGACTGCTGGGTTATTGACATGCATACAACACCTGGACTGCTGGGTTATTATTGACATGCATACAACACCTGGACTGCTGGGTTATTGACATGCATACAACACCTGGACTGCTGGGTTATTGACATGCATACAACACCTGGACTGCTGGGTTATTGACATGCATACAACACCTGGACTGCTGGGTTATTGACATGCATACAACACCTGGACTGCTGGGTTATTGACATGCATACAACACCTGGACTGCTGGGTTTTTGACATGCATACAACACCTGGACTGCTGGGTTATTGACATGCATACAACACCTGGACTGCTGGGTTATTGACATACATACAACACCTGGACTGCTGGGTTATTGACATGCATACAACACCTGGACTGCTGGGTTATTGACATGCATACAGCACCTGGACTGCTGGGTTATTGACATGCATACAACACCTGGACTGCTGGGTTATTGACATGCATACAACACCTGGACTGCTGGGTTATTGACATGCATACAACACCTGGACTGCTGGGTTATTGACATGCATACAGCACCTGGACTGCTGGGTTATTGACATGCATACAGCACCTGGACTGCTGGGTTATTGACATGCATACAACACCTGGACTGCTGGGTTATTGACATGCATACAGCACCTGGACTGCTGGGTTATTGACATGCATACAGCACCTGGACTGCTGGGTTATTGACATGTATACAGCACCTGGACTGCTGGGTTATTGACATGCATACAACACCTGGACTGCTGGGTTATTGACATGCATACAACACCTGGACTGCTGGGTTATTGACATGCATACAACACCTGGACTGCTGGGTTATTGACATGCATACAACACCTGGACTGATGGGTTATTGACATGCATACAACACCTGGACTGCTGGGTTATTGACATGCATACAACACCTGGACTGCTGGGTTATTGACATGCATACAACACCTGGACTGCTGGGTTATTGACATGCATACAACACCTGGACTGCTGGGTTATTGACATGCATACAGCACCTGGACTGCTGGGTTATTGACATGCATACAGCACCTGGACTGCTGGGTTATTGACATGCATACAGCACCTGGACTGCTGGGTTATTGACATGCATACAGCACCTGGACTGCTGGGTTATTGACATGCATACAGCACCTGGACTGCTGGGTTATTGACATGCATACAGCACCTGGACTGCTGGGTTATTGACATGCATACAACACCTGGACTGCTGGGTTATTGACATGCATACAGCACCTGGACTGCTGGGTTATTGACATGCATACAGCACCTGGACTGCTGGGTTATTGACATGCATACAGCACCTGGACTGCTGGGTTATTGACATGCATACAGCACCTGGACTGCTGGGTTATTGACATGCATACAGCACCTGGACTGCTGGGTTATTGACATGCATACAGCACCTGGACTGCTGGGTTATTGACATGCATACAGCACCTGGACTGCTGGGTTATTGACATGCATACAGCACCTGGACTGCTGGGTTATTGACATGCATACAGCACCTGGACTGCTGGGTTATTGACATGCATACAGCACCTGGACTGCTGGGTTATTGACATGCATACAGCACCTGGACTGCTGGGTTATTGACATGCATACAGCACCTGGACTGCTGGGTTATTGACATGCATACAGCACCTGGACTGCTGGGTTATTGACATGCATACAGCACCTGGACTGCTGGGTTATTGACATGCATACAGCACCTGGACTGCTGGGTTATTGACATGCATACAACACCTGGACTGCTGGGTTATTGACATGCATACAACACCTGGACTGCTGGGTTATTGACATGCATACAACACCTGGACTGCTGGGTTATTTACATGCATACAACACCTGGACTGCTGGGTTATTGACATGCATACAACACCTGGACTGCTGGGTTATTGACATGCATACAACACCTGGACTGCTGGGTTATTGACATGCATACAACACCTGGACTGCTGGGTTATTGACATGCATACAACACCTGGACTGCTGGGTTATTGACATGCATACAACACCTGGACTGCTGGGTTATTGACATGCATACAACACCTGGACTGCTGGGTTATTGACATGCATACAACACCTGGACTGCTGGGTTATTGACATGCATACAACACCTGGACTGCTGGGTTATTGACATGCATACAACACCTGGACTGCTGGGTTATTGACATGCATACAACACCTGGACTGCTGGGTTATTGACATGCATACAACACCTGGACTGCTGGGTTATTATTGACATGCATACAACACCTGGACTGCTGGGTTATTATTGACATGCATACAACACCTGGACTGCTGGGTTATTATTGACATGCATACAACACCTGGACTGCTGGGTTATTGACATGCATACAACACCTGGACTGCTGGGTTATTGACATGCATACAACACCTGGACTGCTGGGTTATTGACATGCATACAACACCTGGACTGCTGGGTTATTGACATGCATACAACACCTGGACTGCTGGGTTATTGACATGCATACAACACCTGGACTGCTGGGTTATTGACATGCATACAACACCTGGACTGCTGGGTTATTGACATGCATACAACACCTGGACTGCTGGGTTATTGACATGCATACAACACCTGGACTGCTGGGTTATTGACATGCATACAACACCTGGACTGCTGGGTTATTGACATGCATACAACACCTGGACTGCTGGGTTATTGACATGCATACAACACCTGGACTGCTGGGTTATTGACATGCATACAACACCTGGACTGCTGGGTTATTGACATGCATACAGCACCTGGACTGCTGGGTTATTGACATGCATACAGCACCTAGACTGCTGGGTTATTGACATGCATACAACACCTGGACTGCTGGGTTATTGACATGCATACAGCACCTGGACTGCTGGGTTATTGACATGCATACAACACCTGGACTGCTGGGTTATTGACATGCATACAACACCTGGACTGCTGGGTTATTGACATGCATACAGCACCTGGACTGCTGGGTTATTGACATGCATACAGCACCTGGACTGCTGGGTTATTGACTCGCATACAGCACCTGGACTGCTGGGTTATTGACATGCATACAGCACCTGGACTGCTGGGTTATTGACATGCATACAGCACCTGGACTGCTGGGTTATTGACATGCATACAGCACCTGGACTGCTGGGTTATTGACATGCATACAACACCTGGACTGCTGGGTTATTGACATGCATACAGCACCTGGACTGCTGGGTTATTGACATGCATACAGCACCTGGACTGCTGGGTTATTGACATGCATACAACACCTGGACTGCTGGGTTATTGACATGCATACAGCACCTGGACTGCTGGGTTATTGACATGCATACAACACCTGGACTGCTGGGTTATTGACATGCATACAACACCTGGACTGCTGGGTTATTGACATGCATACAACACCTGGACTGCTGGGTTATTGACATGCATACAACACCTGGACTGCTGGGTTATTGACATGCATACAACACCTGGACTGCTGGGTTATTGACATGCATACAACACCTGGACTGCTGGGTTATTGACATGCATACAACACCTGGACTGATGGGTTATTGACATGCATACAACACCTGGACTGCTGGGTTATTGACATGCATACAACACCTGGACTGCTGGGTTATTGACATGCATACAACACCTGGACTGCTGGGTTATTATTGACATGCATACAACACCTGGACTGCTGGGTTATTGACATGCATACAACACCTGGACTGCTGGGTTATTGACATGCATACAACACCTGGACTGCTGGGTTATTGACATGCATACAACACCTGGACTGCTGGGTTATTGACATGCATACAACACCTGGACTGCTGGGTTATTGACATGCATACAACACCTGGACTGCTGGGTTATTGACATGCATACAACACCTGGACTGCTGGGTTATTGACATGCATACAACACCTGGACTGCTGGGTTATTGACATGCATACAACACCTGGACTGCTGGGTTATTGACATGCATACAACACCTGGACTGCTGGGTTATTGACATGCATACAGCACCTGGACTGCTGGGTTATTGACATGCATACAGCACCTGGACTGCTGGGTTATTGACATGCATACAACACCTGGACTGCTGGGTTATTGACATGCATACAACACCTGGACTGCTGGGTTATTGACATGCATACAACACCTGGACTGCTGGGTTATTGACATGCATACAACACCTGGACTGCTGGGTTATTGACATGCATACAGCACCTGGACTGCTGGGTTATTGACATGCATACAACACCTGGACTGCTGGGTTATTGACATGCATACAACACCTGGACTGCTGGGTTATTGACATGCATACAACACCTGGACTGCTGGGTTATTGACATGCATACAACACCTGGACTGCTGGGTTATTGACATGCATACAACACCTGGACTGCTGGGTTATTGACATGCATACAACACCTGGACTGCTGGGTTATTGACATGCATACAACACCTGGACTGCTGGGTTATTGACATGCATACAACACCTGGACTGCTGGGTTATTGACATGCATACAACACCTGGACTGCTGGGTTATTGACATGCATACAGCACCTGGACTGCTGGGTTATTGACATGCATACAGCACCTGGACTGCTGGGCTATTGACATGCATACAACACCTGGACTGCTGGGTTATTGACATGCATACAACACCTGGACTGCTGGGTTATTGACATGCATACAACACCTGGACTGCTGGGTTATTGACATGCATACAGCACCTGGACTGCTGGGTTATTGACATGCATACAGCACCTGGACTGCTGGGTTATTGACATGCATACAGCACCTGGACTGCTGGGTTATTGACATGCATACAGCACCTGGACTGCTGGGTTATTGACATGCATACAGCACCTGGACTGCTGGGTTATTGACATGCATACAACACCTGGACTGCTGGGTTATTGACATGCATACAACACCTGGACTGCTGGGTTATTGACGTGCATACAACACCTGGACTGCTGGGTTATTGACGTGCATACAACACCTGGACTGCTGGGTTATTGACATGCATACAGCATCTGGACTGCTGGGTTATTGACATGCATACAACACCTGGACTGCTGGGTTATTGACATGCATACAGCACCTGGATTGCTGGGTTATTGACATGCATACAACACCTGGACTGCTGGGTTATTGACATGCATACAACACCTGGACTGCTGGGTTATTGACATGCATACAACACCTGGACTGCTGGGTTATTGACATGCATACAACACCTGGACTGCTGGGTTATTATTGACATGCATACAACACCTGGACTGCTGGGTTATTGACATGCATACAACACCTGGACTGCTGGGTTATTGACATGCATACAACACCTGGACTGCTGGGTTATTGACATGCATACAACACCTGGACTGCTGGGTTATTGACATGCATACGACACCTGGACTGCTGGGTTATTGACATGCATACAACACCTGGACTGCTGGGTTATTGACATGCATACAACACCTGGACTGCTGGGTTATTGACATGCATACAACACCTGGACTGCTGGGTTATTGACATGCATACAACACCTGGACTGCTGGGATATTAACATGCATACAACACCTGGACTGCTGGGATATTGACATGCATACAACACCTGGACTGCTGGGTTATTGACATGCATACAGCACCAATACAGCTGGGTTATTGACATGCATACAGCACCTTGACTTCTGGGTTATTAACATGCATACTACACCTGGACTGCTGGGATATTGACATGCATACAACACCTGGACTGCTGGGTTATTGACATGCATATACAACACCTGGACTTCGGGGTTATTGACATGCATACAGCACCGAGACAGCTGGGTTATTGACATGCATACAACACCTGGACTGCTGGGTCACTGACATGCATATAACACCTGGACTGCTGGGTTATTGACATGCATACAACACCTAGACTGCTGGGTTATTGACATGCATACAGAACCTGGACTGCTGGGTTATTGACATGCATACAACACCTGGACTGCTGGGTTATTGACATGCATACAGCACCTGGACTGCTGGGTTATTGACATGCATACAGCACCTAGACAGCTGGGTTATTGACATGCATACAGCACCTGGACTGCTGGGTTATTGAAATGCATACAACACCTGGACTGCTGGGATATTGACATGCATACAACATCTGGACTGCTGGGTTATTGACATGCATACAACACCTGGACTGCTGGGTTATTGACATGCATACAACACCTGGACTGCTGGGTTATTGACATGCATACAACACCTGGACAGCTGGGATATAGACATGCAAACATAACCTAGACAGCTGAGCTAAAATCACCTAGGGTGTTGAGCTATATACATGTGAAGAAAACCTAGACTACAGACATGCAAACATAACCTAGACAGCTGAGCTAAAATCACCTAGGCTGTTGGGATATACATGTGAAGAACACCTAGACTACTAGGCTTTAGACATGCAAACAGCACCTAGACAGCTCAACTAAAATCACCTAGGGTGTTGGGCTATATACATGTGAAGAACACCTGGACTACAGACATGCAAACATAACCTAGACAGCTGAGCTAAAATCACCTAGGCTGTTGGGCTATACATGTGAAGAACACCTAGACTACTAGGCTTTAGACATGCAAACAGCACCTAGACAGCTCAGCTAAAATCACCTAGGGTGTTGGGCTATACTTGTGAAGAACACCTAGACTACTGGGATATAGATATACAAACATAACCTAGACAGCTGAGCTAAAATCACCTAGGCTGTTGGGCTATACATGTGAAGAACACCTAGACTACTAGGCTTTAGACATGCAAACAGCACCTAGACAGCTCAGCTAAAATCACCTAGGGTGTTGGGCTATATACATGTGAAGAACACCTAGACTACTGGGATATAGACATGCGAACATAACCTAGACAGCTCAGCTAAAATCACCTAGGGTGTTGGGCTATACATGTGAAGAACACCTAGACTACTAGGCTTTAGACATGCAAACAGCAACTAGACAGCTCAGCTAAAATCACCTAGGGTGTTGGGCTATACTTGTGAAGAACACCTAGACTACTGGGATATAGACATGCAAACAGCACCTAGACATCTGTATTATCTTGCTACCTTTAATGCAGTTTATGTTTTTTCGTTTTTGTTTATCAGGGCAATGAGATAGTGTCTTTAATAGGGCACTCTGATAGAGTAATGGGAGTCGCAATGAGTGGAGATGGCAGTCAGATTATCACAACATCCATGGATAAGACCATTAAATTGTGGTCGCCAAAGGTATGTATTATTGATTCTATATAACATCCTTGTAAAATATATACTGCCCTCTAGTGGTTAGTATTGTCAATGCAGTTGTAAAGTGTAAGTCACTTCCAGCAGATATATGGCGCCTCAATGTGATACGTTTTGCCCTCTAGTGGTTAGTATTATTAATGCAGTTAGAATTTGTTGTGCTCTCTAGTGAAGAATTGTAACCATAGCAATGACTATAAATGTTTTGAATCCATTGACCAATGAGTACTGATTGATTTAAACGCTTTCTTATTTAAATTATAGTTGAATAAATCTACAGTGTTTGCCAACCATAATTCTGAAGTATCTTGCTTGGCGTATTCTCCACATGGATTATTTGCAGTCTCTGCTGACAGGTAATCAACATGCCGTATTTGTTATATTAGTATTGCATGGTGGTCAAAAGTGACATTTGTAATATATAGGATACAATGAATTCAGTCTTTGATTTATGTACACTTTTATTGAGATGTGCTTCTAATAGAGAAAATACTGTATTGCTTATACTATACATATTGGTGCTTATCAATTTATATAAATCATTTGGTTTTTGTATTTTGTTTTAGAAAATCATCAATATTTATATTGAATTTAAATGAATATAAATATCATTGCCCCAAAAATATGGATATTTGTTTTTTTTAAATTGTATAATTGTGAATGTCCTCAAGGTGTCCGTAACCAGGCAGCATTTTGAATTTAAATTCCATCTGAAAGAAATGTATGATTGTCTAAAATATTTAGTTCATAAACTTCACATAATTTTATTCAATTTTGTGTTAATAGGAACGGTATCATTATGCTTTGGAAATTCTCAGAAGAAAATGGTATTATTACTGATAATGTCCCAGAAAATGTTATCACACAAAAGGTAAAAAACAAATTTTTAATCTGGTTCCTTGTGTAATTGTTACTTGTATCCACCCAACATCAGAGATTACAAGAAAGACTGCCCTCTGATGGGTGCTATCAGGGAGCTTACAAAAAAAGTCTGCCCTCTCAGATTTAATGGGTGCCATCAGGGAGATTACATGATGATTGGCATGTCTGCATGGTTGTAGGTTCCACTACCATTATATTTTCCTGAGCTTTGCTTCATTCATGAAGTAACAGTATTATGGATGTTCCAAACCACGTGTAAATGGCTTTCCATGTCATTCTGTTATTATAACATAAATGTTTCCTGATTTGGCGTCAGGAAAGTCATTATATAGTACCAGGGCAATAACCTATTTGAAAACATTAAAATTACCACGGCTGAACCAGTCACTTTGATTGTGTGTGGTGAACAAATAAAGTATGAAATGTAAGCTTGATAAAAACGAACGTAATAATAGGGTGATATGAAATGCGTGTGACAAGTGAAGTAGAATCCATTCTGGTAACGAATCTGGTTCAAAATGTCAAACAGTCTCCCAGAAACTTCTAGAGATGATAAAAATAGATCATACTACTATATGTATATCATGTTTTTATTATGGATACAATATTATTGTTGTTTGCAGATCTCGGACAACTCCATAAACACAGTCAGTTTCATGACAAGAACTAAACTCATTATTGGAGGGGACGATGGTATTGTTACAATATGGCAGATAGAACACAGTGATGTCATTGGTAAAACAGTCTGGCATATCAGGTATTTATAAATAATGTAATAGAGATTAATTTACTTGAAAGTAGTTTTAATGTATATCATTATGATGTGCTGTTTATACTGTTTTTTGTCTTGCATGTGATGTGCATTATTTAAAAAGAAGGGGTCTTCACCTGCGTATGCTCTTGAATTGAGTCCTAAGTGATGATAACAATGCATGGTAATCATGCAAAGGCTCATGGGTAGATGCTTGTTTGTAAACAATGACACGCTATGGCCATCTGACGCATACATAGGTGACAATCCCCACACTTTAAATTAATTGACGTTTTTAACAAGTGCAGTAAATTGAACCATGAACCAAAGTCATTCACTCAAAGACAACAATTAAACGGTATACAAGTTTATAGAGTCACCAAGCAGGAACTATGTTCCCTAATTGATTGAACAATTACATGTATAAACCAGTTTCATTATGTTTGCTTACTCACCAGTATCTGCACTGCCAGTGTAAGATTCTACCATCATCAATTTCATTACCAAATTTTTCCAGAGAGATTCATAATAACCTCATAATAATAATGAAAACTACCTGTACTCACTGAGATATTATATTATGATATCTTTTCCAGAGAGATTCATAGAATTGAAGTCAACATTCCTGTACTACATACTGCATACAATGCGTACAGGAATGATATAGTCATCAGTAAATGGGATGAGCAGATTAGTGTCTATAGTTCTAACCATGGTATAAAGCTACATGATATATCAAGGTAAGATTAGTGTCTATAGTTCTAACCATGGTATAAAGCTACATGATATATCAAGGTAAGATCAGTGTCTATAGTTCTAACCATGGTATAAAGCTGCATGATATATCAAGGTAAGATTAGTGTCTATAGTTCTAACCATGGTATAAAGCTACATGATATATCAAGGTAAGATTAGTGTCTATAGTTCTAACCATGGTATAAAGCTACATGATATATCAAGGTAAGATTAGTGTCTATAGTTCTAACCATGGTATAAAGCTACATGATATATCAAGGTAAGATTAGTGTCTATAGTTCTAACCATGGTATAAAGCTACATGATATATCAAGGTAAGATCAGTGTCTATAGTTCTAACCATGGTATAAAGCTACATGATATATCAAGGTAAGATTAGTGTCTATAGTTCTAACCATGGTATAAAGCTACATGATATATCAAGGTGAGATTAGTGTCTATAGTTCTAACCATGGTATAAAGCTACATGATATATCAAGGTAAGATTAGTGTCTATAGTTCTAACCATGGTATAAAGCTACATGATATATCAAGGTAAGATTAGTGTCTATAGTTCTAACCATGGTATAAAGCTGCATGATATATCAAGGTGAGATTAGTGTCTATAGTTCTAACCATGGTATAAAGCTACATGATATATCAAGGTGAGATTAGTGTCTATAGTTCTAACCATGGTATAAAGCTACATGATATATCAAGGTAAGATTAGTGTATATAGTTCTAACCATGGTATAAAGCTACATGATATATCAAGGTAAGATTAGTGTCTATAGTTCTAACCATGGTATAAAGCTACATGATATATCAAGGTAAGATTAGTGTCTATAATTCTAACCATGGTATAAAGCTACATGATATATCAAGGTAAGATTAGTGTCTATAGTTCTAACCATGGTATAAAGCTACATGATATATCAAGGTAAGATTAGTGTCTATAGTTCTAACCATGGTATAAAGCTACATGATATATCAAGGTAAGATTAGTGTCTATAGTTCTAACCATGGTATAAAGCTACATGATATATCAAGGTAAGATCAGTGTCTATAGTTCTAACCATGGTATAAAGCTACATGATATATCAAGGTAAGATCAGTGTCTATAGTTCTAACCATGGTATAAAGCTACATGATATATCAAGGTAAGATCAGTGTCTATAGTTCTAACCATGGTATAAAGCTACATGATATATCAAGGTAAGATTAGTGTCTATAGTTCTAACCATGGTATAAAGCTACATGATATATCAAGGTAAGATCAGTGTCTATAGTTCTAACTATGGTATAAAGCTACATGATATATCAAGGTAAGATTAGTGTCTATAGTTCTAACCATGGTATAAAGCTACATGATATATCAAGGTAAGATTAGTGTCTATAGTTCTAACCATGGTATAAAGCTACATGATATATCAAGGTAAGATCAGTGTCTATAGTTCTAACTATGGTATAAAGCTACATGATATATCAAGGTAAGATTAGTGTATATAGTTCTAACCATGGTATAAAGCTACATGATATATCAAGGTGAGATTAGTGTCTATAGTTCTAACCATGGTATAAAGCTACATGATACATCAAGGTAAGATTAGTGTCTATAGTTCTAATCATGGTATAAAGCTACATGATACATCAAGGTAAGATTAGTGTCTATAGTTCTAACCATGGTATAAAGCTACATGATATATCAAGGTAAGATTAGTGTCTATAGTTCTAACCATTGTATAAAGCTACATGATATATCAAGGTAAGATTAGTGTATATAGTTCGAACCATGGTATAAAGCTACATGATATATCAAGGTAAGATTAGTGTCTATAGTTCTAACCATGGTATAAAGCTACATGATATATCAAGGTAAGATTAGTGTCTATAGTTCTAACCATGGTATAAAGCTACATGATATATCAAGGTAAGATTAGTGTCTATAGTTCTAACCATGGTATAAAGCTACATGATATATCAAGGTAAGATCAGTGTCTATAGTTCTAACCATGGTATAAAGCTACATGATATATCAAGGTAAGATTAGTGTCTATAGTTCTAACCATGGTATAAAGCTACATGATATATCAAGGTAAGATCAGTGTCTATAGTTCTAACCATGGTATAAAGCTACATGATATATCAAGGTAAGATCAGTGTCTATAGTTCTAACCATGGTATAAAGCTACATGATATATCAAGGTAAGATTAGTGTCTATAGTTCTAACCATGGTATAAAGCTACATGATATATCAAGGTAAGATCAGTGTCTATAGTTCTAACCATGGTATAAAGCTACATGATATATCAAGGTAAGATTAGTGTCTATAGTTCTAACCATGGTATAAAGCTACATGATATATCAAGGTAAGATCAGTGTCTATAGTTCTAACCATGGTATAAAGCTACATGATATATCAAGGTAAGATTAGTGTATATAGTTCGAACCATGGTATAAAGCTACATGATATATCAAGGTAAGATTAGTGTCTATAGTTCTAACCATGGTATAAAGCTACATGATATATCAAGGTAAGATTAGTGTCTATAGTTCTAACCATGGTATAAAGCTACATGATATATCAAGGTAAGATTAGTGTCTATAGTTCTAACAATGGTATAAAGCTACATGATATATCAAGGTAAGATTAGTGTCTATAGTTCTAACCATGGTATAAAGCTACATGATATATCAAGGTAAGATAAGTGTCTATAGTTCTAACCATGGTATAAAGCTACATGATATATCAAGGTAAGATTAGTGTCTATAGTTCTAACCATGGTATAAAGCTACATGATATATCAAGGTAAGATTAGTGTCTATAGTTCTAACCATGGTATAAAGCTACATGATATATCAAGGTAAGATTAGTGTATATAGTTCTAACCATGGTATAAAGCTACATGATATATCAAGGTAAGATTAGTGTCTATAGTTCTAACCATGGTATAAAGCTACATGATATATCAAGGTAAGATTAGTGTCTATAGTTCTAACCATGGTATAAAGCTACATGATATATCAAGGTAAGATTAGTGTCTATAGTTCTAACCATGGTATAAAGCTACATGATATATCAAGGTAAGATTAGTGTCTATAGTTCTAACAATGGTATAAAGCTACATGATATATCAAGGTAAGATTAGTGTCTATAGTTCTAACCATGGTATAAAGCTACATGATATATCAAGGTAAGATTAGTGTCTATAGTTCTAACCATGGTATAAAGCTACATGATATATCAAGGTAAGATTAGTGTCTATAGTTCTAACCATGGTATAAAGCTACATGATATATCAAGGTAAGATTAGTGTCTATAGTTCTAACCATGGTATAAAGCTACATGATATATCAAGGTGAGATTAGTGTCTATAGTTCTAACCATGGTATAAAGCTACATGATATATCAAGGTGAGATTAGTGTCTATAGTTCTAACCATGGTATAAAGCTACATGATATATCAAGGTAAGATTAGTGTCTATAGTTCTAACCATGGTATAAAGCTACATGATATATCAAGGTGAGATTAGTGTCTATAGTTCTAACCATGGTATAAACAGGAGTGTTCAATGCCTTACAAAGCAACACAATGTTTCTTTGTTCATGAGACGCAGATCACGTAACAAAATGGAAAATTGACCATAAGCTGCATGAATGAAAAGTGTCTATATAAAGCATGTCATACATAAAATTGAATTACTTTGTTGTTTATCTTAGTGGACATACAGACTGGGTTTTAAACATGAAATATTGCAACAATTACAAGAATCTAATCACCACAGGAACAGATGGAAAGATATCTATAATATGCACTGACAGGGTGAGTATATACTGGTATATGTATTGTTTTGAAATCTGTCTGGCACATTTTGTTGTAGTCTCTGAAGGTTACAGTAGACAAATCAATCATTGACTCATTGTATCATATAGCATTGTCAGTGCATTAATCTTATGGCAGTTTCCATTCACATCACATCACTAAACATTGTGCTGCAATGCATCACACTACATACCATAGCATCACTTTAGGTGCATCACATTGCATCAAGTCACATCACATCACTAAACATTGTACTGCATCACATCACACTACATACCATAGCATCACATTAGGTGCATCACATCACTAAACAGTATACTGCAATGCATCACATCACACTACATACCATAGTATCACATTGCATTGCATTGCATCACTAAATAGTGGTCTGCAATGCATCACATCACACTACATACCACAGCATCACACTAGGTGCATCACGTTGGATTGCATCACATCACTAAACAGTAAACTGCAATGCATCACATCACACTACACAGTGTTCTCCACAAGGGGTTTTAGGTGGGCGGCCCACCCATCAAGTTTTACGACTGCCCAGTAACTCTCAACACCCGCCCACCAACGTACATCCAGCTGAAATTATTTGTAAAAAGCTTGTATTATTCTTCCCAAGCCTAAAGAAAAGAGTAGTTGCCCAACCCTTTATTTTGCTATTGTTTCAAGAGTCCAGACATAAACAATGTCCATTGGAAGTCTGCAAGCAGTTATCAAGTGTATTCATGGCAATGTGTCAATCGCCTGAATTCATTGTCGCCGACATTGTTGCCACTTATTGCTCACGATACGCAACTACAGTGGTTTCAATTTACAGCTGTATTTTTAATAATCGTCTTCCGATCACGAAGGAAGGAAGTAAATACGAACGAAATGTATATGCACAGAAAAAAAAAATATATATTAGCAATTTCAAACTTTGCATTTCGTAAATATTGATATTGACCAATCTGTTTGTATTTCAAAAGATTGTAACATATTTCAATTAAATTTAAAAAAAAATAGTAAATAACTTAGTGTGTATTGCTGTTCATATCATAAATGCTAGAATGTTGTATGTAAATGGTATGCAAATTAATATGCAAATTTATGCTAATTAGGCCACCCACCAGCTGTTTTGGATTGTGGAGAACACTGCTACATACCATACATGTAGTATCACATTAGGTGCATCACATTGCATTACATCATTAAACAGTGTTCTCAAATGCATTACATCACACTACATACCATAGCATCACTTTAGGTGCATCACATTGCATTGCATCACATCATTAAGTAGTGTACTCAAATGCATCACATCACATTACATATCATAGCATCACATTAGGTGCATCACATCACTAAATAGTGTTCTGCAATGCATCACATCACACTGTATATCATATCATCACATTAGGTGCATCACATTGCATTGCATTACGTCACATCACATTAAATAATGTACTGCAATGCATCACATCACACTACATATGATAGCATCACATTAGGTGCATCACATCACTAAATAGTGTACTGCAATGCATCACATCACACTGTATATCATAGCATCACATTAGGTGCATCACATTGCATTGCATCACGTCACATCACATTAAATAATGTACTGCAATGCATCACATCACACTACATACGATAGCATCACATTAGTTGCATCACATTGCATCACATCACTAAATAGTGTTCTGCAATGCATCACATCACACTACATATTATAGAATCACATTGGGTGCATCACATTACATTGCATCACATCACTAAATAGTGTACTGCAATGCATCACATCACACCACATACGATAGCATCACATTAGGTGCATCACATTGCATCACATCACTAAATAGTGTTCTACAATGCATCACATCAAACTACATACCATAGCATTACATTGGATTGTACTATATTGCATTGCATTGTTTCACACTACTTCACATCACACTGCATTGCACTGCAGCACATTGCATCTGACCGCATCACTTCGCATCGGACCAAAGCACTGATTTGATTTGACAATCTAACCCAACATGTCTTTTTGTATTGACAGCAAAAGAATACTCCTCTCTCAGTTGTTAATGTTGGCAGTGAGAACCAATCAGCACAGTGGTTGCATGCATTGGATGTCATAGATAGATGTACTGGATATCTATCTGATATGTGTATGAGTAATGATGTCACTATTGTAATAACTGGTGATAGCAATGGATATATCACTCTCTATATCATGCAACAAAACAGAATATGCTTACATAAAAAGGTATGTATTGAACGACTAAATATATTATATTTATAAAATTAAAAAATGCACTTTCTAAACAGCGAGAAATGTGTTATTTTCAAGATGATAAGTATGTTTTATTTCAATAAAATTCCACCGATTATCACCACATTAGTCAATGCAGTGAATGGGCTGCATACAACAAACATTGGATTGAGAAGATGTATAATAATATGAGGATACCGCAAAATATTCACTGAAGGCAGAACATTGTCTCAACAACCCCTGGATTTTTTTTCAAAACATCTTGTTTTTGAAACTTCAAATTTGTCTTCATTTTGCATCAACCTCACTTCACATCTTTTTGATCAGTTCACTTCAACTTAGCATTCGCATGATTCATATCCGAAACATGCATAGCATTTTTTTGAGCTTGGATCTATGTTAGTATGAAGGTTAATTTTAGCATTTTTCTGCTCTCCAGATCCACGCTGGGTTGATTTCTGATGTCAAAGTTCACAACGGATTCATATATACTGCCTCACATGATAGGACAGTGAAAATATGGGATGGTAAAGACTTCAGACAGGTGAGTGCCATTTTGGGACTGTTATACGCAATACTGTTGTGTTGCTCTACAAATGACACTCCTCAGGTGAGTGTCATTGCAGGATAGGTGGTATACCCACACTGTACCAAGTCTTTGCCCAGTATACCACATTCCTCGGCTTAGTGACATTTCAAGATGCAGAATGAGTAATCTGCCTAACTATGTTATACAGTATATTAGTAATAAGTTTTGCCCATCCTGTACTATAGCTACTATATCCTTATGGAATGATTTGAGGCTATTACGTTGAGCTTAGTTAATTGCATAATGATATTGATACATTGTATGGAACATCTTGTGAGTATTTAGACTCAGTTCCAGGCCTAGCAGTTGAGCAATAAACACCTTGGCTACAAGTGCTCCTTTCCAGTGCGTTATTCTCCTCCTGGATTTGGTGACCAATACTCACTTGATTCACTCTGCCTTGAGACGTCTGTTCTCAGTTTACACCTTAGGCCAGACTTTTATTATCCCTTTTTTCGCGAACCCGCCGAATGAACAGGAGCCGAAAATGAAATAAAAATATAATGTTATTTGCGTAATTTCGCGTGCCCGCCGACTTGTAAGCGCAAAAAAATGCTAAAAAAATATTATTTTTATCTTCATTTTTTTACCGCCCGCCGCATAACAAATCCAAGTTACATTTTCGTGGGAGTACCGGTATCATGATCAAAGTACCAGCATCTCGCGCATTTCTTCTCTCCTATCAATGATCTCACTTACAATTCTTTGAGAATCACATAAATATAATGGAAAAAAAGAATTAATTTTATTTTTTTTCCCGCCCTCCTCAAAAAAATTGCCTTATAAAAACTCGCGAAACAAGGAATAAAAAAAGTCTGGCCTTACTGTACAAGTATTTTCTAAAGACCTATTCTAAAAATTTTTTTTTTTTTGTAGGTTGGACAATTCTTCTGTCAAGCCCCTGTCAGCAGCCTAGTCAAAGCACCTCAACTTGGTAATGATTCATTCCTCTGTGGAGACACCTTAGGCAACCTGTATTTCTTAAAATGGCAGTCTTAAACAAATCATGATTCCTGTATTTTCTAAATTTGTAGAAATTTGTATAATCAAACTTAAGTTATATTTGAATGATTCAGAATATGATAAATGCAATTTTTTGGTTTATGATCACTTCTATTTCGTGAAAATAGTAGTTGTTAAATAATTTAATGAATGAAATATTGAAATGAATTATGATCTGTACTCAGATTTAATTATTGATTAATTTTCATCAGAGGGGACTTGGATGGTCAGTTTGTCTATGTCCAATAAAATTGTGTCATTTATCTGATCTTGTCTTGATTTAGCATACTGTGTAAATTTTATGTGCAAATTTGAAGGTAACCACTGGAGGGCGCTCACTTCCTGTCTCTAGTTGCATGCTGGGTCAATTCTTCAGGCCATTTCATGTTATGCAATAAGGTAACTTCATTCATCAAATGCTGTTATAACAAATAACATGTCACAAGATTCAACAGTATAAAAAATATGTTTACACCAACATACATGAATTATTATTGGGATAAATGTCTTGACTTTGTATTGAAGTTAAAGGGAACCTCAATCCAAACAACATAATGACCCCTAAAGAAAAAGCTCCACAAATGTAGAAGAATGCAATTTACACTTTTTTTATAACAGTTTTCATTCTCTAGATATTAAACTTTTCATCGTTAATAAGTAGTCAGCCATCTTGATTCTCAACCAAAGGATTATGGGTAAAGTATGACATCATAGAATCTGTTGTCAGAAATTGAGAAAATTATTTCATCTATAACATGAGAAATACTGATGCGAATTAGTTCAAATTTTCGTTGTACATATTACTCATGTATATAATTATAGTAATGGAAATGGAAATTTTACAAATACACATAAAGTTAAGATATTGTTGAAAACGTTAAAAAAATAAAAATCAATATTTTAGTTGTGAAATATAGAATGTCACTTTTTTGTCCCCTTTTTGTGCTCAACATGTGATATATCACCTATATAACCTACTCACGTTGGTAAATTGTATACAATATAAGGAAATTTTAGCATTTGGTAGAAAAACATAAAGATAAATATTTTCAGTTCTGTTTCCATGACAACTATTGTATAAGCATGGATGGCACCAGTACATGTATGCTACCAATTTCTAAACTTTCAGCCAATTTGAAGTTCAACTTTTGAAGTTATAGATGAAATCATTTTCTCAATTTCTGACAACAGATTCTATGATGTCATACTTTACCCATAATCCTTTGCTTGAAAATCAAGATGGCTGACTACGTAATACTGATGAAAAGTGGAATATCTAGAGAATGAAAAGTGATACAACAAAACTGTAAATTGCATTCTCCTACATTTGTGGAGCTTTTTCTTTAGGGGTCATTATGTTGTTTGGATTGAGGTTCCCTTTAAAGTCTGCATCAATGTTGTTATAGTTTATGTGTCCAAATGATTGAACCTCAAAGTTCTATTAAGATGCAATAGTTGTCACACTGCGCATGTGCAACATTTGTGTTGATTAAGGTTGTTTTTCCCATAATCCATTGCGCTTTTCTAATTAAAAATCACAAGTACGTGTATTGCCCTGGGGGCCACTTGCACTAATTACCGCTGACCACTCCTTCGATACCTTCCAAACACCATAAAAAATACCCAATTAAAGCTTGGAAACATCTCAGTTTGTACTCGTTGATCTGCGCAACAGTCAAAGTTTATATGAGACCCATATCTCTTGCATGCACAGCGCGACAACTAATGCCCTTTAAAGAAAGGATCAGAAATAAAACTTAGATTTTAAGAAAACAGTTTTAGTGGCAAAACCCTGTGTGCATAATTCTACTTACATGCACAATGAGCGATTTAAAGACTATATCAAGATCAAAACAGGAAGTTGTGATGCATTGTGGGAGTAAAATTATACCCATTTTCCACTAGTGGAGATGTCATTTACATGTAGAAATTTCTCGTGCCGTTGCATATATTGAATACTGTAGAATACTTTATTTTCACTTGGAATTTATTTTCACTGAAGGGATGATTCCGTGAAAATAAAATCCAGTGAATATACTTTTTTTCCTATATTTCACATTAAACTCATCAAAAATCAGTAAAATAAATTCCATACAAAACAACCAAAAAGCCTTTTCAGCGAAAATTAATTACAGCGAAAATAAAGTATTCCACAGTACATAAACCACATTTCTTTCAAGTTGTTATAGATTTCTTCATTTAAATTATCAATTTTTTTTTTCAGTTTTGAGATGTACAATAGTTTTAGTTTTGTAAAGTCTGTGTCGTCTACAATACGATATTATTTCATACATGTTTGTATTTTTTTTAAGAATTTTTACATTGCTGTGTATAATAAGTAGACATGTACTTACTGTATGTTATTGTGGGTACCCTGGAAATGCAATCTGTGACAAACAGCTAAGTTTCCATGGTAACCATATACATTATACTGCCACCAATTGTTTTTGGTGTCATCACATTCCATTCAAGATCCATAATGCAAGTTATTTATTTTAATAACAGTCAAAGTATGTACTTTAACAATAAAATAATTCCTCACAAAAAAATTTTTTTTCGAGGTTTCAATATTATTTTTGTATTTTATTTTTATTGTCATTTACAATAAATGATAGTTCAATCAATTTATATGGTTTCGAAATAATTTTTTCATCACCAATCCTCCTGTTAGACCAATGGTAATGCTTATTGGCACAATATATTATTGTATTGTATGTGTAGTTTATTTTCAAAAGCTTTAATACAGCAATTACCAAAACTGAAATGTCAGATTTCATAAGGATGAAATAAAGCATTATTCTATTCTATTCTATATATTATGGATAATCACAGTCCACTACTTACCACCTTCAGCATAATAATTATGTCGTTCAGCACAGTTTGGTTTCTTTTACTTTGATTTATTACTCTTAATAGTCTGGACTTTTTTTTTGTTTTACAAAGAGAAATAATTAATTTTTCTTTTAGTAATTTTAGCGTGATCACGAAAACTAACCTGACCGCTAAAGAAATCCTGACTGGACGCATCTGCTAGCATTTGACTGCTATTAATTATTCATGTCAATGATTATTCATGAGCGAGTGTGTGAAAGTAAACGTGACCTTTTAAAGGTTGGTTCAATTCGATCGCAGAGATGAATACTTTAACTTTCTAATTGCGAAAGCGATATTTTTCATCCATGTTTACTGAAAACAAGTCGATTTAAATGTCCAATGTATATAAGTAGTCTTTCAAAATCGCCAGGACCTCAGAAGTGAAAGATCATGTACATTAACATAGATAAGATATGACATATATACTGTAGAATACTTTATTTTAGCTGGAATTAATTTTCGCTGAAAACACTTTTTTGGGTGTTTTGTATGGAATTTCTTTTCACTGATTTTTGACAAATTGAATGTAAAACATGGGAAAAATATATATTCGCTGGATTTTATTTTTACTGAATCATTCCTTCAGTGAAAATAGCGAAAATTAATTCCAAGCGAAAATAAAGTATTCCACAGTAGCTGAGCTCTGATTCGTTGTCAATGCTAAGTCAACAACTTTTAATTAGCATAATCAACCGGAGTGATTCCACTCGGTTTTCACTCCAACGCAGGGGATTAATCATATTTTTCTGTAAAACAAAAAAGAAGTTCCGACTTTGCCAGTCTATTAATGGTCATGCTTATCAATATGAGATGTTGAAAAAAATAAGATAAAATTAATTATTAAACAAGCAGCCTCTTGTCTGAGATAGCTCGGCTGTTAGCAATGCACATTTAAATTAAAGAATTGAAGATTCCACCATGAAATGAACAAATCTGTGAGAGGTCCACCTGTAGTACCTATATGTATAATATCAAAGCAATCAGCCTTGTGGTTTTCAACAAGAAGTTGAAAATATCACTTTTTACCCAAATTGACAAAAATATTCACCAAAATTAGAGAATTGAAGCTATCATGAGGTCTACACCAAGTATAAAATTAATCACATTGTAGTTTTCAAGAAGTCAAAAAAATAGAAAGTTGATACGGATGGCGACGGACAATCACTCATATGAAAAGCTCCACTCGCCAAAGTCTAGAGCAGAACTAAAAATACATCTTGCATTTCATTTTTTTTTTGGATAGATTGTTTGAAAAACAGCATATTGGCTGAAATAACTATGCTGTTTCAATTTATAGAAAGAAGAAAGAAATATTAATTTTTAAGGTAACAAGAATATCTAAGAAAAAAATTATACTGTTATCAACACTGAATGAAATAATTTGATTGAGGAAGGAATTAAATCAATTTAAGAGCTATTATTTGTCAAAAACCTTTTCTCTGAAAGTCAAGTAGTGGTGTTGGTGTTGATATTGACAAGTGTTCCTACTTTTTATGTGCATTCATTTTAAAACTTGATATGTAGGTGCTTTGGGTGGACCTCTGACAGATTTATTTATTTTGTGGCGACAAGTTTAATTTTAAAATTTTAGTGAATATTTATCATATTGGTAAAAAATGCTATTTACAACTGTCTATTAAATCATAATGTATATAGTAGAGCTATATCAGCTGACAGACTGCCTGTTTATATGTAGGTGCCTTAGATGGATCGCAAATAAGGAAAATCACTCTGAATTTGCTCAGAAGAAAATTAGAAACAGTAAAAATGCTGTAACTCACAAAAATTGACAAATTTGAACGAAAACGATAGTGTTTGAAAGGTTGAAGCTCACAGATGTCATTAAGTTAGATCGGTGTTTTGCTGCACGTTCGACACTAGAATGACATAACGAAAACACACTATGCAATTAAATCCAAGAACGTTCAGAAATGTTCGAGTAGGCTCATGCCAATGAACTATCAGCAAGGTCTGCCATTGCACACATGATGCAGACATAAGGTATCGTGGATCTGCCTTAAACCTTGGAAACAGGAGAAGGTCAGGAATATGAAAACCACGGGAACATCAACACCTTCAAACACTGGAAAATTAAAAAGAAGATATTTTTGTACAAGGCAACTTGATTCATAAATGAGAGTACCCATCAATTAACTTTATATGACCTCTTGAGGGCGCTCTTTCATAATACCCTGAAGAGGTAGCGTAATTTTCAGGAAATTATTTAAACAATTTGAATAAAGCAGTACTTTCGTTATTATGAAAATGTTTTTCATTGTGTATTGTTTGTATCAATTGTGTTATGTGTTGATTACAGCTTACGAAAATATCCCTTGCCGACCCCTCTGTGCATATAATTGCCAAAACGCACGTCATCTTTTCAGAAGTATATCGCACAATTTCAACAAGTCTATCACAACTTGATATATAATGTTATTTTCCAGCAAAATTAAAACTTAACAATGCCTGGATAACCTGTCGGCCTGACTATGCTTGAATTTGGTGGTTTTACATGCAAAATCGGGATAAAATTTTCTATCTTCAAAAAGAGGTGGTGAATCAAGATATCAAACTTATACACTTTAAATATGCAGTCTTTAGCCATTTCTGAGAAAACTTACTTTTATTAAAGCGGGAGAGTCACCTGCGCCGCGCGGGAATTGAGTTCCAAGCGACGGCAAATGTGATATCCCAGAGTTCAATGCGTTTTGTACCATCCAATATACACTTTATCTCCGCACGAGGGCGCAATTTCAAATTGAAAGAAAAACTAGCATACACGCTATTACCATTCTATGACCTCAATTGACCCACCAGCCTCATTCCCAACTTGATACTGGAATTCTCATTTTTTTGATGTATTTAAAGTTTTTTACCCGGATCGTTTTAACCATTTCAATAAATAGTTATAGACTATAATTGATTATGCGAAATTACTGCATTTTTTGTGGCTTTTGGCCTACTCCTCTCACTGTTATGTTAGAATTACCGCGAGAGTGCCTCCTATGGATTGTCAACATGGCGGCTCACAAAGTTACGTTCGGTAAGTCCTTTTTTTTACGTTTTACACACAAAAAAAGCAATTTTTAGAAAATAACGTTCGATTTCTTCAATTGTTGGCGCCTTTTTGTTGCAAAAATGCTGGTCGTGAAAATGAAAAACGTAATATTGTTGGGGATTTCGAGAGCTTTACAACGATATGTAGATCGACCATATACACGTTATGTCCCTCATAGGAGTAGTGAATAAAGTGTCATAATGTATTTTGTCATTAATTTGCATACCATATATTCACTATTGAGATAATATATACACTATTGAGATACTATGGGTATAGGGATAAAATGAACATTTTCCATGTACAGTAAAACCTGTCAAAACCGACCATGACTGGGACTGGGATCTATGGTAGGTTTTCAGAGGGAGTCGGTTTATTCAGGGTGGGCGTGACTTTGATTGAAACAACAATTACATGTGCTGTAAACACGGGACAAATGAAAGACATCGGAGTTTGCCTCCGGTGATTCTACATGTATTTACAATGTGCATTTATTGTATTGTTTCAATAAAATAATTTACCAAACAAGACAAAAATATTATGGTATGTACATGACATCAATTAACATTATAATAACTATTCGAACAGACCGGGTAAGTATTGCGTATCGTAACTGAAGGCGTCCATTTTGGATGACATCACTACGTAAGTTCACGTGAGCTACATGTAATTATCATAATTTATGCAGACAGTCGATTTTGCTGTTAAGTCAATCACAGTCCCTCAACTGTGAGTCAATGAATCAAATTATGATGTAAAAAATCAAAAAAGTTTTGACTACTTTAAAGAACATCTTTTTTTTTCAACGATTTTGTTTTCCGTTCGAATTATGAAATTTTGGATATCTGTCAAGTAACTGGAGTCTTTGTTCTGTAATCTTGTCAACATGTCTAGCACATCGCCATGCGTCAAGTCACTGTCGTTGTGGGGGTCAATAATTTGACTGTCGTTGCAATTTATGTCATTGTTGTCTATAGATTCATGGTTTTCTTTGTCTGCAATAAAATTCTCAACAATCTGTTGCTCTCACTCGCCATCATACATTGCTTCAGTCAGTATACGTTCATCAAAGTGGAGGTATTCTACAACGCTACACTGTGTTTGCGGGTCTGCAACTTGCTAAATAAGGTTTCCGAATTCTTTGTTGTCGTCTGCTTCTTCGTCATCATAAATTTCAATCTTGAAGCCCCCTTTATGGAAACATTCGAAAGCACAAAATTGTCGATCAGAATCGTTATGGAAAGAAGAAAACTCAATGTCTTGAGCGTTGAAGAAGTGATAATGCAGTGTGCTTCACCGCAATTGAAGGTGATGACCCCGATCATTTGTTTATATCCGGGGTCATTATACTGTCCAGACACCACGCGATGCGTGGGCGTGTGGTGTGAAAAATGTAATCAGTTGCCATTGTTTTACACCGGACGTTACTTGTAGTGTGAGATTTGGTATTGTTTCTGTGACGTTTGCGGAATTTGGACACAATGCACACTTTTTAGGTCGGGCAGACCGAATTACTAGACAGCGGATGTGGTGCAACTGGTCGGATGGTCGATGTATTCAGTGTGAATATTGGACTTGGGACCGATCAATGCGGTCGGTGTTCGGAGTAAACAGTGGTCGGATTTCACAGGTTGTTTTAACATAGGCGTCTATGGAGAAATTTCGGGGCTACATAAATCGGTCGGTTCTGACAGTAGGTCGGTTTATCCAGGGGTCGGTTTTGACAGGTTTTACTGTATCTGTTTTTGATACCAATGCATTTCATTCGTTTCTCTCAATATTATTTTCTGACATATTATTCATAATAAATTATGTAATATTAAAGTGAGAATATACTAAATATAGTTAATAACAAATGATTTTCAAAAAAAATGTGCCACGCTCCCTCCACTTGCCCCATTTCTCCAGTAAACGTGACACACATTGATGTGTTTGAAGTTGAAGAATTAATACCTAGAAAATAGTGTCATTACAAATTTGACAATTTAGGCTGACTTTGGAATAGTTTTACCAAGTGTAAATAATAATTTATTATTATGACAGATTTTTGATATTAAATATTGAGATTAGTAATGCATCTTGTGTTTTGTTTCAGATCTTTTGTGCTGAACTTGCCATGGACAGTTTGCATGTGACGAGTGATACCTGGCTTGATTTTATATACAACATGGAGATCTGATGCACATAGTGTGCATTTGTATTCCTTGTGTGTGCCAAATAAAATTTCAAAATGCGATTCAGCAGAATCCAACAAATTCACTTCAATGTGTTCAGTGTATTTAATTTCAAATGCTAGTGAAGCTGCTTCAAGTTTCTTATCAAGTTTATTAAGATCATCCTTTTTAGTAACTTGAAGTAACTTTGCTGAATGATTTGCTTCATTAATTTCAACCTTGGTATCAAATTGGTCGACCAGTTTTGTTTCATATTGCTTCACATCATGTTTTTGATCTTCAGATAACTTTGCAAACTTTTGTATAAATTCGATCTTTTGAGCCTCGTTGAAGAGCTTGTCAATTAGTTTACCCACGTTTCTCAATTTAGCATGAAGGTGATCCATAGTGTATTCATTTATGGGGTGATACTTTGTAAGAGGATGATTACTCTGACCATTACTTTTTTCTTCTGCCCATGAATTCATATCCGCAAGAGTGGATGAACTGTAGCCAAACATAAATTGCAGAAAAAAATGGTATTCTTTCTCTGCAAGACCAAACTTTTATACTTTTCATCTCGTTCCTGTTTTCTACAGTATTTCATCCCCTTTATACCATGTTGGGCAAATTTTTCAGTGCATGCCAGAACAGGAAGATTATCAATTTCTATCAGTGCATCACTCTCTGGGGCATTTATAATGGCAAATGGAATGCGGCTTGCATCAGAAGACTGGATTTGGATTTCTCCATACTTCATTACCATTATATTTTATCAGATGTATAGCACCACTGATGGCAAATACTTTGAAATTTTGGGACACTCCCTTGAAATCTTGGAAAGTGTGGCCACCCTCACCTACAACTATTTCTAACTTCTGTCTCTCATTTTCATCATCAAGGTCATAATCCAATTTCTTTTCAGTCAATATGTTGAGGACACTTCTACAAACCAGGCCTTCAATATCATGAACAAACCAACCCTTTTTATTTTGAGAGGCAGTTTCTGACACCATAGTGTGGAACCGTTTCAAATTATTTCACAAAGTGGTTAATTTGAGAATTCTTGAAACATTTTCTTGTGTTCTCAGAGATTTCTCTAAACCATCATTGTCAGATTCAGATAGACCGCCCCCTAGATGGATAAATACGTGTTCTGCTTCAGAATCATTCCATAATTTAGTGTCATTTGTAGTCTGATCTAATTTCTGGGAAGATGGTGCTGCTAATAAAGCCAATTTAACAGAAGGAGGCAGAATATCTGATGTAATGGCTTCCTTGAAAAATGATACAGATAATACTGATTTGGCAAATGTTTTATCTTTATTTAATCGTAATTGCCAAAGGGCACTCTCATCAAATCCAGACAACTTTTCACCTACTGCCTGGTGCTGATTTAAGATTTTACTAATGTAGGCTCGACTCTCAGTGGCTTTCTTAGAAATTGCTAATCTTTTCGTGCTAAATAGAACTGCAAGAGAGACTTCCAAATATTTCTTTGAATCATCCCATTCGTGACCTTTTAAATTTTCCAGCAAATTTCTCACCACTTGTCTTACTTGAGATGGCCCTTTTTGAATGATCAAATCGGAAAGTTGCCCTATTTCATTAGCAACGAGCGATCTCGCCTTCATCAGCTTAAATCACAGGCGCTCGGAACGTTTCTTGGCTAATAAAAAATGACCTAAAGTGGGATCGGCATAGTTAGTCAGTCGCCGGTACATTCCCCTACTACTCATATAATATATGAGTAGTGGGGGAATTTACCGGCGACTGACTAACTATGCCGATCCCACTTTAGGTCATCTTTTATTAGCCAAGAAACGTTCCGAGCGCCTGTGGCTTAAATCTGTGAAAAGCACGGCTGGCAATAGAGCTTGCCGTCATTCCCATAACGAACAAATCATTCGACGCGATAGCATAAAATCGCCTACAAACCATTCGAAGTGAGCACATCGTTTTAACTTTCTCGAACTGTGAACTATAGTCATCACTGTCATTAAAAAAGCAACAAAACCTGAATATTCGAGTCAAAATCTCGGAAGAAAGATCAGAAAGCGAACGATCTTGTGTGCCGACGGACAACATCGGCGATCGAGTGAGCAGTTGAAGCCAATTTCCCACGTAATTTTGCGGCTAAACTTGCCTGCTTGACTCTTTTGGATACTCTTAGCATGATTGTGTAGGAATACGTCCAGAAAATGTGATATTGGTACAATAAATCGCACGATAAGCACATGGAAGGCTAACCCGGAAACAACTCAAGCGCTAAAAACGGTTTTTGCGCAGAACGATGCCAGAATTTCAGTTCTGCGCATAGCAATATGCGTTGGTACAGAACGTGTTGAATTCTGGGTAAAACCTCGTACTGTGAAGCGACGATAACAACACACGCTAAAAACGCAAAGGCTCATGGGTAAACGCTTGTTTGTAAACAAAGACACGCTATGGCCATCTAACGCATGCGCAGGTGACGACTAGCCAGCTTTAAATAATTTTGAACTTGTCCATCGTGCCACAACACATTGTACATTCTATATAACTGCTAGTTTACATAATTATGTAATCTCGGGCGGACATCCGGGCATTGCCTGGCACCCATCACGGTGAAAACAAAGGCTTAAACGGTACTTTGAGGTGGTTTTTGAAACCCTCCTGAACAGTGTAACAAGATCACCCCTGCGTGTGCAACATATAACATTTGGTTGTTCAGGATTACTTCAAAGTTGAGTTTGTGTTTTCACCGGCTCTTCGACCAGCGTTCCGCAGAGCAGAGCCCATAGATATACATGGTCTTGTGGTGCGCGTCTTAGCAACGTGGAACTACTTGTGACGTAGCTCCGCCCCCGAGAATACATTACTCGCCACAATAACATGCTTGCTTGTAATAATCTAACTCGTACATTTGACATAATATTTGTCCAGAAAATCATAAGATACTGGTGCTGTTACAATAGAAACTCATTTATTTGAGAAAATTAAACATTATAAACTAAATGCTAATTATTATTTTTGCATTCAAGTTATTTTCGTATCTAAGCAATTGTCACGGTGATTCGACAAACACAAATATAAGATTGGTTACATAAAACATGTGGTCTTTATACACAGGTTTCTATAAGCAGTCACTATAGGCAGGTGATCGTTATATAGAGATGGTCACTAACACATATTTAACTAGTATATGTATTAATATGAGGTTATTACGAAGATACCTCAAAGCATACACGAAGACAGTACAGCGGGATTATCGATGGGTAGCGGATGTCGATGTGACGACGTACTGTCTAGTTTATTTATTTATTTATTTATTAACACACAACATCCCTCGGAGGGGATGAAAAGGGTTACAAATCAGATATTAGTAAAAGAAAAATAACCACATAAAGAGTAAGGGAACAAAAAGGCATAAAAAAAAAAAAAGATAATAAGTTGAATACAAGGAATATATTACTGGCTTAGTTTATGTAGGTGCTGCTGTCTTGTATTAAAACAGTTTTTTAAATATTGCGCTAAAGGAATTGACATTTTCTCGTCACTTAGTAATGATATGAATTTATTTTCATTACTAAATTTGTCAAAATTTGGTATACGTTTATTAGCTACAATGTAAAGTTTTGATCTTATTTCATTGTAATGAGGACAATTTGTGACAAAATGTTGTTCATCTTCAACATGGTCATTGTCGCACATATTGCAGACTCTGTCTTTAAAATCCAATCCTGTATGCCGGCCTGTTTCAATTTTCAGACAGTGGTTGCCAAGTCTAAATTTTGTTAAGGATTTGCGAAGTTCACTGTTTTTCATAATTGTTAAGTAGTTTTCTTGTTCTATTTTGGTTTTAAAAAGTTTGTAGGTTCTTAGTTTATTTTTAGAATTTGATTTTTTCCTATTGTCATTATTTATTTCATTTTTCCACTCAGTTGTAAACTCTTCTTTTAATTTCTCATCAATTGTTTTTAATTTTGATAATGAGATAATATTTGTTTCATTTAAAAGATAAGAATGGTTAATATTATTTAATATCAGATCAAGTTTTTTAAACCATTTACTTTTAATAATTTTATTGACATAGTATGCTTCTTGAAGTAGAGTATTTGTGGAATTTGCAATACGATTGGCATATTTTATCATTTGTTTCTTAATAAAAGAGTCAAGAGGTAATTTTCCCAATTCACTATATATTGCCATGATTGGTGTATTTTTTGAGATACCAAGAATGTACCGATAGTATGTAAGCTGAACATCCTCTACAATTGATTTTGTAGAGCTTTCTTCTCCCCAAATGTCACTCCCATACACAATAACTGGTCTGATAAGTTTATCAAATAGTGACAGTAGTATGGACATGTCCAGATTACCAGATCCAATTTTGGTCTTTAATGAGAATAAGGCTTTTATTCCTTTTCTTTTTAGGTTTTTCATTGCATCTTTAAATTTACCATTTGGACTCATAGTTAAGCCAAGATAATTGAAATCTTTAACTATATTGATTTCTTTTCCTTCATAAAAGAATATTTCCTTGTTAAGGAGTCTGTTACACTTATTGAATATCATTATTTTTGTTTTATCTGAGTGCATACTTTGAGGTATCTTCGTAATAATCTTATTATTATACCAACAAATGTACATCTTTTCCTTCCAAGGATATATCATGAGAATGCCGGAAACAGAATCAGCGAACTTCTTTGTGTGGAGTCTGGTCAAACCCTGGTTGCAGCCATGTTGAACATTAAAGGGCGGCAGTCGTCGTGCCGCGTCCTGTTCGATATGGGACTCACAGCGACGTATACAACGCGTGTAAAATACATTGTTTATTTACATGAAATTCGAACAGGCGCTGCGCGACGACCACCGCGCTATAATGATGCTGCATATCAGAAATTGTATGCCTTACAAAAACACTAATCAACACGACATGGGGATATAGTAATAAACAAACAAAAAAAGAGTGCACTTTCGCAAAGAACTTCACATACAAAGAACACGCATGCGTCAGAGTTGTCGAGAACAGGTCGGATTAGGAACTTCCGGCAGCTTATTACACTACTATATATAAGTAACTAAAATCCGCACAAAAATAGACCTGTCATAGTAGTCAGAACGAGAGATTTACCAAATTCGTGTTTTCAGAGGAATTATTATATAAAACAATGAATTGAAATGAAAAAATGAAAATTGCAGGCTCATCAAACGAAACATACACCAGAAAGCTTGATTTGTCTTTGTTAATTGCAAATAAAAATAAATTTTGAACGGGAATCATCAGGTAATCACTTCACGCAGTGTAATTAACTGGTCACGTCATTATGTCACGATTTTTGCTATTATGAAGTTGCCATGGTTACTGTGTCATCATTATTCACCATTCGGATTAAAGGAAAACAATGTTTCAAAACCTATATTTATGGCTGTGCCGGAAGTCATGTGATTTGAATCCACCAGACATGTTTATGCCCATTACCAACCATATGCATGGCATTTCTTTTTCATCTCTGAACCTAGCTGGATATATTTTCTACTGCATAATAAAATTGGCGCATTTTCCCAAAATTCAATCCTGTCAACCCCATCACCGTGACTCTTCAATATTTTCACAGATGTTCCCCCCTAAATAGTCTTGTTTAATAAAAAAAAAACATCCTCGACAGGGAGAGGGCGTGTTACATTCTCTTTTCGCTGTTTCCATGGTTACATAGGTCAGCAGAACATTGGACATGATGACGGTAGAACGAGATCTATTTCAGAACACCAAATATTATTAAGATATCAACTGTTTTTATTTTCGTAATAATGTAATTTAAATAAACAGAACACCCAAATTCGTAGACATGAGCAAGATGTAAAATGTAATCAGCTATTTTATTCGTCCGTAATTTGTACAAAGATATTATTTTTTGTAAGCGTATAAATCATTTTCCAAATTAAATGTTGTAATTACTCAAATTATCAAAAATATTATAAAAATGTAAAATATAATTAGGAATTTGCTTTATTCAGTCTGTAAGTGTAAAAACCTATTTTTTCCTGTAAATGGAACTTTCATTTTTTCCCTGTAAAACGGAAAATGTCGTTTTTATTTCCTGTAATCTGTACCAGCTACCCCCCCCCTGCTTCCTCTCTATTAAATATCGGACGTATTCTATGGCGGCCTGTTATACGGCCATCGTTTAAATAGTGTATCCAACGACGGATTACGAAATTAAAGGCACGGGGCTGTGTACACAATATTTTACGACTGTGTTTTGGTATAATAACTGTGAATCGACATTGAAAATAATAATTTGAAGATATGCGTAATTTATTTAAATGAATGTCACGCTGAAATGCATTGTTGGTCTCGACACAATTTTCTTTATCATTAATTTTAACAGATTGTATATTGTATTTATATAAGACAAGTGAATCAATGTGAACAAAGTGGACGTTAGTTTCCAATTTTTGATAACATTATTATATCTCAGTTCTCAGTGAAACTGTATTATAAACGTTTAATCAATCAACGTTCAATGTCAAGCACACGTCATACACAGTTTAGAAATAAAAAAAAAACGATATAACAACACAGTATTACATAATGACCATACACCTGTGTTTCAGATTGATATTTAAGATCCATATTATCAGTTTTTGTTATCTCTTCAGTCCCAATTGTGTGCATTCAGTTACGTAACTTCCATATATATATATATATATATATATATGTATATATATATATGTAGTTTGCACGCATGCGCAATCGTGGTATAAAACCAGTAGATGTTAATTGGCAGTCCTTTCACGATAATTGTATCGCCGTACCAATATTGCTAAGTGTAGGTTGGGTGTTTTTTTTTCGACTGAACTAGCCAATAATTATTAGCATTCCTCTGGCGGTATATGTGATATGAGAATCACTCATTAAAGTCACTTATGAACATTAAATGGTGAAACATATTGTGGTGGACGTTCAGTGACGTCACTTGGATACGTAACAATACTTGTGCTTACGGCATCATGACGTCACAGGGATTCATGAAATAGAAAATGGTTAATAAGTCGATGAAGTTGGTAATATGGTACATAGGTAGATTACACTGATATGGCTGGATGTGTGGATTTTCAAATATTGTTTTCAGCTATTTATTTCAAAAAATGATCTTTTTTACTGCATAATTCCAATACCTACGTCGAAATGGTTTCGTCTCAATAGATAGTGATTCCACAGCTCCTCCTCTCACCACTCTTATCGCCCCCACATAATGAATTGTCCCTATAGTGATAATACCTTGGGATACATTGTCAACTGATCCCTATCTCTTGGTCACTCTTCATTTCAGAACTGTCCTGGTCCCAGCATTGCCAAAAAGATGGACGACAAAACGGGTACCGACGAGCCGTCAGCCTTAACTACATTTTCTGAGAGTGGAAACATCGTCATGGGTATATTCCTTTTGGTAACGGGTGAGACAAATTGATATTTTGGTTCTATGAATTTGTGTTAGTTAAATATTTGCCTCATTGTATATAACTTTACGCAAACTTTATGTTCACAGTCGTTTCATGGTGATATTTTTCTAATTTTATTGAATATTGTTTTTGTCATTTTTTGTAAACGATTTTGATCACTAGAAATATTCTGTGTCAACTTTTGAACTTCCATTAATACTCAGGCTGTCAATTCTACTGTCGTCATATCATACAAATCATTTCATAGATGCGTAGTTGTCTTTGATCATCAAACGCTAAAATACAATTTTAAGATTTTTGAGAATTAGAAAGACAATTTGTGATATTTACAGCGACGAAGACTTGTTGTATGTTGTCACGGTTCATTTCAGCCGTCGGTGGACATTCACCCTGGTAAATCAGAGCAATATAATTACATATATTCCTGTTTCAAAAGTGTTTGAACATTTAAAACAACCCTTAGAACCTTATCAGACCGGCAATAATATCTCTTTGCAAGAGTAAGCACCCCCGCCAAATTCTAAGACAAATCAAAAACATGTAACGTGTTATGCAAATTCTTGAAATTTGATAAAAACAAGCAAGTTTCATCTGTGAGCAACAGCTTAAAATGAAACCATATTGTAAATGACAACGAAATCAGGATATATATATTTTAATGGAGACCAACTACCTCAATTAGTGTCTATGTTACTGATAGGAAATTAACGACTGCACGTGTTACTTCATCACTTCAAATCAGGCTAAACATAACCACATCTATATATCTTGTTTTTATCGCTGTTATTTTTAATATTTCGATATGTGTATTGATGAAAAAGTTCATATATCATTTCCTCGCCCATAACTCATACATACAGACATCAAATATGGCTCTTAGCGTGTGAACAATAGGAAACTTGATGCAGTTACCATGGTTGCAAATAACCGAAAGCGATACATTAATGAATTGATAATTATAATACAAATGAATACAAACCCACCTGTCTGTGATCTACTAATTGAACGAATCCTTTTAGCGAATTTATTTTAGGGTGGAATAACAACTTTAAAACAGAGGAGTCGTCACCTGCGCATGCGTCAGATGGTCATAGCGTGTCATTGTTTACAAACAAACGTCTACCATTAGCCTTTGCGTTTTTAGCGTGTGTTGTTATCGTCGCTTGGGACTCAATTCCCGCGCGTGCGCAGGTGACGGCCCTCCCGCTTTAAGCCTTGAGTGCTGTTTCCGTAATAATCCCTGAGAGCACTAATTAAACGCCATATGTCTGCACTAATTATAACATACACTGCTCTATATAAACAACATTTTAATGTAATATATATATAATATATAATATAAGCATATAGACCGGACTTATGTAAACATCACAACCACATAGGTATACAATGCAATATCTTGCCACTCCATACTAGTTACACTGTTTAGTTGCCACACAGTTCCGAATAAACCTAAGATGCAAATGGCCGCCGAAATCTCGTTGAGAGCGAGAGTACCGCGAGACTTGTTTCCGCCCTTTCAAATAGTGTTAAATTTCTCCCAACATCGCGTCCGCTGTTTCGAATGCCATGGTTACGCAGGTCAGTGGAACAGTCTACGTTATGACTTGGAAAATAAAGTGTGTGTGGTCTATTAGTACGATAAATCGCCAGCGGTGATTGGCTGCCAGTGAAAGTAGCCGCTCGCGTAATGAATTAAAGCTACGGTCGCACCTCTCGTTTCTTCCCTCCGATGTCGGTGTAGGGCCAGCTAGCTTTGAGACACCACTAACGAGAGTATACGATAGAATATCTCTGGGTGCGACAGTGTATTATAAGAAATACCTCAAATCCACCATACTTAAACTTTACCCGACGTGATTTTCAGTTTCTCAAAACTCTACATTATTTTTTTCCCTGAATAAACGTGTTTTCATGACCTGTGCAATGTATTGCACTTAAATAATCACCGTATGGTCTATATTTGTAGCTGTACTTTCAGTGATTGGTAACAGTGTCGTACTTGAAATGTTTCGCCGTTATAAAGAACTATTATCGCCATCTGCTATTCTTCTTATTAGCCTGGCTCTTGCTGATCTAGGTAAGTTTCCTATTTCGTGACTTTTAATGAAACGCATTTTAATGATTTTGTCGTCATAAAAGATTACGAAGAACACTAAATGTAACGTTTTTTTGTGATTTGTACAACAAACTGAAGAAACGATAGAGAACATTCAAACAGTCTAAATGTAATAATCTAAGCAAGTATCCAACGTCATCAGTCACGTGATATCCGTCCATTTCAACGATATTGTCTGGGCTTAAAATAATCCTAGTGACCGACAACACAATTTCAGTTTTAAAGCGGGGGAGTCGTCACCTGCGCATGCGTCAGATGGCCATAGCGTGTCATTGTATACAAACAAGCGTCTACCTATGAGCCTTTGCGTTTTTAGCGTGTGTTGTTATCGTCCCAGTCGCCTGGGACTCAATTCCCGCGCGTGCGCAGGTGACGACCCTCCCATTTAAAATATTTTTTGATTAGATGGTTATGAACATTTACACTGTCCATATCATTGTGTGAGTACAACACAGATTGTGGCTAATGTTTCATCTTGTCTCACGCGATCGTGGCGTCATAATGAATACGTAAACTTGTTTCATGATTGGCGTTATTCACTATTTCTTAAATGTTGGTTTAGATCACAACATAGTAATCTTTATTTCAGTGTCACTGTCATGTAGATGTACACACACATTTAATAACAATTTATCAATTGACTACTTGTAAAATTAGAATCAATAAACAATATTCTCCCTTCAAATAAAATTCCATGCTTGCTTGGAAAATGAATATTCATATTATATTAACGATGTCATTAAATTATGTTCAAAGGTGATTAGCCGTGTAGGGGATTATCACGGATAATGATGATTAAATTTACACCGTCTTCCATATATCATTAAAGATCAACAACAACTACTGACAAACACAGAAAGCCAGGATGCCTGGATACTCGTTACTATGGCAACACATGTAGCTAACAATGTAAAGTGTGTGTATTACGTAATCATTACTCAATTACTATCAAACATCATGGTACCAGTGAGCGACAACAATGAATTCATTCTGTATAGTTCATATTTCCCGATTTTACCGCAGGCTAGTGATTTGGTAATGACTTAAAGCCAAACGAAAGCGACTAATTCCGTGTTCCTGGCCATCTTATCGGTTTATAATTAAATGGTGAAACAATTAATTCCCTGTTCTGTATAGTTGATATTTTCCGATTTTGCAGTGGGCTATTAGTGATTTGGTAATGACTTGAAGTCAAGCGGAAGCGACTATTCCCGTATTCCTTGTTCCTGCCCATCTTTCTGGGCCATAATTAAATGGTCTCTATTTTAAAGCAGGGGAGTCGTCACCTGCGCGTGCATCAGATGGCCATAGCGTGCCATTGTTTACAAACAAGCGTCTACCCATGAGCATTTGCGTTGTTAGCGTGTGTTGTTATCGTCGCTTGGGACTCAATTCCCGTGCTTGCGCAGGTGACGACCCTCCCGCTTTAAACCCAAGGACTACATCAGACAAGTGACATTGGTGTTATCTAGGATCATCTGTGTAAAAGTGTTATTGCATTTAACAACACGCTCACTGCATCTGCCAGAAAAAAATAAACGCTAATCGTTCTCCACAAAACCGCCGTATTAATAGTATAAGACCATTTGTTTTAATATCTGCATATCTTCCGCAGGCCCGCCCGGGCATGGCGAATTAGTTTGAAAGTGTACACCCGATAGTTAGGAAAGAGTGGGATATTACTGTAAAGGTGTGGGAAAATTAAAGTAAAATCACCTCTCTTGTAAAATAGTCTGATAAAAAGCTAGCACTTAAAATTCAATGCACTGATTTACGAATGAAGCTGTAGAAGAATCAGATTCTGTAGTCTCTTTCATCTCCTTCACGTACATCATCAAAATATCAGAATATGGCTTTTTTGTTTATTTTTAACAAATTTTCGTAAACAATCAATTTGCATATTAATTAGGGAATCTGCCACCAAGAGAGCACAATTTGCTTTCAAGAAATGTTATGTTGTCAATGAGAAATTCTAGCAAATTGGTAATGTAAATTTCAGTGTGAAATGTTTTGCATCAGTGTAACAAAGTAAGTAAATTGGAAAACAGATAACAATGTTATTTACGTGAATGAAAAAACGCAAGAGCAGAAATAATTAATTAGTTATTAGTGTCAGACCAGCCAATATTTTCTGATTCTAATTACAAACTACGATTGGATACTTTTATAATAATAATGGTCGTCATGGTCGCGCAGCGCGTGTTCGAATTTCATGTAAATAAACAATGTATTTTACACGCGTTGTAAACGTCGCTATGAGTCCCATATCGAACAGGACGCGGCACGACGACCACCACCCTTTAACCAACACTAAATTTTACACCTTCATAACAATTATTAATATTAAAATAAAACACAACTATTCATGTCTTATAGCTAACTTAATGTAACACACTTTCATAAGTATAATATATGAGCCCCGACATTATTTACTATTTTTTTCTCCTTTCAACAGGATTGACAATCTTTGGAATGTCGCTTTCGTGCGTCTCTAGCTTTGCAGGGCGATGGCTATTTGGAAAGTTTGGTTGTTATTTCCATGGATTCGCCGGAATGCTGTTTGGACTTGGAAGTATTGGCAATCTGACTGTTATCAGTATTGATAGATATATCATTACATGTAAGAGGAGTCTACGTAAGTATTACTTAAAGGGCGATGATTGTCGCGCTGTGCATGTGCGACATTTGTGTTGATAACATTGATTTTCCCACAATCCGATGTGCTCTTCAATGTTAATCAACACAAATGTCGCACATGCGCAGCGCGACGATCACCGCCCTTTAAGCGGTTACTGTTACGTCAAACGTGGTGTGTGTCATTTTAATGCGAAACAAATAGGGGTCGCGTATTGCAAATATTTCATTATTTTACGTTTTCTATGTTTACTCATGCAATCAGAATTTTAATTATAAACTTCATCTATTCACAGAATGGTCATATCGCCATTACTACGCTCTACTCGCAGTAGCCTGGTCAAATGCCTTATTCTGGTCGATGATGCCGCTGTTTGGATGGAGCAGCTATGCGCTAGAACCAGAAGGTACATCGTGTACCATAGATTGGATGAACAACGATAATCAGTACATTTCTTACGTAAGTTGTGTTACTGTCACGTGTTTCATTCTACCGTGTGCCGTGATGACATATGATTACCTCGCGGCTTATATGAAGATGGTGAAAGCTGGATACACACTGAGCGAAGAAACAGAGAAACCGAACAACGATGGCGAAAAAATTGAGAACATTGAAACTGGAACTCGTGTGAAAGGCGTATCCATTCGTGTCAATTCATTTATCCGTCCAGATTGGAAACAAACAAAGTATGCCACTAAGGTAACAATAATAATACTGTAATAATAATATTCGAATTCTGTGAAATTTTTACAATAATTTCATACAAATTGACATAATGTGGGCGCAAGTAGCATACAATATGAATCAAGGCATTGCTATAGGAATATGAACCACGGCATTTCTGTAATAATATTTTAACACATAATCTGACAAAACGCACCTGGCCGTAACCGCAAAATATCATTTCCCTATTTTGATTATTTTTCAGATGTGCATTGCCCTGGTTGCTGCATTCCTGTTGTCATGGTTCCCATCTGCCACTGTATTTCTCTGGGCAGCTTTTGGCAATCCGGGGAATATTCCATTATCATTCACAGGGGTGGCAGATGCCTTCTCCAAAATCCCAGCAGTCTTTAATCCTGTTATTTACGTCGCCCTCAACCCTGAATTCCGTAAATATTTCGGAAAGACGATAGGATGCCGAAGAAAAAGGAAGAAACCAATAGCTGTACGACTCAATGGAAGTGAGCAGAATGTAGTAAACACGATTTAAATACGTAAATACGATTTAAGGTAGAGATGCAGTTTACCTGACAGGTATTTTAATTAGTTAATTAGGAAATCAAGATGACCTCCCTTGTCCACAAAACTATATATTTTCGGAAAGCTTATTGTATGAATTTTAAAGTTTTGTTAGTATTTTATTTTTATGAACACTGTAGTTTGAAATATGCACAAAAATGTGCTTTTTTGGTCAAAAGTGATTTTAAAAAAATAGCTTCTAAACCATGCTTCTGTTTCCTGTCAAAATTGATATATGGGTACATCTGTTTACGATGAAGAAAGCGCCGTCTTGAAAACTGTCTACCAGTTGTCAATTTTGTAGGGCAGCACTACTTCAAGTTTATGCATAAATTAACAGCCAGGCTAGTTGTCTGTAGATTGCTGTAACACTATTTAACTAAAACAATGCCCCGACGACGGTTTGAAGATAAACACATTGTCAATCATTTGTGAAAATTTCAAAACAAAAGGTCAAAGCGTCTAGAAGCTATTTTTTTTTCTGGAATGTGCACTAAAAAGAAGCTAAGATAATTGCTAATTTGCATAACAATTAACTGAGTAAGAAGTTTGCAAATGCTCATAATTAAAATGGCTGTTACAGTTTCAAATTTAAATGTATTATCGTTTTGTAAAAAGTTAAATACAGTGCATAATATGGAGATTCCGTCATTTCTTTTTTTCACCATGTTTTTTTTTTATTATTTTTGGACAGCCTTGCTAAATCTTGCTAAGAATTCAAAAGAGATGATTTTGCACCTGTTATCTATATTTTAAAATCGTTTTTTGAGTATGTTCCACTATTCACAATTCTACAAAATTTCAACAGTCTATAGCCAAGACTTTTTGGATAATAAAAAGCAAAAAAAAAATATTCACTCCCAAGTGGCCACGAACCTGCATCTCTACCTTAAATACGTGGTTGTGAAATAAATGCATTACATAATCAATTTCAACGCAGCACTAAATTTCTTTTGAATCCACAAAGAATGGAGATAAAGTACATGTAGTATAGAAGAGAAAACAGGTTGATATAGGGGAGGGTTTTGAGAAGAGTGTATCATAGAGGAGTTATTGGTGGGGGTGTTATTGCAGGCATATTATATAAGTGCTAGTGTGGGGAATAATATAAGAGGGAGTATTTTAGAAAGACGTGTTAGTATTATGGGATGAATTATTATATGTGTCAGTGTAACCCTAAAGTGCGAGAATTACCAAGCCACCATTTTTTTTGTTATTCACAACAAGCTTAAAGCGGGGGAGTCGTCACCTGCGCATGCGTCAGATGGTCATAGCGTGTCATTGTTGTTTTTTTTTTTTTTTTTTTTTTTGGTTTAACTATCTTTTATTCCATACAATAGAAATTCTTTAAAGCACAATGTCAACATACAACAAATGTCACAGCTAGTATAACCCATACAAAATAGACACTGAATACCCATTAACAATTGAAGTCTCCCCACTTATCCAGGAAAATGGACATTGTATTTCTTCTATTTGAAATTTCTAACTCTATCTTCTGCGTGTAACGTATGTCAGATTTTATGAGATTAAGGCATGGTAGTTCCTTTTTTAATTTACACGTATAGATATTTCTTTTAACAATTATAATTATATGGTTTAGTAGAGGGGAGAAGTCCTTGTCTCCTAATATAATCTGTTTTGCTGACAATGTTCTTGGGCATCCTAGTTTTGTTCCCCATAGATTAAAAATTGATGTCCAGAGGACTTTAATAGACTCGCATTCAACAAAAAGATGCACTAGGTTCTCGGTGGTACCATGACAAAATGAGCATAAATTTGACGATACTAATGGTGAATTCATATGGAATAACATTTCATTTGTGTACAGGATATTGTGGTTTAATTTCTACTGAAACTCCCGTAGTTTGCTGCATAGAGTTACCAAAAAAGGCATGGAATAATAAAATTCCCAATCCTTGTTGTCCAGATTACACAAAGTATTAAGAAAGAGTTGACTTTTGGGTGTTGTAAAGACATGGGAGGTGAACAGCTTACGTAATTGCTTTTGGGTGGTATTTTCAAGTATAATTATTTGTTCACCGGTGACTAGACTAATAGGAGGCTCTGGACGTACACAAATTGCACGACTATTTTTCCAGTCTAATGGCAGTGCAGAGATAATGCCATACCACTGAAGTAGCTGAACATAATTGAGCCCCAGTGCCTGGAAATTAGCCCAATTTTTAATTTTACCATTTGTGTCAAATATATCTGCAATATAAATTATTCCTGCATTAAAAAACGCTCTGTAAAAGATACTTTTATTTTGAATGAGGATATTTTTGTTATTCCATATGATTTCATATTCATGCGAGATGTTTTTATTAGGCCCAACTTCACTCCACTGTTTTAGTAAAGTGTAATAGAATAATGGGAGTTTAACATTGAGTAAGTCAACAGAAAAATTACATTTAAAAATGAAATCTCCTCCCACATATTCCAGGTAATTGGAAAAAATAATTTCCAAGGGTGAAATTTAGGAGATAGGTATCGTTTTACCCACCCAACATTAATGGCTTTTTGCATTGCATGTATATCAATTAGAAAGACGTGTTAGTATTATGGGATGAATTATTATACGTGTCAGTGTAACCTTAAAGTGCGAGAATTACCAAGCCACCATTTTTTTTGTTATTCACAACAAGCTTAAAGCGGGGGAGTCGTCACCTGCGCATGCGTCAGATGGTCATAGCGTGTCATTGTTTACAAACAAGCGTCAACCCATTAGCCTTTGCGTTTTAGCGTGTGTTGAACGTTTTTAACGTCGCTTGGGACTCAATTCCCGCGCGTGCGCAGGTGACGACCCCCCCGCTTTAAGTGACTTTACCAGTGTAATTTAGAAGGATTCTGTATTTATATTAGCATTGTTTTGAATATACTTGTCTTCATTTTTCATTAGGGTTTGGATCTTTATTTATTTAGTATCAGTCCGTATTGTATATTTCAGTCTGCAATGATTATTGTAATATTCAGCGAGCTCAGATATTTCTTAAATTAAGTTTTTTGTCATATCAAATTTATTACTCAGCCCGGAGTAACACATTATTGTATTCGATTTGTAGACAATTCAATGGCACTTGTACACTATTTTGTGGTAGATACTAATACCAGTATGTTGCAATTATTTGATCCTCTGCACTGGCGGATCCAGAAATTCGATAAGGGGGGCGAGCTCCGTGACGTGGCCGAAGTAGACCTCTGGTGAGCTGGGTTTGTCAATTGATTTGTCAATTATTTTGCGGGCTGAAGGGAGGGGGCGTCTGGCGCGCCTCTCTCTAAATCCGCGCGTGCTCTGTAAGTTGAAATAATACTATCCAAACACGTCGGGCATTCTTGGAGCATGATATAATAGTAATTAATGTTATGAGTAATTATTTTTGAATTCTTCAAACTTGTGGTAAGATTAAGTATTTGTCCAATCGGTGATCTCGATATTGTAGTTATGTGATTAAACTTAAGTTTTTACACCAAATGTTCATTTCCGGGTTATTTTTGCGTAAATGTTAAATGTTTAACACAATTCCATTCAAAAAAAAAAAAAAAAAAAAATGTTGCACCGGTTCCCATGGTCCCAATGTCCACGAACAATCAATAGGGTTCAAATAGACTTGGACCTTAACTAAACCTGCTGACTGCTAACAGCCATATTGTGGGTTAAGTTTAGACTTAGGGACGATGTCATGAATTAGTTTTCGCATATCTGTTGACTGACTTATTTAGCTGATCACTAGTGAATGGCTGTGTTATATCTGTCATCATTTAGGCTCATAGCGTGTCATTGTTTACAAACAAATGTCCACCCATGAGCCTTTGTGTTTTTAACTTGCGTTGTTATCGTCGCTTGGGACTCAATTCCTGCCCTTGCGCAGGTGACGACCCTCCCGCTTTAAAGAATCAAGTCAGGTCGGCTTTCTGACTAAGTTTTTTCACCTACTGTGGGTGGCTACTTTTATACTAACACGATAAAGACTTTCCGTTTTCGACATTGTGAAATTCTTTCGTTTTTTAGTAGAAGGAACCCTGAAAAAAAAATTATTTTGACAAGATAATTCAGAAATTTATATTAAGAATAATTTATAACGAAATGTATTCCCTGTGCGCACATAAATTATTTCCATTATTACCGATTACACAATAATATATACGATGTATTGCTATACTCTCTGTATTTTTTACTTTTATTTGAATGTCTTGAAATATGACTGAATGAAATTACAAACTATTTAGTGTGTTCAACATCTCATGTATGAACAATAACTTTGATAAATATGACTTTTACTTGGTAAAAAAACTGTATTTTTCTGCATAAAAACGAAGGAATTTCACAATGTCGCAAACGAAAATTAATAAGGAACTGGCAAGTTGATAACCACTATCTGAGGGGCACTTTCACTGCAATTTCTATATAATTTTACATTACATTATCAATGACAGAATGGGTATCGAAACTATATCAACTATACGGAGGCGTTATATCAATGATTGGAAGAGACTATATCAACGATGGGGTGGGGGAGGCTTTTGGAGCCATATCAATGGTTGGAAGGGAGCATCTCAACGAGGGTGGGGCATTAAAGCGATGGGGAGAAACCATATCAACGACGGGGTGGAACCATATCAACGATGGGGTAGGGTATTGGAGCCATATCAATAGTTGGAAGAGAGCATCTCAACGAGGGTGGGGCATTAAAGCGATGGGGAGAAACCATATCAACGACGGCGTGGTACCATATCAATGATAGGAGGGGACCATATCAACGATGGGGTAGGGTATTGGAGACATATTAACGATTGGAGAGAGACATATCAATAAAACCTACATAGAAATTATGATGTTGGGAAAAAACTCGATCAAATCTGCGATTAATTGAGCTATAATTGTGTCATATAATTTTTTCCGAATTTTCACACTGTTGTGCAGTTCAAAAGTGACTTTGAAGGCAGTTGGGATTATTCGAATGTCGTTGCTGATATAATTAGACAATACATGTACAAAGCACATATCTAGGGCAAAGGTCACGTCGTTATGGTAATATACACCAATCAATAGGCTACTGTACCACTATGTCCGCCAAGTGTCATTTAGATTAGATACTTTTGTTGGTGAAGATGAAGAGAACTAATGACAGGCGGTACTTGTTTAATTTAACTGATAAACAATATTGGCAGCATATGTTATTTTCCATGCAGTCTATGACGTCAGTGATGACTGTAGTGTCCTGTACTGCGCTGAACACACAGTCTCAAATCTTTTGTCCGAGTCTCCTTATTTGAACTCAAAGTTTTACGATATAGTCTCGCCAACTGGTTGTCACGCGAGAATCCGTCTTGCAATTAGATTATAGACTGTCGACAGTTCTCGGGCCTAAAAGAGTCACTTACTTCCAAATGCCGTAGGCGTGTTAACGGAATGCCGAAGGCATTTCAAGCGAGGGTCGTGAGCCCCGAGAGACTGTTATAGCATGTAACGCCCTCGTGCGGCATTACGTGGAATTTGCTCGGTGACGTTACTGTTGAGTCTTGTCACTCAAACTACTACTACTTTTATTGGTGACCCGTTTCGCTCATGATTGGTTGGTCAGTGTATGATGTAATCGTTTCCGGCCTATGCCAGTGATACTGATATTTTCACTGAAGACAATTATTCCTCGGTCCATCATATTTTTTGTTTCACTATGGACACAATATATTGTCGCCATGGTTACTTCTCCTTACAGCACATGTTTACCTTAACTGATAACTTGATTAGATAACTAAAATCGATGACAATTCATTGTTTACGAATACTGAATACACCGCACAGAAACGCAAGTTCCAAAGTTCTTACTTAACCTTTATACAGATAAACATATCGTCAATATAGTTTTAGTGTTTTTAACTCATAGGATACACAAATTGCTTTTTAAGATCTTAGGAAAATGTACACTGGTGTGGGGCAGTGGTCAGCATGTTCTCATACGAGAGACTGTAGGTTTGATCACACAAGCTTAATTTTTGGTGAGGCAACGCCCCCAACATTTTTGACAAACTTTGACACATATACATGATTTTTGCTATTTTTAATGGCTGTTTATTTTTCTGTAAATTTCAAATGACGGTTAAAAACAACCAGGCCAAGCACAGTGTTTTAACAATATTTTATAAAAGTTCATGCCTTTACGAAATTCACAGTTATATCATTTACATTTTTTATCGTTTTCTTATTTTACTATATTTCCGAGTCGATGAAACAAAAAACTAACACGCACGGTGCGTTTTTCACATTTCCGTCAATCTGCTTGTTGCTGGGAGACTGCGAAATACGCCATCTACGACGACGATGACGACAACTTAAAGATTCACTTCCGGTTGAAAAGTGAACGAACTAGCGTGTTGCAAGACCACTGAAATCTATAGTAAATTCCGTGTTATTATCAAATAATTATCAGACTTCTGAAATGACAGCTATGAAACTGTATTGTGATCGAGGAAATCAGCATTACTTGAAAATAGCGATAGCAGCTGATATCGCCGGTGTCCAGCTGTCCGTACAGGAAGTGGAGCACAGCGGTAAGTTCTCGTGTCATTTATCGCATCCAGATCTGACGACTGTTTTGCCATTTTAAAATGGCTGTAATTATGGTTGGAGCTGGGATTAAATGTATTCATTTTCAACAGCATTACACGTGTACTTACGCCGACTTAGTCAACCGGTTTGTCTAATTTTAGGCTGGGTTGGATGTTGGGAGTTCAAAGCAAATAAAACAAATACAGTACGTACGTGTGGTTCTGATTAAACCATGCCCCCAACATTTTTTTGGAAAGACCCCACCCCTTACCCTAACTCTAACTCTCCAGCCTCCCAATTCAGTACATGTCCCTCTAGATAACTATAAGTGTCCTCAAGAGGGGAATATACAGTTACTTTGAGGGGGAAATAGGAGGGTAGGGGGTCGGTTACGAAGTACTATACAATAAAAAAAAATATCCGATTACAATACTTTATTTTCACTTGGAATTAATTTCCGCTATTTTCGCTGAAGGAATGATTCAGTGAAAATAAAATCCAATGAATATACATTTTTTTGTATATTTTAAATTCCATACAAAGCACCAAAAATATCTTTTCAACAAAATTAATTCCAGCTAAAATAAAGTATTTTGCAGTATTTTACAGTACTTGGATTAGAGGCTGTGGTACAGTGGAATAACATACAAAGATAATTTGACCTATACAATATTTTCTTTGAACTTCTTCAGAGAACTGATAGTCTGAGAGTTAGGGTGATCAATGGTACTCCCAGGGAGGGGTAGTAAATTGGAAAAAATGCTCATACAATAATTCTAATTAAGTATAAATTAATTTAGTTTTTTGGAGTGTGTGGTGGGCCCTGAAAATGGCCGTTTTGTTAGTGTTTTTACGTAAAAACTCGTTGGAACTTAACGACGTAAGATGAACCACGCAGCATGTGGCCACAGTCAGCTGGCATCGGTGTCACTGGGTGTATATGATAAAGGGAAGTCTTTATTACAAAAATGCTGAAAAACTGTGAGTTTTTGCCTTAGTTATTTTTTTATCGGCGAAAAAACTGCGAACTCGGCAAATTTGGTTGCACAACTTCCCTCTATCATATACACCCAGCGACACCGATGCCAGGTGACTGTGTATACACCCAGCGACACTGATGCCAGCTGACTGTGGGCATTACGGTCATGTGGATTATTTTTCTGTCGTTGAAGAAAAAACATTTTGCCGACCTCAAGTCCATTACGATAACCATAATGAGGCATGCCGACGATGGGAACTTGTTGCATCATCATTATTTTTGCCATTTAGATATGTTTATGTATTCACAATAGTTTGTAAACATTTCACATCAGTAATAAAAGGTTTATTTGTTTCATAACCCTGTCTGCTATTCTTCAGTAATTACGATGCGATGTATCAATACGTGCGTGAACATAATTATGCTAATGAGGTCATCGCCTTCTTGGATTACAAGCGGTAGTTTTTCCCGGCCGTTTCGACTTGCACTGATCACGGTTACTAAAAAAGTAACCGTGCATTGATTGCAATACTTACCATACTTTGTAGCCAATTTCAGTGAGTAATACAACTTCATTTGCTGACATAAAACAAGTTTTATTCTTGAAATTCGACCCTGTGTCTTAGTGTTCCCACAGTTCTTGACCCAGTGCTCACGTTTATTGAAACCTCGCATAAATCAAGAAATAAGTACGTGTACAAAGTGTACGAAAGCATTCCTTTATTTGACCTTATCATACGATCACAAAAACAACTTTTTTAAATCCTTTTTGAGGTGGTCCTCGGGTAAGCGCCCACCCCCAATTTTTCCCAATTTTGTATGTTCAGGCCCCTGGGCGCATGCCCGGGGTAATACGGTAGTAGAGTCTGATGTAAAACAAGTATTATTGAAATATTCTCAATTTGTTGGTCTGTGGGAGAATTTCTAATTGTTACATGAGGGTAATTTTCTAAAAATGACAGACAAACAAACATTCACATAACACGAGATTCCAAGTCAACCACTCAACATTACTAACTGACTCCAAATAAGTGAACACCCCCCACAAGTGACTAATGGAAAAAAAAGATTAATTATGTACTGTTCTTGTGTGAAAATGCAGGTTTGGATGACCTTTAACCCCACTTTTGTCACCTTCCACAGACTATATAAGCCTGCCTAATTTAATAATTGAACTGAATAAAAAAAATACATCATGAATTCAGACACCTCCAAAAATAACCATTTTCTCATGGTTCAATTTATCCCAATTTATTTATAATTTAAAACATAAATAAAATTTTAAAATAAATTTGTATTGCAATATTGTGGCATACGTATGCTACTATTGTCATGTACCAAATAATGTTATTTTGTCTTCAAATAACCAAGTATTCTTGATTTGTTTTTAGCACGCATTGTTCCGTATTTAGCAAGGAATAAACTACCTGTACTTGAACTGAACTCTGGGGATTTCATCTTCTCAGCAAACATAATCACAAGGTCAGTTGAAGAGTGCCATCTAGTGGTGACCTTTGTTTTTGATTTAACATTTTTTTGTCTGTATTTGCTGCGTTTAAATGACAGCATTTTATCAGAGCCCTACGACTTGTGTCAGCAAAATTGGTCATGTGTACGCATTCAGCTCGAGACGGCATGAGCCAAGTTTGGCTCCAATAAACCTTCTGGGTTGAGCTCTGATAGGATTAGGCCACAACATTAACTCTGAACATGTAATCGCATCAAGCCCAATGATCAGGCCGAAATCGAATATAGCTATCTCACCCCACCAATGACTACTATGGGTATCTTGCCACACTGTGCGGATAACTAAAGATGAACGAATGGTAGCGCACGATTGCAAAAATAAAGAGCTATTTAACGTTGGCCAATAATTATTCACAGCATCGTTGCTCGTCTTCTTTGAGCGTACCTGTTTCCCAAGGAGAGTATATTCTGCATTGACCTTCTCTGTCGCTTTCATCGTGCCAAAATCGTTTTCACCTTATTTTCATCTTCTCACAAATATGATACAAATATTTAAAATAGAAATATCCAGGGTACATGTATTTGTGGTCAAGTGCAGCTTGTACAAAGATTCTGTATTATTGATTGATTTTTAGGTATTTGTTATGTAAAGCTGGCAAAGATTCTGATGATATAGAAGTAGATGAATGGATAGAATGGGAAGCCTCTCAATTACAGGTAACACTCCATTAATTCATAAGTGATCTTGACCTTAATTGGCTTAATTTGATATTGTGGAGTAATGAGCTTGATTATTTGTTTATCCATTTATTTTATAATTTGTGAGTGCGTATTCAAGTATCTGTGACATTTGCATGAATAATCACTTTTCTGTTTGGTTCACAATAATGTTGTGTACAGACACCCCCCCCCCCCCTGTTTAACATGTGACTGTGATACATGTATGTTTCACTGTATGTGTAATTAATAAATATGTTCTTGTATATTACAGCCTGTATTGCAGCCTTATTTGGTTGGCATGGCAAGTAAATCCAAATGTGATGTTGGCTTGGTAACTGGAATTTTAAACTACTTAAATTCATCTTTGAAAGGCAGTGGATATCTGGTGAAGGTAGGTGATATTCATAGATAAAATGTTACTTAAAGACATTTTATCTGTTTTGTAAAGTTTATTTTCACTAATTTTTGAAGAGTTGAATGTAAAATATAGGAAAAAAGGTGTTTTTGCTTGATTTTGTTTTCACTGATTAATTTTTTCAGCAAAAAATAAACTGTAAGTGAAAATAAAGTACTGTACTGTTTGTAGCTGATAGGAACTAGTGTATCTAATTTTTAGATTTCATATTGGTCTTATAGTTTGGTGGCCGTATTGTGTTGTTTGACTTTTCTATTAAGAAAACCTGAAGATGTACTCTTAGACTGTTTCTTATACTTTGGGGAGTCTAGTAAATTTAAATTTGTTGTTGAACATTACCATATTGGCGACTTGCAATTAAAGTAGTGAGAGGGGAAAGGCAATTAATACTGTAGGATGGGAATTTTTGCGCAATGAAATTTTTGCGTGAAAGCAAATATCTTCTAATTCGCGCATTTTATTATTTGGGTTCTCCTTGCAGACAAATTATTAGTATTTAACTTTGACCTTTCATTTATACGTGTTTGTCAATAAATTTGAAACAGAATCTTAACGAATAAGAACATTTATTATTCAATGTCTGTTATTAATTCACACATTAAAAACACTTCTACTAGCCAAAACACTATTATTACTGCAGTTCACACTCGCCAGCCATTTTGCCAAGTAAAAATTACGGAAAACAATTCATTTGTATTTAGACACTGTTATCATTCTGTATGTGACATCGACATGCAAGAAGCTAGGGTTACCCAAAGAACAAAAAGCCCTGGCAATATTTTTTATGTATTTAGATCACATCAATGTGAAGATTTTTTATTTTTTGAAAAAACTAAATGACAACAACATCGTGACTGTGTTTGTTCCGGCCTGTTGTACCGATCTGCTGCAACCCCTTGAATCTTGCCATCAACAAACCTTTCAAGAAATCTAGTTTTTAATTTTGCACACTTACAGACTGAGCTCATATTGCCAATCTCAAAGTCAATCTTCATCTTTTGGAATTAAATCCACTTCATGCTAAATGGTTAGTTGAAGCCATGCAGTCTATTGAAAATCGCCGGGAATTGTGTAATTTTTACGTTTTTAACTACTATTTGTGTTAAAAAATATTTATTGACTGTAAATACATTTTTTAACAATGAAATAAAAACTTTACAGCGGGGGCAAGATATTTTACATACAGCCAACTCCTGCACCCAGTTGACAATTACCAAGGGAATTTGCAACATCCCCAGGCACTTTCCAATGACTCCAATGATCATTGTAGATGCAAAAAAGTTACATACACACCTACGTGACAGTTAATCAAAACACCGGACGTTGTATGCCTTTGATGTTTGGCCATGAGGAAGGAAGGATAGTTGGACTATTCTATTGCTATGTAGTAACAAAAATTATTGCTGTGTAACACTTGAGAGAAATATAATGGAAAACCTGGGAATGAATATTAACAAGAAATGATAAATGTAAATTCTTTTGGTTTGTTGAGATGTTGTCAATGTTCAATATCAACAATGATTACAGCAATTCCAGGCACTGATTTGACGCTGAAGTAGTGCTAGATGTTGATAACTTACTACAATAGGTTACACACTTTGTTTTCACATTTACAGAAGTTGTAACTAGAAATATAAACATCTCCTGCAAATCAGAGGAATGATTGACAGATATTGCCCACAATGTTTTCTATATTTGCTACAAAGTCAGGTACACCTTGACCTAGACTTTGAGGTGCGTCTGTCTTTCAGTCACTTTTTGTCAGTCATCGTGTTGACGCATTTTTTGTGGCTTTTGTAAATTTGTTGGAAACATTATTTTAAGTGATAACTATTTGTCTTTAAACTAACTATTCCTCATTTCTCTTTGTGTTGAATTCTTCATCATTTCTGTTGCTAGGATACACTGTCTGCTGCTGACATCATTGTCTGGTCTTCACTCTATCCCCTATTTGCTGAAAATACAACACTTCAATCCCAGCATGCATCAGTCAATAAGTGGTTCCAAGAATTACTCAAACAGCAAATGTTTCAATCAGCTGTTACTATGGTAACCCAGGGGAAAGGTGTCAAGATGTTTTATGACTCCATAGCAATGCAACCTGTAACAAGTCCATCAGTGGTTCATCATAAAAAACTACAATCAAAAGGAATAGTCAGTGAAGACACAGAGGTAAATATGAATAACTCAAATAATGTAGTGTTATATGTATTCCAGTCACATGACATGCTGTAATCTGGTCAAATGACATTTCTTAACCAATCTCTTACAGAATATCAAATAAAAATCAGTAAATGAAATACTGTAAAACACTTTGAAATAGCTACATGTACACACAAAAATGTACATATCATTTTAGCGAATTTGACTCGATGCGTGAATTAACTGAATCTTAATTTATCTAAAGTGCCAATAATCTTACTTACTAATCTTAAGAATATACTTTATTCTAATTAGTGACATCTTAATTTCGGATTAGCTAAAATAATGTGGTAGCTAAAAAGACATGTTTTACAGTATTACGTACATTAAGTTCACAAATTTTCACATTGTTATTTGTAGGTTCAATCAAACGAGAAGTGTACTGTGGCTAGTCCATCAGAGGTTGCTATGGCAACAGATGCATGGTATAATGGTTGCAAGTCAGCTCCATTGCCGTATAGACCCAGCCATCCAATGTGAGTTTTAATAATCTTTTAGCCTTTGGTTTAGGTCACATGATTGCCAAGATCAAAATTAAGACAAAAATGGGACAACTATTGTGAAAACTAGTTGTAAACGTAAAAATATAGTTGTCTGATAAAGTTTTTTGTACGTAATTATTTAAAGGCCAAAATTGTCTTTTGTCAGCTTTTACAAAATAAATCTGAAAATGTTTTGGCATCTACAACGTGAGTCAAATTCATGGCTGGACTTCAACTCCTCAAAAGAAATGTCTAAACTATAAATTGTTTCAGCAAAAATATTGATTGTGTGATGAAATTGTTATTTTTGTTAATTTTAATTTTAATTTTAATGTTTGTCCAAATGACAACCACTTTTGATATTTAGTAATACTTCAGGACATCCACTAATATAATTCCTTTGAGTGTATTACATCATCTTGAGCTATTTGTATTTTGGTTGTTAATTAATTTTGTTTCTTTTTGTTGACATTAGATATCCAGTTGAAAATAAAGAAAATATTCTTATTACAAGTGCATTGCCTTATGTTAATAATGTACCACATCTTGGTAATATTATAGGATGTGTCCTCAGTGCTGATGCATTTGCAAGGTTAGTGTCTGGATATATAATCTTATCATGATGACCTCTGACCTCGGTCATAATTGGTTGCATGCATATTTTGAAAAGAAATAACTTTTGTATTTACATTGTCAATAGTTATAGTTTCTTACAAGCTTTCTGGGAGATGACCTCTGACCTTAGATTAACTGCATGCATGATTTTGACAAAAAATAACTTGTACTTTGTCATTTGTAATGGTGTAGTACCATGCAGTAGACACAAAACAGACCTAAAATATTTTTTTTCCAGGTATTGTCGATTACGAAATCGCAATACACTCTATATATGTGGGACTGATGAGTATGGCACTGCAACGGAAACCAAGGCACTGGAGGAAGGATTAACACCCCAACAAATCTGTGATAAATATTTCAAGCTGCACGATGAGATTTACAAATGGTTCAACATTAGTTTTGATTATTTTGGACGTACTACAACTCAACAACAAACAACGTAAGTATCACAACACACCAACAAACAACATAAGTACCACAACACACCACCAAATAACCACAGTACCACAACACACCACCAAATAACCACAGTACCACAACACACCACCAAATAACCACAGTACCACAACACACCACCAAATAACCACAGTACCACAACACACCACCAAATAACCACAGTACCACAACACACCACCAAATAACCACAATACCACAACACACCACCAAATAACCACAGTACCACAACACACCACCAAATAACCACAGTACCACAACACACCACCAAATAACCACAGTACCACAACACACCACCAAATAACCACAGTACCACAACACACCACCAAATAACCACAGTACCACAACACACCACCAAATAACCACAGTACCACAACACACCACCAAATAACCACAATACCACAACACACCACCAAATAACCACAGTACCACAACACACCACCAAATAACCACAGTACCACAACACACCACCAAATAACCACAGTACCACAACACACCACCAAATAACCACAGTACCACAACACACCACCAAATAACCACAGTACCACAACACACCACCAAATAACCACAGTACCACAACACACCACCAAATAACCACAGTACCACAACACACCACCAAATAACCACAATACCACAACACACCACCAAATAACCACAGTACCACAACACACCACCAAATAACCACAATACCACAACACACCACCAAATAACCACAGTACCACAACACACCACCAAATAACCACAGTACCACAACACACCACCAAATAACCACAGTACCACAACACACCACCAAATAACCACAGTACCACAACACACCACCAAATAACCACAGTACCACAACACACCACCAAATAACCACAGTACCACAACACACCACCAAATAACCACAGTACCACAACACACCACCAAATAACCACAGTACCACAACACACCACCAAATAACCACAGTACCACAACACACCACCAAATAACCACAGTACCACAACACACCACCAAATAACCACAAATGCACTACACTCAATTACCAACCATACACTCCAGCCAGTCAACATTTTGAACTGTAGGCATTAATCTGCGATTCAGCCAATAACGGAGAAATAAATCTGGGTCTGTGGAAAGCATCCTTCGCTTGGTCCGAGAGTGTTACTCGTCTCTCCAGTTCTCATATGTGAGCCTCGTGTTGTTACAAAGTGCACTATACCGGATGGCTGTGAAAAGCGGCCCCAGAGAACTACCCTGTAAAATGAGGTCATCATTCTGATGATCCGCATATGTTCTCGGAGGGACACAGAGAACGCTGACTAAGCATTCGGCTAGGTCGCTTAGGCAACGTGCCTGCAATGACCGTACCAAGCCCCCCTCCGTGTCGAACTCCATGCTCAGACCAACTATTGTGTTGGGCAAGGAGGGACTTTGCTTGATTTACTAGGAAGCCCAACTGGTGTAGTAAATCCTGTGTTAGCCTTACTGTTCGGCTAACCACCCCTTGTTTGGGTTGTGTAGCAACCAGCCTTAGGTTGCGGAAATGTTATGCTCAACCCTTTCATGCTGGCCAAAGCGCTACCCGATCGAGCGGTGTTTGAGACCGGAGCCAGCAAATCTGGAGTCAAATCTTGCGCCCGAGGTTCGGTTCCTCCTCGACCCCGGTACCTTGAATTTTTGGTTAGGTGGAACGTGCAAAGTTGGGTGGCTGCATTCATGGAATATTTTGACAGCTTATTCGGAAACAATCCATGCACTGAGAGCAGAGTGGCGACCCTCAACCTTTGAGTTGTAGCCAGCCCACTGGAATGCATTGTTTTGCGCCGCCAGCACTCTGAAGTCTCAATGGCGGAATGCACCAGCTTCCTAGACCAGCATACGCAGCCATTGGTGGGACACCACACGGCTACCCAGGATATCCTGCAATTTGATCTGGCTCTCGTGGCAGGGGCTGCCTCTGTACAGCGGAATGCGGTTTTGACTGTTTTCACTGTAACCACCTCAATTACGCAGACTTTCTCTACCCTCCTTTTTTTGAGGATGGAAGGAGCAGTCTCTGTGCTTTGGGATCCCACTTACCAGTTGGTACAGGTTAGACCCGCGAGCCAGTTTGGCTTCTGCCAAAAGACCCCAAGCTGAGAAAATGTAACGTAACCACAACACAACAACAAACAACATAAGTACCACAACACACCAAGAAACAACACAAGTACCACAACACGCCAAGAAACAACACAAGTACCACAACACAACAACAAAACTGGTAGGTTCCCAATTCCTGATCTCTGATAAATACTCTTTCTCAATTTTTAATTTTTGATAAAGATAATTACTAATTAATATGAATTTCTATTAGATACAACCTTCCAAATCTGAATTTATAATAAAATTTACTTCCCAATTTCTTATAGACTCTTTCCTAATTCTGAATTTCTGATAAAAATTACTTCAATCAAACAGTATTTGACATGTGTTTTATTTGTTCTATGGAACCAATATTAAACACAACACATCATGATGATTACTGCTCTTTAAATTGTTGTGTGCATTTTAATGGCAGTGTTGTTTATTGTTTCAATTGTTTACTATTTTACAGAATTGCGCAGGACATTTTTTGGAGACTATATGATCGTGGTTATACATTGAAAGACACTGTAGAGCAGTTACTTTGTGTGAACTGTAGTCGATATCTTGCGGATAGATTTGTTGAAGGAATCTGTCCTCTTTGTAACTATCCCGATGCTCGCGGTGACCAATGTGATAAATGTGGGAAATTAATTAATGCAGTAGAACTAAAGGTGAATAAATTACTGTAAAACATGTTGAAAAAGTGGCATGCAATTTTAGCGAATTTTGGTAAAATGACGAAATGTTGATTTAGCGAATCTCTCTTTTCATTGTTGATTTCTTTGTTTGGTGGCCATTTTGAATTGAATTAAAGTCATTAACGACATCTTGAATAAGCAAACCAGTTCTCTCACTTATTTCGCGAAAAAGGCATGCTCGCGAAAAAGACATATTTTACAGTATTTGAAATAATCTTATAAGTTTCACTTCAGTCAAACCAGAGTTTATTCCATTCACTAATAGATGCGACTTTGAAGGAATATATTTTAACCTTTCCATATTTTATCTTTCATAGTCTCCTAGATGTAAGGTGTGTGGTGATTCACCGGTTGTCAAGTCATCAGAGCATCTATTTATAGATCTACCAAAGGTATGTCAAAGTTCAAACTCTCTCATGTCATAGTTCACAGACTCCATCATGTCGTAGTTCACAGTTTCATCATGTTATAGTTCAGACTCCAGCATGTCATAGTTCACAGATCCCATCATGTCATAGTTTAGACTCCAGCATGTCAAAGTTCACATACTCCATCATGTCATAGTTCAGACTCCAGCATGTCGTAGTTCAGACTCCAGCATGTCAAAGTTCACATACTCCAGCATATCATAGTTCAGACTCCAGCATGTCAAAGTTCAGACTCCATCATGTCAAAGTTCAGACTCCAACATGTTATAGTTCAGACTCCAGCATGTCAAAGTTCAGACTCCATCATGTCAAAGTTCAGACTCCAACATGTCATAGTTCATTATTTAGTTCATATTCACCCTGAATTTTTATTTAATCATGATTCTCAATGGGCAAGGTTTTAATAGTTAGGCTATGTTTTTAAATTGATCATTTGTAACTTACAGTTGGAGCCAGCGTTAAAACAGTTCTTGGCAAAGAGTGCAACTGATGATTCCAATTGGACATTTAACGCTAAAAATATCACGCATTCATGGATACGAGATGGACTCAAACCACGGTGTATTACCCGTGATTTGAAATGGGGTACACCAGTGCCGCTAGAAGGATTCACTGATAAGGTATTCTACGTTTGGTTTGATGCACCTATTGGTTACCTTTCTATTACCGCTAATTATACCGACCAATGGGAAAAATGGTGGAAGAACCCACAACAGGTGAGTCTCTTAAAAGTGGATTAGAATGATATCTTTTCTCTACAATACATCTGTAATACAATTAGCACACGCACAGGAGCCAAGAGTTTTGTCCTCTTGGTGGGCTATTATTGCACAAACCAAAAAGCATAATATAATATAATATAATATAATATAATATAATATAATATAATATAATATAATATAATATAATATAATATAATATAATATAAGGTTTTTACGGAGATACCTCAAAGTATGCACGAAGACAGTACAACAGCAGTATCGGCCGACGCGCAGCGGAGGTTGATCTTCGTAATAATCTTATTATTATACATCTTTTCCTTCCAAGGATACATCATGGGAATGCCGAAATCAACAAAGTTTAGAACAGAATCAGCGAACTTCTTTGTATGGAGTCTGGTCAAATCCTGGTGGCAGCCATGTTTGTTTTTATTTTTAGAGGACGCGCGTAATTATTCCATATGGTCATTTGCAACATGTTTAAATTGTTTAAAATGTTGGTTAAATTTTTCAACTGAATTTTTTTCCGCCAGAAACTGATACTATAGGCAATATATTTAATACAGTAAAGGGCTTTTCACCAAAATTCTGAAATAATTTCTTAAGTCAATATTTATTTTATTTTCTTTACAGGTGACATTATACAATTTCATGGCTAAAGACAATGTACCATTTCACAGTGTTATATTTCCAAGCACACAATTGGGTGCTGAAGATAATTATACAATAGTAAATCATTTAGTGGCCACAGGTAGGTCAATATCATTTCAATAATGCCCTCAATTAGTAGACAATCATTCAATAGCTACATAATTTAAATATCAATTTGATGATGTCATCCAACCATCTAAACATACTAGTCAATCGTTTAGTAATTAAGTAGGTCAATACCACTTCAATAATGTCCTTCATTTCAATAATGCCCCCAATCTATCGAATTAATGACTACAGATATGACATTATCACTTCAATAATGCTCTCACAGAGTAGCCAATAATTTTATGGATACTTGTACATGTATGTCAATATCACTTCAATAATGCCCTCAAAATTTGTAAGCATAGTAATCATTATTTCAATTAATACACTTTTGTCAATACCTCTACAAGGTTGGGCTGTATATACCTATAACAATAAAGGTGGTGCATTCTGGGACTGAACTAAATATTACCACTTGGTGGTGTTATGCATGTCAGAAGCTAGGTTGGCCACTTGGTGGTGCTATTGCCTTTTGAATCTACCGGTAGATTAAATATACTGCCAATTAAAAACTCATTTTTTCAGAATATCTAAATTATGAAGATGGTAAATTTTCCAAAAGTCGCGGAATTGGAGTATTTGGTAATGATGCACAGCATACTGGGATACCATCAGATGTCTGGAGGTTTTACTTGTTTTTTGTGAGACCTGAATCTCAAGACAGTGCTTTCAGTTGGGGTGACCTGGCACTCAAGAATAATAGTGAATTATTGAACAACTTAGGAAACTTTGTCAACCGGTAAGTAGACCTCCTAAGTATGTGATGCATCTGTAAGTAGACTCTCTGAGCTTGTGATACACAAGTAGGTAGAGCCCCTAAGTAAGTAATATATCTGTAAGTAGACTCCTCAAACATGCAATGCATCTGTAAGTAGACTCCCTAAGCATGCAATGAATCTGTAAGTAGACTCTCTAAGCATGCAATGCATATGTAAGTAGACTCACTAAGCATGCAATGAATCTGTAAGTAGACTCCCTGAGCATGGAACGCATCTGTAAGTAGACTCTCTAAGCATGCAATGCATCTGTAATTAGACTCCCTGAGCATGAAATGCATATGTAAGTAGACTCCCTAAGCATGCAATACATCTGTATGTAGACTCACTAAGCATGTGGTACATCTGTAAGTAGACTCCCTAAGCACACAATGCATCTAAGTAGACTCACTAAGCATGTGATGCATCTGTAAGTAGACTCCCTAAGCATGGAATGCATATGTAAGTAGACTCCCTAAGCATGCAATACATCTGTATCTAGACTCTCTAAGCATGGAATGCATATGTAAGTAGACTTTCTAAGCATGCAATGTATATGTAAGTAGACTCTCTAAGAATGCAATGCATCTGTGAGTAGACTCCCTGAGCATGGAATGCATCTGTAAGTAGACTCCCTAAGCATGCAATGCATCTGTAAGTAGACTCCCTAAGCATGCAATGTATCTGTAAGTAGACTCCCTAAGCATGCAACACATCTATAAGTAGACTCCCTAAGCATGCAATACATCTATAAGTAGACTCTCTAAGCACACAATGCATCTGTATGTAGACTCCCTAAGCATGCAATGCATCTGGAAGTATACTCTCTAAGCATGCAATGCATCTGTAAGTAGACTCCCTAACCATGCAATGCATCTGTAAGTAGACTTCCTAAGCATGAAATGCATTTGTAAGTAGACCCCCTAAGCATTCAATACATCTGTAAGTATGCTCTCTAAGCATGCAATGCATCTGTAAGTAGACTCCCTAAGCATGCAACGCATCTGTAAGTAGACTCCCTAAGCATGCAATGCATCTATAAGTAGACTCCCTAAGCATAAATGCATCTGCAAGTAGACTCCCTAAGCATGCAATGCATCTGTAAGTATACTATACTATAACAACATTTATACATCAAAAGCCCAACCAGATGAATGTAATCTCTAGCGTACATATTCATGCCCTCATAGAAATGTATTTGGAATCACAGCTTGATCTCTAAACATCGTAAATGGCATATTTCACGGAGCTCCCGCCACGATGTTAGCGTTTGGTTCGGATTAGCATACTAATTGCGGTGGCCATCTTGCCCCTATTTATAGAAGTGGTTTTCTTTTAAATAAATAAAATTATTTATAATTCTATTTTTCAGTGCATTGGTGTTTTGTGATCGTAATTTTAATGGTGAAGTTCCAGTTATGGATCTAAATGATGATGACAAACAGTTGCTTGCCATGGTAAATAGAGAACTACAGACATATATACAGTGTTTGAATAAAGCACGGTAAGTGAACGGTACAACTCTAGTACACCTTCACATAAAGCACGGTAAGTGAACGGTACAACTCTAGTACACCTTCACATAAAGCACGGTAAGTGAACGGTACAACTCTAGTACACCTTCACATAAAGCACGGTAAGTGAACGGTACAACTCTAGTACACCTTCACATAAAGCACGGTAAGTGAACGGTACAACTCTAGTACACCTTCACATAAAGCACGGTAAGTGAACGGTACAACTCTAGTACACCTTCACATAAAGCACGGTAAGTGAACAGTACAACTCTAGTACACCTTCACATAAAGCACGGTAAGTGAACAGTACAACTCTAGTACACCTTCACATAAAGCACGGTAAGTGAACAGTACAACTCTAGTACACCTTCACATAAAGCACGGTAAGTGAACGGTACAACTCTAGTACACCTTCACATAAAGCACGGTAAGTGAACGGTACAACTCTAGTACACCTTCACATAAAGCATGGTAAGTGAACGGTACAACTCTAGTACACCTTCACATAAAGCACGGTAAGTGAACGGTACAACTCTAGTACACCTTCACATAAAGCACGGTAAGTGAACGGTACAACTCTAGTACACCTTCACATAAAGCACGGTAAGTGAACGGTACAACTCTAGTACACCTTCACATAAAGCACGGTAAGTGAACGGTACAACTCTAGTACACCTTCACATAAAGCACGGTAAGTGAACGGTACAACTCTAGTACACCTTCACATAAAGCACGGTAAGTGAACAGTACAACTCTAGTACACCTTCACATAAAGCACGGTAAGTGAACGGTACAACTCTAGTACACCTTCACATAAAGCACGGTAAGTGAACAGTACAACTCTAGTACACCTTCACATAAAGCACGGTAAGTGAACGGTACAACTCTAGTACACCTTATCACACAAACGTTGTGATGTAATTTATTTTATGTGAACAAGATGGACAAGCAATCAGTACACAACCCATATATAATCAATAGATTACATCATACTGTTGTGTATATTACTGAATACATGCTTTTGTTTTTTGTATAGTATCCGTGATGGTCTTCGAACTATTTTGAATATTTCCCGCCTTGGCAACCAACATATCCAAGCAAATATGCCATGGAAACTGATTAAAGGGTCTGAGGAAGAAAAGTAAGTTTTGAATATTTTTTGCATTTATGTATTCAATGAAACGCAACACTCACATGACTCAGAATTCTTCAGGATATATAACAGAACGCCATAACCTCTCTCTGATGTTTTATGTATCAGTTATTTTCTGTCTGAGAAGTAGTGTATCCATGCTGTATATCCATACCTTCTGCATCTGTAAGTAGACTTCCTAAGCATCCAATACATCTATACATTGTGAAAATATACCCCAGATATACCAGCTGATGGCATATTGTTATGATGTACACCAGGAAGTAATAACCATGCAATTCAAGTGTACAAACTGACCTATGTTAAACTCAGTAATAGGATAATGTAGTGTTCCATTCAATTCTTTGTAAATGTTGACAGATGTTCACTTGTTTGTTAGCACAATGCTAACTGGAATATGTAGCAAACAGGAAACAATTGAAGAGTTTTTCAAAATAAAAATAATATAATCCAAAGACACTTGTTGTGATGCATTGCTTTTTAAAATGTATTTTAATTAACATCAATATCAAAAAACAACTTTCAACTCAGACTACAAAACAGCAATGCAATGCCGATTACATTAGGTGTTATTTAGCTGGATTAGTAAAACCAAACTTGCTTTGAATAAAGTTTAGGTTGACACCAAGATTTCAGAAACATTTACTTTTTCAAAATTCTTTGTTGTATTCACAATAAAAATACACTAACAGCTGAAACCAAAATAATGATACTATAGATCCCACACCCTCCCTGTGGCTTTCATTGCATATGGAAGTTATTTTCACAAGTGATGCAGTGTATCCTGTGGCTGTACTTTCACGAGCGAAGCGACTACAAAACGAAAGCCACAGGGAGAGTACGGGGTATATTCATGTTCCCCAAGAGAAAAATATTGTACTGAATATTGTTTAAATTCTGCTATGTTTCGAGAAATGTTACTCTTGAAGGGACTACTTTGTTTGCTCTCAGACCTCATTTGCATATGGGGTGTGGAAATACCGATTTTGATTTCAAGGATGAATCAAAATAAACTGCAGTACATATGTAATACCCCTGGTAATACACAGACTCAAATAATTCTGCAATTTAATTATCAGTGCATTCCTATCCCGGCATTTGAACAGTTTCAATGTTTAGATGTTGTTGTAAACATAGGTTTCCCAGTTTGATCATCAAAATATGACTTACTTTGTCCATAGACACACCTGTCATTTTCAACAGAGCATACACTTCCAATAGAACAAATATGGTTCATGATTTAATCTGGTTATGGAGGGAAATCAAGATCAAAGTGCGACAACTCTGAATATCAAATGTGCAACAAATTGACTACAAATTAGTCTATATGTATATTAACGACAACAGTTTTGATTGGCCGAAACCTCCCTAATTCAAAACACATAAACTACTTGGATTAGTCTTTTCCACGAAACGAAACAACCCTAACCCTAACCTTAACCCTAACCTTAAATTTTGAACGATTTCAAACATCGCCACGTCAAATAAATAAATTTGTCGAGAATATTTATTTTCCATGACGTTTCCGCCTACTTTGCAGCTCGATTCATTTGTGCTGACATGATGTGACAGCCATTTTGGAATTGTTGAACACTAATGGTGCTATTCATTTCATGTTTCAAATCTTCTGTGAAATTTTCGCAGATATTATTAGGCCAATGAAAAAAAATGCGAGTTAGGGTTAAGGTTTGGGTTTGGGTTTTGTTTCGCTTTGTTTCGTTTCGTGGAAAAGACTAAGCCAAACTACTTATAAAACAGTCAATGAATGTACATGTCATAACCATCCCATAATCATGATTTAAAGAGTTTATAAACCAACCCTGTTTATATATAATACATGTAATACAATGTGTTTCTACTTGTAGGATTCGTGCAGGCACAGTGACTGGTCTGAGTGTCAATATATCCTGTTTAATCTCAGTTCTACTACAGCCATATTTACCCAATACAAGTGATGAGATACAGAAACAGCTACAAGCACCAGACAAGTGTAACATTATTCTTGATCAGTTTGTCTGTTTTATTCCACCTGGTCATAAAATAGGACAGGTAGGTACAGACTTAGAACACGTTGAGAACATTCCAGAAACACATACTTTAATAGATTCCAGAAACACATTCAAAACACTGGAATAACTGAAAAGTTGTTACTATTTTCAGCCTAAACCACTGTTTGATAAAATAGAGCCATCAAGGGTGGAAGAACTACGGAAGCAGTTTGCTGGCAGTGGTCAATCCCAGAAACCATCTACCATAAATCCAATCAAAAGTGATGATGCACAGAAAACTGCTATGAATGATGGGAAAACAGTGGAAGAACTGACAGCTCTAGTCACTGAACAGGTAGGTCATATGAATATGAAAGAACCAATCACGTTGCTTGATATAGATCATGTGACACATGAATATTCTAGTAACCAATCACAATTATAGGTATTATTAGCCATTGATTGGATGATACCTAACACACCATGACATGTTTTCTATCCCAGGGACACAATGTTCGCTCCAAGCTAAGCAAACAATCTTATTTCAAGTCATCTGTTGCAACATTTTGCAATATTTTGTTTAATTTGCTTATATTTTTTGTTTCCATGGCAATAGCCTTCATTATTGCATTTGGCTGCATAGCATACTTTCATGAAGGGTTCAGTTTCTTCTCCAGGTTTTGATAGTTTGAATTCTGGCATGTTTTCTTTGGTAAATATATTAAAACATTTTCAGTGAAAGCTTTGACTGATTGGTCCGTATTTATCATTATATTATAAATTGATATAATAATCGAAAATCTGAGCTTGAACAAAATTTTCTAATTGAATATGAAATTACATCTTGGTGGAATATTTCACCATCTTGGTTTTAAGATCTATCTTGTCAATTTTGAATAACATATTGCATGGTACAATATATATGTTTATACAATTACATTACAGCGGAATTGAAAATTTATTTGCCATTTGTTTGTTTTTGAAATGTTTTAAAGCATGAATGCTTGCAGCTTTCTTTTTAATGGAGTGGACCCCCTGGGAATATGTTTTTTCATCAGGGTGCTGTAGTACGGACGTTGAAAACTGCCAAAGCTGACAAGGTGAAGATTGAAGCTGAAGTGAAGAAGTTACTGGAATTGAAGCGACAACTGTCACTGGCAAAAGGGGAGGAGCCTGCTCCTTCTTCAGGAGGAAAAGGAAAAAAGAAGAAGGAGGAAATAAATAAAATATGATGTTAAAACATGAAGTACATGCTATACAAAGTTCAAAACATAAAATATTTAATTACAAGCAACTATGAAACATAATTTGAAAAGTTTTTTAGCTCCGCTGTCGAGCGAAGCTTATCATATGAGTGATTGTCCGTCGTCGTCTGTGGTCATCCGTGTCAATGTTTTACTTTTTCGACTTCTTCTTGAAAACTACAAGCCTGAATGCTTTGATACTTGGTGTATATGTACCTTGGGTAGGCCTCTCTTAGATTTGCTCATTTCATGATATCTTCAATTCTCTAATTTTGATGAATATTTTTGGCATTTTTGGTAAAAAGTGATATTTTTGGCTTCTTGTTAAAAACCGCAAGTCTGCTTGCTTTGATATTACATTATATAGGTACTACATGCGGACCTCTTTTAGATTTGTTCATTTCGTGATGATATTATCTAATTTTGATGAATATTTTTGTCATTTTTAGTGAAAATTTCGACTTCTTGTTGAAAACAGCAAGTCCGATTGCTTTAATACTATACATATTGTTCATTTTCTAATGATATCTTCTGTTCTTTGATTGTAATGTGCATTGCTAACAGCGATGCTATCTCAGCCGACAGGTTGCTTGTTTAATTAACCGGTACAATTAACATAACTTTGTTCAAAGGCATAACAGAAAACAATTAATTATCAAAAAGTATGATAAATAATTTTGAAATGAAATTTGAATTTACAATGCTTAACTGATTTTAGTATGTCTTTAAAACAGCATGATTGTTTTTATACATGCACAGTATTGATGACAGTCACTTTAAAGTGGAATTCCTCAAAGCTAACAGTGAATAAAAACATAGATAAACTATCTAAGCCTTGCCTAGTTTGTCACTTGATGGAGTGTAAATGCTTAAAGCGCGGTTGTTGTCGTATATGTGTGACCATATGTGTTGATAAACATTGATTTTCCCATAATCCAATGCGCTTTTCAAATGGAAATCACAAGTATAAGGGTTGACCTGTGTGCGACTTGCACTGAATACTGCCGGTGACTCATTCGATACTTTCCAGTCACCTAAAAATTATCTAATTGAAGCTTGGAAACGTCTCAGTTCGTACTCGTTGATCTGCGCAACAGTCAAAGTCGCCATCTTTGTTTATATGAGACCCATATATCTCGTGCATGCGTGGCGTTATGACTACTGCCCTGTCTAAAAAAAAAACACCCATGATATTCAATGTGAAGGGTTTTTAGAAAACAAACTACAAGTTGCTGTTTTGCCAACAACCACATTTTTTACTTTTAAAAATTGCCTTATAACACAATTTTGTTCATAACATAAGTAAAAAAATGTTGAGACAAATAATTCTTAAATTCTGGCCATTTTTTTTCTCTTCAAATTCAGGACTGTAAGATTATATTGTTAGAACCGCTGTACTGCACATGGTTGCTCATTTGTTCAACCAAAGTTGATGAAATTATAAATTACATGGATTACAATATACTTGCATACAGTCTCTTGTTTTTTTCAATGAAATAATTTATCATGTGAGTGTGTAAATAGCAAAAGCTGGGATACCGCGAAATAAACAAGGGACTTGTGACCTTCTGTAGATGCCCTTATGCGTAGGTGATGATTGTCACTGGTCTGGTTTCAGTGCGTGATGCAATGATTGACAGGTTCATCAATATTCCACCAATCAGCGTTAACTCATCAAAATTGGAATTAGAGATTTGTCTTGATAGAAAACATGCCTAACCAAAATTTCGCATGCTTACATTTCACATTATTCTTATATGACATTTTTTTATGATGGCATTGCAAGCCAGTGTTGAAGGTGCACTAAAGATACTAGGTTATTCATCGCTTTGATAATACCAATGACAGATCATTGATGCATACACTTCTGGTCACGATGTTTGTGTGAGTGTTGGTCTATCAAATCTCCGACTGCCTGAACTCAATTTCCTCACATGTGTCTTCTGGCCAGCTTTGAGCACTATTCTACGGTTATCCAATTGTTCTGTCTTTGACCCAACATAGAATGCATACAATGCATTCCAGATTCCTCGGTGATACAACAGTTGTGACGCTGGTTTTTAGTCAATGTGCTAGCGATCGCTTGACCGCTATTTACTATTTTCAATTACCCATCATAGACTCTGGTCAGTCAAAATGACTATTTTGAACTGTAGGCATTAATCTGCGATTCAGCCAATGACGGAGAGAGAAATCTACGTCAGGGGAAGCCCCATAATCTCGTGGATGTTCTTCCATGTTACACAACACGTGACCGAGGCAAAGAGACACAGCCCCATCTTGCCCCATGATCATTTCTGTTTTTCTCCGCACCGAGTGTGCATCGTAGCAAAAACAGTGCAATTCAGTCTCCAGTTTTTCAACTAAGTTTTCTGAAGAAGCTGTGAACTGTTGGTAACAGTAGATGTGGCTAGTAGGATAAGTTTTTTTTTTATTTTGGGGCCTGTGTTTTTGTTTGCGTACAAAAAAACTCGGATGACACATTCGGCCACGGGTCTCTTTATGTCAGTTTTTAACTGTAATTCGTTCCACTCATGCATGCCTTGTTCACTTTACTAGTGTGGCTTTCAAAATGGATAGGAAGAAAGGGAGCAGTCTGTTCAGGCCTTTGATTTCAGAGGGCAATTTCAATTTCATGATCGAAAATGGCCAGCAGCCAGAATCAAGGGGGATTCGCACAGAGTTCTGGGTAAATCAAGTGCACATACTCATTTTCAGCCAATCAGGCGTGCCGTAACAGCGAGTATTTCCTTCATTTACCCAGAACTCTGTGCGAATCCCCCTTGATTCTGGCTGCTGGCCACTTTCGTTCATGAAATCGTCGGATATCATCAGAAAACGCGCGATTTGTGCAGTTTTGAATAAAACCAAGTTAGCGATTATGAACAATGGTTATTAACGTAACACCTGGCCCCCTCTAAAATTTTTGTTTCGCATTTTAAGGTAAGAAATCGACATTTGAAACCGACAGGGTGTCGATTTACTAGGTGCCATGTTTCACAACTTGTTTATTTATATACGTATAGCGGACCTTTTTTTTTTTTAAATTAGTATTTATTGATTTTCAGCCCCCAAGTGACTGTGGTTGTCTCTTATTTAGTTGTATGCGTCATTCAAAATGGCGGCCCCCATATAGTAAATATCGTATTTATTTTATTATCACGTGTGCGCTAGCTGACTGTGCATATAGGATACGAGGGTGTGACATTTCTAGTGTCACCTGCATTGACATTCTCGTGCAAATATTACATTTGTCTTTATCTACTTCACATTCCAATGTGTTGTGCATGTCTAGACCATATTCACACTGTAAGACTCGCAACGCAGTGTCAAGAAAAATCTAGCATTCTTCATTTGCCAAAATATAAAGCTCTAACCAATCACATCTACTTTTTCTGGGCGTCGTGATGCCGTCACATGTCACGTGGTTGGACTAGAGACATAGACGACTGAGGAGGCACGTACCGACACTAGACTCATAGTAGCCTATTAGGTTACTCTGTGGACTTGGTCCATTTTGCCAACGCCCTGAGATAAACATTGTACTATTTACTCATGTATTCCGTGCCACCACCACATTATTTATTCCTTTTTCATTATTACAAAAGGTTACACGGACGTCTAGATAAGTTCTGATCTATGCACAATACATTATAGTAATGAATTATGACAATTCAAATAATTGTCATCGATTTTAGTTTCCCAGTCAAGTTATCAGTTAAGATAAACATTGCTGTGAGGTACAGTTTTGTTTAATCAATAGTTGTGTTGGTCTCCAGTGACACTGATAACCTCGATAGTGTATAAACACGAGTAAAATAGGAACGCAATCAATCAAATATTCTTGATACCAGATACTGAATTAAGTATGCCTTTACCATCCATCTCTATGCCAAGTCTGTATGCTTCATGGGGTCATGGGCTAGCGTGTTTTCATTCTTTGTTTTTATTTTTAGCCAATATTTTATCATTTGTTTTATACTAGTCAGTAAAATAGGGTGTCTATCTAATTTTAAAATACATGTGAAATTACTGGCTTTACAGTTTACCTGTAAAATGTATTTGCAAATTTTGTTATAGAATGTTTCCATAGTTAGCGCACTATCAAAAATATCTTTTATTTGTTGTACGCAGTCGCTCGTCCAAATTTCGCTGCAATAGACCAGGACAGGTTTAACCATACTATCAAATAGTTTTAGGTATGTTTGGACTGGGATATTGCTTTCAGAGTATAACAATTGTTTTATTTTGAAGAAAGCTTTCATCGTTCTATGGCTGAGATCTTCTTGAGCTCTGATAAGTTTAGCTCATAAGGGTGTCAGTCATTGACGTTTATTCAGTGTAGGGAACGTATGGCGTTGTATATTATATAATTGAATATCGTCTCGTCGTAAAATGCTGTCAACACACAGGCTGCTCTCTTATTGTTAGGTTTTAGGTCTGGGTAGCCAATCAGGCAAGTCTTGTAAGTAGATTCGCATTAATATTGACACCAACACTGAGGAGACTTTCGGGACAACTGCTTTAAAGCGCGGGGGGGGGGCAGGTCATCACCTGCGCATGCATCAGATGGCCATAGCGTGTCATTGTTCACAAACAAGCGTCTACCCATGAGCCTTTGTGTTTTTAGCTTGTGTTATCGGCGCTTGAGACTCAATTCCCGCGCATGCGCAGGTGACGATCTTCCGCTTTAATTGATTGAAAGGCGATCAGAATAGGGAGATTGAAAATTGTGTAGACGCCGTGGGTAAGTTTGTTGTGTAGGGGTTGTTAGCAAGCAAGTCCCTGTGACCTTAACTACCGGTAGTTCTTGACACGAATCCCATAATGCAAAGGGGAGGGTCACAGCGAGGACTGATGTAATCGATTCCGAATATAACTTTGTTGTTGTCACGTGACTATTTTCATTATTGATTGTTTGAGCGTAGATTTGCCTCCCAGTGATAGTCTTTATACGAATCTACAACCACACAACGTTGACGAGAAAACAGTAAAACATACATATGTGGCTTAGTCAGCTAGTTTTGGTCTCCATGTAACTTTATTTCAATATTTGTCGTAATCATAGCAACGCTGTAAGAATTGGTTAATGATTGACGAATATAATCATGTCTTCTCAGACAGGTATTCATGAAATTATAAATATACCACAACGTTCTGTACTCCAGGGTATTCTCGCCAAAATATGGTGGTGTAGATTTTGTTTCAGAACAGGGATATACGTGCAATGGCGTAGCTTTGAAGTCGGGGAAAATATCGTACTCCACTTGGCCTTAGTTTAGGCTCCATAGATGCTAGTAACAAGACATTTATGGATATTGAACAATAATAGCATGCTAACAATGTTGTTTGTATAAAGGACACGATTTCCCATGCTTGTGAAATCGAAAAATTGGCCGAAGTACTATAGACATGGTTTCAGTTTCGTTTATTTTACAAGTTATACCATCACACGAACAAACTTTATTTCAATGTATGTCGTATTTATAGCAACGTTGTTACAAGAATTTGTTAATGATTTACAAATATAATCATGCACAAGGAAGGTATTCGCGACATTATAAATGAACCGCAACGTTTTGCATTCTATGGTGTTCTCACCAAAATATGCTGATGAAGATTTTATTTCAGAACAGGAATATAGGTGCAATGGCGTAGCTTTGAAGTCGGGGAAATATCGTACCTTGCTTGGCCTTAATTTAGGTTCCATAGATGCTAGTAACAAGACACTTATGGAAATTGAACAATATTAGCATGGTAACAATGTTTTTTTTTGAGTGGCACGATTCCGCACGCGTTTGCAATCGAGAAACTGACCGAGAAAGGTATAGACATGGGTTCAGTTCCGTTCATTTTACAGGTGATACCACCACCCGAACTCAGAACTCGTGCACAAATACACTGTATGTAGTATGTAGAGCTTCACTCCCTGGGATAAGATTTGAGTAGACTATACCGGAACAGAGCCAAGCACATCAGTCGTAGGGAAAACACGATGGTTGTTTTAAATTATGAGATATTAAGATAATTTCTAGTTATTTCTAGTTGAGTAGCGTGTATCTTAGCCACAAATACACACCCAGGAAGGCTAACACGTTTGCTTGGTTTGTAGTTTTTCAACGTTAATTGATTGAAAAGCTTTCAAAATAGAGAGATATAAAATTGTGTAGCCGCCGTGGCGAAGTTTGTTATGTGAGGTTTGTTAGCAAGCAAGTCCCTCTGACCCTGATTCCCACAATTAGCACAATCATTGCTAAAAATACGACACACATTGAAATAAGTTTACATAGAGACCACAGCCAGCTGACTTAGCAACATCTCAACTGTTCACCGCTTCCTCGTCAACGTTGCGTCGTTGTAGATCCGTATAACGCCTGTCATAATCCTGATCGCTGGCGACTGAATCCGAACACACCCAACACACAAACGGTGAGTTTTATTTTAGTTTAATTAACTAATTAGGGATACTCATAATTATATTTAGCCTTTCTCAGACTAGGATTCTTTTTTTACTTGAGTTATGTATGATGCGAATATTTTCACGCTAGGCATTTATGACGATTTTAGCGAATTTCGAGGATTATATTTATAATTTCAACAGAGAAAGATATGAAAAACAGTTTATGCTAGACTTGAAAATATTCAGGCAAAAACACAAACTGCGAGTTGAAAAAAGACAGTCGCTTATTTAACTATATCTATTGGTAGTTTTGTTATCACTATATTTGCAAGTAAAACATGTTGTTATGAATACTTACATTGAATGAGTTGGGACTTCGTCTCGCTTTTCTAATACTGCTTCTGCGTAGAGATATCGGTTTCGACCCAAGGAATACACATTAGTTCATTACAGATAGCCTGATCCCGGCAATTATAGAAGAGTAGAATTATCGAGCTACTTCGGCAAACTTTATACTGTATTTTTAAATAACAGGCTAGTAGACTACTTGGAAACTAAACAAATTTACTCCCCATTTCAATTTGGCTTCCACAAGAACAGGAGAACAACATATTGTTTATTTATTCTAAAATCAATTATCGATAGATATGTATATTATCGATATATAATGTCACGAATACCTGTTGATAAGTCATGATATGTATTAAACAATTCTTACAGCATTGCTATAAATACGACATACATTGAAATAAGTTTACATAGAGACCACAGCCAGCTGACTTAGCAACATCTGAACTGTTCGCCGCTTCCTCGTCAACGTCGCTTCGTCGTAGACCCGTTTAAAGTCTGTGATCTTCACGTTCGCTGGTGACTGAATCCGAACACACCCAACACACAAACGGTGAGTTTTATTTTAGTTTAATTAACTAATTAGGGATAAGAATAATAATATTTAGCCTTTTTTCAGACTAGGATATTTTTTTACTCGAGTTATGTATGATGCGAATATGTTCACGCTACGCATTTATGACGATTTTAGCAAATTTCGAGCATTATATTTATAATTTCAACCGACAGAGCTACGAAACACAGCTAATGCTAGACAAACTACGAGTTGAAAAAATACGATCGTTTTATTTACGTATATCTATAGGTGGTTTTGTTATCACTATATTTGCAAGTAAAACATGTTGTTATGAACACTTATGTTGAATGAGTAGGGACTTCGTCTCGCTTGGCTGATACCGCTTACACGTAGAGATATCGGTTTCGACCCAAGGAATACACATTAGTTCATTGCAGATAGTCTGATCCCGGCAATTATAGAAGAGTAGCATTATCGAGCTACTTAGGCAAACTTTACACCGTATTTTTAAATAACAGGCTAGTAGACTACTTGGAAACTAAACAAATTTACTCCCCATTTCAATTTTGCTTCCACAAGAACAGGAGAACAACCGATTTTTATTTATTCTAAAATAAATTGTCGATAGACATGTATATTATCGATTCCGCATGCGTTTGAAATCGAGAAATTGGCCGAGGAAGGTATGGACATGAGTTCAGTTCCGTTCATTTTACAGGTGATACCACCACCCGAACTTACTCGTGCACAAATACACTGTATGTAGTATGTAGAGCGTCACTCCCTGGGATAGGATTTGAGTAGACTATACCGGAACAGAGCCAAGCAAATCAGTTGTAGGGAAAACACGATGGTTTTTATTTTATTATAAGATAAACTATTATACTAACCTGAAGCAATAGGGAAACACATACAAAAATACATAAAGCCAGAGTATGTATACTCATATAACGAACGTGAGAGAAAGCACATTTGTATAAAAGCAGCTTGCATTTTATATATGAACGGCAAGATAAATGTTGACAGAAGTAAGTTTATTGCCATGCCAACAGAGTGACGTAAATTAAGATCAGTCAAAGTTGAGTAGCGTGTATCTTAGTCACAAATGCACACCCAGGGAGGCTCAAAAGTTTGCTTGGTTTGTAGATTTTCAACGTTAATTAATTGAAAAGCGTTCAGAATAGAGGGATATGAAAATTGTGTAGCCGCCGTGGCGCAGATTGTTATGTGAGATTTGTGAGCAGGCAAGTTTACAAGTCCCTGTGACCGTGAATCCCACAATGCAAATGGAAAGGTCACTGAGAGAACCGAAACAATAGATGCCGAATATTACTGAATTGATTTAATGTCACGTGACACACATATTGCGTAGCTAGTACAACGTCTGATTGATAACAGAACGATAAGCGACATTTCTGTTTCTGCTAATTCCATTATGGATTGTTTGAGTGTAGATTTGCCCCACCCCATCACAGTAAGAATTTCCCATTCTTAGTCATAGACACCTGTTGATTTGTATGTGTATTCCTACCATAGAAGGCGATACTGCAACTCAATAAAACTTCCAAGTACAGTGCCACCAATCTAAACGTCGTAATATCGACGTCATTTTAATTAAAAAAAACTATTGTTTGTGAACTAACCTGGAATGCAGAAGGTCTTGGTATATTTATAATGTCACGAATACCTGTCTGATAAGACATGATATGTATTAAACAATTCTTACAGCATTGCTATAAATACGACACACATTGAAATAAGTTTACATAGAGACCACAGCCAGCTGACTTAGCAACATTTCAACGGTTCACCGCTTCCTCGTCAACGTGGCTTCGTCGTAGACTTGTTTAAAGTCTGTCATTTTTACGTTCGCTGGTGACTGAATCCGAACACACCCAACACACAAACGGTGAGTTTTATTTTAGTTTAATTAACTAATTAGAGATACTCATAATAATATTCAGCCTTTTTTCAGAATAGGATTCTTTTTTACTCGAGTTATGTATGATGCGAATATTTTCACGCTAGGCATTTATTACGATTTTAGCGAATTTCGAAGATTATATTTATAATTTCAACAGAGAAAGATATATGTAACACAGCTTATGCTAGACTTGAAAATGGTTGGGCACAAACACAAACTACGAGTTGAAAAAAAGACGGTCGTTTTATTTAACAATATCTGTAGGTGGTTTTGTTATCACTAGATTTGCAAGTAAAACATGTTGTTATGAATACTTACATTGAATGAGTGGGGACTTCGTCTCGCTTGGCTGATACTGCTTACACGTAGAGATATCGGTTTCGACCCAAGGAATACACATTAGTTCATTACAGATAGTCTGATCCCGGCAATTATAGAAGAGTAGCATTATCGAGCCACTTAGGCAAACTTTATACTGTATTTTTAAATAACAGGCTAGTAGACTACTTTGAAACTAAACAAATTTACTCCCCATATCAATTTTGCTTCCACAAGAACAGGAGAACAACCGATTTTTATTTATTTTAAAATAAATTATCGATAGATATGTGTATTATCGATTCCGCATGCGTTTGAAATCGAGAAATTGGCCGAGGAAGGTATAGACATGAGTTCAGTTCCGTTCATTTTACAGGTGATACCACCACCCGAACTTACTCGTGCACAAATACACTGTATGTAGTATGTAGAGCGTCACTCCCTGGGATAGGATTTGAGTAGACTATACCGGAACAGAGCCAAGCAAATCAGTTGTAGGGAAAACACGATGGTTTTTATTTTATTATAAGATAAACTATTATACTAACCTGAAGCAATAGGGAAACACATACAAAAATACATAAAGCCAGAGTATGTATACTCATATAACGAACGTGAGAGAACGCACATTTGTATAAAAGCAGCTTGTATTTTATATATGAACGGCAAGATAAATGTTAACAGAAGTAAGTTTGTTGCCATGCCAACAGAGTGACGTAAATTAAGATCAGTCAAAGTTGAGTAGCGTGTATCTTAGTCACAAATGCACACCCAGGGAGGCTCAAAAGTTTGTTTGGTTTGTAATTTTTCAATGTTAATTGATTGAAAGTCGTTCGGAATAGAGAGATATAAAAATTGTGTAGCCGCCGTGGCGCAGTTTGTTGTGTGAGGTTTGTTAGCAAGCAAGTTTACAAGTCCCCATGGCCATAACTACTGGTACCTCTTGACACGAATCCCACAAAGGGAAAGGTCACTGAGAGGAGGGAGACAATATGTGCCGTAAATAACGTGATTGATTGATGTCATGTGACAAACATATTGCGTAGCTAGGACAACGACTGATATATAACAGAAAGATAAGCGACATTTTTATTTCTTCTAATTTCATTATGTATTGTTTGAGCTAGGTTTGCCCCCCTCCCATAGTAAGAATTTCCTAAACCAAATCATAGACACCTGTTGACTTGTATGTGTATTCCCACCATAGAGGGCGATATAACAACTCAATAAAACTACCAATTGCAAAGCCGCCAATCAAGGCGTCGTAATATCGACGTCATTTTATTAAAATTCTGTTGTTTGTGAACCACCCTGAAATACAGAGCGTTGTGATATATTTATACCTGTCTGATAAGGCAAGATTATATTCGTAAATCATTAACCAATTCTTACAGCGTTGCTATAAATACGAGAAAACATTAAACCTTTCAGATGTGACTAAGTCAGCTGCCAGCCTGAGTGGTCTCTATGTAAACTTATTTCAATGTAAAATATAGCGGTGTAGATTTTGTTTCAGAACAGGAATATAGGTGCAATGGCGTAGCTTTGAAGTCGGGGAAATATCGTACCTTGCTTGGCCTTAATTTAGGTTCCATAGATGCTAGTAACAAGACACTTATGGATATTAATAATAATATATTGGTAACAATGTTGTTTTATGAGTGACACGATTACGCATGCATTTAAAATCGAGAAATTGATCGAGCTAGATATAGACATGGGTTCAGTTCGAAATAAACTGTCATAGTAACTAATAGCAATAGAGGAACACATCCAAAAACACATAAACCAAGAGTATTTATACTTTCGTAACGAACGTGAGAGAAAGCATATGCATATAAAAGTAGCAAGTATTATATACGTTAACGGCAACATAAATGCTGACAGAAGTGAGTTTGTTGCCATGCCCACAGAGTGACGTAAATTAAGATCAGTCCAAGTTAAGTAGCGTGTATCTTAACCACAAATGCATGCCCAAGGAAGCTCAAAAGTTTGTTTGGTTTGTAGGTTTTTAACGTTAATTGATTGAAAGGCGTTCAGAATAGAGATATAAAAATTGTGTAGCTGCCGTGGCACAGTTTTTTTTATGTGAGGTTTGTTTTCAAGCAAGTTTACAAGTCCCTGTGAACACGAAACCATTTCCGTTCACTGTGACACCCCGCGTTATGTGTGAAATCGAACGTAAAACAGGACAAACAAAGGTCATAGTGTCGACAAACATCGCGTGGGATTCGACAAACGTGAAAGTATTTGATGCTTAATTTTGTGCTGTACACATTTGATGACGGTCAATTTCGATGAAGTGAAAGGTATTCAAAGGCAATATTCTCCTGTCAAAAATCGGTCTTTCGATGTGAGCTACGAAATAAGGTAAATCGAGTTCAAAATCAAATCGTTTGATTTTTGCGGCAAACGTTCGGCAAGCGTTTTTCATACAATTCGCGAGATCTCGCAGTTGTATCAGGGGGAAATTCTTTCTCTCTCTGGGTTCTCTACACGTGTCAGGGGGAAATCTCGTCTCGTCTCTCTATCGCGTCCCCTTGAGGTACGGGATCGGGAAAGTCACTTTAACTTTACAGTCAAATAAGGCACACACAACGAAATACGTTTCAACTCTCGTCTTAGTCGATCTTTTGGAGCACTCTATAAGCCACAGCGCCCTGGGGAAAAGTCCCCAAGACTCTCACAAGGCTGAACCAAGACTCGCCCAAGACTGGACTGCCTCAAGGCTCGCCCCTGGACTGGACTCTCGACTGCACTCTCTCTACTGCGTCTATCGTGCTGTGCTCCCCAAGACCAACTCAAACTCTCTTTATTCATTTTCAAAACTCTAACCAATTACAAAACAGTAAAAAGACTCTAGGGCGTAACCTTCATTCATAAAGCCAATCACACTAAGTACTGAATACGTCATATCTTTTGATTAATCGTTCACTACATTAATAACTATGAATACCAACTGTCAGAATCGCGACGGATATCTGGTAATTAGTTCCAAATCACTGAGCCAAGTTCCGTCCAAAACTTCAAATAGACCTAAACAATGACAGACATAACACAGCAATTCAGCTAATAATCAACTAATTAAGTCGGTTAACATATACGCAAAAACAAATTCATGACAGTTGAACAGAAAATCGCCTATCGCATTTGACTTGATTGATAGAAGAACATAGAGAACTGTTTCAAAATAAGAGAGGAAACACTGAAAACAATATAGTCAGCTATCTCAAGATAAGGTCATGTACATGCATTAGTAAACCAAATATTCTCCAATTATACAAATATGGAAAACAATCTAATTTATTTTACCATTATATAGTTTTTCTACTTTTATATGCTTGTCAGTTTTGTTATTTTCTTGTGCGTGTTTTGTTTTATTATTCTCTGTTTAATCTACAATTTGTCCTCTTTTGATTGACATAAAACATTCGAAAATAAATTTGTGTTTGACGTGACTGTCGATTTGATCGTAAATGTATTAACGCATTTTTGATGCCAAAAACGTGAAATATAGGAATAGTTTAGGGCGTGGTTATAGAGTGACAACATATTGTGCCGGAAGAGGGACTAATACACTTTTAATCTATTGTTAATTCCCCATCGATTGAAATAAAAATAAATTTGTGCTGGAAGTGGCTGCAGCAGATTTAATTATAAACGCAATGGTTGTGCAAACAACGTCAAATATTGCCCCAATCTGATTAAAATAAGATCCTTGTGGGGATATGTTTATATTTCATTCATTTTATTAAAATTGTTGTTTGTTTATTGTTTTATTTGTTAATATATTTGTTTTCATTCCTTTCTACGATTTTTTTTTTCGTTCGCGGAATTACAAAAAACCACAAAATCAAAATCAAAGTAAAATAATGAAATAAAAAGGCATTGATAACAAAAGTAATAAAAAATAAAATAAAAATAAATGTATAGCCAAAATAATTAAAACCCGTACACTACATCAGATTTTAATCAGATTGATATTGCCCGTACATTGGCATCGAAACGCAATATATATCACCACTTTTATTTTGTCTTCAATTGGTTTATAATGTGTAAACTAGGATTGTTTTTTTTATTTAATATTGAATGAGCAGTTTAAATCGGCTATCATATATCTCAATTTTGATTATTTTATTTTAGTCACACCACCACTGTATAGAACAAAAAACGCCGGTCAACGCCAGTTTAATGGTTTTTTTTTATTGTCTGCTTTTATTGCGTGCCAGCTTCTTTTGCGTGCTCTTATTGCGTGCCAACTTCACACTGGTTGCTTGACGGTCAGCAGTGACCATCCTGATTGGTTGACAAGTTACCGAGCGGAGATTTCTAAAAGTAGGGCGAGGCATAGACCTGAGTACAATCCTTCTTCCGCTGATTAGTGGGGGCCGAATGATCAGCGGAAGAAGGCCAGCCTACAGGATTGTACTCAGGGCTAGACGAGGCAAGGAGAGAAAAACATACTGAACATGCTATCGTTTAATGATCAGCCGTCGGAAAGTGCGGTACTGCTAATGTCGACAATGTTGTAGTGAAATTGTCGTTGGGACGTCTGTCAACATTGAAGTGGAATTGTCGAGGGGTGATGTCGTCTACGTTGCGTCTGTCTGAGCATGGAAGGTAAAATGGTCTGAAGTTGCATCGATTGCAAATGACCAAGCTGTCGACATTAGCGAATACGTCGAGTTGTCTGCTTTTATTGCGTGCCAGCTTCTTTTGCGTGCTCTTATTGCGTGCCAACTTCACACTGGTTGCTTGACGGTCAGCAGTGACCATCCTGATTGGTTGACAAGTTACCGAGCGGAGATTTCTAAAAGTAGGGCGAGGCATAGACCTGAGTACAATCCTTCTTTCGCTGATTAGTGGGGGCCGAATGATCAGCGGAAGAAGGCCAGCCTACAGGATTGTACTCAGGGCTAGACGAGGCAAGGAGAGAAAAACATACTGAACATGCTATCGTTTAATGATCAGCCGTCGGAAAGTGCGGTACTGCTAATGTCGACAATGTTGTAGTGAAATTGTCGTTGGGACGTCTGTCAACATTGAAGTGGAATTGTCGAGGGGTGATGTCGTCTACGTTGCGTCTGTCTGAGCATGGAAGGTAAAATGGTCTGAAGTTGCATCGATTGCAAATGACCAAGCTGTCGACATTAGCGAATACGTCGAGTTGTGCTAGTTCATTGAAGGTCGGGTAAGCGTAACATTTATCGCAGTTCGTGAGTTTGGAAATTGACATTTTACAAACATTTTATTGACTCTTACTCTCTTACTCTCTTACTCCACGACTTGAACTAGTCAGTATTTCGGCTTACACTTGTGTGATAGAGTTTGTTTGTTTGTGAATACTGACATGTGCTATCATTTGTTCTGATTTGCCGATGGCCTTGTACTTGTGAATAAATTTGGATACTTTGTGGCGACATATTTGGCGTTTTTTTTAGGAGTGTTGCCTTAGTAATGATAATGATGATTTTATTAACACTTACATATTCCCCGGAAGAATTGGCAATGGTTACAAAAGTTTAAGAAGGAATAAAAGGTCACAAAACAGTAAATAGATAAAATAAAACAAGCTAAGCTAATACATTACAGATAATAGCAAGTATAAAATTATGATACTACGATAGATAGAAAACAAAATGTAAAACTTAAATAGTGAAAGAAGGTTGTCACTGGGGTTGCTGTCTTATTTCAAAACACTTCTTTAGGTACATTGCTAAAGGGAGTGTTAGGCCACTGTTTTTTAGCAAGGCTATGAATTGTCTTTGGTGGCAAATTTTTAAAGTTTTGGTTTTTGCCGTTTCGAATAGGACATTTCTTTTGAGGGTATATCTTTTACATGACATCATGAGGTGATACTCATCTTCTACTTCATTTTGATCAAATCATGTCGTTTTCTCATCAAAATCCAAGCCAAAAGATTGTACTACAACATCAACAAATCTCTTCCGCGTTGTGTTCAATAACATTAACATATTTAAATGAGCTATGGTAATTTGAACACGTTGGCATCATTACAGCATCGAGCACTTATACATGTATGCGACCGGAATCATTTGCTTACAATGAAACTAAGTTGAATTTACTTGCATTTCATAACAATTCAACAAATCTATTTTTTGTATGTTATTATAACCACTACTGAGAAATAATCAACAATTGTGAAACTTCGGATTGCCCAACCGTGAAGTCCCCTAAAAATATTTGATGATCTTTTTATGAAATTTTGAACCCCAAATACGCGCCGTGAAATCGCCAAGGATGATTTTTTTGATGGGAAAATTTACGACAGAATCCGGTAGGTACTACATGTGGACTGCTTTCAGATTTGTTCATTTCGTGATGTTATCTTTGTTTTGATGAATATTTTTCTCATTTTTGATAAAAAGTTATATTTTCGAATTCTTGTTGAAAACAGCAAATCTGATTGCTTTAATAGTATCGTCAGTCCGTCCGTCCGGAGTGATTTCTCGGAGATAGCTAGATCAATTTTTTTAGCTCCGCTGTTGACAATGTTGACTCAGCTGAGCTGTTCTTATTACTGATTGTCCATCGTCGTCAAATTGACAATTGCAACTTCTTCGAAAAAAACGCAAGTCAGAATGTTTTCAAATCTGATATGCAAGTACCTTGGATGGTTTTTTTTTCAGATTTGTTCATTTCATGTCAAAATCCTAATTTCTCTATTTTTGGTGAATATTTTTGTCATTTTCGGTCAAAATTGGAATTTTTGACTTCTCTTTCAACACTGGATCTCAGAATGCTTCCAAATTTGATATGCAAGTACCTTGGGTGGTTCTGTTCCAGATTTTTGTGTCAAAATCTCAAATGTTGGATTTTTGCTGAATATTTTGGACATTTTTGGTAAAAAGTGATATTATCGACTTAAAAACCACAAGTCCAATTGTTTTGATATTACATATATAGGTACTACATGTGGATCTCTCTCAGATTTGTTCATTTGATGATAATATCTTCAATTCTCTAATTTTAATGATTATTTTTGTCTTTTTTGGTAAAAAGTGATATTTTCGACTTGTTGAAAACCGCAAGTCCAATTGCTTTGATATTTCATATATAGGTACTACATGTGGACCTCTCTCAGATTTGTTCATTTGATGATAATATCTTCAATTCTCTAATTTTAATGATTATTTTTGTCTTTTTTGGTAAAAAGTAATATTTTTGTCTTCTTGTTGAAAACCACAAGTCCAATTGCTTTGATATTACATATATAGGTACTACATGTGGATCTCTCTCACATTTGTTCATTTTGTGATGATATCTTCAATTCTCTGATTTTGGTGTATATTTTTGGTAAAAAAGGGATATTTTGGATTTCTTGTTAAAAATCGCAAGTCTGATTGCTTTGATATTACATTTATACGAAGGGTATTCAATAAGTAATGCCCCTGACCCATTTCCCATAGCAATATATTAATGAAACTTGAGACAGTTATTAGTCTTTTTTTACATGGAAACCACCCAGAGTTGTGCATTTCTCCCATGCAGCTCTGGACACCATTTTTGTAGAACACCCAAGGTTGGTCCTCCAATCTTGTCGTAACTTCAGAAATCAAGGCTGCATCATCTGGGAAACGCTTTCCTTTCAAAAACAACTTCATGGCTGGGAAGAGATGAAAGTCAGAGGGTGCAAGGTCAGGAGAGTATGGGGAAGGATTTCATAGCCACACACATGTGCTTCTGAGCTGACGACATACGAGTTGTGGATCGGAGCGTTGTTCGGCAGGAGGATACCTTTGCTGATCTTGCCCTGCCTCTTGATAGCTTCTTTTAATTTCATCAAAAGTGAAGTGTAATAGACTCCAGGATATCTGTCATCACTACTCCGTCCTGGTCCCAGAAGACTGTGAGCATGACCTTGCCAGCGGAAAGCTGCACCATTGCCATCTTTGGAGGTGGTGAGTCCAAGTGCTTCCACTACATTGACTCGGCTTTGGTCTCTGGATCATAGTGATGGACCCAAGTTTCATCTTGTGTGATCAGTTTCTTGAAAAACTCATTTTCTTGGCACATCTCGAAATTCATCCTTGAGCACTCAATGCGTTCTGGAAAGGTGTGAGCAACCTGGGAATCCATCTGTACATGAATAGTACATACCCTGTACTAATTTTGATCTCTTGGGCTATTTGGTCAACAGTAATGCGTTGATCTTTCAAAATGGCTGCCTCAACTTGACAGACAGATGTCTCATATAATGGCAGAAGAGGGACGACCATGTTTGAATTCACGATGCCAGCGTTTTCAAGGTCATATGATAGGGCATCATCATTATAAGTTTCTTTCATTTCATCGAAAGTCTCCTTTGGTGTGCGACCTTTCAAATACAAAAACCGGATCACTGTACCACACTGGCTCCATTTCAGTTCAAACACCTGTAAATCAGAAACCACAATTAGTTCAGAGCTGTTTTTTGCAACATAACCAATAGAGATGTGAATCATTACACATGCAAAATTTCATTTAGGTCAGACAACTGGAAGTGTGTTGGGGGCATTACTTATTGAACGCCCCTCGTAGGTACTACATGTAGACCTGGATTTTCACGTTGTTTTGCATTGTTTACATTGTGATCATTTGTGTTGTTGATTTCGAAAGGTTTGACATCGCCGGATAATCCACAATTTCATGGCTACTAATCAACTCTATATCAGGATTAGTAAGGCAAGTTTCCTACAACTGGCTCTTCCATTTTGAGAACAAAATCCCAGTCAATGTTGTCATTGTCAAAATCTATGAAGTCACTTACTGTCACTGTACATTTTCCGTGGCATGGTTTCAATGTTTTGGTTTAAAGAGCTTGCGGTCGATGTATATGTACTACGCTTTGCATACTTGGCATATTAACATGGCCGCGATTCGTCTCTTGAAGGTCAAAAACAATGCTAATGATATACACGCTAATCCGCAAGTGTGAATTGTTTATTTACCTTTTACGAGCACTGTTTCAAAGAAATACGTTTCGTTTTCAGACAAGTTAATAGAGGGACTGTGACTTAACCTAGTAATGTATGTATAAGGTCAAATATCACAGATACTTATACACACGGTTTTGAGAGTATTTGCGAAACGGAACTGACAGGTTGTGTTTTCAGAATGGCAGACTACAGTTTAATGATCATGTGATAACAATTATGTTATGTTCTATTTTTAGGTGGAATGTGCGAAATTGGTGATTAGTGTTGTTGTGGTCATTGTTATAGCTACCCTGATATGTCATGACTTCAAGTACCTCAAAGTGGTCACCGGATGGTGAGACGTACATTGCTGCGGACTGTGGATTGAATGTTTTCCCGCCTGAAATCTTTGATGAAAGTCATAGGAATGTTAAGGGGATATTGCTGAGTGGAAACAATATTTCAGAAATTCCAGAAAATATTTCTTCTTTGCGTCACCTGGAACGGCTGGACTTATCTGACAACAATCTGAGAACAATTCCAGATAACATTGGAAAGCTTTCACAACTAGAATACCTGCACCTGAAAGGCAACCCATTGATAAATCTACCCGTGTCTTTGAGAAGACTAAATAATCTGCATACATTTACCTGTGACACCATAGATGGTATTTGTGAACAAAATGTGTGGATTTGGAACAAGAAAACGGAAACCAGACAACTATTTGATAAAATATTTGAAACAAAAGGTAAGTGTAGTAAAGAATGGAAATAAACAAACATTGAGCATGTGACTAAAATAAAATATTTCTTTCAACTGAGAAAAAGTGAAAAAATAAAATAAAAGTGGAATTTAAAAGGTTAAGACCTGTTGGGGGTCTCGCCCATAATCTCCCACATAATACAAATACCTATGTTAGGTTGTAAAAGTAAGATATGTTAGGGGTTTGAGTGACTATAGTAAACAATGTGCATGGCTACAGTGTTTACCAGTATATACATAGTGTCAATCTTTAAAGTTGTTTTCTTTCATTTAGCGAATTTTTTTTTCAACATAATCTTTCAAGAAATATTTAGTAGTAGGGGTTCTTCTATGGTTATTTTAACAATCTTCCACTGATGTAAAATATTGGGGTAGAAATATTTCCTGTTTTGGCTCCTACGCACAGGTCGTAATCGATACCATGACTTAACACTCACAGTTTTGTTGCCATTTTTGACTCCCATGTGCGAAGCACAAAATGGGAGTCTTTGCAGTTAGTGTGTGTGTGTGTGTGTGTGTGTGTGTGTGTGTGTGTGTGTGTGTGTGTGTGTGTGTGTGTGTGTGTGTGTATGTGTGTATGTGTGTATGTGTGTCCGACTGTTCCACTGCTATCTCAAGAACCATACATCGGTTTTTGATGAAACTTGGTGCATAGATGCTTTGGGCCAATGCGCAGATTTGATTAGGTTTTGGTAAAAATCCATGCTCGTTAATTACCTAATTTGCATGATAATTAGCTAATTTTTAGCTGTTCTATGACTGTTCCACTGATATCTAAACAACCACTCATTGGATTTTGATGAAACTTTGTACATACATGCTCTGAACTAATGCTAGGTTTTGATTAGTTTTTGGTAATAATCCGTGGATACTAATTACCTAATTTGCATAATGATTAGTCAATTTTTGGTTTTTCCACTGATATCTCAAGTACTAATCATCACATTTCAATGAAACTTGGTACATAGATGTCATATGACACTGCACAGACCTGATAGTTTTTATGGTAATATCAGTACATATTAATTACCTAATTTGCATAATTAATTAATTTTCAGCATTTGATATAAGTACTAATCATCACATTTCAATGAAACTTGGTACATAGATGTCATATGACACTGCACAGACCTGATAGTTTTTATGGTAATATCAGTACATATTAATTACCTAATTTGCATAATTAATTAATTTTCAGCATTTGATATAAGTAGTGAGCATTACATTTCAATGAAACTTGGTACTTACATACTCGAGGACTATGCAGAGATTGATTGTTTCTGATAAATATTTGTGCATATTAATCACCTAATTTGCATAATTAGTTAATTTTCAGCTTTTCCACGGGTATCTCAAGTACTAATCATCGCATTTCAATGAAACTTGGTACATAGATCCTTTAGGACTATGCAAAGACCTGATTAGTTTTAGGGCAAATAATTGTGCATATTAATAAATAATTTGCATAATTAATTTTCAGCTTTTCTACTGATATCTAAAGTACTAATCATCACATTTCAATGAATCTAGAATTATGCAGACCCAATGAGTTTCTGGTAAATATTTGTGCATATTAATCACCTAATTTGCATAATTAACCAACTTTCACACTGATATCTCGGGTACTGTAGGACAATAGACAGACCTGGATAATTGTGGGTTAAAACCTGTACATATTAATTACCTAATTTGCATAATTAACCAATTTTAAGCTTTCACACTGATATCTAAAGTACTAATTATTCCATTTCAATGAAACTTAGTACAAAGATGCTCTAGGACAATGTACAAACCTAATTAGTTTGGGGTAAAAATCTGTTCATATTAATTCCCTAATAAGCATAATAATTCATAATTTTTTGGTTCTAATCACATTTCAATTAAACTTGGAAACATAGATTTTCTGTTACATTGCGCAGACCTCATTAGTTTTACACTCAAATCTGTTCATATTAATTTTCTGATTTGCATAATTAGTTTTCAGCTAAGTAATTTCGAATTATATTTAATGTGTCTCCAATACTCTCAGCACATGGGAGTTCTTTCTAAGCTTTCTTTGATTGCTAATTTCAATAAATTCTCCCATCCAATGGGAGACACCAATTTACACTGTGCAATCATTTTCGATGGCAATTTTAAACTGTGTTTAGAGACTTGTGCATTTCCGCTGGCGAGTATGTTTCTTTTGCTTGATTTAATGGGTGACTTCAACCCAGCTGGTTTGATCTTGGATGCTCACGTTGGAGCTCATTGTCAGTGTTGCACCTTGGTTTTGAGCTTCTGCTGTGAACAATGTCCCAAGCTCAAGTTTAAGCTCAGAGTGGAGCTCAGGTTGACTCTGAGCAAGCTCAGGTTGAAGCTCAAGATTGCCATTACATACCTCTGTATGTTGTTTAGCTATATAATACCATGCACATGCCGCACACTCTGCCATACATGCGTTGTGCACTCCGGTGTGTGTATGCATGTATATTGTATAGCTGTACCGTGCACATGTCGCACACTCTGCCATACTTGCGCCGTGCACTCTGGTGTGTGTATGCATGTATATTGTATAGCTGTACCGTGCACATGCCGCACACTGCCATACTTGCGCCGTGAACTCTGGTGTGTGTACGCATGTATATTGTATAGCTATACCATGCACATGCCGCACACTCTGCCATACTTGCGCCGTGAACTCTGGTGTGTGTACGCATGTATATTGTATAGCTGTACCGTGCACATGCCACACACTCTGCCATACTTGCGCCATGCACTCTGGTGTGTGTATGCATGTATGTTGTATAGCTGTACCGTGCACATGCCGCACACTCTGCCATACTTGCGCCGTGCACTCTGGTGTGTGTATGCATGTATGTTGTATAGCTATACCATGCACATGCCGCACACTCTGCCATACTTGCGCCGTGAACTCTGGTGTGTGTATGCATGTATATTGTATAGCTGTACCGTGCACATGCCGCACACTGCCATACTTGCGCCGTGAACTCTGGTGTGTGTACGCATGTATATTGTATAGCTATACCATGCACATGCCGCACACATTGCCATACTTGCGCCGTGAACTCTGGTGTGTGTACGCATGTATATTGTATAGCTGTACCGTGCACATGCCACACACTCTGCCATACTTGCGCCGTGAACTCTGGTGTGTGTACGCATGTATATTGTATAGCTATACCATGCACATGCCGCACACTCTGCCATACTTGCGCCGTGAACTCTGGTGTGTGTACGCATGTATATTGTATAGCTGTACCGTGCACATGCCAGACACTCTGCCATACTTGCGCCGTGCACTCTGGTGTGTGTATGTATGTATGTTCTATAGCTGTACCGTGCACATGCCAGACACTCTGCTATACTTGCGCCGTGAACTCTGGTGTGTGTATGCATGTATATTGTATAGCTATACCATGCACATGCCACACTCTGCCATACTTGCGCCGTGCACTCTGGTGTGTGTATGCATGTATGTTGTATAGCTATACCATGCACATGCCACACTCTGCCATACTTGCGCCGTGCACTCTGGTGTGTGTATGCATGTATATTGTATAGCTATACCATGCACATGCCACACTCTGCCATACTTGCGCCGTGCACTCTGGTGTGTGTATGCATGTATGTTGTATAGCTATACCATGCACATGCCACACACTCTGCCATACTTGCGCCGTGCACTCTGGTGTGTGTATGCATGTATGTTGTATAGCTGTGCCGTGCACATGCCACACACTCTGCCATACTTGCGCCGTGAACTCTGGTGTGTGTATGCATGTATGTTGTATAGCTGTGCCGTGCACATGCCACACACTCTGCCATACTTGTGCCATGCACTCTGGTGTGTATATGCATGTATGTTGTATAGCTGTGCCGTGCACATGCCACACACTCTGCCATACTTGCGCCATGCACTCTGGTGTGTGTATGCATGTATGTATGTTGTATAGCTATACCATGCACATGCCACACACTCTGCCATACTTGCGCCATGCACTCTGGTGTGTGTATGCATGTATGTTGTATAGCTGTGCCGTGCACATGCCACACACTCTGCCATACTTGCGCCATGCACTCTGGTGTGTGTATGCATGTATGTTGTATAGCTGTACCGTGCACATGCCGCACACTCTGCTATACTTGCGCCGTGCACTCTGGTGTGTGTATGCATGTATGTTGTATAGCTGTGCCGTGCACATGCCACACACTCTGCCATACTTGCGCCGTGCACTCTGGTGTGTGTATGCATGTATGTTGTATAGCTATACCATGTACATGCCACACACTCTGCAATACTTGCGCCGTGAACTCTGGTGTGTGTATGCATGTATGTTGTATAGCTGTACCATGCACATGCCACACACTCTGCCATACTTGCGCCGTGCACTCTGGTGTGTGTATGCATGTATGTTGTATAGCTATACCATGCACATGCCAGACACTCTGCCATACTTGCGCCGTGAACACTGGTGTGTGTATGCATGTATGTTGTATAACTGTACCATGCACATGCCACACACTCTGCCATACTTGCGCCGTAAACTCTGGTGTGTGTGTGTATGCATGTATGTTGTATAGCTATACCATGCACATGCCACACACTCTGCCATACTTGCGCCGTGAACTCTGGTGTGTGTATGCATGTATGTTGTATAGCTGTACCGTGCACATGCCACACACTCTGCCATACTTGCGCCGTGAACTCTGGTGTGTGTATGCATGTATGTTGTATAACTGTACCATGCACATGCCACACACTCTGCCATACTTTCGCCGTGCACTCTGGTGTGTGTATGCATGTATGTTGTATAGCTATACCATGCACATGCCACACACTCTGCCATACTTGCGCCGTGAACTCTGGTGTGTGTATGCATGTATGTTGTATTATGTATAGCTGTACCATGCACATGTCACACACTCTGCCATACTTGCGCCGTGAACTCTGGTGTATGTATGCATGTATGTTGTATAGCTGTACCGTGCACATGCCACACACTCTGCCATACTTGCGCCGTGAACTCTGGTGTGTGTATGCATGTATGTTGTATAGCTATACCATGCACATGCCACACACTCTGCCATACTTTCGCCGTGCACTCTGGTGTGTGTATGCATGTATGTTGTATAGCTGTACCATGCACATGCCACACACTCTGCCATACTTGCGCCGTGAACTCTGGTGTGTGTATGCATGTATGTTGTATAGCTGTACCATGCACATGCCACACACTCTGCCATACTTGCGCCGTGAACACTGGTGTGTGTATGCATGTATGTTGTATAGCTGTACCATGCACATGCCACACACTCTGCCATACTTGCGCCGTGAACACTGGTGTGTGTATGCATGTATGTTGTATAGCTGTACCATGCACATGCCACACACTCTGCCATACTTGCGCCGTGAACTCTGGTGTGTGTACGCATGTATATTGTATAGCTGTACCGTGCACATGCCAGACACTCTGCCATACTTGCGCCGTGCACTCTGGTGTGTGTATGTATGTATGTTCTATAGCTGTACCGTGCACATGCCAGACACTCTGCTATACTTGCGCCGTGAACTCTGGTGTGTGTATGCATGTATATTGTATAGCTATACCATGCACATGCCACACTCTGCCATACTTGCGCCGTGCACTCTGGTGTGTGTATGCATGTATGTTGTATAGCTATACCATGCACATGCCACACTCTGCCATACTTGCGCCGTGCACTCTGGTGTGTGTATGCATGTATATTGTATAGCTATACCATGCACATGCCACACTCTGCCATACTTGCGCCGTGCACTCTGGTGTGTGTATGCATGTATGTTGTATAGCTATACCATGCACATGCCACACACTCTGCCATACTTGCGCCGTGCACTCTGGTGTGTGTATGCATGTATGTTGTATAGCTGTGCCGTGCACATGCCACACACTCTGCCATACTTGCGCCGTGAACTCTGGTGTGTGTATGCATGTATGTTGTATAGCTGTGCCGTGCACATGCCACACACTCTGCCATACTTGTGCCATGCACTCTGGTGTGTATATGCATGTATGTTGTATAGCTGTGCCGTGCACATGCCACACACTCTGCCATACTTGCGCCATGCACTCTGGTGTGTGTATGCATGTATGTATGTTGTATAGCTATACCATGCACATGCCACACACTCTGCCATACTTGCGCCATGCACTCTGGTGTGTGTATGCATGTATGTTGTATAGCTGTGCCGTGCACATGCCACACACTCTGCCATACTTGCGCCATGCACTCTGGTGTGTGTATGCATGTATGTTGTATAGCTGTACCGTGCACATGCCGCACACTCTGCTATACTTGCGCCGTGCACTCTGGTGTGTGTATGCATGTATGTTGTATAGCTGTGCCGTGCACATGCCACACACTCTGCCATACTTGCGCCGTGCACTCTGGTGTGTGTATGCATGTATGTTGTATAGCTATACCATGTACATGCCACACACTCTGCAATACTTGCGCCGTGAACTCTGGTGTGTGTATGCATGTATGTTGTATAGCTGTACCATGCACATGCCACACACTCTGCCATACTTGCGCCGTGCACTCTGGTGTGTGTATGCATGTATGTTGTATAGCTATACCATGCACATGCCAGACACTCTGCCATACTTGCGCCGTGAACACTGGTGTGTGTATGCATGTATGTTGTATAACTGTACCATGCACATGCCACACACTCTGCCATACTTGCGCCGTAAACTCTGGTGTGTGTGTGTATGCATGTATGTTGTATAGCTATACCATGCACATGCCACACACTCTGCCATACTTGCGCCGTGAACTCTGGTGTGTGTATGCATGTATGTTGTATAGCTGTACCGTGCACATGCCACACACTCTGCCATACTTGCGCCGTGAACTCTGGTGTGTGTATGCATGTATGTTGTATAACTGTACCATGCACATGCCACACACTCTGCCATACTTTCGCCGTGCACTCTGGTGTGTGTATGCATGTATGTTGTATAGCTATACCATGCACATGCCACACACTCTGCCATACTTGCGCCGTGAACTCTGGTGTGTGTATGCATGTATGTTGTATTATGTATAGCTGTACCATGCACATGTCACACACTCTGCCATACTTGCGCCGTGAACTCTGGTGTATGTATGCATGTATGTTGTATAGCTGTACCGTGCACATGCCACACACTCTGCCATACTTGCGCCGTGAACTCTGGTGTGTGTATGCATGTATGTTGTATAGCTATACCATGCACATGCCACACACTCTGCCATACTTTCGCCGTGCACTCTGGTGTGTGTATGCATGTATGTTGTATAGCTGTACCATGCACATGCCACACACTCTGCCATACTTGCGCCGTGAACTCTGGTGTGTGTATGCATGTATGTTGTATAGCTGTACCATGCACATGCCACACACTCTGCCATACTTGCGCCGTGAACACTGGTGTGTGTATGCATGTATGTTGTATAGCTGTACCATGCACATGCCACACACTCTGCCATACTTGCGCCGTGAACACTGGTGTGTGTATGCATGTATGTTGTATAGCTGTACCATGCACATGCCACACACTCTGCCATACTTGCGCCGTGAACTCTGGTGTGTGTATGCATGTATGTTGTATAACTGTACCATGCACATGCCACACACTCTGCCATACTTTCGCCGTGCACTCTGGTGTGTGTATGCATGTATGTTGTATAGCTTTACCATGCACATGCCACACACTCTGCCATACTTGCGCCGTGAACTTTGGTGTGTGTATGCATGTATGTTGTATAGCTATACCATGCACATGCCACACACTCTGCCATACTTGTGCCGTGAACTCTGGTGTGTGTATGCATGTATGTTGTATAGCTATACCATGCACATGCCACACTCTGCCATACTTGCGCCATGAACTCTGGTGTGTGTATGCATGTATGTTGTATAGCTATACCATGCACATGCCACACACTCTGCCATACTTGCGCCGTGAACACTGGTGTGTGTATGCATGTATGTTGTATAACTGTACCATGCACATGCCACACACTCTGCCATACTTGCGCCATAAACTCTGGTGTGTGTGTATGCATGTATGTTGTATAGCTATACCATGCACATGCCACACACTCTGCCATACTTGCGCCGTGCACTCTGGTGTGTGTATGCATGTATGTTGTATAGCTATACCATACACATGCCACACACTCTGCCATACTTGCGCCGTGACCTCTGGTGTGTATGCATGTATGTTGTATAGCTATACCATGCACATGCCACACACTCTGCCATACTTGCGCCGTGAACACTGGTGTGTGTATGCATGTATGTTGTATAACTGTACCATGCACATGCCACACACTCTGCCATACTTGCGCCGTGAACTCTGGTGTGTGTATGTATGTATGTTGTATAGCTATACCATGCACATGCCACACACTCTGCCATACTTGCGCCGTGAACTCTGGTGTGTGTATGTATGTATGTTGTATAGCTATACCATGCACATGCCACACACTCTGCCATACTTGCGCCGTGAACACTGGTGTGTGTATGCATGTATGTTGTATAACTGTACCATGCACATGCCACACACTCTGCCATACTTGCGCTGTAAACTCTGGTGTGTGTATGCATGTATGTTGTATAGCTATACCATGCACATGCCACACACTCTGCCATACTTGCGCCGTGCACTCTGGTGTGTGTATGCATGTATGTTGTATAACTGTACCATGCACATGCCACACACTCTGCCATACTTGCGCCATAAACTCTGGTGTGTGTATGCATGTATGTTGTATAGCTATACCATGCACATGCCACACACTCTGCCATACTTGCGCCGTGCACTCTGGTGTGTGTATGCATGTATGTTGTATAGCTATACCATGCACATGCCACACACTTTGTTTATGGTTTCGTGACCTTAGAATTAACCATTTTTTTTGCTATCTCATGTGAGCATGCTACAATGTGTTCTTTAGTCTCATCCCCTGTTGGTTTCACTGAATATTCATTTGCGAATAAATATGTCCTACACAATGTCACGCTACCCCTTTGGAAACTAGCAATTGTGGCATGTTTGTCTGCCATTTTTACCAAATCATAGCTAACCCATTCCTTTTAGTTTTTTCCAATGCTCCACAAATGTTATAACAGAATTTCATGTGAAAGCATCCCGATTGCGTTGATAAAGAAGTTTATGTTTTTACATTTTTTAAAAAGCTTGAACCCAGTATGAATGTTGTCGATGGTGCAGAATGAGGGGCACAGAATGATGCCGAGGGCACAGAATTCTTATGTTTAATTTTGAGCTTGTGGTATAAGTATGCTGAAATAAATTAGATCAAAAACCACAGATATAATATCAAATGTATTTCCTATAAGTATTATAAACTTCAATAATGTGGACCACATTGTCTTCATGTTGTACATTTCAAATTGCGGACAAATATTAGTAGCCACACTTCTAGTTTGGAAAGCCAAATGATTTTTAATATGTTTCCAATACTCTCATCACACATGAGTTCTTTTTAAACTGTCCTTGATTTGTAAATGAACTCAAAATACTGGCATAATGTAATACAACTTTTGTAATTGATTAAGACATCATTATAAAAGAACAAATTTAATTATTATATCTGCAAATAAGAATACATGTTGCCAAATGCTTGTCTTGCATATTCCAATGTCTACTTCTACCTTGAACTTTTATAAGTGATTTACATCAGATAGTTTTGGAATATGATATGATATGAGACAATATTTATTTTCTGCCTGTTTTGTGAAACTGTGTTTTGTAACTAAATTGTGTGTTTACTTACAGACAAACCATCTAAACCAGAGGGTCTCCTAAATGTAAGCGACATTGGTGGAAAATCTTGTAAACTCGAATGGAACCATCCTAAAGATGATGGTGGTAGCAAAATCAACAACTATATTATTGAACAACGTGATAGTGTGAAGACAGAATGGACCACTGTCAGTGATCATATACCACCTAATGATACATCTTACAATGTTGAAAACCTAAATCTTGGAACTACATACTACTTCGAAGTTTGTGCAGAGAATGCTGTAGGTAGAAGTGAATATCTGAAATCCAATGCCATAAGAACCAATGGTTAGTCAAATAGATACCAAGTACATATAATTTCTGTAAAATTGTAATACTGTAAAATACGTTATTTTAGCTGGAATTAATTTTTGCTGAAAAAGACTTTTTGGGTGTTTTGTATGGAATTTATTTTCACTGATTTTTGACAAGTTGAATGTAAAATATAGGAATAAAGGTATCATCGCTAGATTTTATTTTCACTGAATCATTTCTTCAGCGAAAATGAGGAAAATTAATTCCAAGCGAAAATAAAGTATTTTACAGTAACTACTATGGAAAGTATCATAGATTTTATTAAGGGGAGAGTAGGAAATCAAATGGGCAGTTAACTGCGGTCTTCGCTGCAGCTCTCTGTGGAATGCCTAACGTTTGAGCCTAATGTTGAATCTCCCTGGGATGATGGATTGAAAATTGATGATCATTTAACAGAAATCTCCAAAGCATCATCACATAAAATTATGATTCCTGTTCACAATTCAACTAAATATGAACTCACACTGAAAAGCAGATTGGTGATAGGACATTTACAGTGGGTAAAATCTTACACACCATCTAGACCGCCTAAAAAGAGCACTAACATCAATGTAAATACTGTCAAAATAGAGTCAATCAGTACAGGAAATTCAAGTCAACACACTTGGAAACCACCTGTTGACCTAAGTCATTTAACAGGAGAACAACAGCAAATGGCTTACTAAAGTTATGTATGTACCAAGTACTCTACTGCTATATCCACTAAAGTCATGTATGTACCATGTACTCTACTGCTATATCCACTAAAGTCATGTATGTACCATGCACTCTACTGCTATATCCACTAAAGTCATGTATGTACCATGTATTCTACTGCTATATCCACTAAAGTCATTTATGTACCATGCACTCTACTGCTATATCCACTAAAGTCATGTATGTACCATGTATTCTACTGCTATATCCACTAAAGTCATGTATGTACCATGTACTCTACTGCTATATCCACTAAAGTCATGTATGTACCATGTACTCTACTGCTATATCCACTAAAGTCATGTATGTACCATGTACTCTACTGCTATATCCACTAAAGTCATGTATGTACCATGCACTCTACTGCTATATCCACTAAAGTCATGTATGTACCATGTACTCTACTGCTATATTCACTAAAGTCATGTATGTACTATGCACTCTACTGCTATATTCACTAAGTCATGTATGTACCATATACTCTACTGCTACATCCACTAAAGTCATGTATGTACCATGCACTCTAATGCTATATCCACTAAAGTCATGTATGTACCATGTATTCTACTGCTATATCCACTAAAGTCATGTATGTACCATGTATTCTACTGCTATATCCACTAAAGTCATGTATGTACCATGTATTCTACTGCTATATCCACTAAAGTCATGTATGTACTATGCACTCTACTGCTATATTCACTAAGTCATGTATGTACCATGTACTCTACTGCTATATCCACTAAAGTCATGTATGTACCATGCATTCTACTGCTATATCCACTAAAGATATGTATGTACCATGTACTTTACTGCTATATGAGGTATGTATGGGGGTCTAAAAACTAACTCTGCGACGTGATTGTGCGACTCGCCGAATGTCGATTATTGCACTCTGCGACAGGATCGCAGTGTCACTCTGCAAAGAGCACGATTCCCATTGGTTGGTTGGTCGAAAAGCACGAATCTAAATGGTCGATCGATGTAAGGGTGCACAGCATGCCTTATAGAAATGTTCAGTTTTAAATGGTTATTTCGCTGACTGCTCGCGAACTACGGCAAACAAGTATTTACCGACGACATGCCGCACGGTTTGGTAATCAGCAAGTATTTAACAATAATTTATTAACATATATAACATCCCCCGGAGGGGATGAAAGGGGTTACAAAACACATGCATGTTGGTGTTGGCTGCCTTATTACGGTGTAACATCAGGGAGCTGGTAACATTAACGCCATCTTGAAGTTGTAAGGCTTCGTCCGCAACTCTGCTCATTAGCATAGGCGGCAGCTTTAAAGCGAGTAGAGGGCGAAGTACGTTTCACACAATGTTACCTTCTTTTTTTGTCATTAGCAAGTATAATTGGTTATGACTATATTCATCACTTTAAATTCCCAAATAAAAGCGTGTAGTGGGTCAAACTGTTTCAAACTGTTTTTATTAAAATATTAAGAGAGAAAAAACGTAAAGCTGTGTGAATGGATTGAAACTACTGCTGAAGATAGAAAACTAAAACGGCAGTGTCAACGGAAAATTAGATGGTTGCATGCTCTTTGCATAAACGAAAAAAATGGCTTTGTTTATTTGGCCGATGTCGACGAGCAACATATTTCCTGTACTCACTTCCTCATCTGATCAGCGGCCCTCAACAGTCTCGCGTATCGGTGTCATCATCGTCATTGAAACTCTTTCGCATTGATGCGAATATTTCAGCCTAATCGTCCCTTTCGAACCACTAATTTCTATTTTCTGATGTCTTCCAAGGTCCAAACAGTGAGTATGTCTGCCAAATATAAAACATTATTACTGATTGTCCGTCATCGTCGTCGTCCGTCGTTGTCAACTTTACAATTTCAACTTCTTCTTCAAAACCGCAAGTCAGAATGTTTTCAAATTTGATATGCAAGTACCTTGGATGGTTGTTTCTCAGATTTTTTTCATTTCATGTCAAAATCTCAAATTGTCTATTTTTGGTGAATATTTTTGTCATTTTTGGTAAAAAGTGATATTTTTGACTTCTTGTTAAAAACCGCAAGTCCGATTGTTTAGATATTACATATGTTAGTACTACATGCGGACCTCTCTCAGATTTGTTCATTTCGTGATGATATCTTTAATTCTCTAATTTACATGAATGTTTTTGTTATTTTCGTAAAAAGTTATATTTTCGACTTCTTGTTAAAAACGCAGGTCTAATTGCTTTGATATTACATATTTAGATACTACATGTGGTCCTCTCTCAGGTTTTTTTCATTTCATGATGTCACTTTAATTCTTAATTTTTGATAAAAAGTTATATTTTCAAATTTTTCTTGAAAACAGCAAGTCTGATTGCTTTTATACTATACATATTGTTCATTTTCTGATGATATCTTCAGTTCTTCTGAAATGTGCATTGATAACAGCGGAGCTATCTCAGCTGATAGGCAGCTAGTTTAACATAGATAAGTTTGTTTCAAATTTTCCATTTGGAGTAAATATTGCCCCTAAATAGCAAAACTCACTAACAGCTGTTATGTCTTAGCTGTTGATTTTAAAATTCATGTTTTTAATCAGTCTGTTACTGCAATTAAATACCATAACTTTAGTTTTTAGTCCCCGTTCAGACGAAGTCCGAAAACGGGGACTTATAATTCGGTCTCCGTCCGTGCGTCTGTGCGTCCGTCCAGAGTCATATCTCAGAATCCCTTGGACCGATTCCGTTCATTCTTTGCATGTGCCTAGTACTTTATGTGGGACATATGCACATGCAGTGGTTTAGCGATTCGATTTAAAATGGCCGACTGGCAGCCATCTTGTTTTCTGAAAATGTTGTATTTTGGACATGCTTTGTTAGTTTTCATTCAAACTTGGTACATAGATTATACATGTTAGGATACATGTCCATGACGATTTATTTCACAATTGGATCAAAGATGGCCGACTGGCAGCCATCTTGTTTGTTGAAAATGTTGTATTTTGGACATGCTTTGTCAGTTTTCATTCAAATTTAGTACATAGATTATACATGTTAGGATACATGTCCCTGACCGTCCGTGAGTTCCTGAGTCTGTCCGTCCGTCACTCTGTCCAGAGTCGTATTTCAGGATCCTGTGGACCGATTTCGTTCTTTCTTTGCATGTTCCTAGTACCTTATGCGGTACATAAGCACATGCAGTGGTTTAACGATTCAATTCAAAATGGTCGTTAGTTAGTTAGTTAGGATACATGTCCATGACAGTTTATTTCGCAATTGGATCGAAGATGGTCGACTGGCAGGCATCTTGGTTTTTTTTTATGCGGTATCTTGGACGTGCTCTGTTAGTTTTCATTCAAATTTGGCACATACATGTACTTTATACATGTTAGGATGCATGTCCATGACAATTTGTTTCAAAATCTGGTCAAGGATGGCCGATTGACAGCCATCTGACTTTTTGGCCTTACTACTTTATTTCCATAATTTATGTACCATTTTCATTCGTTTTTGGCACATACATCATACATATCAGTGTGTTTCATAATCAAATCAAAGATGGCTGAATAACGGCTGTTTTTATTTTTGGCCATATTACTACTACACGGAACACGTGTTTTGATGTAAATAAACAATCTGTTGTATACGCCACTTGGAACTCAAGTTTCAAGGACATGCTCGCGACAACCCCTCAAAGAGAACTTTCAAAAATTTAACGGGGACTGTGTCATTTTTAATGACTTGTCTTTTTTAGTTTAGTTCTAAATTCCAATTTATACAATATTCATTTAATTACCTTGCCTGTACCATCAAAGATGGAAGGGAAAGGTATATTAAGGGAAAAATTTTGTCCGGCGTTGTCGTCGTCGTCGTCGTCGTCGTCGTCGTCGTCGTTGTTGTTGTCGTCGTCATCGTTAATAATTGTTATTGTGTGCATAATAACTTTACTAATTCTATTCCAAACTTTATCAAACTTGGTCACCTTATTCACCAGTATAAAGTCTTCCCTGAGTTTGAACAACAGATGTCCTGTATGAAAATATCATGCAAAAATTGAGAAAATCTGATAAAATATTTTGACTGTTTCTACTTGACTGATCACTGGTGATACACATCAAAGGTCACTGATCTCAGTGGAAATATGCATTGTTGTATGTGTTCAATGAAGCAAATGATTTATCTTGTAATAATATCCTTGGTAATGTATCTCAGAATCTCATACTGGGTTTCAAAACCAACTCATGGAGAGATTGCACAGTCTGATACACATTTGCAAACCTACCAATAAAATCTTTACAGAAAACAAGATGTCAGAAAATCAATATAAGCACTGCTATGAACTGGTGCCAAACTTTGATCAAGATCTGAAGCTAATAGAAAATCTGTTTAGTCAAAAGTTATCAAATCAAAAACAATACATAAAAAATACATTAAAAGCAAATCATTTCATCCACATTTTAAAAAGAAAATTATTCTAAAATATATGTATTCTGTATTTGACAAACAGTTCATTCGACAAATGAAAACTCACAGGAATATGTTTCAGCTATTAGAACAGAATGATAGAGTTTTTATAATACTAGTTTAAAAACGCACTTCAGAGATTGCAGTGTTTGAAAATGTAGTTTCTCAGGAGGCAACATTACTGTTGACTTCTCCCTCCACTGGACACCAACTATTTAAGTTGATTTGCATACAAAGCAGAGCTTGCAACATGATAGCTATTCATAAAGAGTGTTTTTTTTACTTTTCATATAATACAGTAGTCACACAATGAGGCAGTTCATATTTGTCTCAGTGAATCATTAATTTTTGACAGACACCTGTACAAAATACTTGGATAAAAGCCAGCTAAGATTTTATGTTATCTTGCATGTTTTATGAATCTATTCACGTCTAAATGCAGCACTTTTTTTTGCGATGAGGCATTTATTTTTATACTAAAATATCTGAATTACTTTGAATAAAACTGGAAATTATGTCCCTTAAAATAATTAAACAAATAAGGCACCAATGTTTTTGTAGGATATTTACATCTTTAAAGGACATTCGGTAGACTGATTCCCCACTGTTGGTTCAACCTCAAAACTTGTTTGTACTCAAAATTAATTATGACAATGCATATTTAAATATATTGAAACAAAATATGTTAAAGGGAATTATATTATATAACAAAGGGCAAGGTCACCAGAGTTCAACTATGTTTTGTTCAGACAGCTTTGTAGACAAGTGCAAGGTCATCTGCATATTGGATGCAATTTAAAGGTTTCTCGCCCATTAGAACTGGTTTGTCAATTTGATCCCCAAATAATTCTGGCAGATCGTTCAGAAAAATGTCGAATAAAGTTGGTGATAAATTGAAGCCTTACTTATCTACACAGGTGGACTGAAATCCATCAGTTATACCCTCTGGCGATTTAACTTTTTATTTAATATCCTTGTACTTAGATTTTATTATTTCATAAAAGCTCCTCGTAATACCGTAGTCCCCGTCCGGACGCAGTCCGAAAACGAGGACTTATGTTTTGACCTCCGTGTGTCCGTGCGTCTGTGCGTGCGTTTTGTTTGCTAGATAAGATTCAAAATGGCAGCCATTTTGTTTTAATGAATGTGGTTCTCGTGCCATATCTCTGACTTGCTTTCACTGATTTTGTTCAAATTTTAAATATTCATTATACATCATATCATAGATAGACAGATATATTGGTTTGACGATCCTATTAAGAATGGCCGAATGGTGGTCATTTTTGTGCTAAAAAATCATCAAATATCAAGCATTTCTGGCATTTATGGATGGATTTTGTTCAAACTTAATACATACATTAGACATTCTGGGTTTCTGATGCACGTCATTTTATGTTTCAGAATGGATTCAAAATGGCTGACTGGCGACCATTTTGTTTTAATGATTGGGCTTCTAGAGCCATATCTCTTAAATGCTTTGACTGATTATATTCAAATTTTATATATTCGTTATACATCATGTTATATATATATATATATATATATATATATATATGTATTCAAAATGGCTGATTTTGAATGCTGTTCCAGAGCAATATCTCTCAATATGGACAAGTACTTGTTTGACGATCAGATACAAATGTCAATCATTTTAATGTTAAAAAATCGTATTCCTGACATGATTATATTCCAGCTATATTACTATAAACAAAACTATATATCTTAAATTTGATAACTAACGGGGACTGTGCCATGCATGGCTTGTATTTTTATAAATTGTTTTTTCAACTGCTGTTTTTAAAAGGAAAATTGCGTCTTTCGTTCTACTGTTTTTCCTAAAGCCAAACTACATGTCAGTAAATAATTTATTTTCTTCCAAGTTTGTGGTCAATCTTTGATTAATTATGCCAGTTTTAATCTAATCCACTTTGTAGTATAGCGTTTATGGATATAAAAGCATATATAAATTAGTTTACTGTATTTGCATTTGAATATTCCTTTTTGTATACCATGGTTTAATTTTTATTAACTTTGTAGTATAGTGCTCATAGATTTAAAAGCATGATACTTATTTTTAGATCATGGTAAACCAACCAAACCAGAGGGTCCCCTGAATGTGATTCCCATCAATACACAATCCTGTAAACTTGAATGGAACCTTCCATGTGATGGTGACAGTACAATAATCAGATATATCATTGAGAAACGTGCTAGTACAAAGACGGAATGGACCACAGTCAGTGATCTGATTCCATCTGATGTTACTTCATATGATGTTGAAAATCTTAAGCTATCTACTGAATACTACTTCAGAGTTTGTGCAGAGAATGCAGTAGGTAGGAGTGAATATCTTGAATCCATGGGAATAACAATCACAAGTAAGTAAATATATTTCAACACAATTTCCTGTAAAAGACTAACGAACTCATTCTTTGTCAACTTGACAGGTTTATTTAGTTTAACCTTTTCACCACCAGACTCTCACCCAAATGTTTTTCTTATGTTCTTTCAATATTTCTGGAAATGAACCCCAACAGACAAAATTTGAGCGAATTTTCAGTTTATACTCGAAAAGATTTGGATATTTTCGAAACGAAAGTGCAGGCTATAAGCGGGACTATTTTGTGATGAAGATAGGGAACTTGTGGTGAGAAGGGTTTGATGATGTTTTTGAATAAAGCATTCTGTCTCTTAAATTGTCATATTCAGAACCATAATTCAGTGTTCATGTTTCAAAAGTATAGAGGGACATGTTCACACTAACTAGACAGTCAGTGTTTGCCCAATTACTATATGTGACAACCAAAATGATGACCCTTGTAGAAAATTACTAAATCTGCGATTCCAAGAGCACACTGTGGGATTTTCTGGGTGAAATTTCTTGGCACAATATATTGTCCGTAATAAAGTCCATTGAAATTCTTTTTCGATAATATCTGGCAAGCTGCAGATGTAATATATATTACAAGCAGACAACACACCAAGGTGTAGTACAGGGTGTCTGTATGTATGTATGTATGTATGTACGTATGTATGTGTGTGTGTGTGTGTGTGTGTGTGTGTGTATGTACACTGTACTGTGTGTATGTATGTGTGTATGTGTGTCCATCTGTACCACTGATATCTCAAGAACCATACATTGGTTTTTGTAAAAATCGGTGCATATCAAGTACCTAATTTGAATAATGATTCGTAAATTTTCGACTTTTTTCACTGACATCTCAAGTAATAATTTCAATGAAACTTATATGTCATAGGACACTACACAGACCTGATAGTTTTTAGGGTAATATCAGTACATATTAATTACCTAATTTGCATAATTAATTAATTTTCAGCTTTTGATATTTCAAGTAGTATGCATTACAGTTCAATGAAACATGGTACATAGATACTCAAGGACTATGTAGAGATTGATTGTTTTGGGATAAATATTTGTGCATATTAATCACCTAATTTGCAAAATTAGTTAATTTTAAGCTTTTCCACTAATACCTTGAGTACTAATCATCACATTTCAATAAATCTAGAACTATGCAGGAACCCCATTAGTTTTTGGTAAATGTCTATACAAATTAATCACCTAATTTGCATATTTTTCAACCTTCACACTGATATCTCAAGTACTAATCATCACATTTCAATGAAACTTTGTACTTGTATGCTGTAGAACAATAGACAGACCTGCTTAGTTTTTGGTTAAAATCTGTACATATTAATTACCTAATTTGCACAGTTAACCAATTTTAAGCTTTCACACTGATATCTAAAGTGCTACTCATTTCATTTCAATGAAACTTGGTACAAAGATGCTCCAGAACAATGTACAAACTTGATTAGTTTTGGGTTAAAATATGTTCATATTGATTCCCTAATTACGAAAAATCAGGCATTGCGAGCGTCGCTGCGAGTTCGCAATGATGAAAAAACAGGCGATTGCAAGTTCGCAATGGCAAAAAAACTGACGATTGAAAGTTCGCAATGCCAAAAACGATTCAGACTACAAGTGTGCAATGCTACAAAAACAGTTGACTGAGATTTCACAGTAACACATAGAACATGATTTATATTGTTGAGAGTTACTGCAATGGAAAATAGAAAACAGTTTTGAAATGTCGTGTGAACCATCGAAGGTATGCCGACAGTCAACCAATGGTAGATGTGGATTCACGCTACCCTGCTGTTACATTGTACCAAACATGAGAGGGAGAGATTTGACACAGTATAATTATAGTCAAACTCTCACACAAGGATGTTTCTTTTGGTGAATTATTTGAGGAAAAAACATTGTGATGGGATGTAATTCACAGCGTTCCACAGAGCCATTGTATTCATAGTTCTAATGACAAAACGACTCAGACATTCATCTCCGATGTTTCTTTTTTTTTACGAAATTGATAATTTTAAGCAGTCTCCAGCGTGATGCAGAAATGGGATTCTTCAAGCGGTTCAATTCATTTGCAAATTTACCGTTTGATCAGTTTTGATACAATGTAATAGAAAGGAATTGAACCCTATTAATAGTAAAAAATGCACAACAAAAAAATGGCAGACAAACCGTAATTTTTGCATGAAATATGTTCACAAGACATGTAAATCAGTAACTTGTTTTTTCTTCAGTTGATAACTTCATCAGCGTTCAATGATTATCACCAACTCGAGTACAACACCCGTAATGGGCCGTAATTAGCGGTACACATTAACTAGTCCACATGAGCTCATTTCAGCTACATGAACTAGCTACAGCCCGTTTCACTTGAGCTTGCAGTTTGTATTGTAATAGAAGTCAAAATAAATGGGCCAGGCAACAATGTTCCAGTTCGCGATAATACAAATAAACCAATAACATACTCACACGATTTTAACATTGCAGAAAATGCATTCAAGCATTTGTAAAAATATGTTCAAGCAGCCGTTTTATAGCTCAGTAGAGATGATAAAACTCTATTTTGAAATGCAGAGGGATAATTATCACCATCTTACTCAGAGAGTATTTAATCCATATAATATGTTAACCTTTATCCTAAAAAGTTACTGCCATGGCCATAAACTACATTGTTTTGTGATCTGGAAGACCATGTCTAAAAGTGTGTCAATTATGTGGTAATTATTCTTTTGAAAATGCCGTTTGTGTTTGTTGTCACAAATAGAAACTTTGTTGCCTGGCCCATTTATTTTGATAAACTGCCTGTAAATAATATAGAAAATGAAATCACTACTGTAAATATTAAGGCAACTGCGAGTGTCAGCTAGCTAATAAAAAGGTCGGGTCCTAAAACTGAACTATTGAATACAGCATCGTAGACTACATCATTCTAGATGGCACTGTGAATATACCTGCCTTGAATTCGAATTCTCACAAGTTGCCTTATCGTCTGAAATGACTTGTTTACTTTACTTTACACAGTTTAGATCTGTTAACTATACACATAAACAATAAACGTGCATGCTGACTATCTGTGTACAAAGAACGTTTGACATTTGCTGTACTTAATTAGATAATCAGTTGAAATAAAAAACTAAGCTCCGCTAAACTATATGCTAAAAATAAAACTTATCAACTGGGCATGGAATCTCACAAACTTGTCAAGTGATTATCTAATCGCAGACGTAAATTCACGTAGCAGGCGATGAACTCAACTTGATCTTTTGATGTGTGGTTTTCTAACCGTGTTTTACTATAGAACGGAAATTTCATTGTCTCAAATATATTATCTTTACTATTGCTATGCATTAGTAGTAACATTTATGTTGCCAGTCAGTAATTCAGTGTTGTTACAATTTTGTTGCGGCCGGGAGTGAGGAGTTTGCTCACAGTCATTGTGGTTTGTTTATTGTTTACCGTAGCGGACACGCCAGCACCATAAACATGCATGCATATATTACTGGTCATCACCGTGGCATCGTAGTTCATCGATACGAGGATGGCAAATATATGTGATGCGTAACAGGTTACGTATGTGCTGTATAGCTCAGATCAATATTTTATGGAAGCAGGCCTGACTGGACCGTTTATAAACATTAATGCTTTTGGCGATTAGTGTTAGCTTGTATATAAACTACGAGGGTTTCTGCAAACATAGTCTATGCAAGTGATTAATAACACCGGTGAAAGTACCACTGTCTGCAGACTGCACGCAACGTTCTGGGTCATTTTGTCATTAGAACTATGAATACAATGGCTCTGCGGAACGCTGTGAATTACTTTCTGTCACAACGTTTTTTCCTCAAATAATTCACCAAATGAAACGTCCTTACGAGAGAGTTTTACTTTTATTATGCTCTGTTAAATCTCTCCCCTTCATGTTTGGTACAATGTAACAGCAGGGTTGCGTGAATCCACATCTCTCATTGGTTGACCGTTGGCATACCTTTGATGGTCCACACAATGTTTTAAAACTGTTTTCTATTTTCCATCGCAGCAACGCTCAACAATATAAATCAACGTTTGTTTTATGTGTTACTGTGAACTTTTTTGTGGATTTGTGAACTCTCAAATCTTCAGTTTCCTTGCCATTGCGAACTCTCACTCGTCAGTTTTTTTGCCATTGCGAACTCGCAATCACCTGTTTTTTTGCCATTGTAAACTCGCAATCGCCTGTTTTTTCGTCATTGCGAACTCACAGCGGCACTCGCAATGCCTGTTTTTCCGTACATTTACATACCTCCAATTTTGGACAACAGATGGACAACTGCCCACATCACACTGCAGAATTACCCAGCATACTGACATACTTTGCATCACTAAAGCATTCCCATTCATTACTCCAACCTGTACTAGTAACATTTCATACACCCACCTGTAAGTGCATACCACTATTTAACACTCAATTCCCTAATACTCTCATTCCAGCACACTGCTAATTAAAGCATGACCTGATTCATGTACACCTAGACACTAGTTGCCAAGCAACCAATAGGCACCATTAAAGCGAACCTAAATGCGGCCTTAATTTATAGTTGTGTAAATTCTAAACTGTATTCGAAATAATATTGCAGTGGTTTAATTTTGTTTTAATTATAACTGTAGCTTGGATAGGCATTTGAAGTGCTTGCCATGGAGGTCATTCATGGAGGGGAATAATTAACGAACGAACATATTTAACATCCGGGTACTTTTCAAAGCTATGACGTTTTAGTATCTGATCGCATTGTGTCCGACTGTTCCACTGCTATCTCAAGAACCATACATCGGTTTTTGATGAAACTTGGTGCATAGATGCTCTGGACCAATGCGCAGATTTGATTAGGTTTTGGTAAAAATCCATGCTCGTTAATTACCTAATTTGCATGATAATTAGCTATTTTTTAGCTGTTCTATGACTGTTCCACTGATATCTAAAGAACCACTCATTGGATTTTGATGAAACTTGGTACATAGATGCTCTGAACTAATGCTAGGTTTTGATTAGGTTTTGGTTAAAATCCATGCTCGTTAATTACCTAATTTGCATGATAATTAGCTAATTTTTAGCTGTTCTATGACTGTTCCACTGATATCTAAAGAACCACTCATTGGATTTTGATGAAACTTGGTACATAGATGCTCTGAACATATGCGCAGATTTGATTAGTTTTTAGTAAAAATCCGTGCATATTAATTACCTAATTTGCATGATAATTAGCTATTTTTTAATGGTTCCATGACTGTTCCGCTGATATCTAAACAACCACTCATTGGATTTTGATGAAACTTGGTACACAGATTTTCTGAACTAATGCTAGGTTTTGATTAGTTTTTGGTAATAATCCGTGGATACTAATTACCTAATTTGCATAATGATTAGTCAATTTTTGGTTTTTCCACTGATATCTCAAGTACTAATCATCACATTTCAATGAAACTTGGTACATAGATGTCATATGACACTGCACAGACCTGATAGTTTTTATGGTAATATCAGTACATGTTATTACCTAATTTGCATAATTTATTAATTTTCAGCTTTTGATACAAGTAGTGAGCATTACATTTCAATGAAACTTGGTACTTACATACTCAAGGACTATGCAGAGATTGATTGTTTCGGATAAATATTTGTGCATATTAATCACCTAATTTGCATAATTAGTTAATTTTCAGCTTTTCCACGGGTATCTCAAGTACTAATCATCGCATTTCAATGAATCTAAAATTATGCAGAGACCCAATTAGTTTTTGGTAAATATTTGTGCATATTAATCACCTAATTTGCATAATTAACCAATTTCCAACTTTCACACTGATATCTCAGGTACTACTGTAAAAACCCTCAAATAAGAGCCACTTTGTAACACTTTCATTTCTGGGTGGTGTTTATTTGAGGTAACATGTTGACAACCCTGTAGCCAGTGGCTCTTAAACCAGGGTCATCAAACTTTTTCATTGTGAAATAGGGAAGGGGATAGGCAAACACACACACAACCAAAACAGACAAGTAATTATTAATGATGTATCATTGCAATTAATTTATTCTGTAAAAATACTGTTATGGGAATAACAAATGTCAAATAAATACGACGATTCGACGTTTCATCGACAATGTGTAGCAATGCCTGGAGTCACGTTTCAACACTCGAATCACTTGTACAATTGTTTACCAAGTTTGGTATGGCAAACTTTTTTCTTGAAAACTGGGAATAACTTGCGTGGCTGTGGCTGGCGTGGTGGTTAATTTGGTGACAATATAAAATAGTTTCGGATAGAATTGATCTGACCAGCAGCGACAGGAGAGGACATACTTGCAAAGGAAGCATGGAACGAATGATAAAAATGATGCCCAATCACTTGTATTTATGGCAAAAACAATAAATAAAAACACGTTTTTCTATAGATTTGTACAGCTTGGGTACTTGGGCATTGTTTTAATTGCGCTAGACGTCTGACAGTACAGCTTTGGTTTATATTTCCTGTTTCATAATCAAGCCAGCTTATAATGATATTCACGTACTTCACAGTCCACGCAAACAGGGTCAAACTATAGCCCCACCCCTATATAACCAAATACGAAACGATACTGAGAAAGTAACAATTACATGTATTAAAAATAATTTCCTGTGACCAATCGGAGAGACGAAATCATTCACGAAAGCCCAGGCCTGTTACAAGGCATTTTCTGATTGGTACAAGTTCAGATTATTTTCAATTCTCACAAATAGCTAATTTAAATATTTGGGTCAGGTGGGTCACGTAGACTAATCTATTTGACTTCAATTTTGATTATTTTCGGCAAGAGAGTCCTCTCCAAACTAATGCCAGTTATTTTGTTACTTCCCTGAACATTTTGTTTCGAATCATCCAAAAACGAACGTCTCAAATAAAATGCAAAAAATAACCCAAAATCACGATCAGCGAGAGTGGGCTGCGTAATCATTACATTCTCACAGTCGGAGCTACGTCACGATCCCTCAAACGTTGCCATGACCGGATTAACACCTCTGTTTTCCCCCACGCTAACCAAATTCCCCCACGCTAAGGAAAAAATCTTTTGTTTTCTGCTGACTTCCTGTTCCGGTCCGTCAGTGAGAATGTATTTTCGATACCTCCGATTTTCCGATAAAGGCGTTCTAAAATCGTGACGTTCTTTACTTGGTTATAAAGACAACATTGACAATGAATATCTCAACGTGTCCTTCGGTGTTTCGGCAAAAAACATACTAGTAGTTACTATGAATAGTTTGTGAATTGGTCGATTGTGTGTCAGAAATATAAAATGGACAAGTTGACAGTCACATTCACACTCTCAGTGCATTTCTTTCGTCTATCATTCTTCCGTTCTCAATTACACAGGACATCAGGCAAGTTATGGGGATAATCTTTATTTGTCTCACACCTTCTGTGGGGCAATAAACAATGCAGGTAGAATTGAGGCACGATAAGCTCGGTGTCTGCCTGATTGTAAACAACCGGGTGGCTGGCACTTATTTCTTGGTTCTTATTGACAAAACCACTCAACTCTTGGTGGCTCTTAATGGAGGGTCAAATGTAACAAATTTTCACTGAGTGGCGCTTATTTGCGGGTTTTTACGGTAATCATCACATATCAATGAATGTTTATACATGGATGCTGTAGGACAATAGACAGACCTGGATAATTGTGAGTTAAAATCTGTACATATTAATTACCCAATTTGCATAATTAATCAATTTTAAGCTTTCACACTGATATCTAAAGTACTAATTTCCATTTTAATGAAACTTAGTACAAAGATGCTCGAGGACAATGTACAAACCTAATTAGTTTGGGGTAAAACTCTGTTCATATTATTTCCCCAATTAGCATAATAATTCATATTTTTTTGGTTCTAATCACATTTCAATTAAACTTGGTTCATAGAGTTTTTGTTACATTGCGCAGACCTCATTAGTTTTACAATCAAATCTGTTCATGTTAATTTTCTGATTTGCATAATTAGTTTTCAGCTAAGTAATTTCAAATTATATTTAATGTGTCTCCAATACTCTCAGCACATGGCTGTTCTTTCTAAGCTTTCTTTGATTAAAACTACACTTTATGCAATTTTTTTTTAAATTATGCTAATTTATTCATGACGTAGCAGTTTCTTTGCTCATGAATATTCATTAATTTGTGGGTCAATACATTTTAAAAGGGGCGATATATTATTTTTGGGGGAAGAGTTAGAACTCTGGTGTGTGTATGCATGTATGTTGTATAGCTATACCATGCACATGCCACACACTCTGCCATACTTGCGCCGTGAACACTGGTGTGTGTATGCATGTATGTTGTATAACTGTACCATGCACATGCCACACACTCTGCCATACTTGCGCCATAAACTCTGGTGTGTGTGTATGCATGTATGTTGTATAGCTATACCATGCACATGCCACACACTCTGCCATACTTGCGCCGTGCACTCTGGTGTGTGTATGCATGTATGTTGTATAGCTATACCATACACATGCCACACACTCTGCCATACTTGCGCCGTGACCTCTGGTGTGTGTATGCATGTATGTTCTATAGCTGTACCGTGCACATGCCAGACACTCTGCCATACTTTCGCCGTGCACTCTGGTGTGTGTATGCATGTATGTTGTATAGCTATACCATGCACATGCCACACACTTTGCCATACTTGCACCGTGAACTTTGGTGTGTGTATGCATGGATGTTGTATAGCTATACCATGCACATGCCACACACTCTGCCATACTTGTGCCGTGAACTCTGGTGTGTGTATGCATGTATGTTGTATAGCTATACCATGCACATGCCACACTCTGCCATATTTGCGCCATGAACTCTGGTGTGTATGCATGTATGTTGTATAGCTATACCATGCACATGCCACACACTCTGCCATACTTGCGCCGTGAACACTGGTGTGTGTATGCATGTATGTTGTATAACTGTACCATGCACATGCCACACACTCTGCCATACTTGCGCCGTGAACTCTGGTGTGTGTATGTATGTATGTTGTATAGCTATACCATGCACATGCCACACACTCTGCCATACTTGCGCCGTGAACTCTGGTGTGTGTATGCATGTATGTTCTATAGCTGTACCGTGCACATGCCAGACACTCTGCCATACTTTCGCCGTGCACTCTGGTGTGTGTATGTATGTATGTTGTATAGCTGTACCATGCACATGCCACACACTTTGCCATACTTGCACCGTGAACTTTGGTGTGTGTATGCATGGATGTTGTATAGCTATACCATGCACATGCCACACACTCTGCCATACTTGTGCCGTGAACTCTGGTGTGTGTATGCATGTATGTTGTATAGCTATACCATGCACATGCCACACTCTGCCATATTTGCGCCATGAACTCTGGTGTGTATGCATGTATGTTGTATAGCTATACCATGCACATGCCACACACTCTGCCATACTTGCGCCGTGAACACTGGTGTGTGTATGCATGTATGTTGTATAGCTATACCATGCACATGCCACACACTTTGCCATACTTGCACCGTGAACTCTGGTGTGTGTATGTATGGATGTTGTATAGCTATACCATGCACATGCCACACACTCTGCCATACTTGTGCCGTGAACTCTGGTGTGTGTATGCATGTATGTTGTATAGCTATACCATGCACATGCCACACTCTGCCATATTTGCGCCATGAACTCTGGTGTGTATGCATGTATGTTGTATAGCTATACCATGCACATGCCACACACTCTGCCATACTTGCGCCGTGAACACTGGTGTGTGTATGCATGTATGTTGTATAACTGTACCATGCACATGCCACACACTCTGCCATACTTGCGCCGTGAACTCTGGTGTGTGTATGTATGTATGTTGTATAGCTATACCATGCACATGCCACACACTCTGCCATACTTGCGCCGTGAACTCTGGTGTGTGTATGTATGTATGTTGTATAGCTATACCATGCACATGCCACACACTCTGCCATACTTGCGCCGTGAACACTGGTGTGTGTATGCATGTATGTTGTATAACTGTACCATGCACATGCCACACACTCTGCCATACTTGCGCTGTAAACTCTGGTGTGTGTATGCATGTATGTTGTATAGCTATACCATGCACATGCCACACACTCTGCCATACTTGCGCCGTGCACTCTGGTGTGTGTATGCATGTATGTTGTATAACTGTACCATGCACATGCCACACACTCTGCCATACTTGCGCCATAAACTCTGGTGTGTGTATGCATGTATGTTGTATAGCTATACCATGCACATGCCACACACTCTGCCATACTTGCGCCGTGCACTCTGGTGTGTGTATGCATGTATGTTGTATAGCTATACCATGCACATGCCACACACTTTGTTTATGGTTTCGTGACCTTAGAATTAACCATTTTTTTTGCTATCTCATGTGAGCATGCTACAATGTGTTCTTTAGTCTCATCCCCTGTTGGTTTCACTGAATATTCATTTGCGAATAAATATGTCCTACACAATGTCACGCTACCCCTTTGGAAACTAGCAATTGTGGCATGTTTGTCTGCCATTTTTACCAAATCATAGCTAACCCATTCCTTTTAGTTTTTTCCAATGCTCCACAAATGTTATAACAGAATTTCATGTGAAAGCATCCCGATTGCGTTGATAAAGAAGTTTATGTTTTTACATTTTTTAAAAAGCTTGAACCCAGTATGAATGTTGTCGATGGTGCAGAATGAGGGGCACAGAATGATGCCGAGGGCACAGAATTCTTATGTTTAATTTTGAGCTTGTGGTATAAGTATGCTGAAATAAATTAGATCAAAAACCACAGATATAATATCAAATGTATTTCCTATAAGTATTATAAACTTCAATAATGTGGACCACATTGTCTTCATGTTGTACATTTCAAATTGCGGACAAATATTAGTAGCCACACTTCTAGTTTGGAAAGCCAAATGATTTTTAATATGTTTCCAATACTCTCATCACACATGAGTTCTTTTTAAACTGTCCTTGATTTGTAAATGAACTCAAAATACTGGCATAATGTAATACAACTTTTGTAATTGATTAAGACATCATTATAAAAGAACAAATTTAATTATTATATCTGCAAATAAGAATACATGTTGCCAAATGCTTGTCTTGCATATTCCAATGTCTACTTCTACCTTGAACTTTTATAAGTGATTTACATCAGATAGTTTTGGAATATGATATGATATGAGACAATATTTATTTTCTGCCTGTTTTGTGAAACTGTGTTTTGTAACTAAATTGTGTGTTTACTTACAGACAAACCATCTAAACCAGAGGGTCTCCTAAATGTAAGCGACATTGGTGGAAAATCTTGTAAACTCGAATGGAACCATCCTAAAGATGATGGTGGTAGCAAAATCAACAACTATATTATTGAACAACGTGATAGTGTGAAGACAGAATGGACCACTGTCAGTGATCATATACCACCTAATGATACATCTTACAATGTTGAAAACCTAAATCTTGGAACTACATACTACTTCGAAGTTTGTGCAGAGAATGCTGTAGGTAGAAGTGAATATCTGAAATCCAATGCCATAAGAACCAATGGTTAGTCAAATAGATACCAAGTACATATAATTTCTGTAAAATTGTAATACTGTAAAATACATTATTTTAGCTGGAATTAATTTTTGCTGAAAAAGACTTTTTGGGTGTTTTGTATGGAATTTATTTTCACTGATTTTTGACAAGTTGAATGTAAAATATAGGAATAAAGGTATCATCGCTAGATTTTATTTTCACTGAATCATTTCTTCAGCGAAAATGAGGAAAATTAATTCCAAGCGAAAATAAAGTATTTTACAGTAACTACTATGGAAAGTATCATAGATTTTATTAAGGGGAGAGTAGGAAATCAAATGGGCAGTTAACTGCGGTCTTCGCTGCAGCTCTCTGTGGAATGCCTAACGTTTGAGCCTAATGTTGAATCTCCCTGGGATGATGGATTGAAAATTGATGATCATTTAACAGAAATCTCCAAAGCATCATCACATAAAATTATGATTCCTGTTCACAATTCAACTAAATATGAACTCACACTGAAAAGCAGATTGGTGATAGGACATTTACAGTGGGTAAAATCTTACACACCATCTAGACCGCCTAAAAAGAGCACTAACATCAATGTAAATACTGTCAAAATAGAGTCAATCAGTACAGGAAATTCAAGTCAACACACTTGGAAACCACCTGTTGACCTAAGTCATTTAACAGGAGAACAACAGCAAATGGCTTACTAAAGTTATGTATGTACCAAGTACTCTACTGCTATATCCACTAAAGTCATGTATGTACCATGTACTCTACTGCTATATCCACTAAAGTCATGTATGTACCATGCACTCTACTGCTATATCCACTAAAGTCATGTATGTACCATGTATTCTACTGCTATATCCACTAAAGTCATTTATGTACCATGCACTCTACTGCTATATCCACTAAAGTCATGTATGTACCATGTATTCTACTGCTATATCCACTAAAGTCATGTATGTACCATGTACTCTACTGCTATATCCACTAAAGTCATGTATGTACCATGTACTCTACTGCTATATCCACTAAAGTCATGTATGTACCATGTACTCTACTGCTATATCCACTAAAGTCATGTATGTACCATGCACTCTACTGCTATATCCACTAAAGTCATGTATGTACCATGTACTCTACTGCTATATTCACTAAAGTCATGTATGTACTATGCACTCTACTGCTATATTCACTAAGTCATGTATGTACCATATACTCTACTGCTACATCCACTAAAGTCATGTATGTACCATGCACTCTAATGCTATATCCACTAAAGTCATGTATGTACCATGTATTCTACTGCTATATCCACTAAAGTCATGTATGTACCATGTATTCTACTGCTATATCCACTAAAGTCATGTATGTACCATGTATTCTACTGCTATATCCACTAAAGTCATGTATGTACTATGCACTCTACTGCTATATTCACTAAGTCATGTATGTACCATGTACTCTACTGCTATATCCACTAAAGTCATGTATGTACCATGCATTCTACTGCTATATCCACTAAAGATATGTATGTACCATGTACTTTACTGCTATATGAGGTATGTATGGGGGTCTAAAAACTAACTCTGCGACGTGATTGTGCGACTCGCCGAATGTCGATTATTGCACTCTGCGACAGGATCGCAGTGTCACTCTGCAAAGAGCACGATTCCCATTGGTTGGTTGGTCGAAAAGCACGAATCTAAATGGTCGATCGATGTAAGGGTGCACAGCATGCCTTATAGAAATGTTCAGTTTTAAATGGTTATTTCGCTGACTGCTCGCGAACTACGGCAAACAAGTATTTACCGACGACATGCCGCACGGTTTGGTAATCAGCAAGTATTTAACAATAATTTATTAACATATATAACATCCCCCGGAGGGGATGAAAGGGGTTACAAAACACATGCATGTTGGTGTTGGCTGCCTTATTACGGTGTAACATCAGGGAGCTGGTAACATTAACGCCATCTTGAAGTTGTAAGGCTTCGTCCGCAACTCTGCTCATTAGCATAGGCGGCAGCTTTAAAGCGAGTAGAGGGCGAAGTACGTTTCACACAATGTTACCTTCTTTTTTTGTCATTAGCAAGTATAATTGGTTATGACTATATTCATCACTTTAAATTCCCAAATAAAAGCGTGTAGTGGGTCAAACTGTTTCAAACTGTTTTTATTAAAATATTAAGAGAGAAAAAACGTAAAGCTGTGTGAATGGATTGAAACTACTGCTGAAGATAGAAAACTAAAACGGCAGTGTCAACGGAAAATTAGATGGTTGCATGCTCTTTGCATAAACGAAAAAAATGGCTTTGTTTATTTGGCCGATGTCGACGAGCAACATATTTCCTGTACTCACTTCCTCATCTGATCAGCGGCCCTCAACAGTCTCGCGTATCGGTGTCATCATCGTCATTGAAACTCTTTCGCATTGATGCGAATATTTCAGCCTAATCGTCCCTTTCGAACCACTAATTTCTATTTTCTGATGTCTTCCAAGGTCCAAACAGTGAGTATGTCTGCCAAATATAAAACATTATTACTGATTGTCCGTCATCGTCGTCGTCCGTCGTTGTCAACTTTACAATTTCAACTTCTTCTTCAAAACCGCAAGTCAGAATGTTTTCAAATTTGATATGCAAGTACCTTGGATGGTTGTTTCTCAGATTTTTTTCATTTCATGTCAAAATCTCAAATTGTCTATTTTTGGTGAATATTTTTGTCATTTTTGGTAAAAAGTGATATTTTTGACTTCTTGTTAAAAACCGCAAGTCCGATTGTTTAGATATTACATATGTTAGTACTACATGCGGACCTCTCTCAGATTTGTTCATTTCGTGATGATATCTTTAATTCTCTAATTTACATGAATGTTTTTGTTATTTTCGTAAAAAGTTATATTTTCGACTTCTTGTTAAAAACGCAGGTCTAATTGCTTTGATATTACATATTTAGATACTACATGTGGTCCTCTCTCAGGTTTTTTTCATTTCATGATGTCACTTTAATTCTTAATTTTTGATAAAAAGTTATATTTTCAAATTTTTCTTGAAAACAGCAAGTCTGATTGCTTTTATACTATACATATTGTTCATTTTCTGATGATATCTTCAGTTCTTCTGAAATGTGCATTGATAACAGCGGAGCTATCTCAGCTGATAGGCAGCTAGTTTAACATAGATAAGTTTGTTTCAAATTTTCCATTTGGAGTAAATATTGCCCCTAAATAGCAAAACTCACTAACAGCTGTTATGTCTTAGCTGTTGATTTTAAAATTCATGTTTTTAATCAGTCTGTTACTGCAATTAAATACCATAACTTTAGTTTTTAGTCCCCGTTCAGACGAAGTCCGAAAACGGGGACTTATAATTCGGTCTCCGTCCGTGCGTCTGTGCGTCCGTCCAGAGTCATATCTCAGAATCCCTTGGACCGATTCCGTTCATTCTTTGCATGTGCCTAGTACTTTATGTGGGACATATGCACATGCAGTGGTTTAGCGATTCGATTTAAAATGGCCGACTGGCAGCCATCTTGTTTTCTGAAAATGTTGTATTTTGGACATGCTTTGTTAGTTTTCATTCAAACTTGGTACATAGATTATACATGTTAGGATACATGTCCATGACGATTTATTTCACAATTGGATCAAAGATGGCCGACTGGCAGCCATCTTGTTTGTTGAAAATGTTGTATTTTGGACATGCTTTGTCAGTTTTCATTCAAATTTAGTACATAGATTATACATGTTAGGATACATGTCCCTGACCGTCCGTGAGTTCCTGAGTCTGTCCGTCCGTCACTCTGTCCAGAGTCGTATTTCAGGATCCTGTGGACCGATTTCGTTCTTTCTTTGCATGTTCCTAGTACCTTATGCGGTACATAAGCACATGCAGTGGTTTAACGATTCAATTCAAAATGGTCGTTAGTTAGTTAGTTAGGATACATGTCCATGACAGTTTATTTCGCAATTGGATCGAAGATGGTCGACTGGCAGGCATCTTGGTTTTTTTTTATGCGGTATCTTGGACGTGCTCTGTTAGTTTTCATTCAAATTTGGCACATACATGTACTTTATACATGTTAGGATGCATGTCCATGACAATTTGTTTCAAAATCTGGTCAAGGATGGCCGATTGACAGCCATCTGACTTTTTGGCCTTACTACTTTATTTCCATAATTTATGTACCATTTTCATTCGTTTTTGGCACATACATCATACATATCAGTGTGTTTCATAATCAAATCAAAGATGGCTGAATAACGGCTGTTTTTATTTTTGGCCATATTACTACTACACGGAACACGTGTTTTGATGTAAATAAACAATCTGTTGTATACGCCACTTGGAACTCAAGTTTCAAGGACATGCTCGCGACAACCCCTCAAAGAGAACTTTCAAAAATTTAACGGGGACTGTGTCATTTTTAATGACTTGTCTTTTTTAGTTTAGTTCTAAATTCCAATTTATACAATATTCATTTAATTACCTTGCCTGTACCATCAAAGATGGAAGGGAAAGGTATATTAAGGGAAAAATTTTGTCCGGCGTTGTCGTCGTCGTCGTCGTCGTCGTCGTCGTCGTCGTTGTTGTTGTCGTCGTCATCGTTAATAATTGTTATTGTGTGCATAATAACTTTACTAATTCTATTCCAAACTTTATCAAACTTGGTCACCTTATTCACCAGTATAAAGTCTTCCCTGAGTTTGAACAACAGATGTCCTGTATGAAAATATCATGCAAAAATTGAGAAAATCTGATAAAATATTTTGACTGTTTCTACTTGACTGATCACTGGTGATACACATCAAAGGTCACTGATCTCAGTGGAAATATGCATTGTTGTATGTGTTCAATGAAGCAAATGATTTATCTTGTAATAATATCCTTGGTAATGTATCTCAGAATCTCATACTGGGTTTCAAAACCAACTCATGGAGAGATTGCACAGTCTGATACACATTTGCAAACCTACCAATAAAATCTTTACAGAAAACAAGATGTCAGAAAATCAATATAAGCACTGCTATGAACTGGTGCCAAACTTTGATCAAGATCTGAAGCTAATAGAAAATCTGTTTAGTCAAAAGTTATCAAATCAAAAACAATACATAAAAAATACATTAAAAGCAAATCATTTCATCCACATTTTAAAAAGAAAATTATTCTAAAATATATGTATTCTGTATTTGACAAACAGTTCATTCGACAAATGAAAACTCACAGGAATATGTTTCAGCTATTAGAACAGAATGATAGAGTTTTTATAATACTAGTTTAAAAACGCACTTCAGAGATTGCAGTGTTTGAAAATGTAGTTTCTCAGGAGGCAACATTACTGTTGACTTCTCCCTCCACTGGACACCAACTATTTAAGTTGATTTGCATACAAAGCAGAGCTTGCAACATGATAGCTATTCATAAAGAGTGTTTTTTTTACTTTTCATATAATACAGTAGTCACACAATGAGGCAGTTCATATTTGTCTCAGTGAATCATTAATTTTTGACAGACACCTGTACAAAATACTTGGATAAAAGCCAGCTAAGATTTTATGTTATCTTGCATGTTTTATGAATCTATTCACGTCTAAATGCAGCACTTTTTTTTGCGATGAGGCATTTATTTTTATACTAAAATATCTGAATTACTTTGAATAAAACTGGAAATTATGTCCCTTAAAATAATTAAACAAATAAGGCACCAATGTTTTTGTAGGATATTTACATCTTTAAAGGACATTCGGTAGACTGATTCCCCACTGTTGGTTCAACCTCAAAACTTGTTTGTACTCAAAATTAATTATGACAATGCATATTTAAATATATTGAAACAAAATATGTTAAAGGGAATTATATTATATAACAAAGGGCAAGGTCACCAGAGTTCAACTATGTTTTGTTCAGACAGCTTTGTAGACAAGTGCAAGGTCATCTGCATATTGGATGCAATTTAAAGGTTTCTCGCCCATTAGAACTGGTTTGTCAATTTGATCCCCAAATAATTCTGGCAGATCGTTCAGAAAAATGTCGAATAAAGTTGGTGATAAATTGAAGCCTTACTTAACTACACAGGTGGACTGAAATCCATCAGTTATACCCTCTGGCGATTTAACTTTTTATTTAATATCCTTGTACTTAGATTTTATTATTTCATAAAAGCTCCTCGTAATACCGTAGTCCCCGTCCGGACGCAGTCCGAAAACGAGGACTTATGTTTTGACCTCCGTGTGTCCGTGCGTCTGTGCGTGCGTTTTGTTTGCTAGATAAGATTCAAAATGGCAGCCATTTTGTTTTAATGAATGTGGTTCTCGTGCCATATCTCTGACTTGCTTTCACTGATTTTGTTCAAATTTTAAATATTCATTATACATCATATCATAGATAGACAGATATATTGGTTTGACGATCCTATTAAGAATGGCCGAATGGTGGTCATTTTTGTGCTAAAAAATCATCAAATATCAAGCATTTCTGGCATTTATGGATGGATTTTGTTCAAACTTAATACATACATTAGACATTCTGGGTTTCTGATGCACGTCATTTTATGTTTCAGAATGGATTCAAAATGGCTGACTGGCGACCATTTTGTTTTAATGATTGGGCTTCTAGAGCCATATCTCTTAAATGCTTTGACTGATTATATTCAAATTTTATATATTCGTTATACATCATGTTATATATATATATATATATATATATATGTATTCAAAATGGCTGATTTTGAATGCTGTTCCAGAGCAATATCTCTCAATATGGACAAGTACTTGTTTGACGATCAGATACAAATGTCAATCATTTTAATGTTAAAAAATCGTATTCCTGACATGATTATATTCCAGCTATATTACTATAAACAAAACTATATATCTTAAATTTGATAACTAACGGGGACTGTGCCATGCATGGCTTGTATTTTTATAAATTGTTTTTTCAACTGCTGTTTTTAAAAGGAAAATTGCGTCTTTCGTTCTACTGTTTTTCCTAAAGCCAAACTACATGTCAGTAAATAATTTATTTTCTTCCAAGTTTGTGGTCAATCTTTGATTAATTATGCCAGTTTTAATCTAATCCACTTTGTAGTATAGCGTTTATGGATATAAAAGCATATATAAATTAGTTTACTGTATTTGCATTTGAATATTCCTTTTTGTATACCATGGTTTAATTTTTATTAACTTTGTAGTATAGTGCTCATAGATTTAAAAGCATGATACTTATTTTTAGATCATGGTAAACCAACCAAACCAGAGGGTCCCCTGAATGTGATTCCCATCAATACACAATCCTGTAAACTTGAATGGAACCTTCCATGTGATGGTGACAGTACAATAATCAGATATATCATTGAGAAACGTGCTAGTACAAAGACGGAATGGACCACAGTCAGTGATCTGATTCCATCTGATGTTACTTCATATGATGTTGAAAATCTTAAGCTATCTACTGAATACTACTTCAGAGTTTGTGCAGAGAATGCAGTAGGTAGGAGTGAATATCTTGAATCCATGGGAATAACAATCACAAGTAAGTAAATATATTTCAACACAATTTCCTGTAAAAGACTAACGAACTCATTCTTTGTCAACTTGACAGGTTTATTTAGTTTAACCTTTTCACCACCAGACTCTCACCCAAATGTTTTTCTTATGTTCTTTCAATATTTCTGGAAATGAACCCCAACAGACAAAATTTGAGCGAATTTTCAGTTTATACTCGAAAAGATTTGGATATTTTCGAAACGAAAGTGCAGGCTATAAGCGGGACTATTTTGTGATGAAGATAGGGAACTTGTGGTGAGAAGGGTTTGATGATGTTTTTGAATAAAGCATTCTGTCTCTTAAATTGTCATATTCAGAACCATAATTCAGTGTTCATGTTTCAAAAGTATAGAGGGACATGTTCACACTAACTAGACAGTCAGTGTTTGCCCAATTACTATATGTGACAACCAAAATGATGACCCTTGTAGAAAATTACTAAATCTGCGATTCCAAGAGCACACTGTGGGATTTTCTGGGTGAAATTTCTTGGCACAATATATTGTCCGTAATAAAGTCCATTGAAATTCTTTTTCGATAATATCTGGCAAGCTGCAGATGTAATATATATTACAAGCAGACAACACACCAAGGTGTAGTACAGGGTGTCTGTATGTATGTATGTATGTATGTACGTATGTATGTGTGTGTGTGTGTGTGTGTGTGTGTGTGTGTATGTACACTGTACTGTGTGTATGTATGTGTGTATGTGTGTCCATCTGTACCACTGATATCTCAAGAACCATACATTGGTTTTTGTAAAAATCGGTGCATATCAAGTACCTAATTTGAATAATGATTCGTAAATTTTCGACTTTTTTCACTGACATCTCAAGTAATAATTTCAATGAAACTTATATGTCATAGGACACTACACAGACCTGATAGTTTTTAGGGTAATATCAGTACATATTAATTACCTAATTTGCATAATTAATTAATTTTCAGCTTTTGATATTTCAAGTAGTATGCATTACAGTTCAATGAAACATGGTACATAGATACTCAAGGACTATGTAGAGATTGATTGTTTTGGGATAAATATTTGTGCATATTAATCACCTAATTTGCAAAATTAGTTAATTTTAAGCTTTTCCACTAATACCTTGAGTACTAATCATCACATTTCAATAAATCTAGAACTATGCAGGAACCCCATTAGTTTTTGGTAAATGTCTATACAAATTAATCACCTAATTTGCATATTTTTCAACCTTCACACTGATATCTCAAGTACTAATCATCACATTTCAATGAAACTTTGTACTTGTATGCTGTAGAACAATAGACAGACCTGCTTAGTTTTTGGTTAAAATCTGTACATATTAATTACCTAATTTGCACAGTTAACCAATTTTAAGCTTTCACACTGATATCTAAAGTGCTACTCATTTCATTTCAATGAAACTTGGTACAAAGATGCTCCAGAACAATGTACAAACTTGATTAGTTTTGGGTTAAAATATGTTCATATTGATTCCCTAATTACGAAAAATCAGGCATTGCGAGCGTCGCTGCGAGTTCGCAATGATGAAAAAACAGGCGATTGCAAGTTCGCAATGGCAAAAAAACTGACGATTGAAAGTTCGCAATGCCAAAAACGATTCAGACTACAAGTGTGCAATGCTACAAAAACAGTTGACTGAGATTTCACAGTAACACATAGAACATGATTTATATTGTTGAGAGTTACTGCAATGGAAAATAGAAAACAGTTTTGAAATGTCGTGTGAACCATCGAAGGTATGCCGACAGTCAACCAATGGTAGATGTGGATTCACGCTACCCTGCTGTTACATTGTACCAAACATGAGAGGGAGAGATTTGACACAGTATAATTATAGTCAAACTCTCACACAAGGATGTTTCTTTTGGTGAATTATTTGAGGAAAAAACATTGTGATGGGATGTAATTCACAGCGTTCCACAGAGCCATTGTATTCATAGTTCTAATGACAAAACGACTCAGACATTCATCTCCGATGTTTCTTTTTTTTTACGAAATTGATAATTTTAAGCAGTCTCCAGCGTGATGCAGAAATGGGATTCTTCAAGCGGTTCAATTCATTTGCAAATTTACCGTTTGATCAGTTTTGATACAATGTAATAGAAAGGAATTGAACCCTATTAATAGTAAAAAATGCACAACAAAAAAATGGCAGACAAACCGTAATTTTTGCATGAAATATGTTCACAAGACATGTAAATCAGTAACTTGTTTTTTCTTCAGTTGATAACTTCATCAGCGTTCAATGATTATCACCAACTCGAGTACAACACCCGTAATGGGCCGTAATTAGCGGTACACATTAACTAGTCCACATGAGCTCATTTCAGCTACATGAACTAGCTACAGCCCGTTTCACTTGAGCTTGCAGTTTGTATTGTAATAGAAGTCAAAATAAATGGGCCAGGCAACAATGTTCCAGTTCGCGATAATACAAATAAACCAATAACATACTCACACGATTTTAACATTGCAGAAAATGCATTCAAGCATTTGTAAAAATATGTTCAAGCAGCCGTTTTATAGCTCAGTAGAGATGATAAAACTCTATTTTGAAATGCAGAGGGATAATTATCACCATCTTACTCAGAGAGTATTTAATCCATATAATATGTTAACCTTTATCCTAAAAAGTTACTGCCATGGCCATAAACTACATTGTTTTGTGATCTGGAAGACCATGTCTAAAAGTGTGTCAATTATGTGGTAATTATTCTTTTGAAAATGCCGTTTGTGTTTGTTGTCACAAATAGAAACTTTGTTGCCTGGCCCATTTATTTTGATAAACTGCCTGTAAATAATATAGAAAATGAAATCACTACTGTAAATATTAAGGCAACTGCGAGTGTCAGCTAGCTAATAAAAAGGTCGGGTCCTAAAACTGAACTATTGAATACAGCATCGTAGACTACATCATTCTAGATGGCACTGTGAATATACCTGCCTTGAATTCGAATTCTCACAAGTTGCCTTATCGTCTGAAATGACTTGTTTACTTTACTTTACACAGTTTAGATCTGTTAACTATACACATAAACAATAAACGTGCATGCTGACTATCTGTGTACAAAGAACGTTTGACATTTGCTGTACTTAATTAGATAATCAGTTGAAATAAAAAACTAAGCTCCGCTAAACTATATGCTAAAAATAAAACTTATCAACTGGGCATGGAATCTCACAAACTTGTCAAGTGATTATCTAATCGCAGACGTAAATTCACGTAGCAGGCGATGAACTCAACTTGATCTTTTGATGTGTGGTTTTCTAACCGTGTTTTACTATAGAACGGAAATTTCATTGTCTCAAATATATTATCTTTACTATTGCTATGCATTAGTAGTAACATTTATGTTGCCAGTCAGTAATTCAGTGTTGTTACAATTTTGTTGCGGCCGGGAGTGAGGAGTTTGCTCACAGTCATTGTGGTTTGTTTATTGTTTACCGTAGCGGACACGCCAGCACCATAAACATGCATGCATATATTACTGGTCATCACCGTGGCATCGTAGTTCATCGATACGAGGATGGCAAATATATGTGATGCGTAACAGGTTACGTATGTGCTGTATAGCTCAGATCAATATTTTATGGAAGCAGGCCTGACTGGACCGTTTATAAACATTAATGCTTTTGGCGATTAGTGTTAGCTTGTATATAAACTACGAGGGTTTCTGCAAACATAGTCTATGCAAGTGATTAATAACACCGGTGAAAGTACCACTGTCTGCAGACTGCACGCAACGTTCTGGGTCATTTTGTCATTAGAACTATGAATACAATGGCTCTGCGGAACGCTGTGAATTACTTTCTGTCACAACGTTTTTTCCTCAAATAATTCACCAAATGAAACGTCCTTACGAGAGAGTTTTACTTTTATTATGCTCTGTTAAATCTCTCCCCTTCATGTTTGGTACAATGTAACAGCAGGGTTGCGTGAATCCACATCTCTCATTGGTTGACCGTTGGCATACCTTTGATGGTCCACACAATGTTTTAAAACTGTTTTCTATTTTCCATCGCAGCAACGCTCAACAATATAAATCAACGTTTGTTTTATGTGTTACTGTGAACTTTTTTGTGGATTTGTGAACTCTCAAATCTTCAGTTTCCTTGCCATTGCGAACTCTCACTCGTCAGTTTTTTTGCCATTGCGAACTCGCAATCACCTGTTTTTTTGCCATTGTAAACTCGCAATCGCCTGTTTTTTCGTCATTGCGAACTCACAGCGGCACTCGCAATGCCTGTTTTTCCGTACATTTACATACCTCCAATTTTGGACAACAGATGGACAACTGCCCACATCACACTGCAGAATTACCCAGCATACTGACATACTTTGCATCACTAAAGCATTCCCATTCATTACTCCAACCTGTACTAGTAACATTTCATACACCCACCTGTAAGTGCATACCACTATTTAACACTCAATTCCCTAATACTCTCATTCCAGCACACTGCTAATTAAAGCATGACCTGATTCATGTACACCTAGACACTAGTTGCCAAGCAACCAATAGGCACCATTAAAGCGAACCTAAATGCGGCCTTAATTTATAGTTGTGTAAATTCTAAACTGTATTCGAAATAATATTGCAGTGGTTTAATTTTGTTTTAATTATAACTGTAGCTTGGATAGGCATTTGAAGTGCTTGCCATGGAGGTCATTCATGGAGGGGAATAATTAACGAACGAACATATTTAACATCCGGGTACTTTTCAAAGCTATGACGTTTTAGTATCTGATCGCATTGTGTCCGACTGTTCCACTGCTATCTCAAGAACCATACATCGGTTTTTGATGAAACTTGGTGCATAGATGCTCTGGACCAATGCGCAGATTTGATTAGGTTTTGGTAAAAATCCATGCTCGTTAATTACCTAATTTGCATGATAATTAGCTATTTTTTAGCTGTTCTATGACTGTTCCACTGATATCTAAAGAACCACTCATTGGATTTTGATGAAACTTGGTACATAGATGCTCTGAACTAATGCTAGGTTTTGATTAGGTTTTGGTTAAAATCCATGCTCGTTAATTACCTAATTTGCATGATAATTAGCTAATTTTTAGCTGTTCTATGACTGTTCCACTGATATCTAAAGAACCACTCATTGGATTTTGATGAAACTTGGTACATAGATGCTCTGAACATATGCGCAGATTTGATTAGTTTTTAGTAAAAATCCGTGCATATTAATTACCTAATTTGCATGATAATTAGCTATTTTTTAATGGTTCCATGACTGTTCCGCTGATATCTAAACAACCACTCATTGGATTTTGATGAAACTTGGTACACAGATTTTCTGAACTAATGCTAGGTTTTGATTAGTTTTTGGTAATAATCCGTGGATACTAATTACCTAATTTGCATAATGATTAGTCAATTTTTGGTTTTTCCACTGATATCTCAAGTACTAATCATCACATTTCAATGAAACTTGGTACATAGATGTCATATGACACTGCACAGACCTGATAGTTTTTATGGTAATATCAGTACATGTTATTACCTAATTTGCATAATTTATTAATTTTCAGCTTTTGATACAAGTAGTGAGCATTACATTTCAATGAAACTTGGTACTTACATACTCAAGGACTATGCAGAGATTGATTGTTTCGGATAAATATTTGTGCATATTAATCACCTAATTTGCATAATTAGTTAATTTTCAGCTTTTCCACGGGTATCTCAAGTACTAATCATCGCATTTCAATGAATCTAAAATTATGCAGAGACCCAATTAGTTTTTGGTAAATATTTGTGCATATTAATCACCTAATTTGCATAATTAACCAATTTCCAACTTTCACACTGATATCTCAGGTACTACTGTAAAAACCCTCAAATAAGAGCCACTTTGTAACACTTTCATTTCTGGGTGGTGTTTATTTGAGGTAACATGTTGACAACCCTGTAGCCAGTGGCTCTTAAACCAGGGTCATCAAACTTTTTCATTGTGAAATAGGGAAGGGGATAGGCAAACACACACACAACCAAAACAGACAAGTAATTATTAATGATGTATCATTGCAATTAATTTATTCTGTAAAAATACTGTTATGGGAATAACAAATGTCAAATAAATACGACGATTCGACGTTTCATCGACAATGTGTAGCAATGCCTGGAGTCACGTTTCAACACTCGAATCACTTGTACAATTGTTTACCAAGTTTGGTATGGCAAACTTTTTTCTTGAAAACTGGGAATAACTTGCGTGGCTGTGGCTGGCGTGGTGGTTAATTTGGTGACAATATAAAATAGTTTCGGATAGAATTGATCTGACCAGCAGCGACAGGAGAGGACATACTTGCAAAGGAAGCATGGAACGAATGATAAAAATGATGCCCAATCACTTGTATTTATGGCAAAAACAATAAATAAAAACACGTTTTTCTATAGATTTGTACAGCTTGGGTACTTGGGCATTGTTTTAATTGCGCTAGACGTCTGACAGTACAGCTTTGGTTTATATTTCCTGTTTCATAATCAAGCCAGCTTATAATGATATTCACGTACTTCACAGTCCACGCAAACAGGGTCAAACTATAGCCCCACCCCTATATAACCAAATACGAAACGATACTGAGAAAGTAACAATTACATGTATTAAAAATAATTTCCTGTGACCAATCGGAGAGACGAAATCATTCACGAAAGCCCAGGCCTGTTACAAGGCATTTTCTGATTGGTACAAGTTCAGATTATTTTCAATTCTCACAAATAGCTAATTTAAATATTTGGGTCAGGTGGGTCACGTAGACTAATCTATTCGACTTCAATTTTGATTATTTTCGGCAAGAGAGTCCTCTCCAAACTAATGCCAGTTATTTTGTTACTTCCCTGAACATTTTGTTTCGAATCATCCAAAAACGAACGTCTCAAATAAAATGCAAAAAATAACCCAAAATCACGATCAGCGAGAGTGGGCTGCGTAATCATTACATTCTCACAGTCGGAGCTACGTCACGATCCCTCAAACGTTGCCATGACCGGATTAACACCTCTGTTTTCCCCCACGCTAACCAAATTCCCCCACGCTAAGGAAAAAATCTTTTGTTTTCTGCTGACTTCCTGTTCCGGTCCGTCAGTGAGAATGTATTTTCGATACCTCCGATTTTCCGATAAAGGCGTTCTAAAATCGTGACGTTCTTTACTTGGTTATAAAGACAACATTGACAATGAATATCTCAACGTGTCCTTCGGTGTTTCGGCAAAAAACATACTAGTAGTTACTATGAATAGTTTGTGAATTGGTCGATTGTGTGTCAGAAATATAAAATGGACAAGTTGACAGTCACATTCACACTCTCAGTGCATTTCTTTCGTCTATCATTCTTCCGTTCTCAATTACACAGGACATCAGGCAAGTTATGGGGATAATCTTTATTTGTCTCACACCTTCTGTGGGGCAATAAACAATGCAGGTAGAATTGAGGCACGATAAGCTCGGTGTCTGCCTGATTGTAAACAACCGGGTGGCTGGCACTTATTTCTTGGTTCTTATTGACAAAACCACTCAACTCTTGGTGGCTCTTAATGGAGGGTCAAATGTAACAAATTTTCACTGAGTGGCGCTTATTTGCGGGTTTTTACGGTAATCATCACATATCAATGAATGTTTATACATGGATGCTGTAGGACAATAGACAGACCTGGATAATTGTGAGTTAAAATCTGTACATATTAATTACCCAATTTGCATAATTAATCAATTTTAAGCTTTCACACTGATATCTAAAGTACTAATTTCCATTTTAATGAAACTTAGTACAAAGATGCTCGAGGACAATGTACAAACCTAATTAGTTTGGGGTAAAACTCTGTTCATATTATTTCCCCAATTAGCATAATAATTCATATTTTTTTGGTTCTAATCACATTTCAATTAAACTTGGTTCATAGAGTTTTTGTTACATTGCGCAGACCTCATTAGTTTTACAATCAAATCTGTTCATGTTAATTTTCTGATTTGCATAATTAGTTTTCAGCTAAGTAATTTCAAATTATATTTAATGTGTCTCCAATACTCTCAGCACATGGCTGTTCTTTCTAAGCTTTCTTTGATTAAAACTACACTTTATGCAATTTTTTTTTAAATTATGCTAATTTATTCATGACGTAGCAGTTTCTTTGCTCATGAATATTCATTAATTTGTGGGTCAATACATTTTAAAAGGGGCGATATATTATTTTTGGGGGAAGAGTTAGAAAGGGAGATCAATACAAAAAAAGGGACCCATTTGGAGAGCAGCTCCTCGTCTCTGTTGTTTCACGTGACCTACAGCTGTCAACTGTGTTCGTTCTTCGACGACTTTGGCTGGCTTCCATGTGGGGTAGTATTCTTGTGTTCTTTTTTTCTGACTTGAGTTTTTGAATTCGCTGTTAATGTTTTTAACGTCTTTCACGTCTTTTGTAGGAGTGTCCAATCCGTGATTCGAACTTGCGATCTTTGAGTTCCCAGCGCACTGTCTTGTCCACTGTACCACGAGTGTCTTCACACAAGAGATAGGATTTAAGTCCTATTCATAGGAGCACTGTCTTCACTAGCATTCAAAAATCTAACTAAACATACTGGATTCGAACCAGCGATCGCTCACATTGCTGACATAGTACAAATCAACTGAGCTATGTGGGTAGTCATGCAAATTGAATAATTTGTTGTCATATTTAGCTTTATTGCCAAATAGTGTTTGCGAGAAAAAGATGGGCAGGCAAGGGAATTGAACCCAGCTCCTCCTGATCACTATGTAGAGAACTGACCCACATGACCACGATGGATTGACTGGTTGTGTTTGCATTTGATAAGAGTATATAGTGTGCATATATATAGAAATACAACATATTTCTATTATTGAGTTACAATTGTCCAAAAAATTGGCAATTTTGTGTTTTTACTTGTGTAAACTATATACATGGCATAACCCGTTAGTGTACATTTTGTCAATTGGTGTTTGCCATTTGCGTTGCCCATACCTGACCCGACCCTAACCCTAATGCCAAGACACGTTCCTGTTAATAATTCCGTTGCCCATACCTGACCCGACCCTAAACCTAATGCCAAGACACGGTTCTGTTTATATTTGCTCAATAATGATACTCTGTTGTGCACTGTCTGCGGGTAAGTTGCATTGATGTCAACTGATTAAACAAGTCGCGTTTAAGTAATTTCCACTATTAACAAGTGGTTAAATTGTGACAATAAATGTGTGGACAAATATTTGAGATTAATTTTGGTGTAGACAACTAGTTTAATTATTTTACACCATTACAAGTTGTTAAATTGAGAGAATAAATTTATCAACAAATATTTAATACTTAGTTTGGTGTAAACAACTCACGTTTGATTAATTCCCACAATTACAGGCTGTTAAATTAAAAGAATAAATGTGTGGACAAATATTTTATACTTATTTTGGTGTAGACAGCTCTCGTTTGATCAATTCCCACAATTACAAGTTGTTAAATTGAGAGAATAAGTGTGCGGACAAATATTTTAGACTTATTTTGGTGTAGACAGCTCTCGTTTGATTAATTCCCACAATTACAAGTTGTTAAATTGAGAGAATAAATGTGCGGACAAATATTTAATACTTATTTTGGTGTAGACAGCTCTCGTTTAATTATTTTACACCATTACAAGTTGTTAAATTGATAGAATAAGTGTGTGGACAAATATTTAATACTTATTTTGGTGTAGACAGCTCTTGTTTGATTAATTCCCACAATTACAAGTTGTTAAATTGAGAGAATAAATGTGCGGACAAATATTTTAGACTTATTTTGGTGTAGACAGCTCTCGTTTAATTATTTTACACCATTACAAGTTGTTAAATTGAGAGAATAAATGTGCGGACAAATATTTTAGACTTATTTTGGTGTAGACAGCTCTCGTTTAATTATTTTACACCATTACAAGTTGTTAAATTGAGAGAATAAATGTATGGACAAGTATTTGAAACTTATTTTGGTGTAGACAACTCTCATTTGATTAATTCCAACAATTACAAGTTCTTAAATTGACAGAATGAATGTATGGACAAATATTGACCATTATATTTGTGAGTAAATACCTGTTGTTTAATTAATTTCCACCTCTACAAGGTTGAGAGAATAAATGTGTCGACAAATATTTGATACTTATTTAGGTGTAAGAACTCGTGTTTGACCAACTTCCACCATTGCAAGTTGTTAAAATAATGAAATAAATATACTGGTATCATTGGATATTTGATTTAATTGTGAAACTTTCTAACAAAATGTTAACTGCTAGCTTCGAACCCTCAATCAACAATTCCGCAGACACAGTATAAATTCAACAACACCACAGAAGATATTCGTCTGTTGCCTGAATTGTTTTCGTAATATAGGGAACGCCATCGACACTTTAACAAAACTTACCTTGACTTGGGTCTTGTGACTGGAAACTGTTGAAGAAATTGCGCGTCGTCCAGTTAAAGTTATTTTATTATTTATTTATTTATTCATTCAGTTTTGTATGGTGGAGTTTTGTGAGGTTTATTATTTTTTTTGCGACGTTCTTTGTTTACTTGTTTACGGTTTGAGAGATTTCAGTTTATTTGATTTACGTTTTTACGGTAGCTCTGAGCGGGACTCAAACCCACTGTCTTTTCAAGCTAATTTTGTTTTATTTTGATGGCACGCTTGTGTACCACGCCACGACGTTGGTCGTTAAGTGGTGTTCATTTTTCTAACTACTCCAGTGTTCCGATGAGTTGAACGGAAAAGCCAAAACGATTGCTGGTTTCTGATTGCTTCGGTTCTGGTGAGTGTGTATCTAGTGTGATTCGAACCCATGTCGTTTGTATTGGGCGTTTTTTTATTTCCCATGTTGGCTACGCCGTAATATGTAACCACTTCCTCGTTTTATTGTGATTTTGAGTGTTTAATGATGTCTTCCTCACCCGTCACGCCATGACCCAGTTTCAACCACACGGCCATTTTGCAACACAGTTCGTGACCCTCGGCGTCACCCGACTGACTATATGAGCGTTCTGTTCAACTGTTAAGCTAGGATTTATTACCGTTATTATCATTATATTGTCACGTGATTTGTTTTACCTAATGTGTAATGTCGTAAGTATCTTTATTGTAATTTGTATATACCAATTCGTATATACCGAGGAAACGACCCCGATTGAAGGTCATGTATTTTATGACGTCACCAATTCGTGTGTAGGTACTGCTTCTAGATCTGTGCCCTTGGGTTAAAGCCTTATGCGTTTGAACCACAGTATTCTCAGAGTGGAAGCCCAATTGGGTTAAAGTACCGTACTTCCCCGATCGTAAGCTCCTCCCGAGTATGAAGCCCATCCCTATGTTTTTACTTGGTATTTATCGAGTTGAGGGCATTCACGATTATAAGCCCAGAGTGTTTTTACTGGGCGTCGACGATATTCTTTAAAATATGCGTGTAAAAGGTGTGTTTCATTTCATAATATTCGTGATTGGCATGTTAGTTTGGTTCATGCTTTTAGTTTTATTAGAAAACTCGCATTAATTTTAAGTTCAGAGTGCATGGCGAACGTACACAACGTGATTCGCATCGTTTCTATTCTGTCATTTACTCAGGATGAACATCGATGTTGCAATTCTGGAGTAATCCATATTTCTTTGAGTAGTAGCCTTCGAAAAGCCAAATATGTGATTGTCAAGGCGTGTACCTGGTTATTGGGCATGGTTTACTTTGAGACTATCATGAAAGGCCTAGGATTTGAACGATGAGACATGTTGGCGACCGAGAAAGGTGTTTAAATTCTTCCTCCACACTCAGTTTACCCACGGTTACTATTAACCGTCGTTTATATTTCGGAAATTGCGAATCGCCAGTTTTCAGGGAAAAAAATCATCGTTTTTTCGTTGCAATCAGTGCTACAGATCGCATTTTAACATTGCGGTAATTCACTTCCGCATTGCGCTAAAAAATCATCGTCAATAATCGGAAAATTTCATCATTACGACACATCATTTTGATTGGTTAATGAAAGACATGACCTGTTATGTCAAAGTAAGTTGTTCCAGGTCAAATCGCGCTGAAAAAACTTATGGTGGAAAATTGTTTTGCGTCGAGAGTTTGCGTACGATCGAAAACATACCAAAACGAAGATAATGATAAATGCTTTCGTCCACTGTTTCCTCACATACCCTACCCATTATTTCACCGTAAATTCAGACGGTATGTAAATCGTATTGTAATAAAATGTGTGTGTTTTTTATGAACATGTTTGTTTCTTCATTGTAAGTATCGTTCAAATCAATGACGCATTTTTTTTCAAAAATAAGTATTATTTTCCCGAGCCCGGCGTGGTGAACGAATATTATTTTTGGATAATTTTTCGTTGTTTGCAAGATGGTTACAGTGTTTAACCCTAAAACAAAATCATTTTTTCTGAGTTGGTCCTCGAGTATAAGCTCATCCCTTACTTTTCCTTTACGTGTTCATGCCTCCGGGCTTATGATCAGGGAAGTACGGTATACTGTGAAGATTCAATTCAGTCCAATGTGAGTGATGAGAGTATATCGTCGACGATGCCCCTTGTTCGGATGAAAGTTTTATTTCAAATTACACGGAAGTCTGTGTTCCTGTGACACTTGTCCCATGATTTGCCAGTGCAGCCCCGTGAATACATGGACGAAAATGTTTCCACCACCACCCTACGAACTCAAGATTGCATATTCCAGCATCCATACTTTGAATAATTTGCACGCCGCACAGTGCAGTACTGGAAACAGCATTTATTAGACATACAAAAAACAAAACAAAATGCCTGTCTCGATCAATCGCACATCCATAATGTTTGTATGTTGATATGCTTGTAAATAACATTAACGTAAAAGTCGAAACATAGACTAGAAGTCAATTCACCAGTCCAGCCAGCTATGGCTCCCTAAGTTGCTTATATTTAATCAGATACTAATTCGTCATCATGCTTTGTTACCTTACCTGTTTATACCTCATGAGGGCGGTTTTTTATGGCAAGATGGCGCAAACGTCAGTCCTTCTCAGGTTTATGGTTTCTCATATTTAAATCATCATAACTCTGAAAATAATCATTTTTTAAATTTTTTTTTTCAAATTTATAATCAATATGTATACATAACTTGATAAATACAAACACCAAAATAGGCTCTATTTAGTTCCCCTTTAAGTAGGGTTTATTCAATTAAATTACCTTTACAGTACTAAAACCTACATACACAAATTACTAGTCAATATAACAAATAACACCAAAGTAGTGATAATTTTGTCACACTGTTCTTTCAATTTCTACGCAGGTTTGTTTTTCTGTCCGCTGATTATTTCATATTTGGCACCTTTAACATACATGTATATATCTCATTTTGTGACAAAGCATTTTCTTAAAAAATCCAGACGCCTTGTGAATGACCAGTGCGACTTAGAATGTACTTGATGTGACAGCGGTCCCAATGAGTTGTACTCATCAAAATTTACACTTGGAAAAACCAAAAAAAACACTGCAGATTTGCTAAGAATGGCCAAACTTATTAACCACTGATATCATAGAACTAATTAAAAGCATGTCTGATAATGAATAATATCGAGCAGTCCTGATGTCCTGAGTACAGTCCTGATGTTTCAGCAGTATTGGATTTAAAATGCCAGCTATAACGCTCAAGCTCGAAATTAGCCCTGATTACATTCCTTTAGGTTGGCCTCCTTCCGCTGATCATTCGGCCCCACAGTCCAGTCGTATAGACCAGCGATTCAACACTATGTGAAGGGCTGCAACGGGCTATTTAAGAGGCATTCAGCTTTGCAGCTAAAAAATAAGCAGGTCAATACGTCTAATATATCCCAAATACTTTAACCGGGAGCGAAATTACACAAGAAGGGTCAATCAATCATATTGCCATTTTCTAACATCAGCAGAAAATATACGTTGACAGCTTGACGTATTTATAAACAAAACGTAATTTTGTTGCCTAAAACTACCTTTTGCGTTAGGTTCACTTTTTGACCACAAGAAAGGGGTCTATGATCACTAGATTGGTTGTTATACTTTTGACCGATTACAATCATGAAAACTGCATGAAAGGCTCTCCGCCATTAATTTTTGGGTGTCAAATCCCCAGTCTACTCGACTTCTCGGGACTGTGGGGCTTGAATGATCAGCAATAGGAGGCCAACCTACAAGACTGTAATCAGGGCTAGTTTTAAGCTTGAGCATGGAAATCGAAGACAACAGCTGGCATTTTGAATCCAGTACTGCTGGAACATCATGGAGGCATGGCTTCTTAGTTAAGTAAATGCACTAATAATTATTGCTGTCCCACTTTACACACTGACTGTTTACAAACAAGATAATCCTTCAAGTGTCTCTGTAAGAGTTCTACGGTAATAAAACTATTATCTTGGTGAAACAAAATGACCGATGTTAGAAGAAACAATTTGCTGCACCAAAGTGTGGCAAGAAGACCATAGATAGAAACCGAACAAATCACAATCTTTATTTGCTACTTGTGATGCTAGGTAAGTAGCATTCAGTTATATGGCTTTCTTGTGTATAGTAGCACAATTACAAAGTTCATCACGTAAAATTAGTATGAAGTTTACCCTCTTTCAATTGAAACATTTTCTGTTTATGACTATTCTATATACCAGACCACGAGTCTGTGGCTATATCGAAGTTGCGTTCTTCATCGTCATTAGCAAGTAATATTTATGACAGCGCTCATTACTTTGAACTACAAACAAAGCATGTGATGGGTCAAACTGTATTTAGGCAATCAACTTTGTTTTAATAATACTATTGTGTAAGAGTAAAAACTAAATGTAGTTCATCAAATGCTATCGAAAAACACTGAATATATCTGTTGATGGCAAATAAACCACTTCATATTTACTGTGCGTACACTTGAATCAACGCTATATCTTGATGTAATACTTGGTGATATCATTTGTAACTAAATTATACAATATATTTTGTTTTACAGTTATGATGGTGTAAAGCTATGCGAATGGATTGAAATCATTGCAAATATAAGGGCAGTGTCAAAATTAGCTTTAACATTGAAAGTAGAAATTGCTGGCCCAACCATGTCATCGAGTAGTTTGACAAGACATTACTGCCCAAGGAAATGGTTATGATGGTTTTCAAGTTGTTAATCTAGCTGATATCGAACAGCAACATATTTCCTGTGTTATGGCCAAATATAGATTTATTCATTGTTATTATGTTTGTTATTGAGACTATGTTTTAGTCGCCACAAAAATAGTTAGTGTACTTTATTATACAACATGCATATGTATGTAATTGTTAGTTTAAGTAAACAGTGCCTCTAGTGGCAGGTTTGGGTAAGCCGAGGTCAGTGACTCCAAAATGATGGCTGACAGAGAAAGTTGTGCGTGAAACTCTGTGAAAGTAGTCTGCTTTACTGCCATCGAGCACTCCTAATCCTGACTGGTTGAAAGTTTCAGAATTGTGTTGGTTGCTGGGTCAATCTATAAATACGGTGAGAATACCATTTCTTGCAATTTGCTGTGTTTTATATGTGCTGTAACTTTCCCTGCTGCTCGATACAAGTGCCTATAGATTATGATGCAATAACTTGGGCAGAAAACACTACATCATATAATTGTGTATGATCAATTAAACTATCGGCTATTTACAGCACATTTATTCATTCTCGTTGATGTTACACTTGAATGCTTTATTAATTCAGTGTTTTCTGTGTTTATGTCAGATTTGCTCTGTATGAATATTTACTGTAAGAATTTAGCGAATGTGAATTCACTCGCTTGAAGGCGCTGTTTCCTAAGTCATGTAGTTTATTGTATGCTGTATTTTACTGTATGAATTGTTATGTACAGCAATTTGCTTATTGACTGTTTTTGTTTGTTTGCAGTCAATCGTTACTTGTCATGCGATATTGAGACTGGAATAAATTAGTTGCAAGTCATATTTGTGTATATTGATTTGTTTCATCCGTTGGCAAGGGACGCATTGATGAGAGACACTCAGCTGACCTTCTAGTAGCAGTGAACATTTTCATGGGTCACATTACACATATTGGACCCCAGTAATCTTGGAGTTTGTTCACAATCGCTACAACATCCTGTTTTCTTCTTGTCTGATGCATTGGTATCATCATCAGTTTTAGTAGTTGAAAATCTTTCTAGGGAATGCGATTTTTTCAGTCTCATTATCACTTTCGAACCACTGTCGTGGTTGGTCACAATATGACCCTGCGTCACAGATTTTTCTTTGTCTTGTCTGTCATCAATGTTTTCGCTTACTTTCTTTTTCACAGTATTGTGTTGTAAAATGGTGTTAGTAAAATAGAATATTGACTTGGCAAATAAAACAAAATAAACAAACGATTTAAAAAGAACTTACGCAAAGCTATGACTGTGTTTCTCCGACAAAGTCTTGACTGACAATGCATGCTCGCTATTCTCGGCCATCTTAAAAGAATGTTATCTTATACGACTTCAGAAAGCTCATTAATATTAATAGCAAGGGAACCATTGCAAGGGTCACAAGTCTCCTGTTTATTTTGCGGTAACTCAGCTTTTGTCATTTATACATTCCCATATTTGATTTTATTGAAAAATCCCCAAATAAACAAAAGTCTAATTGTATGTTTACTACATCACCTACCAGAAAGTCTGTGGAAATAATAAATTTCATTTATTACTCGTAGGCTTAACTACAGATTACAGCCCGAATCGGAAACTATTAGGGAATATACCCTGTTCACAAAGAACACCTTAGGGTAGCATTTCCTATAGAAAAAAGGCCTCTCCTAAAGGGTCACCCTCAGGGTGCTCACGCTCGTGAAGCCCAATCCAATTAATCTCTTTTGTTTTCGCGACCAACGAGTACAGATATTTTGTCAGCTCTGTTGCGACGCATAGTCAAAAGTGCAGGTTACAGTTTTATGGATGAGAATCTAGGAATTGGTGATCGACCTAATTACGACCCCTTTTTTTACCTGTTTTAGTTGAATCGCCGGCTCAGTTTTTATTCACCCGGGTTCCGAGTTATGGCGCGGTGAATTTGCTCGTTTTTTCACTATCTCATTTTTCGTTTTTTTTTTCGTATTGCATATGCCTAAGTCGTAAAAAAGACGAAGTATGTCTCGACGCAACAGTCGGGACATAAGACAAGCTCAGCCTGCCTTTAACAAATGCCTGTTTGGGTCCCGCCTATTGCCTTTTACGCTCGGTTGCGTCAGGGACTCAGGGCATTGCCTCGGCTGATCTGCACTGGCTCAGAAGATGAATTCTGATTGGCTAAAAAAACAAAAAAACTTGTGGCGTTGAATGCACGTTCATTGTCAGTATTGTTATGCAAATTCAAACTAGCTAATCATTTACAACCTTCCGAGCCAGTGCAGATTAGCCCTATTGCCTGAGGGTTAAGGACTTTCTGGTAGGTATGAATAGGTAAACAAACGGGTTTGTACAACCCTAATAATTAATTAGTTTCAATTAGTATTAAGCCATTGTTACCACAGAAGCACTTCATCTACTAACACTCTGATGCTTTTTCATAAATATCATGCTTCACTTCAAGCTATTGTTGGTTTAACATTAATTTACATCCTCATAACATACATTTCTGTTTCTATTGTTTAAGTTGATTTATCAAGTGGAATAAAAATAATGTATCGAGGGCGTGCTATGGTGTTAGGAGCAAGTGGTGCTGGCAAGACTTCCACAGTGAAAAGCATATTTGGTGAACCATTCGAAGAGGAGCTTGATAGCACAGATGGAATTAAAATATATAGATTTGATGATGGTTGGTGTAAAAATGAAGGTAAAATTCCAATAACTTTGCTCTTATATAATTAAGTGTTCTCTCATTGCATAGATTATGACTGAACAGGGGAAAATTGGGTGTACTGGTAATTGAAAAGTACATTTCAACTCCAACTGTGTATGTGCCAATTCCTGGGATCGGAAATCTAAGTACAAAGTTATGCACTAATATTGGTTACTGAAAAGTGTGTTTGTCCATGTCTGTGTGTGTACGTGTTCCACTAATATCACTAATACCTTCCACAGTCCTGATTTTTTCTAAAGTCAGATTCAGATTTCTCATTTTTTAGCTCTGCTGGTATCATCTCATGGAAACTACCCAAATCAATCACTTTGATACTTGCTAGGTACCGTACTCATCTGACTTACTGTGACTGTTTTGGATCATTGTTTGACTTTTCCGATTAGCGTTAATAGAATTTGTATAACACAGAGTGGAAATCGACCACCATGAATATGTTGTGAATGTGTAATAGATCATGTTAACCGTGCGTGAATTATATGCTTTGACAATGACCATGAATGACAGTAAATAGTCATTTCATATTTTGTTTACATTTCAAAATTTGCTAATTACCAGTTCTAAAAAATTAATGAACACATTCAACAATGGGAGTTAATGATGAAGGTTTTAATTTAGACAGTGTTCCTACAAGCTTTAATAATTTTAACCTTGTAAATTCTGGTGGTACGTAATTAATATTCTAATAAAATGTGCATATTTTTTGTGACCATTTCTGTTTTTAGCTCCGCTGTCGACTTTGTCAGTGTCAACTTTGTAGCTCCGCTGTCGACTTATTATATGAGTGATTGTCTGCCGTCGTCCGTGTCAATGTTTTACTTTTTCGACTTCTTCTTGACAACTACAAGCCTGAATGCTTTGATACTTGGTGTATATGTAATTTGGGTAGACCTCTCTCAGATTTGTTCATTTCATGATGATATCTTCCATTCTCTAATTTTGGTAAATATTTTTGTCATTTTTGGTAAAAAGTGATATTTTCAACTTCTTGTTGAAAACCGCAAGTCCAATTGCTTTGATATTACATATATAGGTACTACATGTGGACCTCTCTCAGATTTGTTCGTTTTGTAATGATATCTTCAATTACTTAAATTTGATGGTTATTTTTGTCATTTTTGTCGAAAAGTGATATTTTTTGAATTCTTGTTGAAAACATCAAGTCCCGTTGCTTTGATACTATACGAATTGTTCATTTTCTAATGATATCTTCTGTTCTTTTATTGTAATGTGCATTGCTAACAGCGGAACTATCTCAGCCGATAGGCTGCTCGTTTAATCTCATATTTGGCCTATTACAAGCACATCTTCTCAAATGTAAATTTCAAATACAAGTCTATGGTGAAAATAAGACATATTGAACTGAAAAATGCGCAGTTTTTCTTCCATTGGGGGTAATGTACGCCAATTGCCAGATACATCTCCAATCAATGGTATCACTCACATACACAGTTGCTTTATATTTAGACATGGATATTGGAGTTTCAAAATGTTTTTCAACTAATAACTTAAAAATATCTCTTGTTTTACCACCAACAACTGTATCATTTATTTTTTCAGTTAAATTCCCATTGATATTTCCAGCAACTTATTTGGACCAATAAGCTGGAATTGCATGCAGAATACCATTAAAAGTTACAAAATCTGTCTTAATTGTGTATTTCTCTATAAATTGTTCATATGACATAAAATTACCATCTATATTTAATAATAAACGTTGTTACCCCATTATTTAGTCAGTGTAAATAACACACTGGTTTTCCACCAATTAAAATGTATCTATTATTCCACAATATTTCTGATTTGACCTCATTTGAATTACTGTGTGGGCCATGACAGAATAGTTCATAACAAAAACTTATAATTTCAGAATAAAAAGCTGGTAAAGAAAAAAGCATTTTGTCAGGATCATAATTACATCTCAATAAAAATTTCAAGCCCCCATATCTACTAAAATAGCTCCTTGGAATAACTCAAAGATAATAATAACTACATGATTCATTTCTTTCTATTATCCTTATAGCCCAAGCTAATTTGAATGCTTTGTTTAACAACTCTAAATCGGTTAGGTTAATATTTAACAGTGGCAATTTGCAGGTGAGTCTAACTCCACTTACTTGTATGATACCAAACTCTTGTTTGGGGCCCAACTGTCACCAGAAATTTTCCATCGTGCACCACATGATGGCTAGACGAGGTTTCCCAGCAATGGTTGTGTACCTTGACGATTTCTCAGTCATCACTCCAGACTATGCATCGTGTATTTTTGCACTCAATACCCTTTATCACACTCCTTTGTCGACTGGGGTCTAGTATCGCGTGGCATAAGTTGGTGGGGCCCTCCCAGAAATTCTCGGAATTAATATTGACACTAATAACCTTATTTTACAGCTTCCGATGCAGAAGCTTGCTGAATTGCATTCTTTACTTGTTTATTTTGCTTCTAGGAAACTTGCTAGCCGCCGCCAGCTTGAGTCCCTTGCTGGGAAGCTTGCCTGAGCATGCCAGGTTGTGAAAGGGGGTAGAACTTTCCTCCGGCACATTTTAAATGAACTTCACAACTTTCCCATGCCCTCCCATGAGTTAATTTTGTCTTTCGCTTTTAAGCTGAACATAGCTTGGTGGTTGAGATACATGGCGTTATGGCACACATAGATTTGTTGACCACAGCCCTATCACCAGTGTTCATATTGATGTATCTAATCTGGTCTCTGGCATTTACTATGATGGGGACTGGCAACACACCTCATGGCAGCATGACTGGCCTGCTGCCGCTAATTTGCACTTTATCACAAAAAGGCTTTATCTGTTGTGCTAGCAGCTAAGCGTTGGGGCCATAAATGGCAGGACCATACTATTTTGATCTATACGGATAGTCGAGTTGCTATGGCAATGATTAACCATGGCACGTCTAGAAACCCTATAGTTATGTCTGCCCTACGTGAGTTTTTCTGGATTTTGGTCTTTAATTTTCACATTCAGGCAACTTTAGCACAGCAGGGTATGTGTCCCCATACTGTCCACGCTTCACTCCCATATGTTTCATAAAACTCTCTCTTCCCTCACTCCCCAGATCCAGAATTATGCAAACTCGAACACGAACTGGACCTGGAAGTTGCCTTCTACAGAAGCCACACATTTGCCAACTCTACCAAGTCGTCATATGCCACCCATCGCAGGGCCTACTTAAACTTTTACTCACAATTTGGATACTGCCTGGTTACTTCATTGTAACTTCTTGCTTTCCTCACTTTTTGTAGGCCTAGCAAGAGTCAAGAGCATGACCTTGCATAGGAAGCTCCCAATCACCTCAGGCATCCTGCTGGATATCCATGCCCAGCTGGACCTGTCCTTGTGCAAGGACAAGGTTTTCTGGGCAGTTTGCCTAACCTTGTTCTTTGGCCTTCTTCAAATATCCTCTCTACTTCTTCTCGTCAATTTACCGTCGTCGCACCCGAGGTGACTTATTGAGTTTCCCGTGGGAGCTTGCAATTTTGGTGAGATGGTCGAAAACCATTCAGACCAAGGAACGGACAGTTCTTTTGCCACTACCGGTCTTGCGGCATCACCCTCTCTGCCTCGGTCCCACCATCGTCCCCTGACTTCCTTGTTCCTGGCTCTATCCCACCCATGATTCTTTCTGCAATTACGTTCTCACAACCCCTGTCCTTTTTATTAAATCCACTGGTTCCCAGTTTCTAACGTGCTGGGGCTTCATGGGCATTGCATTGTGGCATTCCAGCAGAGATGATATAGTTGTTAGGGGACTGGCAGAGTGAGACTTTCCGTAACTATCTTCACCCATCTCTGCTATCCAGGGTCCATACTATCGATCAATTTGCCACAGCCCTACCTTCTACAGGTACTTCTACCTGAATCCTGTTGCACTTTGTGCTCACAAGTGTCCAGGGTATTTGGTGTTTTAGTTTGTTTTCATTTGTTGTGTTTTAGTACTAGTCTTAGTTTGCCAGTGTTTGGCCATATTTCAGCAACCTTGAGGTTGCCATGGCAACAGATTTATTCAGCAGTGTCCTTTTATTGGCCCCCTAGTTTTGTTATTTAGAATAAACCTACCCCTATTGGATCACATACACTTGTGTGTGATTGTGCGTCTTTATTCTCCCCCTTGTGGTATGCAGCCCTATCGCAACCTGGATTTAAAGTCATGCGCAAACCACCATAATCAATATCCCCAATTAAGTTTTTTCTTTATATATGGTGTCTTTACCCGTTCCACAGAAAATCAAATAACCTAGCCTGGGCTTAGGACACGTATTTTGGCGGAATAAAAATGGAGTTCATTACAAAGAGCAGATTAGTAGCCCCAAAAACCTTTGCAAGTGTAATTCTGCCACCAATAGTCAATTCACGTGACTTCCATATGCCAAGTTTTATATTAATTTTTTTTAAATTGCTGTTGCTAGTGAGGTGGTAAAGTAATTACTAGGAGAGTGATTAACAGCTCTGTCCATCTGTAATACCTGTGATATGTGGTGCTGGTTTCCTATATAGTTGGATTGTGCAAGGTATGTACGACCTAGAAAATATGCCATATGCGAGTAACAATTTGTAAAATGTATAATTTGCGAGTGGCAAAAAGGCCATGGTAAATATTTGATTTTACTATGATAAAACACATTTGAACGTACGTTAATTATCATACACAAGCAAATCCAGCCGTTGATCAAACTGGCATTTCTGTAGTACCAAGGTCCCATACGCATTCTAACGGATAATGTTTACTACTCACAAATGACTCATTTCACACCTCGCATACACCCGTTTTCCCGGCCTTTGTTTTACCACTCGTAAACAACACATTTGACCCCTCGCATAGGACTTTTTTGCCACTCGCAAATGATACATTTTACTACTCGCATATGCCGTTTTTACCACTGGCATATGGCATATTTTGCTACTTGCGACTCGCAAATTGTTACTCGCATATGGCATATTTTCTAGGTCGTACATACCTCATTGTGCCTGTAGTTGCATTTGTGTCAGAAAGTGGACTTGATGGTTATCTGTATAGTTGATGTACGACTGTGGTTGTAATTGGGTTGAGCTGGTACTATTGCCATGACCATCCAGCTTTCTAGTATTTGTACCAATTGTTGGTGGCTGCCTCAGTGATTGACGATCTATCTTGTTAGTGTTACCCATGGTTTGCTGTTTTCCACTGAACGGTGGTAGCCAGATAACTCACGTTGTTGTTTTGGTGGCTGTTGGGGTCTTCCAGCTAGTGGTGTCATATTGTTAGTTGGTGGGATGGTCAGCTGGTAGTCTGGTTGAATATTGATTCGTGTGTCACTTTGGTCTGTCATGTGTGTACTAAGCAAAGTATTGTGTGCCATATTTGTATACGTGTCAAGGAATGTGTGGGCAATGAACAAAAAGTGATAAAAAAAAATTATTGTAACGACAGTACCGGTAAGACTACTCTAAATTGACTCACTAGTGTCAATACACAATGCTCCATAAAATGCACAATAAAGCAACTCACTACTCTCTCAGACAGAAAAAAGGTAAAAATAGGTAAAAATTACACAAATCTTGGCTTTTTCATAAATAAAATCACCTCAATAATTCTAAATAAAATATCATAAAACTCCAAAAAAAAAAAAAAAAAAAAAAAAATTAAAATAAGATATAGCTGAGATACCTGATATATATGATACACGGTCAGTAACTGTACACACTGATGGCTTAGACAGTGTGATAGTAGGCTACAACTATTCAGGCTTGTAATGATTGACATGTCTAATATGTCTAATATGTTTCAACCATCTGAAGACAGGCTAATTAACATATCAACTGAGACCACGGAAACCACACACACTCCGTGAAACGGCTGCTCCACCCACCGTATGACGTATATGCAAATTTACAAGCCAGAATCAAGCAAGCAAGTCTAACCTTTTCAGTTTAGTCACGGCTTTGGGTTTTCAAAATAACCACTATCACTCAGTGCTTGGAAACGGAAATTCACACAGTTCAGGAATGATTGGATACAGGTAACATCAGTATGCAATACACCATAAGGCATTAACTTCGAGCAGAACCATCACGTCGAGGTCACTAATGTGGCGGACCGTACGACACTCTCACTGCAACACGGCCCTCGCTGTCCCGTAAAGTATGGCGGGTGGAGCGTGGAAATAAAAATAATACAAATGTTTGGCAGGACTCCAGAAGACGTACCTACACTTTATGCAATTTTTTTTTAATTATGCTAATTTATTCATGACGTAGCAGTTTCTGTGCTCATGAATATTCATTAATTTGTGGGTCAATACATTTTAAAAGGGGCGATATATTATTTTTGGGGGAAGAGTTAGAAAGGGGGATCAGTAATCATTAGGGGGTCAATACAAAAGACGGGACCCATTTGGAGAGCAGCCATGCTCCTCATGTCTGTTGTTGCACGTGACCTACAGCTGTTAACTGTGTTTGTTCTTCATCGACTTCGACTGGCTTCCATGTGAGGTAGTATTCTTGTGTTCTGTCTTCACTAGCATTCAAAAATCTAACTAAACATACTGAATTCGAACCAGCGATCGCTCACATTGCTGGCATAGTACAAATCAACTGAGCTATGTGGGTAGTCATGCAAATTGAATAATTTGTTGTCATATTTAGTTGTCACTATGTAGAGAACTGACCCACAAGACAACAATGGATTGACTGGTTGTGTTTTCATTTGATAAGAGTATATAGTGTGTATATATATAGAAATACAACATATTTCTATTATTGAGTTACAATTGTCCAAAAAATTGGCAATTTTGTGTTTTTACTTGTGTAAACTATATGCATGCCATAACCCGTTAGTGTACATTTTGCCAATTGGGTGTTTGCCATTTGCGTTGCCCATACCTGACCCGACCCTAACCCTAATGCCAAGACACGTTCCTGTTAATAATTCCGTTGCCCATACCTGACCCGACCCTAAACCTAATGCCAAGACACGTTCCTGTTTATATTTGCTCAATACTGATACTCTGTTGTGCACTGTCTGCGGGTAAGTTGCATTGATGTCAACTGATTAAACAAGTCGCGTTTAAGTAATTTCCACTATTAACAAGTGGTTAAATTGTGACAATAAATGTGTGGACAAATAATTGAGATTAATTTTGGTGTAGACAACTCGTTTAATTATTTTACACCATTACAAGTTGTTAAAGTGAGAGAATAAATTTCTCAACCAATATTTAATACTTTAATAGTTTGGTGTAAACAACTCACGTTTGATTAATTCCCACAATTACAGGCTGTTAAATTAAAAGAATAAATGTGTGGACAAATATTTTAGACTTATTTTGGTGTAGACAGCTCTCGTTTGATTAATTCCCACAATTACAAGTTGTTAAATTGAGAGAATAAGTGTGCGGACAAATATTTTAGACTTATTTTGGTGTAGACAGCTCTCGTTTGATTAATTCCCACAATTACAGGCTGTTAAATTGAGAGAATGAATGTGCGGACAAATATTTAATACTTATTTTGGTGTAGACAGCTCTTGTTTGATTAATTCCCACAATTACAAGTTGTTAAATTGAGAGAATAAGTGTGCGGACAAATATTTTAGACTTATTTTGGTGTAGACAGCTCTTGTTTGATTAATTCCCACAATTACAAGTTGTTAAATTGAGAGAATAAATGTGCGGACAAATATTTTAGACTTATTTTGGTGTAGACAGCTCTCGTTTAATTATTTTACACCATTACAAGTTGTTAAATTGAGAGAATAAATGTGCGGACAAATATTTTAGACTTATTTTGGTGTAGACAGCTCTCATTTGATTAATTCCCACAATTACAAGTTGTTAAATTGAGAGAATAAGTGTGCGGACAAATATTTTAGACTTATTTTGGTGTAGACAGCTCTCGTTTAATTATTTTACACCATTACAAGTTGTTAAATTGAGAGAATAAATGTGCGGACAAATATTTTAGACTTATTTTGGTGTAGACAGCTCTCATTTGATTAATTCCCACAATTACAAATTGTTAAATTGAGAGAATGAATGTGCGGACAAATATTTTAGCCTTATTTTGGTGTAGACAGCTCTCGTTTGATTAATTCCCACAATTACAGGCTGTTAAATTGAGAGAATGAATGTGCGGACAAATATTTAATACTTATTTTGGTGTAGACAGCTCTTGTTTGATTAATTCCCACAATTACAAGTTGTTAAATTGGGAGAATAAGTGTGCGGACAAATATTTTAGACTTATTTTGGTGTAGACAGCTCTTGTTTGATTAATTCCCACAATTACAAGTTGTTAAATTGAGAGAATAAATGTGCGGACAAATATTTTAGACTTATTTTGGTGTAGACAGCTCTCGTTTAATTATTTTACACCATTACAAGTTGTTAAATTGAGAGAATAAATGTGCAGACAAATATTTTAGACTTATTTTGGTGTAGACAGCTCTCATTTGATTAATTCCCACAATTACAAATTGTTAAATTGAGAGAATGAATGTGCGGACAAATATTTAATACTTATTTTGGTGTAGACAGCTCTCGTTTAATTATTTTACACCATTACAAGTTGTTAAATTGAGAGAATAAGTGTGCGGACAAATATTTTAGGCTTATTTTGGTGTAGACAACTCTCATTTAATAATTTTACACCATTACAAGTTGTTAAATTGAGAGAATAAATGTATGGACAAGCATTTGAAACTTATTTTGGTGTAGACAACTCTCATTTGATTAATTCCAACAATTACAAGTTCTTAAATTGACAGAATGAATGTATGGACAAATATTGACCATTATATTTGTGAGTAAATACCTGTTGTTTAATTAATTTACACCTCTACAAGGTTGTTAAATTGAGAGAATAAATGTGTGGATAAATATTTGATACTTATTTAGGTGTAAGAACTCGTGTTTGACCAACTTCCACCATCGCAAGTTGTTAAAATAATGAAATAAATATACTGGTATCATTGGATATTTGATTTAATTGTGAAACTTTCTAACAAAATGTTAACTGCTGGCTTCGAACCTTCAATCTACAATTCCGCAGACATAGTATAAATTCCACAACACCACAGAAGATATTCGTCTGTTGCCTGAATTGTTTTCGTAATATAGGGAACGCCATCGACACTTTAACAAAACTTACCTTGACTTGGGTCTTGTTTATTTATCTCTTGTGACTGGAAACTGTTGAAGAAATTGCTCATCGTCCAGTTTAAGACATAAGTTATTTTATTATTTATTCATTCAGTTTTGTATGGTGGAGTTTTGTGAGGTTTATTATTTTTTCGCGACGTTCTTTGCTTACTTGTTTACGGTTTGAGAGATTTCAGTTTATTTGATTTACGTTTTTACGGTAGCTCTGAGCGGGGCTCGAACCCACTGTCTTTTCAAGCTAATTTTGTTTTATTTTGATGGCACGCTTGTGTACCACGCCACGACGTTGGTCGTTAAGTGGTGTTCATTTTTCTAACTACTCCAGTGTTCCGATGAGTTGAACGGAAAAGCCAAAACGATTGCTCGTTTCTGATTGCTTCGGTTCTGGAGAGTGTGTATCTAGTGTGATTCGAACCCATGTCGTTTGTATTGAGCGTTTTTTTATTTCCCATGTTGGCTACGCCGTAATATGCAACCACTTTCCCGTTTTATTGTGATTTTGAGAGTGTTTAATGATGTCTTCCTCGCCCGTCACGCCATGACCCAGTTTCAACCACACGGCCATTTTGCAACAAGTGCGTGACCCTCGGCGTCACCCGACTGACTATATGATCGTTATGATCAACTGTTAAGCTAGGATTTATTACCGTTATTATCATTATATTGTCACATGATTTGTTTTACCTTATGTGCAATGTCTTAAGTATCTTTATTGTTATTTGTATACATTTGTATACCAATTCCTATATACCGAGGAAACGACCCCGATTGAAGGTCATGTATTTTGTGACGTCACCAATTCGTGTGTAGGTACGGCTTCTAGATCCGTGCCCAAATGTTTCGCTGCAGGATAACTTTATTCCAGTGCCTATTGTATTTTCAGAAGTAGGTGCTGTGTCAAAAGTCAAGTAAAAACCAAGATCAGAGATACTTCAATGTTTATGCCACATGTTGAGTATAAATAAAACTGACATCACATAAAAATCTCGCAAAAGAGGGCGACATACATTGTTGTATTGTACTGATCAAAAAGTATTATACCAAGCTTTTAATTACGTTACAACAAGACACAATTTAACAAAGAACAAAAATTAAAGATTTTTGCTAATAATTGAGATGTCACTTAACAATGTTGATAATACTTTTATGAACAATTGTATATTTTTAGTTCTAGCATTTTTTGTGCATCACGTTATTATCATTTCTCATGTTTCTTAATTGTTATTAATGAACTTGTTTAATATGCAGGTGACTCTACCGAGACAATTGAATCAGCCTATGTAGACGCTATTGCAAGTACAATGAAAGTGAAACCACAAAGTAAGTTAAATTGATTGACCTAGTATGTTATTAGTTTACTGTTATTGGTTTGCTATCCATAACTGATAGACTCTTAGTAGTAATTTTATATACAACTTTTCGTGTGTGTGTTTATGGCAGACTTTTTGTGCCTCTTCGTGAAGTTGTATTGCAAAATTGGCAGCAAATAAATTTTGTGATCACTCAAATTGTGTTGAGTAATTATTTTGACCATTCTATTCACATAATGAATGTATGATAGTTGTATCTTTCAAGAGAAACTCCAGACAATAAACTGTGCTTTGTCATTTAATCTATGGCTCTTTATATTGTATTTTATTATTGTGTGAGACATGAAATTGAACACAGCGCCCTCTTGAGACGATTTTTGGTAATTTTGAGATTTTTCTGTGAAATGATTTTTCTGACATTGTAAAGTGCCCTGTTGTTGTAATTTCATATCTTTGATAATGCAATGCTTGGATTTAATACTATTTTTATCGGAGAACAATTTCTTTATTTACTTTCTTTTGACCGGTCAAAGGTCATGTTTCAGCATCCGTCCATTTTTAATGTTGTCTTCTGCTAGGTTCGCGGAAGATTCTTCTTCTTTTCTGAGTTAATTTTGGCGATCAATCATTCATTTTGATGCCAATGTCACTGGTAAGCAATGTATTTTATATTGTATTTTCTTCAGCATTGTATTTCATGTTTTTTACGAGAAATTCACATTTCAAGTTTGTTGACAAATTTTATACATGGCGTCTATGGACAGTTATAGGCTGCAAGATTTATTGAAATTTGTTATTGTTCTTTATGATATAGAACAAGATACTTATGCACTCCTGATGACATTTGAGTGATACTTGATGCATTTTCTAACCACGCACTTTATGATTTCATATTTTATGACTGTTTTGATGTAAATTTGATTTAGTGTATAATTTATGCATTTCCATCTCGTGCCTAGACTGTTAGCTGAAACTGAACTACACTATTTGATTGAAGCTGTTTACAGTGGCGGTTGTCTAGACTGAGTCAGGGTATGTTTTGATTGTGTACTTTTTGTGGGATTATTTATATAAATGTTTACTTGTTTACTTTATTTACATATTTATAGTATTGTTAACCATTGTGAACCATACAATATATTTTCTAGTGAGGTTAATTACTTTTTGTGTTATTCTGATGTTGTCAACAGCATATAAACACCTTGTTTATATTGTTGACAATATTGACGGCCTATTTGACATAGCATTGAATGATAATGTGCCTCTGAGATGTGTATATTTATGTATTTATGTTGTGTACATTTATGAATATTTATGTATTTATGTTGTGTATACTGATTTGTATTATTTATTTATTATACAGGTTTTTGTTTTTGCTTTTGTTTACACTGGTCCAGAAATAAAAAGAACAGGACATTGCATTAAACTCTACCATCTTGTTTGTGTAATATTTTTGGCGTTACATCATGGCGTAGTCGGCAGGATTTCTGCACCGTGTTATTAAAAACCCTGACTGTTGACGTGAGGACTAACTGTGAAGATCGCAACTGTGTTTCTACTAATGTGAAGTAAGAAAATATACTTACCGTCCATTTCACCGTTGAATGGTGTGAATTATCCAAGAGTACGGAAGATCAACATTGACACTTGTCAGAATTATTTTGTTTTAGTAACAGTGTGATACTCACATGCGTAGTTGTATATAGACAGGTCTTATATTTTATATTGTACATCTATTTCACTTGTATCTCTGTGATTTTTGTCTAAAATCATTTGCATGGTCCCATATTGAACTGTTATTGTATGATCAATTCTGAGTGTACAGCTAATTTCTTATTGATTGTATTGTATACTGATGCATGCTTGTAAACTGTGTTGATTATTATATGAATTAACATGTCTGACTCAGACACTGAGCAGGAGGTACAAGCTTTAAAGTTGAAGATCCAACAGCTGGAGTCAGTTGTGACGGAAAGAGATGAAGCAGCTGCCCGTGCGATTGCTGAAGCTGAAGTGTCAGATAGAGAAGTGAAACGTCTGGTTGCAGAACTGAGATTGAAACCCAATGTAGAGGTCAGTTCTCCCCCTGTGAATAGTAGTAGTACTGGTCGCATGGTGTATGTTGCCCCCAGCAGGAAACTTGACCGCTTCAGAGGCAAACCAGAAACAGATAGTGATCTGACGGTAAATGACTGGATCGAGGATGCCCAAGCTATTATTACATCCAGAGGTCTTAATGCAGGTGAAAGTGCGAGTTTCCTCATCGAACATCTAGGTGGTAAGGCCAGACACGAAATACTGGGAAGAAATGAAAAACAGTACGATGCCCAAAAGATATTTGCTGTACTGTCAAGAGTCTTTGGTGATGGAGATAGTTTGGCCCAGCTTCAACAACGATTTTATTCTTACAAGCAAACCGATGGCGAAGATCTCATTTCCTGTTCCCTAGAATTGGTTAATTTGTATGACCGTATGGTACAACTTGATCCATCCTTTAAATTTGGCAGAGATATTCAGCTGAAAAATCGTTTGTCTGAAGCTGTGTCTGATGAGAGTCTGAAAATGGAGTTGCGTAGACTGAATAGTGACCAGCCTGAGCTTAGTTTCTTTGACACACGTGACCGTGTTATGGAGCTGATTGGACAGCGAGGCAAATTTAAAGTAAAGCACAGTGCTGCTGTTCGAGAGGTCAAAGTTGAAGATGACTACCGTGAATTGATCTTGAAGCAGGGTGAACAAATAGCTGCATTACAGAAACAGTTAGAGTCACACATATCCTCTCAGACCAAGCCTGTGAATAGAAAACCTGTTGTTGCACCAGATGGTAAGAGGCACTGTTGGACTTGCGGATCCACAAACCACTTACGCTGTGATTGTCCTGATAAGAAGCCACGCCGCAGAGAGAATGTACCTAAGTCACCAAGTTTAAACTAGTTAAACCTACTGCTGAGAGCCGTGTGGTGGGTGAAACAGTTGATGGAGGCTCAGTTATAAGCAAGATTGTTGGAGATTGTCCAGAAGTTGTTGCCAAGTTTGCAGGGACAGCAATAGCATGTTTGATTGACACTGGTGCTGAGGTGTCTACAGTGACTGAACAATTTTTCAGTGAGCACCTCGCTCACGCGGAAAAACTACAGGATGTCACTGCATACATCAAGATTACTGGTTCCCAGGGCCTGGAAATCCCCTACTCCGGCTATGTAGAACTTCCTGTGACATTGTTTAACCACACTTTCCATAAATTAGGTTTTTTAGTTGTGCGTGATCCAATAAATACTCCTATTGAATCACGCAAGCGCAGGATACCAGGTGTTTTAGGTTCTAATGTTTTCAGAGATATGAGAATGGTACTTATAGATAAGCATGGTGAGCAGTTTGTTGAGAAATTAAGTGAGAAGCTGAGACCTGATGAAGTTAAACTTTTGCATATATTGGAGGCTTACAAAACTACAGTCGTGAATCAGGAGACTTGTGTTGTGGAGCCTGAAGTTAGACATGTCAGAGTTGCTGGAAAAAAATCGGTGTTACTGCCTGCTAGATCATTAAGCGTCATTGAAGGGTCAGTTCAACCCAGCCCAAAAGGTTGTGTGCATTATGCAATGCTTGAGAGACATACAGCCCATGCTACAGAACTGCAAAATGGAGTGACTGTTGCTACAGCTTATGTCACAATTGATGATAGTGGTAGAATTCCCATGCAGGTAGCAAATTTCAGCGATAATGATGTTTACTTACTCCCTCGTACTCCAGTTGGTGTGATTGAAACTGCTTCTGTGGAACCATCTATACAATTTCATACAGTAAATGTGAATGAAGTTCAAGTGTCAGAAGCTAATGTGAACACATCATTAGTGAACGAACTTGTTTCAAGAATGAAGGTTGACAAGATTAGTGATGCTGAACAGGTCAGATTAAACAGTCTAATTGTCAAACACTATGACAAATTTAGTAAGGATGAAGATGATATCGGTTACTGTGACCTGGTGAAACACAGAATAATAACCACTGACAACATACCAGTAAAGGTGCCGCATCGCAGAGTATCTCCACATCATTGGGAGGAAGTTCGCGAATACATACGCAAGTCATTGGACAGAGGCATCATACGTGAATCGTGCAGTCCCTATGCTTCACCAATAGTTCTTGTGAGGAAAAAGAATGGTAAGATGAGACTCTGTGTCGATTACCGTTCTTTAAATATGAAGACACACAAGGATGCATATCCACTCCCCAGAATAGAAGAGGCATTAGAGGCTCTAGGTGGTGCGAAGTATTTCTGCAGTTTAGATCTTGCCCATGGATTCAACCAACTTCCTGTTGCAGAAGAAGACATTGAAAAAACTGCTTTCCGTACTGGTACAGGTGGTTTATACGAGTATACTAGAATGCCCTTTGGCTTATGCAATGCCCCTGCCACCTTCATGAGACTAATGGACAAGGCTTTTGGTGACCTAAACTTTCAAACTCTTCTGGTGTACTTGGACGATATTCTTGTATTTGGGTCAACGTTCGATGAAACTCTCACCAGACTAGATACTGTGCTCACTCGTTTAGGTGAACTGAATCTTAAGGTTAAACCAGAGAAGTGCCATCTCTTTGGTACTAAAGTTCATTACTTGGGTCACATGGTTTCCAGTGAAGGTGTAGCCCCAGATCCTGAGAAGATCCGTGCTGTTCAAGAGTGGTCTAGACCTGAAACTGAACGAGAACTGAGAGGATTCCTTGGACTGAGTGGTTACTATCGAAGGTTTGTTCCAGGGTATGCCAAAATAGCTGCCCCGCTTCATAACTTACTGAAGAAGCCTGATGAATCTGAGAAAGTCTCAAAGACAAAAAGAAAGAGAAAGAAAAGTGCCAAGAACCATTTGTCAGTTGATGTCAAACAACATTGGGATGAATCCTGTGATGTAGCTTTCAATAATTTGAAAAAAGCACTAATTTCCCCTCCAGTCTTAGGTTATCCAGATTTCACTCTACCTTTGATACTTGAGACTGATGCAAGTTTCTTAGGCCTAGGTGCTGTACTTTCACAAAAACAAGGTGACCAGATAGTTGTACTGGCCTACGCTAGTAGAAGTCTAAAGCCAAATGAGAGGAATATGCAGAACTATTCAAGCATGAAGCTTGAATTATTAGCACTTTAATGGGCAGTGACAGAAAAAATTAGGGATCTGTTGATTGGTGCAGAGTTTGTGATTTATACGGATAACAATCCCCTGAGTTACTTACAAACAACTGCTAAGTTGGGAGCAACTGAGACGCGTTGGGCAGCAGAACTTGCACAGTTCCGGTTTACTACAAAATACCGCTCTGGTAAAAGTAACCAGAATGCTGATTCCCTGAGTAGAAAAACTAGCCATGGTAGCGAACCTCATACAATGTCTGTTAGACTGGAAGAGGTGAGAAGTAGCTGTTTTGCTGAATGTGCTCCAGACGTTAGTTTATCTACTGCACTACCTAACTCTCTCCGTATGAAGATTCAAAGTATGACTGCTACTGTGTTGCTCAATGAAATACGTGTGAAATCCAAGAAGGTCGAACCAAAAACCATCTCCACTTTACCATCCATATCAAAGGTCGACTTAGCCCAGATGCAGAAAGCAGATAATAACATTTCTAGATTGTGGTTTTATTGGCAGTCAAAACATCCACCCACAACACGTCAGCTGATGAAAGAGTCCAAACCAGTGAGAAAACTACTACGTTCTTGGAAACGCATCAGAGAAGACAATGGTGTACTCTATCGTATAGTACATGCTGATGGCACAGAAGTTAAACAACTGGTTTTGCCAGAGACTCTCCAGGACAAAGTGTTAAGTGCAATCCATGATGAGGCTGGACATCAGGCAGCTGAGAAAACAACAGCTTTAGCACGAACTAGATGTTATTGGCCAGAAATGGTTGTTCAAATTGCAGAGTATTGTTGTAAATGCTCACGATGTACTTTTGCCAAAGCAGGGAAGAGCCTTCACCCCACAATGGGATCCCTGACTGCAACTAAACCGCTAGAGGTACTTGCTATGGATTATACCGTCTTGGAGCCAAGTTCCACAGGTATCGAGAATGTACTTGTACTCACAGATGTATTCACTAAGTTTACACAAGCTATACCAACGCGAGACCAGAAAGCTACAACTGTGGCACGAGTGTTAGTTCGTGATTGGTTTGTCAGATTCGGTGTCCCACGAAGACTACACAGTGACCAAGGACGTAATTTTGAAAGTCAAATAGTGAGAGAGCTTTGTAAGGTATATGGCATTACTAAAAGTCGAACCACTGCATACCACCCAGAAGGGAACGGCCAATGTGAGCGCTTTAATCGGACCCTACACGATCGTTTACGTACCCTCTCTCCTGCCAAGAAACGCAAATGGCCAGATCAGTTACCTGAATTAGTCTATGCATATAATAGCACTCCTCATTCGTCTACTGGTTATACACCTCACTACTTGTTCTTTGGTAGGGAACCAGTACTCCCTATTGATTACCTACTCGGTAATGACACTGTAACGGAAGGTGATGCACAGATGGATGAATGGATTTCTGACCATCATAAGAAACTGACTGAAGCTTTCAAAATGGCCTCACTGAAGACAGAGAAGGAAGCTCTCAGAAGAAGAGTAGCAAATGACCGTAACGCTGATAAAACTGATCTACAGCTTGGTGCCCGTGTATTCCTGAAGAATAGAAGTGTGAAAGGCCGTAACAAAATCCAGGACAAATGGGACCCAGAACCGTACAGAGTGGTTGATCGGCTTGACACTGGAGGAAACACGTATGTAGTTGAACCTGTTAATGGAGACCTGCCAAGGAAGACGGTACATCGAGCAGAATTGTTAGACTCCAGAATCCTTGCAAAAGGCATGGAGATCAACGATGTTCCTGACAATATTGAGTCTTATGAGCTGTCTAGCAATAACTCTGATGACGAAGAGTACGATATTGGTGTGGATAGTAGGCAGTGGAACGAAATGTGCACCCTAAGTCCACAAGCTGTGTCCTTTACACCAAGGGAATCCACAGGAAATAGACAGGAACCTAGCGATTCAGAAAATGATCAACTGAGGTCTTCAGACAAAGCAGGGAAGCATCCATTTGAACAAACTGCAGGACATACCCATCCTGTAGAAACTCCTGTAGATTCACAACCATTGGTGACAGACGATGCTCCTGTCGTCCCCAGACGCACTACTCGTGCAGCTGCAGGACAACATTCTAACCCCCACCATTTGCCAAAATCTGCCATACAGGAAGCTACTGCCAACATACAACTTGACCCGACAGTGTTAGCTAGCCTTATACAGAGTAACAATAATATTACTCAGACTAATCTTTTGATGATGCAACTGTTTGCCCGAGATACCTAGTTCACTGATAGGCCCAAACATTGTATTTGTGATCTTTTGAATATTGTATTTGATAGTATTCAAACATTGTATTTGTGATCTTTTGAATATTGTATTTGATAGTATTCAAACATTGTATTTGTGATCTTTTGAATATTGTATTTGATAGTATTCAAACATTGTATTTGTGATCTTTTGAATATTGCATTTGATAGTATTCAAACATTGTATTTGTGATCTTTTGAATATTGTATTTGATAGTATTCAAACATTGTATTTGTGATCTTTTGAATATTGTATTTGATAGTATTCAAACATTGTATTTGTGATCTTTTGAATATTGTATTTGATAGTATTCAAACATTGTATTTGTGATCTTTTGAATATTGTATTTGATAGTATTCAAACATTGTATTTGTGATCTTTTGAATATTGTATTTGATAGTATTCAAACATTGTATTTGTGATCTTACAAGTGTTGTATTTTGAGTTCATTTTTCTGTCATATGACACCGTTTGTATTTCAAGATTGTATTTTGTTTTCATTTGCATAGTTGTTGAGACAACAACTTTAAGCAGGGAAGTGTGTGAGACATGAAATTGAACACAGCGCCCTCTTGAGACGATTTTTGGTAATTTTGAGATTTTTCTGTGAAATGATTTTTCTGACATTGTAAAGTGCCCTATTGTTGTAATTTCATATCTTTGATAATGCAATGCTTGGATTTAATACTATTTTTATCGGAGAACAATTTCTTTATTTACTTTCTTTTGACCGGTCAAAGGTCATGTTTCAGCATCCGTCCATTTTTAATGTTGTCTTCTGCTAGGTTCGCGGAAGATTCTTCTTCTTTTCTGAGTTAATTTTGGCGATCAATCATTCATTTTGATGCCAATGTCACTGGTAAGCAATGTATTTTATATTGTATTTTCTTCAGCATTGTATTTCATGTTTTTTACGAGAAATTCACATTTCAAGTTTGTTGACAAATTTTATACATGGCGTCTATGGACAGTTATAGGCTGCAAGATTTATTGAAATTTGTTATTGTTCTTTATGATATAGAACAAGATACTTATGCACTCCTGATGACATTTGAGTGATACTTGATGCATTTTCTAACCACGCACTTTATGATTTCATATTTTATGACTGTTTTGATGTAAATTTGATTTAGTGTATAATTTATGCATTTCCATCTCGTGCCTAGACTGTTAGCTGAAACTGAACTACACTATTTGATTGAAGCTGTTTACAGTGGCGGTTGTCTAGACTGAGTCAGGGTATGTTTTGATTGTGTACTTTTTGTGGGATTATTTATATAAATGTTTACTTGTTTACTTTATTTACATATTTATAGTATTGTTAACCATTGTGAACCATACAATATATTTTCTAGTGAGGTTAATTACTTTTTGTGTTATTCTGATGTTGTCAACAGCATATAAACACCTTGTTTATATTGTTGACAATATTGACGGCCTATTTGGCATAGCATTGAATGATAATGTGCCTCTGAGATGTGTATATTTATGTATTTATGTTGTGTACATTTATGAATATTTATGTATTTATGTTGTGTATACTGATTTGTATTATTTATTTATTATACAGGTTTTTGTTTTTGCTTTTGTTTACACTGGTCCAGAAATAAAAAGAACAGGACATTGCATTAAACTCTACCATCTTGTTTGTGTAATATTTTTGGCGTTACAATTGAAAAAATGTTAGTAATTTTTGCTAATAATTGAGATATCACTTACCAATATTGATAATACCTTTATGAACAATTGTATATTTTTAGTTCTAGCATATGTTGTACATCACGTTATTATCATTTCTCATGTTTCTTAATTGTTATTAATGAACTCCTTTAATCTGCAGATGACTCAACTGAGGCAATTGAATCAGCCCATACAGATGATACTGCAAGTACAATGGAAGTAGAACAACAACCACAAAGTAAGTTAAATTGACTGACCTAGTATGATATTAGTTATACTCTCAATTGTTTGCTATCCATAACTGATAAACTCTTAGTAGTAATGTTATACACACTGACACTTTTCATGTGTGTGTGTGTGTTTATGGCAGAATTTTTGTGCCTGTTCTTGAAGTGTAATGCAAAATTGTCAGCAAATATATTTTGTGATCACTGAAATTGTGTTGAGTAATTATGTTGACCATTCTATTCACATAATGAATGTATGATAGTTATTTCTTTCAAGAGAAACTCCAGACAATAAACTGTGTTTTGTCATTGAATCTATGACTCTTTATAATGTATTTTATTATTTAAAACATGTTCACGATCTCTACTCATAATTGAGATGTCACTTACCAATGTTGCAGTTGATAATAATTTTCTGAACAAATGAATATTTTCTAGCATATTCACATTATTATCATTGCTCATGTCTCCTAATTGTTATTAATGAACTCTTTTAATATGCAGATGACTCAACTGAGGCAATTGAATCAGAACGTACAGATGATATTACAAGTACAAGAGAAGTGGCACAACAACCACAAAGTAAGTTAAATTGACTGACCTAGTATGATATTAGTTTACTGTCAACCGTTTGCTATCTATAACTGAACTGATAAACTCTTAGTAGTAATTGTATACACACTGACACTGTGTGAGTTTGTGTGTGTGTGTTTGTTTGTGTGTACGCGTGTGTGCATGTGGTGTGTGTGTGTTTCCGTGCGTGCGTGTGCGTGTGTGCGTGTGTCCATTTATGGAGTTTTAATGAAAAATTGTCAGTAAATAAATTTTGGGATCAAAATTGTGTTGAGTAGTTATGTTGGTCATTCTATTCAGATATGAATATATGATAGTCATTACTTTTAAGAGACACTCCAGACAATAAAATTTACCTTTATTTTAGGGATTAACACTGTGTTTTGCATAAATCTGTGGCTCTTTATATTGTATTTTATTATTGAAAACATGTTTGTCATTTCTGATAATAATTGAGATATCGCTTACCAATTTTGATAATATTGTTATGAACAATTGTATATTTTTAGTTCTAGCATATTTTGTACATCATGTTATTATCATTGCTCATGTCTTTAATTGTTATTAATGAACTCTTTTAATCTGCAGATGACTCAACTGAGGCAATTGAATCAGTCCATACAGATCATATTGAAAGTACAATACCACAACAACAAGGTAAGTTAAATTTATAAACCTAGTTTGTTATTAGTTTATTATCAATAATCATTGAGTTATTAGTCCCTGTTCAAACGAGGTCATATTTCAGAACCCTGTGTACCAAATCTGTTCATTCTTTGAATGTTCCTAGTACTTTTTCTAGGACATATGTACATGTTTACTGATTCGATCCACGATTTTTTTTTGAAAATGTGGTATACCCTAAAAACCCTCAAATAAGAGCCACTTTGTAACACTTTCATTTCTGGGTGGTGCTTATTTGAGGTAACATGTTGACAACTTTGTAGCCAGTGGCTCTTAAACCAGGGTCATCAAACTCTTCATTGTGAAATAGGGAAGGGGATAGGCAAACACACACACAACCAAAATAGACAAGTAATTATTAATGATGTATCATTGCAATTAATTTATTCTGTAAAAATACTGTTATGGGAATAACAAATGTCAAATAAATACGACGATTCGACGTTTCATCGATAATGTGTAGCAATGCCTGAAGTCGGATTTGGTAGCACTTTCAGTGTCTGACCCTACACTCGAATCACTTGTACTTCCGTTGTACAATTGTTTACCAAGTTTGGTACGGCAAACTTTTTTCTTGAAAACTGGGAATAACTTGGGTGGCTGTGGCTGGCGTTGTGGTTGATTTGGTGACGATATAAAATAGTTTTGGATAGAATTGATCTGACCAGCAGCGACAGGAGAAGACATACTTGCAAAGCAAGCATGGAATGAATGAAGAAAATGATGCCCAATCACTTGTATTTATGGCAAAAACAATAAATAAAAACACGTTTTTCTATAGATTTTTACAGCTTGGGTACTTGGGCATTGTTTTAATTGCGCTAGACGTCTGACAGTACAGCTTTGGTTTATATTTCCTGTTTCATAATCAAGCCAGCTTATAATGATATGTTAATGATATTCACGTACTTCACAGTCCACGCAAACAGGGTCAAACTATAGCCCCACCCCTATATAACCAAATACGAAACGATACCGAGAAAGTAACAATTACATGTATTAAAAATAATTTCATGTGACCAATCGGAGAGACGAAATCATTCACGAAAGCCCAGGCCTGTTACAAGGCATTTTCTGATTGGTACAAGTTCAGATTATTTTCAATTCTCACAAATAGCTAATTTAAATATTTGGGTCAGCGGGTCACGTAGACTTCACTTTGCTGTAAGACAAGTTGATCGCGCAAATTTGTGGAACTAATCCATTCGACTTCAATTTTGATTATTTTCGGCAAGAGAGTCCTCTCCAAACTAATGCCAGTTATTTTGTTACTTCCCTGAAGATTTTGTCTCGAATCGCCCCAAAATGAACGTCTCAAATGAAATGCAAAAAATAACCCAAAATCACGATCAGCGAGAGTGGGCTGCGTAATCATTACATTCTCACAGTCGGAGCAGGGAGCTGTAATTTCATAATTTCATTACAGCTCCCTGGTCGGAGCTACGTCACGATCCCTCAAACGTTGCCAGGACCGGATTAACACCTGTTTTCCCCCACGCTAAGGAAAAAATCTTTTGTTTTCTGCTGACTTCCTGTTCCGGTCCGTCTGTGAGAATGTATTTTCGATACGATTTTCCGATAAAGGCGTTCTAAAATCGTGACGTTCTTTACTTGGTTATAAAGACAACATTGGCAATGAATATCTCAACGTGTCCTTCGGTGTTTCGGCAAAAAACATACTAGTAGTTACTATGAATAGTTTGTGAATTGGTCGATTGTGTGTCAGAAATATAAAATGGACAAGTTGACAGTCACATTCACGCTCTCAGTTCATTTCTTTCGTCTATCATTCTTCCGTTCTCAATTACACAGGGCATCAGGCAAGTTATGGAGATAATCTTTATTTGTCTCACACCTTCTATGGGGCAATAAACAATGCAGGGTGGAAGTGAGGCACGACAAGCTCGGTGTCTGCCTGATTGTAAACAACCTGGCGGCTGGCGCTTATTTCAGGGTTCTTATTGACAAAACCACTCAACTCTTGGTGGCTCTTAATGGAGGGTCAAATGTAACAAATTTTCACTGAGTGGCTCTTAATTGAGGGTGGCGCTTATTTGCGGGTTTTTACGGTATTATGCATTCTTTGTCCGTTTTTGCTCAAATTTGGTACATACATTATACATGTTAGTATACATGTCTATGATAATTCGTTTCACCATAAGACTGGACAATGGAATAATCATGGTAGACTGGCTGCCATATTGCTTTACAACCATACAACTATGTCTATGTACATGAGCCTGGACAAAGGAAAATTCAGTTTGGATGCAAAGAATGCATGAAAAGCATATCCTGTTTAATTTCTGGCCACGATATTGTAAGAGTTATTTAATACACCTAATTTCTGTTGATACTAGGCCAATCAATTATTCTCTCTCAAATTACTAACTATGCCTTTGATCCATATTACTTTATTTTTGGCATGAATAACATTTCCCCTAATTCCGACAGTTACTATTTCATTATTACTATGACTTGTATTTTGTACACCAAAATTAAAACATTGCTTGCTAACTTGCTTGCTGTTTGTTTTGAAAGCCCACCATTATAATAGAATTCTATCAATTTTACCTGGTTTCACAATGTCATAGATCTGTTTGTTTGGTAATAAGATATGCAAAAAATGTAGCCATTATACTGCATTTACATGCATCTTTCTATTACATACATATATATATATTATTATTAAGTGAGACATTGAACATGTAGTAGTTTGCACTTCATCATATATAATTTTTGTTTTTAATTGTATTCTACAGAAGCGGAACATACAGTTTCTAATAGGAGCAGTGAGAACTCTGGCAGTGCAAAACGTGAGGAACTTCATAATTATTTCAATGTGTTTAGACCCCTGTGTGCACCAAACACATACTGGGAACAATTGAGCTAAAGCCTGCCTCTGTGGATGTTTTTGTACATGTTCCTACGACCATTATATGAAGAGGCACTCGTCATGTTTCGTTGGCACAAATGTCTTTTGTTATCAATACAGTGTGTAATTTAATTTTCAAGAAATTTGAATATTGCTCAAGATAGGTAGAATTGATATTGGATGGTGGTGGTTGTCAGCAGCTTAAACTTTTTTTCATAAATGGGAGTGAAAAATATAAGATAATTTCCAGGTAAATGTAAATTGCCTGAGGCAGTGATGTTTTACGTGAGTTTATATCCCATATTTGTGAAAAACAATAATGGTAGTTTCAGTCAGGACTCTTTCTCAAGACTACTGAAGTAAAGAATTCAGTGTACATGGAGGTGTGCATACATTGAACATATAGGGTCCATAATGTTGGTGGCCACAACTTTCACAACTTACATATGTATCATCATTTTGGTTGGTGTTGAATGGCATGTATCTCCAGATTGTTATCTTGTATATGGTTGTAGGGCATGTAGTTCAATAGTGGCTGATTTTAAGTTGGTTTGCATTGCAATGAATCACAGTGTATCATAAGTGGTCCAAGCTAGCAGACTGAACAGAGTCGTCTCATCTCTATTCAATTGAATGGGGCTAATATGGATTAGGGCTCTTGAAATTTAGATTGGCTCACTGTTTTGGCAGCCATGTTTGTACTGGTGTATTCGACTTAAGTGTTGCATTTTGAGACTTGTGTATAGCTGTGTGCACACTTGTATGATATTGGATGTCAATGGTATTCCTCTATTCCTTGCCCTGAGATTAACTAATTTGGTACATTTATGTGCCAGCATATTGGGTTGTCACTATCTAAAGGTTTGAAAGAACATGCTCCCTTTTAAATATGTAAATTGTAAGTAATGTAAATAATTTGTTCTACTTTAAGCTGTGCCTCAAGACAGTCCCAAGTTTGAAAATATTGAAGTTGAAGTAAAAGGAGATGCAGCTAAAATTGAGCAGGTTGAAAAGAATAAAGAAGTATATATTAATAAACTCATGGAAAGATTGAAACACGTTAAAGACCCAGAAAAAGAAGACTTTTGCTTCACATTGTTTGATTTTGGTGGGCAAGAAATTTATTATATTTCACATCAGGTGAGTTGTATTATATAAAATGGAATTACAGAATTTATATTGTGGCGAATGTTGAGTGTGACAATTAAAGCCACTGCTAGGAATTTAGCAAAAAAAATAAAGGGGTCTACTGGAGTACTCTCTCCAATGCTGAGTAATCAAGTTGTAAGCCATTCTAGTACATATAGTCTTATACATGTTATACTGTTTTTAGCAGCTATTTTGTTGTACATGTGATTGATTGATCTGTCATTAAAGCTTTATGTCCATCAGCACTTTACTTGGATGGAGGGAGAATTGGCCATGAACACAGTCCACTGACAGCATTAGAACACAACACACTGCTCATTGGGATATTGCCAACGTGATTAGAAACCCATTGTTACACACTAGCAGATTTAAAATTTTGCCTCAAAACCTTCATCTGTCACCTCAGCGATTGTAAAATACTACTGTGAAAAAGCTTTCATCAACCAGTGTGGGGAGGAAGATTCACTGGTGATTCACTCTTCAGTTGTAGAGTACAAAAACAAAATACAACTCGCTGCTCCTTGTCACTCATTCGCAACATATTTTCCATGTTGTTTATTACCAATGAATTTGGAGAAGGCATGTGCAATTCCAACAGGGGTTGCAACTTTATTGAGCAAGGAAGTGATTATCAAATCCTTCTTTCTATGTTTATGTGTTTCCTTTCTCAAATGTAAAAGAGGACCATGAACCAGTGATGGGTGGGCGGGCGGGTGCATGGTGTGGGTGCGTGCGTGCGTGCGCGGGTGTGGGTGCGTGCGTGCGCGTGCGTGTGTGTGCACGTACTTGTGCATGTATATGTGCGTGCGCGTGCACGACTTATTCTCAAAAAAAGCCGAACCGTTTGACTCGATTTGTTGTGTATGGATGCCTTAATGAGTGTAGATGGTAATTTGTTCATGAGAAGTCGATCTGCCACAAAATTATGCAAATTAGGCGCCCAAAACTCAAACTGGTGTGTATGTACCTTGTGTTGACATCTACTAGATTTGTTCATCCCATGGCCATATCTTCAATTCTCTAATTTTGGCTAATATTTTTGTCATATTTTGTTAAAAATGAAATTTCAACTTTGGTGTTATGCATACATGTGTTTATTATTCCATTAACAACTTTGTGTGGATGTTTGGCGATATTTCATTTAAAAGTACAAATTTAAACGAAATTTAAGCTCTCTTTGATTCTAATTTTATTGAATATCTGTTATTTTTGTAAAAAAATCCACTTTTAGCATTATGTTTTATTGTCTCACTCACTGCCTTTTGGGGTATTTGTCATATACAGCACTAATCTTTTGTACAATAGCCGTTGGGCAACATGATATTGGTCTATTTTTCCGATATGCCAGCATGCAGGAACAAAAACAATATATGAGCAATTGTTATTGAACACTATTTTAGAGATGCTTCAAAATATAACTTATTTTTGTAGGTCTTTATGCAGGGTAAATTCCTGTACATAATTGTGACAGATATTTCCAAGAAATTGGATGAACCAGTTACTGATCAAGAAAGGCAAATGAATATTCATCTTGATCTGAAAACAGCAAGGGGTGAGTAGTTCATGAATACTATACCAGTATTTGTTATTGCTCATCATTCCACATGAATTTGACCTGGCCCAATTTACAAAGTTGATACATAATGGTGTACATTCACACATTATTTGTTTTTGTTGAAATGATAACCCTTAACAAATTTGCCATCACTTTCGTTCAAATAAACCACAAAGTATAAAATTTGATATATGACATATTTGAGTGTTGACAGGGTTGATTTCAAACTTGACAATGGTTCATTTTGTTTTGCGGTTTTAGATCTACTAAAGTCGACACAGCGCAGCTGTTCATATTACTGATTGTCTGTCGGCGGCGGCAGCGACGTCGTCAGCGTCAACTTTACAATTTCAACTTTTTCTTCAAAACCGCTAGTCGGAATGTTTTCAAATTTGGGATGGTTCTTTGTCAGATTTGTTCATTTCATGTCAAAATCTAAAATTCTCTATTTTTGGTGAATATTTTAGTCATTTTTGGTAAAAAGTGATATTTTCGACTTCTTGTAAAAAAACCTCAAGTCCGATTACTTTGATATTACATATATAGGTACTACATGTGGACCTTTCTCAGATTTGTTCATTTTGTAATGATATATTCAATTCTCTAATTTTGGTGAATATTTTTGTCATTTTTGGTAAAAAGTGATATTTTCGACTTCTTGTTAATAACCTCAAGTCTAATTGCTTTGATATTACATATATAGGTACTACATGTGGACCTCTCTCAGATTTGTTCATTTTGTAATAATATCTTTCATTCTCTAATTTTGGTGAATATTTTTGTCATTTTTGGTAAAAAGTGATATTTTCGACTTCTTGTTAATAACCTCAAGTCCAATTGCTTTGATATTACATATATAGGTACTACATGTGGACCTTACTCAGATTTGTTCATTTTGTAATAATATCTTTCATTCTCTAATTTTGGTGAATATTTTTGTCATTTTTGGTAAAAAGTGATATTTTTTTATATTGTTGAAAGCCGCAAGTCTGATTGCTTTGATACTATACATATTGTTCATTTTCTAATGATATCTTCTCTTCTTTAATTGTAATGTGCATTGCTAACAGCGGAGCTATCTCAGCCGACAGGCTGCTTGTTTAGGTGTCTTGTAGACACTCTTTTACTGATTCTGACAAGATGGCAATGATCAGTACATTAATGTAGTAATATTTACACTCAAGACTTAAATCCATAAAGCTGATTGAACACTATACACAGGGTGATTACAGATACACAATTGTGCAATTTGCTGTTAATGAAAAGCTAGTGACCATAATGTAAACATGCCTTCCCATTTCTATGCCAGATTTGTTTGATACTAATATGGCAAAACAGAATGGTTTGTATCAAAATGTCAAATTGTGGTGTTTTAATGAAATTTACTTGATATACTTCCTCCTTTGCATCATAAATATGTGATTTGCAAAATACACGTTGAACTGAATATAATATTCATTTGGTAATTAATCATTTTATTGAGTGCTTGATTCACTTGTTATATCATGTTTTTTTGTTTTGAATGCTGAGAAGTCATTTATGATTTACATAATTTGAAACAAAATTGTTTTCAATTCAAAAGTTAAAATTAATTAATATAACATTGAACAAGTATGTTATGAGTTATCTAAAATTGTTGATAATTTCTTATACATCAATATATATTTACTGTTGCTATTACTGTTTCTAAACATGATGTACATAACTACAAAGCTCTTTTCCCCTCATTTCTTTGCTTAGACTTTATTTTTTACTGGGCAAATACAATACTGACATATGCTACACACAGTGAAGATAATAAGTACCCGAAGATAGTAGTTATTGCAACTAAAGCAGATAAGATATCAAAGGTAATGTTATTAGTCCCTCCCTGTCGGACATAATCCAAAATAAAGGAGCTACTTTCCTTCGTTTATTAGTCACTGCAATTATCTATACTATATGTCAGATATTTGTCTAAGTTAGACAAAGTTGGTCTTATTACTGCCAGCCAGTTTCACCAGTATAAATTAATCCTAGCACCCACCTGGTGCACCTCCAGCGGTTATGGGTAATATGTGTAGAATATTCAGTTTCATTCCAAGTTCCCGACTGTGATGCGCCAGTAGTGTAAATAATTGGAGTGACTAATAATCAAGGGGGCTACCTGAAGCAGCACCTCCAGCATTGCAGTCACCCCAAGACCAACAGAAAGTCCAGTATCAAGACATTGTATGTGTGCTTGTGTATGTATGTGTGTGAGTGTGTGATAACAATGTTGTGACGACCTCAATTTAACTTTACACTGACTTGTGACAACAGGACCTACATTATGACAACTCTCACTATTTTCGTAATTTATATTAATATTTAATCAAATATTTTTATTCTATTTTTTACCTGACAATTTACCCAGTATAATTAATCCTACGTGTAGAATATTTAGTTTCATTCCAAGTTCTCTGAACGTGATGCGCCAGTAGTGTAAGTAATTGGAGTGACTAATAAACAATTGGGCTACCAGAATCAGCACCTCTAGCATTGCAATCACCCCAAGACCAACAGAAAGTCCAGTAGCAAGTCAGTGTGTGTGTGTGAATGTGTGTGTGTGTGTGTGTGTATGTGTGAGTGCGTGTGTGGTAACCCATCTGGAAAATACGCCACAACTCACTGGCAAATGCTGTTTTTTCTCTGCTTGGTATGCGTACATTTGATGCTGAGTACCCCTGGATGCAATTGTTCGCTTGAGTGTGCACACCGGCCACAGTCTGCTGCCCTTTTTGTTGTACCGTGAGCCAGATTCAACCATGGAGTTAAAATAGGGGAGACCGGTTTATCAGGTTTTTAGCTCTACTGTTGACTTTGTCAAATGGAGCTTATAATATGAGTGATTGTCTGTCGGCATTCCACGTCCATGTCAACATTTTAGTCTGAGGACTTATGTTTTGACCTACGTGCTTCTGTGCGTGCATGAGTCCAGACCTGGATCTTAGACATGCCTGGACCAATCAAAAATCTCACACATGCATCATACATGACAATTATACATATGCACATCAATTTGTTTCACGATCTGATTCAAGATGGCCGAATGGCAGCCATTTTTGTACTGCATAATCATCAAAATTAAGCATTTCTTGGCTGTTTACAGATGGATTTTGTTTGAACTTGGTATATACATTGGACATTATAGGACATTGATGCACATCATTTTTAGTCCCCGTTCGAATGTTGTCGTAGCCGTGTGTGCGTGCGTCTGTGATCACCTGTATCTCGAACATGCATGGACCGATTAAGTTCAAACTTCACTCATACATCACACATCATATGGGACATATGCACATGTCTTTTTTTTCATGATTCGATTAACGATAGCCGAATAGCAGCCATTTTAAGGCCAAAAATGCATCAAAATCGCACATTTTCACCATTCCGGACCCTGATCTCAGTTATGCATGGACGGATTTTGTTCAAATTTGGTACATACATTAAACATAATAGGACCTTGATGCACGTCTTTTTTTGGATGGGGTTTGAAATGGCCGACTGGCGGCCATTTTGTTTTAAAGAATTCAGTTCTGGATCCGTATCTGAGACATTCCTGGATTGCTCGAGTTCAAACTTCACACACACAAGGTACATCATGTCACAAATATGTATGTGCATTTGTTTCATGACCTCATTAACAATAGCCAAATGGCGGCCGCTTTAAGGCCGAAAATGCATTGAAATCGCACATTTTCAACATTCCGGACCCGGATCTCAGTTATGCATGGACGCATTTTGTTCAAATTTGGTACATACATTATACATAATAGGATCTTGATGCATGTCTTTTTTTTTTGGATCGGGTTTGAAATGGCCAACTGGCGGCCATTTTGTTTTAAAGAATTCAGTTCTGGATCCGTATCCGAGTCTGGATTGATCAAGTTCAAACTTCACACACACATGGTACATCATGTCACAAATAGATATGTGCATTTGTTTCATGATCCGCTTAACAATAGCTGAATGATGGCCATTTTAAGGCCGAAAATGCATCAAAATCACGTATTTTCACAACCGGATCTCAGTCATGCATGGATGGATTTTGTTCAGATTTAGTACAATGTGTTGTACATATGCAGGTGCATTTCGGATGAGACCACTGAAAGTGGTCTGAGATTTCGGTCATGATCTGCTTTGAATGTATATGTCACTCAAATGTGAACGGAACGGGGGACGTGTCATTGGCAATGACTTTTGTTTTTCAGATAAGATTCAAAATGGCTAACTGGCGGCCATTTTGTTTTTATTGAATGTGGTTCTAGTGCCATATCTTTGACTTGCTTTCAAATTTCAAATATTTATTACACATCATGTCATAGATATACAGGTATATTGGTTCGACGATCGTATTAAAAATGGCCGAATGGTGGCCATTTTTGTGCTAAAAAATCATCAAATATCAAGCATTTATGGATGGATTTTGTTCAAACTTGGTACATACATTAGACATTACAGGTTCATCATGCATGTTATTTTATTTTTCAGATTGAATTCAAAATGGCTGACTGGTGGCCATTTTGTTTTAATGAATGGGCTTCTAGAGCCATTTCTCTGACATGCTTTGACTGATTATGTTCAAATTTTATATATTCATTATTCATCATGTTATAGATGTATTTAAAATGGCTGATTTTGTTTTAATTAATGCTGTTCCAGATCAATATCTCTCAACGTGAACAAGTACTCGTTTGATGATCAGATACAAATTTCAGTCATTTAAATGTTAAACAATCATCATAATCACATTCCTGACATGGTTATATTCCAACTATATTACTATAAACTAATGGGGACTGTGCCATGCAGATCTTTTAAATAATCCACTGAAAGAGAAGCATATTCTTTGAAAATGAAATGTGCGAGTAGTCACTGAAGGAAAGTGTTGATGTGTTAACAATTCTGCATGTCAGTCAAAAATAGCACATTCCAACATGTTTAAGACGGTGGACTGCAAACTCAAGATTGCGGTCTTTTTACAACAATGATTTGGGTTTATAAAATATCAAAAACAAACTTATTTAGTATAATTCAGCATCTCCCAGTATCACAAAGTGTATACGTTTAATCACAATGTTCAAACTATTGTAAGTATATTTAACGACAGATTTAATATTGGGCCTAACAACTTTGAACCTTACCTAGTTTTTTGCTTAATTCATTCTATTGACATCTCCAAATATTCCCCACTGAAAACCAGTTTTACTGCTAGGTTAATTGTTTTATTAGTCCCCGTTTGGACGCAGTTCGAAAACGGGGACTTATGGATTGACCTGTGTGTGTATGTATGTGTGTGTGTGTGTGTGTGTCCAGACCTGTATCTTAGACATGCCTGGACCAATTACATTCAAACTTCACACATACATATGCACATTAATTTGCTTCACGATCTGATTCAAGATGGTCGAATGGCAGCCATTTTTCTACTGGAAAATCATCAAAAATCTAGCATTTTTGGCTGTTTACAGATGGGTTTTGTTCAAACTTGGTATATACATTGGACATTATGGGACCTTGATGCACATCATTTTTGTTTTCAGATAAGATTCAAAATAACAAACTGGAGGCCATTTTGTTTTAATGAATGTGGTTCTAGTGCCATATTTCTGACATGCTTTGACTGCTTATTAGTCCCCGTTCGGACGCAGTCCGAAAACGGGGACTTATGTTTTGCCCTGTGTGCGTCTGTCCGTCCGTCCGTCCGTGCATCCGTGCGTCCGTGATCACCTGTATCTCGAACATGCATGGACCGATTAAGTTCAAACTTCACTCATACATCACACATTATATGGGACATATGCACATGCATTTTTTTCATGATCTGATTAACGATGGCCGAATAGCGGCCATTTTAAGGCCGAAAATGCATCAAAATCGCACATTTTCACCATTCCGGACCCGGATCTCAGTTATGCATGGACGGATTTTGTTCAAATTTGGTACATACATTAAACATAATAGGACCTTGATGCACGTCATTTTTTTTTGGATCGGGTTCGAAATGGCCGTCTGGCGGCCATTTTGTTTTAAAGAATTCAGTTCTGGATCCGTATCCGAGACATGTCTGGATTGATCAAGTTCAAACTTCACACACACATGGTACATCATGTCACAAATATGTATGTGCATTTGTTTCATGATCTCATTAACGATAGCCAAATGGGGGCCGCTTTAAGGCCGAAAATGCATTGAAATCGCACATTTTCACCATTCCGGACCCAGATCTCAGTTATGCATGGACGGATTTCATTCAAATTTGGTACATACATTAAACATAATAGGACCTTGATGCGCGTCATTTTTTTTTTCGGATCAAGTTCGAAATAGCCGACTGGCGGCCATTTTGTTTTAAAGAATTCAGTTCTGGATCCGTATCCGAGACATGTCTGGATTGATCAAGTTCAAACTTCACACACACAAGGTACATCATGTCACAAATATGTATGTGCATTTGTTTCATGATCTCATTAACGATAGCCAAATGGGGGCCGCTTTAAGGCCGAAAATGCATTGAAATTGCACATTTTCACCATTCCGGACCCAGATCTCAGTTATGCATGGACGGATTTCATTCAAATTTGGTACATACATTAAACATAATAGGACCTTGATGCGCGTCATTTTTTTTTTCGGATCAAGTTCGAAATAGCCGACTGGCGGCCATTTTGTTTTAAAGAATTCAGTTCTGGATCCGTATCCGAGACATGTCTGGATTGATCAAGTTCAAACTTCACACACACATGGTACATCATGTCACAAATATGTATGTGCATTTGTTTCATGATCTCATTAACGATAGCCAAATGGGGGCCGCTTTAAGGCCGAAAATGCATTGAAATCGCACATTTTCACCATTCCGGACCCAGATCTCAGTTATGCATGGACGGATTTCATTCAAATTTGGTACATACATTAAACATAATAGGACCTTGATGCGCGTCATTTTTTTTTTCGGATCAAGTTCGAAATAGCCGACTGGCGGCCATTTTGTTTTAAAGAATTCAGTTCTGGATCCGTATCCCAGACATGTCTGGATTGATCAAGTTCAAACTTCACACACACAAGGTACATCATGTCACAAATATGTATGTGCATTTGTTTCATGATCTCATTAACGATAGCCAAATGGGGGCCGCTTTAAGGCCGAAAATGCATTGAAATCGCACATTTTCACCATTCCGGACCCGTATCTCAGTTATGCATGGATGGATTTTGTTCAAATTTGGTACATACATTAAACATAATAGGACCTTGATGCACGTCTTTTTTTTTCGGATCAAGTTCGAAATGGCCGACTGGCGGCCATTTTGTTAAAGAATTCAGTTCTGGATCCGTATCCAAGACATGTCTGGATTGATCAAGTTCAAACTTCACACACACATGGTACATCATGTCACAAATAGATATGTGCATTTGTTTCATGATCTGCTTAACAATAGCGGAATGATGGCCATTTTAAGGCCGAAAATGCATCAAAATCACGTATTTTCACAATTCCAGAACCGGATCTCAGTCATGCATGGATGGATTTTGTTCAGATTTAGCACAATGTGTTGTACATATGCAGGTGCATTTCGGTCATGATCTGCTTTGAATGTATATGTCACTCAAATATGAACGGAACGGGGACGTGTCATTGACAATGACTTGTATTGAAATTTGTAATATTCATTATTCATCATCTCATAGATATACAATATATATTGGTTTGACAATATGATCCAAAATGGCCGAATGGTGGCCATTTTTGTGCAAAAAATCATCAAAACTGGTTCTCGGTCATGTATGAATGGATTTCGTTCTAACTTGGTACATACATCAGACATTATGGGTTCCTGATGCACATTATTTTTTTTTTATTTTTCATTTTTTTCAGATCGGATTACTGACTAGCAGCCATTTTGTTTTAATGAATATGGTTCTAGTGCTATATATCTGATATGCTTTGACTGATGCTAACGTTTCATATTTATTCATTATACATCATGTTAGAGATATACAGATATATTGGTTTGACGATCCAATTCAAAATAGCCGACTGGTGGCCATTTTGTTTTAATTAATGCTGTTTCAGAGCATTATTTCTCGAAATGAACAAGTACTTGTACCACTGTAAAATACTTTATTTTCGCTGAAGAAATGATTCAATGAAAATAAAATCCAGCGGATATACCTTTTTTTCTATATTTTACATTCAACTTGTCAAAAATCAGTGAAAATACATACAAAACACCCAAAAAGTCTTTTCAGCAAAAATTAATTCCAGCTAAAATGAAGTATTCTACAGTATATTACTATAAACAAAGCTATATAACTTAGATTTGATAACTTATGGGAACTGTGACATGAATGGCTTGTTTATAGTAAAAAAACAAAAGAATCTGTATTACACACAGGCTTGTCTTGTGTGGTATGTATCTGCGTACCCTCAGAATGTACACGCAGATCAACATCCACACATTAATATTGTGACTACTTTGTGCCCACAAAACTAAACCGCAGATATGCTTTCGAGGCACATGGCTAACCAGGTCATATCTGAGACTACAAGAACCAGTGAAGGTTAAGGTCCATGGAGACCAAGTCATTGGTACCACAAATAAGCACATTCATTCGGCCGATGTTAACCGCCAAGAGGTTTTGCAAGTGCAACAAGAATTGAAAAGAAAAGCCACTGAAATAGAAGAGACTGCTCAACAAATCATTTCACAAGCTGTACAGTCTATATCTAAAGGTGTTTATCATCGCACAGCCTCCCCCTATTTAACATATTCATTGATGTATTAGACTATACAAGCAACCTGTTCGTGCTCCGCATCCTGTCTCGGCAAAGCTTGCAGAATTGATCATTCCAGAGGAGTACAAGGTAAATTATGTTGTCTATTTAAAATTACATGTATTACCAAATTATTATGAGTATGCATATCTTATCTATTATGATCACTTTCATTTAATTTTGGGAGAACTGGGAGAATATTAGAGCAACAAAAAAGCAACAATAACATGTTCAATAATTACTTTATTTATTTCAGTATACAAATGATGGTGAAGTTGTCCTTCAGTATGACAATCAACTCAGTGATCAGTGCCTGCTCATCTTTTTTCAACAGCCTAAAATATGAGAATTCCAAAAACTGGTTTGCTGATGGTACTTCAAAGGTAGTTCCTGAATTGTTTACATCATTCATTCGTCTACTGCTGTTAGAGTAATCCCATGTGTATATGCCCTATTTCCCAACAAGCAACAAGCTACCTCCAGAGATGTATTCCAGAAACTACTTAATATCAACCCTAATCTGACCCCACAGTCAGTTTTCTTTGACTATGAGCAAGTCATGAATAATGCCATGGAAGATGTATTCATGAAAACTTTGGTTAAGGGATGTTTTTATCACCCTAAGCATATATCGCAAAGTGATATCAGAGGGTCTTCAAGGCATGTATCTTGTACGTTCCTGAAGACGAAATTATCAACACCTTTGACACACTAGCACAGAATATGCCAGACAAAGCCGAATAGTAGACAAATAGTAGACTATTTCAAAAATGCATATATTGGCAGACCACGCCGTAATGGAAGAAGACCACCACGTGTTCCGGTTAACATGTGGAATATTAACAGTAGAGGTGACAACCAACTACCATGCACCAACAAGAATGTTGAAAGCGTGGCATCGTAGAATGCAGGTAAACATCAAAGCATACCACCCAAATATATGGCGATTCCTCAAAGTACTGAGAAGTACTGAGAGCAGACTCCATCAACAATGTTATCATTAACCAAATGTTTGCAGGGGAAGCAGCACCAGCACAGCGACAACAGTACCAAGATTCTGCTGCAAGAATATCCACTATTCAACAGGAAAATCACCATGTACTATATTTCCTAAGGGGAATAACCCACACTTTAAAGTTTTAAGTGCTTGGAAGGCTAACTAAAAAGTTGTAATTTTCAAATAAAAAAAGTGACACACTAAAATTTGTTTAGTTTATTTATTACGAGATTTTGAGTAGTATTGGCTGGTCTATTATTTGTGACCAGAGGAGCTATTGTTGCAGGTGTCAATTAGGCGTCAAAACACGAAAGCAACTCAGTCCAAAAAAACAGGTTCCTTTAATAATCGTGGACTTTCCAAAGAAAACGTTACAGTACTGTTAAAATATGTTAGTTCACTGGAGTCTGCCTAGCATCTGATTACTTACTCAGTTAAAACAGATGGTATCAATTACCACTTCCTGTCATTGCATATATTGACTTTAAATGTGTACACTTAATAAGTAGTACCAAGGTCATATCTGTACTTAAGACTTAAATAACTAATTAACTATAAACTTGGCATGTAATAAAACTCTGCTAAACTAAATAACAATAATTATAGTATTTTTCTGGTATGTGAAATTATACTGAGTTAAACATATCATTTATTTCTACTAACTTTTTAACACTAACTACATTTTACCATAATCATGTCATAACTGACTATCCAAGATGACCATCTTGAGGGTGCCATACTATCCGTGCCATTTGTGTATTGTTTGATAAGACCAACTTCTTGAGCGTCACTAATACATTGTATATCAATAAACAACAAGAATGTTGCAGGTGATGAACAGCGCTTCCAATGTCAGTGTCGCCTGTCACATGGCAAGTTTTATTTTATTCAAATATTGAAGACTTTTGTGGCAATTCGATAAGAGATCTATCTGCCACTCCATGCCATAAAATTTTGTCAAAGTTTGACTATGGTGTTCCCCAAGATGTGCTTGTAGTGCATCTATGCTCGCTGTCACCTTTCAGGCAGTATAGAGCCCAGGATTTAGCTAAGTGTGTAATGGACTGTAGTCATAGCTCATTGCTGCTCTTTGTTCATTCATATTTATACAGGAAGAGGCTGAAACACGTCTACATGAAATTAATACATTTCTGTCAGACGTAATTAGCCAGAAAATGGCCGTGAAAATCACTGCTCTTTATGCTATCAGCAATAAGATCCCAAAAGTGGTTTATTCCATAGATGGTAGTGATGAGCAGAGTAGTAGTAGTACCGGTACCGGTATTTCATTGCTTAAAGAAAAACTCATGGTGATTTTAAAGTCGGAATGGTTCAAGCATGAAGTTAACTGCAAGTGGTTGGAGTTGGAACTTGAACTGAAAACCAAGTACACAGTTGCTGACAGTGATAAGAGACCTATTGAGACAATCAAAGGGGTTCATGAGCTAGCACGCAAGATTAACATGAGTGAAGAGGATGCTGACAAGGCGCTGAAGTTTTACTACAGTATTGGGGAGATGGTATGCCTGGAAGAGAAAGTTGGTATTAAACCGGAGTGGTTTGCAGACTTGTTCAAGCTTGTTATCACCTGTGCATTGAATACAAATCTTCCCGCAGGGCAAAAACACTTCCGCAAACCCTTGGAAGAACATGGTGAATTGAGCGAAGAGCTTTTGGATATTGTGTTGGAAACAGAAAGGCGTCAGGAAGATAAGCAGGTCTTGATTGAATTATTCAAGAAGTTTGATATTATTTGTGAAGTAAACCAATCACCACAAGTACAACCAGTGAGGCGAAAATTTATAATGCCATGTATGCTGACCAGCAACACATCTATTCTTCAAGATAAACCCAACACAACAACAAGTCCTCCTCTTCATTATCACTTTAAGGACAATTGTCTCCCCAGTGCAGTTTTCCATCAGTTAGTTGTGAGGTGTGTATCTGTATTGCAAAGTCAGTCAAAACAGCCACATCAGTCATATCCGCCAGAATTATTCAAACATGCAGCACAGTATTATTTGAATGCCTCAACTATCATTACTCTAAAGAAGGAAGATTCTGACATAGTCCTGACAATGACATTTGAACATCTTGATGATGATGATGATGATGAGAATGAGGATGAGAGTTCCAATCAGTCACGCTGTGGTCCAAAAATCAGAAAATCTGTAGATGGTAACCTAAACGAAATCATCAAGAAATACAGGCCTGGTTTATCATATGAGCACAGTTTAAAGTGTCCCTGTCATAAACATGATTCATCAAATATTAAAGAAGATGATGGATGTGTAGCTATTGGTTCATGGGAAAAGTGTGGTTGTAATGTAAAACGCCGATGCAATAAACGGACACTATGGAAATATCATGACTTGTCATTTTGGTTTGACTCAAATGACCCTAGTAAGTATGTTTCTTTTATTAACAAAAAAAATGAAAAAAGTTAGGGTCTCTATAATTGTTGATAAAATGTAATTTGCATTCCTACTTTGTAAAACCATCCCTTGACCAATTTATACAAATATTGAAATTGTGAATGCCATAATAGCTGCAGAATAAGTCAAGCAACAGAGTCATTTTAACACATTTTATGTTTTTTACTTGTTCTGGGAGTGATATGTCGTGTATTTGCAGAGTGGGAATCTAACATTACCAATTAGTGTAATGTGTAGTTTACGAATAGTATACTTACTACTAATTGTTGACGTTTTAATTGAAACATACATGTATCTTATAACATTGAACACTGGTTTGTTCTGCCAATCAACAAATGTTGGGCATAAAATGTCTTAATTCTGGTATTCATGGTTATACTACAGCTATATACAAGTGCTGATAAATAATTAGTGGATAGCAAAGTCATCTTAGCTGATGTCATGTTGTCAATAGTGTTAGATATGAACATTGAATAGTTAACGCATTGAATGGCGTAATATCTTACCCATCAATCATGTCACGGGTGAGGTCAAATAATAACCCAGGTTCTTCACCAGTTTACACAATTCATTTAACACAGGGATAATAAAGACTGCATATATCAATCTTACACATACACTACCTCACATGAACTATTTTATTAGGTACAACAAAATCTATGCTTGGTGAGGTTCTCATTCCAGCAGTTTCACAAACAAACAACAAAGTGTTTTATGAATAATAACTACCCTTTTAATGAACCATCAATATTGCAGATCACTCAAACAATACACCTGCTGTCTGTGCCATCAAGACAGTGTCTGCAACCCAATTGACTATCAAATGGAAGCAAAAGACATCAAAAGTTAAACTTCAGCGTCAAATGGCAGATAAGACTAAATGGGTTGAGGTTCTACATAATGGCGACAATAGTGCTGAGGATGAAGATCTCAAACCAGATACAAGATATTACTATAGATTACAAGCTGACAGGAAAACAAGTTATGCTGTTTCAGGTGTAGCAAAAGGTATGCATTACAGATCACAGTCAAGTATATTACTAAGCACAGCTTAGCTATTATACACTTCTTTATTTCTTGTTTTATCACTGCCCAGTATAGAATTGCTATATCATAAGATTTAGTACACTGACAGTTGGTATTGTCAATATGGTGTGATCAGTGCTAGGTAGGTACAGTACAGGCTTCAGTATTGACTTGATATACCAGGAGTGTGAATAGATTGTACAGACAGCTGGTATTATGTAGTTTGTATGATGTGATCAGTGATAGGTAGGTACAGTGATGAGTATATATAGTAGATATATTAAACAAAGACTTCTTTGGTCTTAACAAAGACCTTTATTTGTGTACTACATACACTCCTCCAATAGGGTCATCATATTATAATTCCAGTAATATTACAGGGGAGGATTTCTTTGATATTATTACTGGAGAAACCCTACAGTTCACAAATAAAGGAAATGTGTGTATATTAGGCGACATGAATGCTAGAACAGCTGAACTAAGTGACATTCTAGAGAACAATATAAATACAGCTGACATTGAAGTGCCATATACACAACTAAATGACAATAGAAGATATTCAATGGACAGTATAAATAATAGTTTTGGAAAACTTTTATGTATTCTATGTATAACTACCGACATGGTAATAGCAAATGGGCGAGTAATTGTCGATCTTTCAGGAAAAATTACTTGTTTCCAGTACAATGGTGTTAGTCAAGTTGACTACTGCATAGTACAGAAAACATTTCTGTCACATATGAAGTATTTTAAAGTTAATGAATTAAGTCACATATCAGACCATTGTTATCTGTCATTAGCTATTGATGCAAATTATACAGTTAACAAGAGCAATGACATCCCATTAATTCCATTCAAAAAGTATGTTTGGGATGCCTCATCTAAATCAAATTTCATCACTCAACTGCAATCAACAGAAACTATGAATGAAATGAATCACTTTCTAACAAAAAAGTTTGATTTAGATGAAAGCAATATTGTTAGTCCTTTATTAGCTTTTAATGAGATCATTTATAATGCAGCTGACAAATCTTTGAAATTTATTAGAATTAAGTGCAAAAGAAGCAATAGGAATAATAAGAAAAGGGTTAAACAAAAATGGTTTGGAGATTGTCTGTAAAAAACTTAAAGATATTTCAAGGCAAGTGGACAAATTCCCATTTGACTCACACCTTAGAATTAAAAGAATGGGGCTGAATAAGCAATACAAGAAACTCATAAAAAATAGAAAAAATCAGTTTATAAAAGAAAAATTGCTTCAAAAGTTAGTTGACATGGAAACTTATAATCCTTCAGGTTTTTGGGACATCATAAAAGAAATTAATGATTTCACCAACCCTGGCAACAAAAAACAAGCCCCTTCAATTTCACCAACAGAGTGGACAAATCATTTTTCATCCCTATATAATGTCCGTAATGGACAGTCAAGGTCAGATATTGAATTAAAAGTAAATAGCTATATACAAAACACTGATTTGACTTCCACAGATAACCCAATGCTAGATAAAGAAATTAGTAAAGAAGAAGTCATTCATGTTATCAAAAAGACAAAAGTGGGGAAATCATCCGGTCCTGACTCTATTATTAATGAGATGTTTAAGTGTTATACTCCCACATTATTATTATGCATGTTAAAACTTTTCAACCAAATATTGTCAAGTGGAAGCTACCCTCCACTGAGTGGAACACAAGCTATCTAGTACCCATCCATAAAGCAGGGGACATTTCAGATGTAAATAATTATAGGGGCATTGCCCTCTCAAACTGTATTTCAAAAATATTTAATTCGATCATGAACAACAGGTTGAAAAGTTTTCTTGAAAGTAGGAAATTCTTTCAAAATAATCAGTTTGGATTTCGTGAAAATCATCGTACAACAGATAACATTTTCATTCTAAAATCACTGATCAATAAATATATAGATCGGGCAAGTAAATCTTCATATTTATTTGCTTGTTTTATTGACCTGCGTTAAGCATTCGATAGTGTTTGGAGAAATGGTCTGTTATATAAGTTACTCAAAGCTGGTGTAACAGGAAAGTGTTTCCATTTGATGAAGACTGTGTATTTAGACACCAGATATGCAATTAAAACAAATCAAGGCTGCACTGATTCCTTTTTATCTAGTAGTTGAGTAAAAAACAGGTGTAATTTGAGTCCTCTTCTATTCAATGTCTTCATTAATGACTTGTCGGATAGTGTTAATTCAAACCTGTTAAGTCTAGGGAACTCAGATTTAAACAGTCTGCTTTTTGCTGATGACATAGTATTGTTGTCAGATTCAAGCAAAGGGCTTCAAAATAACCTAGACAAACTCAGTACCTATTGTGAGATGTGGAAATTAAATGTAAATATTAATAAGACAAAAATAATTATTTTTAATAAAAGGGGGAGAACTCTTGACAATGTTTTCTATTTTGGTGATCAGGAAATTCAAATAGTACCTTCATATACTTATCTGGGAATTACATTTCAAAGCAGTGGAAATTTCACAATAGCGATAGACTGCTTAGCTAAAAAATCATTACGTGCATTGGGTGCACTTAGACAAACTTTAAATTTAGGGAATCACACTGTTTTCCCCCAAAACGCCATACATCTTTTTAAAGGTACAGTGTTACCAATTAATTATTATGTATGGGTCAGAAGTATGGGGTGCTTTCACTTTTAAACTGTACAAAACAAAACAAAATAGTATTATTACTAATGAAGCATTCATTGAAAAATTGTTTAGTGACAAAACCCAATTTGAACAGCTTCACATCAAATTCTGTAAGCAGGTCTTGGGTGTACATAAGAAAGCAAGCAATAATGCTGTCAGAGCAGAGTTGGGATGCTACCCTATTACTATTGAACTCTGCACACATATGCTGAAATTCTGGAAAAGACAGGTAATGAACTGGAGTGTTCTGCTTTCAACCAAGAAAAAAAATAGCACTGGTAATACAGCATTTATTAATAAACTGCTTGAAATTACTGAAACTAGTGCAGCTGGGATTGATATTTCAAATTTTAAAACAAAGTTAAAACAATTGTATGTAGAAAATATTTGGTTGCAAAGTCTACAAAAAACAGAAAATAACAAATTACGAACATACAACAAAATAAAATTAGCATTCAAATTTGAGCCATACCTGGATCTTATGAAAAATATAAAACATCGAACCAGCTTAACTAGGTTTAGAATTTCAGCTCATTCACTTCCAATTGAAAAGTTGAGATATCAAGGAATACCTCCAGAAGAAAGAATTTGTACACTATGTGATCTAGGGGCTGTTGGCATTGAAACTCATGCATTCATGGACTGTGAAAATATTGAAATTAAGAATAGTCGTATACAATTTTTAAATATGGTTTCAGTTTGTGGTGAAAAAATTCAAGAATTATCCAAGGATAACTTACTTAAAAAATTATTTACCTCAAATGATAGTTTCATTGTTAACAGTCTCGGGAAAATTTGTTCATCAAATTATAATGTCTAACAATATCTAAATTTTATTTTTGTTTCTTATTACATGTACTACTAATATTTTATATATCTTTGCTTACTTATTGTTTTATTTGTTATTGATGTTTGTTACTTGTTGTTGCATGTTTATTGACCATAGATAATGTACCACCACACCACACCACACCACACCACACCACACCACACCACACCACACCACACCACACCACACCACACGTGTGGATAGATTGTACCAACAGCAGGTATCATATAGTTGGTATGGTTTGATCAGTGATAGGTAAGTACAGTCATGAGTATATAGAATAGATATATCACAATTGTGGATAGATTGTACCAACAGCTGGTATCATATATTTGGTATTGGTTGATCAGTGATAGGTAGGCACAGTCATGAGTATATAGAGTAGATATATCACAAGTGTGGATAGATTGTACCAACAGCTGGTAACATATAGTTGGTATTGGTGTGATCAGTGATAGGTAGGTACAGTCATGAGTATATAGAATAGATATATCACAAGTGTGGATAGATTGTACCAACAGGTGGTATCATATAGTTTGTATGGTGTGATCAGTGATAGGTAGGTACAGTCATGAGTATATAGAATAGATATATCACAATTGTGGATGGATTGTACCAACAGCTGGTATCATATATTTGGTATTGGTTGATCAGTAATAGGTAGGTACAGTCGTGTGTATATAGAGTAGATATATCACAAGTGTGGATAGATTATACCAACAGCTGGTATCATATAGTTGGTATGGTGTGATCAGTGATAGGTAGGTACAGTCATGAGTATATAGAATAGATATATCACAATTGTGGATAGATTGTACCAACAGCTGGTATCATATATTTGGTATTGGTTGATCAGTAATAGGTAGGTACAGTCATGTGTATATAGAGTAGATATATTACAAGTGTGGATAGATTGTACCAACAGCTGGTATCATATAGTTGGTATGGTGTGATCAGTGATAGGTAGGTATAGTCATGTGTATATAGAGTAGATATATCACAAGTGTGGATGGGTTGTACCAACAGATGGTATCATATAGTTGGTATGATGTGATTAGTGATAGGTACAAATGTAGGTACAGTCATGAGTATATAGAGTAGATATATTACAAGTGTGGATAGATTGTACCAACAGATGGTATCAGATAGCTTGTATGGTGTAATCAGTGATAGGTAGGTACAGTCATGTGTATATAGAGTAGATATATCACAAGTGTGGATAGATTGTACCAACAGCTGGTATTATATGGCTTGTATGGTGTGATCAGTGATAGGTAGGTATAGTCATGTGTATATAGAGTAGATATATCACAATTATGGATAGATTGTACCAACAGCTGGTATCATATATTTGGTATTGGTTGATCAGTAATAGGTAGGTACAGTCATGTGTATATAGAGTAGATATATCACAAGTGTGGATGGGTTGTACCAACAGATGGTATCATATAGTTGGTATGATGTGATTAGTGATAGGTACAAATGTAGGTACAGTCATGAGTATATAGAGTAGATATATTACAAGTGTGGATAGATTGTACCAACAGATGGTATCAGATAGCTTGTATGGTGTGATCAGTGATAGGTAGGTACAGTCATGTGTATATAGAGTAGATATATCACAAGTGTGGATAGATTGTACCAACAGCTGGTATTATATGGCTTGTATGGTGTGATCAGTGATAGGTAGGTATAGTCATGTGTATATAGAGTAGATATATCACAAGTGTGGATGGGTTGTACCAACAGATGGTATCATATAGTTGGTATGATGTGATTAGTGATAGGTACAAATGTAGGTACAGTCATGAGTATATAGAGTAGATATATTACAAGTGTGGATAGATTGTACCAACAGATGGTATCAGATAGCTTGTATGGTGTGATCAGTGATAGGTAGGTACAGTCATGTGTATATAGAGTAGATATATCACAAGTGTGGATAGATTGTACCAACAGCTGGTATTATATGGCTTGTATGGTGTGATCAGTGATAGGTAGGTACAGTCATGTGTATATAGAGTAGATATATCACAAGTGTGGATAGATTGTACCAACAGCTGGTATATTATGGCTTGTATGATGTGATCAGTTATAGGTAGGTACAGTCATGTGTATATAGAGTAGATATATCACAAGTGTGGATGGATTGTACCTACAGGTGGTATCGTATAGTTGGTGTGGTGTGATCAGTAATAGGTAGGTACAGTCATGAGTATATAGAGTAGATATATTACAAGTGTGGATAGATTGTATCAACAGCTGGTATCATATAGTTGGTATGGTGTGATCAGTGATAGGTAGGTACAGTCATGAGTATATAGAGTAGATATATTACAAGTGTGGATAGATTGTATCAACAGCTGGTATCATATAGTTTGTATGGTGTGATCAGTGAGAGGGGTAGGTACAGTCATGCATGAGTATAAGATAAGATAAGATAATTCTTTATTACAACCTTATAGAATGAATTATACCACTGCAAATACATGTTGAGAAAGTTTTGTCTGACATATTCCAATGTCTACCACTATTTGAAACTTTTATACATTATTTACTTCTATTTATTTACTGCCTGTTTTGGAAAACTGTATGTTTAATAAAGAAATTGTGTGTTTTTTCATTCAGACATACCATTTATACCAGAGGGTCCTCTTAATGAGATTGGTGAGATTGGTGAACATTCTTGTAAACTACAATGGAAGCATCCTAAAGAAGGTGGTAGCAAAATTATCAATTATGTCATTCAACAACGTGATAGTGTGAAGACAGAATGGACCACTGTCAGTGATCATATACCACCTGATGATACATCGTACAACGTTGAAAACCTAAATCCAGGAACTACATACTACTTCAGAGTCTGTGGAGAGAATGTTGTCGGTAGAAGTGAATATCTGGAATCCAATGCCATAAGAACTATAGGTTAGTGAATTATAAATCAAGTAGTTATAATTTTCCAAAAAATGGAGTACCCACTAACTAATTTATCAATTGAGGAGAGTATATATATCACAAGTATGAATTGATTGTACAGACAGCTGGTATCATATAGTTGGTATAGTTTGATCAGTGACATTAAACATTATGAGATATTAGTACATGGTTTAAGTCAAAGTCATGGTTTTGTCATTGGCACCTTTATATCCATATCTTGATATCCTAATATGTGTGTTTATTGTTTGTAATAATTGTAGGTGCAGAAACACCTCAACGTGCAAGACTCTCAGATACTGGAAACAGTGAGTATAGTACATAATTCAGTGAATGATTGATGGTTTTGTTGATGTTTTTCACAAATACTATACTGTTTGAGTGGTTTAAATTTGTTTGAACTAATATATGCATGTGTGGTGTGATCAATGCTAGGTAGGTACAGTCTTTAGTATAGTGTAGATAAATCACAAGTGTGGATGGATTGTGCTGATAGCATGTTGTTGGTATGATGTGATCAGTACTATGTATGTAAAGTCTGTACTTACAGCTAGTATCATAGTGTATAGTGAGTTCAGTGTTTGCTGTGTACTTATTTAGTATAGTGTAGATATGTCACAAGTGTGGATGGATTGTGCTGATAGCATGTTGTTGGTATGATGTGATCAGTACTATGTATGTAAAGTCTGTACTTACAGCTAGTATCATAGTGTATAGTGAGTTCAGTGTTTGCTGTGTACTTATTTAGTATAGTGTAGATATATCACAAGTGTGGATGGATTGTGCTGATAGCATGTTGTTGGTATGATGTGATCAGTACTATGTATGTAAAGTCTGTACTTACAGCTAGTATCATAGTGCATAGTGAGTTCAGTGTTTGCTGTGTACTTATTTAGTATAGTGTAGATATGTCACAAGTGTGGATGGATTGTGCTGATAGCATGTTGTTATGATGTGATCAGTACTATGTATGTATGTGTGACGTTTGATTGTGATTGGTCCAGGCATTTCCAAGATACAGGTCCGGACGCACGCACAGACGCACGCACGCACGGACACACGGAGGTCAAAACATAAGTCCCCGTTTTCGGACTGCGTCCGAACGGGGACTAATAAGTACACAGCAAACACTGAACTCACTATACACTATGATACTAGCTGTAAGTAAAGACTTTACATCATATATGATATCATACATATGCACGTCAATTTGTTTCATGATCTGATTCAAGATGGCCGAATGGCGGCCATTTTTGTGCTAAAAATCATCAAAATCGAGCATTTCCCAGTTGTTTACAGATGGATTTGTTCAAACCTTGTATATACGTTGGACATTAAAAGCACACCACACCACACCACACCACACCACACCACACCACACCACACCACACCACACCACACCACACCACACCACACCACACCACACGTGTGGATAGATTGTACCAACAGCAGGTATCATATAGTTGGTATGGTTTGATCAGTGATAGGTAAGTACAGTCATGAGTATATAGAATAGATATATCACAATTGTGGATAGATTGTACCAACAGCTGGTATCATATATTTGGTATTGGTTGATCAGTGATAGGTAGGCACAGTCATGAGTATATAGAGTAGATATATCACAAGTGTGGATAGATTGTACCAACAGCTGGTAACATATAGTTGGCATTGGTGTGATCAGTGATAGGTAGGTACAGTCATGAGTATATAGAATAGATATATCACAAGTGTGGATAGATTGTACCAACAGGTGGTATCATATAGTTGGTATGGTGTGATCAGTGATAGGTAGGTACAGTCATGAGTATATAGAATAGATATATCACAATTGTGGATGGATTGTACCAACAGCTGGTATCATATATTTGGTATTGGTTGATCAGTAATAGGTAGGTACAGTCGTGTGTATATAGAGTAGATATATCACAAGTGTGGATAGATTATACCAACAGCTGGTATCATATAGTTGGTATGGTGTGATCAGTGATAGGTAGGTACAGTCATGAGTATATAGAATAGATATATCATAATTGTGGATAGATTGTACCAACAGCTGGTATCATATATTTGGTATTGGTTGATCAGTAATAGGTAGGTACAGTCATGTGTATATAGAGTAGATATATTACAAGTGTGGATAGATTGTACCAACAGCTAGTATCATATAGTTGGTATGGTGTGATCAGTGATAGGTAGGTATAGTCATGTGTATATAGAGTAGATATATCACAAGTGTGGATGGGTTGTACCAACAGATGGTATCATATAGTTGGTATGATGTGATTAGTGATAGGTACAAATGTAGGTACAGTCATGAGTATATAGAGTAGATATATTACAAGTGTGGATAGATTGTACCAACAGATGGTATCAGATAGCTTGTATGGTGTGATCAGTGATAGGTAGGTACAGTCATGTGTATATAGAGTAGATATATCACAAGTGTGGATAGATTGTACCAACAGCTGGTATTATATGGCTTGTATGGTGTGATCAGTGATAGGTGGGTATAGTCATGTGTATATAGAGTAGATATATCACAATTGTGGATAGATTGTACCAACAGCTGGTATCATATATTTGGTATTGGTTGATCAGTAATAGGTAGGTACAGTCATGTGTATATAGAGTAGATATATTACAAGTGTGGATAGATTGTACCAACAGCTGGTATCATATAGTTGGTATGGTGTGATCAGTGATAGGTAGGTATAGTCATGTGTATATAGAGTAGATATATCACAAGTGTGGATGGGTTGTACCAACAGATGGTATCATATAGTTGGTATGATGTGATTAGTGATAGGTACAAATGTAGGTACAGTCATGAGTATATAGAGTAGATATATTACAAGTGTGGATAGATTGTACCAACAGATGGTATCAGATAGCTTGTATGGTGTGATCAGTGATAGGTAGGTACAGTCATGTGTATATAGAGTAGATATATCACAAGTGTGGATAGATTGTACCAACAGCTGGTATTATATGGCTTGTATGGTGTGATCAGTGATAGGTAGGTATAGTCATGTGTATATAGAGTAGATATATCACAAGTGTGGATGGGTTGTACCAACAGATGGTATCATATAGTTGGTATGATGTGATTAGTGATAGGTACAAATGTAGGTACAGTCATGAGTATATAGAGTAGATATATTACAAGTGTGGATAGATTGTACCAACAGATGGTATCAGATAGCTTGTATGGTGTGATCAGTGATAGGTAGGTACAGTCATGTGTATATAGAGTAGATATATCACAAGTGTAGATAGATTGTACCAACAGCTGGTATTATATGGCTTGTATGGTGTGATCAGTGATAGGTAGGTACAGTCATGTGTATATAGAGTAGATATATCACAAGTGTGGATGGGTTGTACCAACAGCTGGTATCATATAGTTTGTATGGTGTGATCAGTGAGAGGGGTAGGTACAGTCATGCATGAGTATAAGATAAGATAAGATAATTCTTTATTACAACCTTATAGAATGAATTATACCACTGCAAATACATGTTGAGAAAGTTTTGTCTGACATATTCCAATGTCTACCACTATTTGAAACTTTTATACATTATTTACTTCTATTTATTTACTGCCTGTTTTGGAAAACTGTATGTTTAATAAAGAAATTGTGTGTTTTTTCATTCAGACATACCATTTATACCAGAGGGTCCTCTTAATGAGATTGGTGAGATTGGTGAACATTCTTGTAAACTACAATGGAAGCATCCTAAAGAAGGTGGTAGCAAAATTATCAATTATGTCATTCAACAACGTGATAGTGTGAAGACAGAATGGACCACTGTCAGTGATCATATACCACCTGATGATACATCGTACAACGTTGAAAACCTAAATCCAGGAACTACATACTACTTCAGAGTCTGTGGAGAGAATGTTGTCGGTAGAAGTGAATATCTGGAATCCAATGCCATAAGAACTATAGGTTAGTGAATTATAAATCAAGTAGTTATAATTTTCCAAAAAATGGAGTACCCACTAACTAATTTATCAATTGAGGAGAGTATATATATCACAAGTATGAATTGATTGTACAGACAGCTGGTATCATATAGTTGGTATAGTTTGATCAGTGACATTAAACATTATGAGATATTAGTACATGGTTTAAGTCAAAGTCATGGTTTTGTCATTGGCACCTTTATATCCATATCTTGATATCCTAATATGTGTGTTTATTGTTTGTAATAATTGTAGGTGCAGAAACACCTCAACGTGCAAGACTCTCAGATACTGGAAACAGTGAGTATAGTACATAATTCAGTGAATGATTGATGGTTTTGTTGATGTTTTTCACAAATACTATACTGTTTGAGTGGTTTAAATTTGTTTGAACTAATATATGCATGTGTGGTGTGATCAATGCTAGGTAGGTACAGTCTTTAGTATAGTGTAGATAAATCACAAGTGTGGATGGATTGTGCTGATAGCATGTTGTTGGTATGATGTGATCAGTACTATGTATGTAAAGTCTGTACTTACAGCTAGTATCATAGTGTATAGTGAGTTCAGTGTTTGCTGTGTACTTATTTAGTATAGTGTAGATATGTCACAAGTGTGGATGGATTGTGCTGATAGCATGTCGTTGGTATGATGTGATCAGTACTATGTATGTAAAGTCTACTTACAGCTAGTATCATAGTGTATAGTGAGTTCAGTGTTTGCTGTGTACTTATTTAGTATAGTGTAGATATATCACAAGTGTGGATGGATTGTGCTGATAGCATGTTGTTGGTATGATGTGATCAGTACTATGTATGTAAAGTCTGTACTTACAGCTAGTATCATAGTGCATAGTGAGTTCAGTGTTTGCTGTGTACTTATTTAGTATAGTGTAGATATATCACAAGTGTGGATGGATTGTACTGATAGCATGTTGTTGGTATGATGTGATCAGTACTATGTTTGTAAAGTCTTTACTTACAGCGAGTATCATAGTGTATAGTGAGTTCAGTGCTTGCTGTGTACTTATTTAGTATAGTGTAGATATGTCACAAGTGTGGATGGATTGTGCTGATAGCATGTTGTTGGTATGATGTGATCAGTACTATGTATGTATGTGTGAAGTTTGATTGTGATTGGTCCAGGCATTTCCAAGATACAGGTCCGGACGCAAGCACAGACGCACGCACGCACGGACACACGGAGGTCAAAACATAAGTCCCCGTTTTCGGACTGCGTCCGAACGGGGACTAATAAGTACACAGCAAACACTGAACTCACTATACACTATGATACTAGCTGTAAGTAAAGACTTTACATCATATATGATATCATACATATGCACGTCAATTTGTTTCATGATCTGATTCAAGATGGCCGAATGGCGGCCATTTTTGTGCTAAAAATCATCAAAATCGAGCATTTCCCAGTTGTTTACAGATGGATTTGTTCAAACCTTGTATATACGTTGGACATTATAAGAGCTTGATGCACATCATTTTGTTTTACGATCTGATTCAAGATGGCCGAATGGCGGCCATTTTTGTGCTAAAAAATCATAAAAAGCGACCATTTCTCGGCTGTTTACAGATGGATTTTGCTCAAACTTGGTATACACATTAGACATTATGGGACCTTGATGCAAATCATTTTATTTTTCAGATAACCTTCAAAATGGCCGACTGGCGGCCATTTTGTATTAATCAATGTGGTTTTCGTGCCATATCTCCAATATATTGTTTTGACTGATTATGTTCAAATTTTAAATATTCATTATACATCATGTCATAGATATATTAGTTTGACGATCCTATTCAAAATGGCCGAATGGTTGTCATTTTTGTACTAAAAAATCATCAAATATCAAGCATTTCTGGCATTTCTGGATGGATTTCGTTCAAACTTGGTACATACATTAGACATTACGGTTTCCTGATGCACGTCATTTTATTTTTCAGATCAGATTTAAAATGGCTGTCTGGTGGCCATTTTGTTTTAATGAATGTGTTTCCAGACCCATATGTCTGACTTGTTTTGTCTGATTATGTTCAAATTTTTAATATTCATTATACATCATGTCACAGATATACGGATATATTGGTTTGATGATCTTTTTCAAAGTGTGCTATTTTTGTGCTAAAAAAATCCTCGAATATCAAGCATTTCTTGAATTTATGGATGGATTTTGTTCAAACTTATAACACACGTTAGACATTACAGGTTCCTGATGCATGTCATTTTATTTTCAGATTGGATTCAAAATAGCTGACGGGCGGCCATTTTGTTTTAATGATTGGGCTTCTAAAGCCATATCTCTTAAATACTTTGACTGATTATATTCAAATTTTATATATTCGTTATACATCATGTTATATATATATATATATATATATATATATATATATATATATATATATATACATGTATTCAAAATGGCTGATTTTGAATGCTGTTCCAGTGCAATATCTCTCAATATGGACAAGTACTTGTTTGAGGATCAGATACAAATGTCAATCATTTTAATGTTAAAAAAATCATATTCCTGACATGGTTATATTCCAGCTATATTACTATAAACATAACTATATATCTTAAATTTGATAACAAACGGGGACTGTGCCATGCATGGCTTGTTTAGTATAGTATAGATATATCACAAGTGTGGATGGATTGTGCTGATAGCATGTTGTTGGTATGATGTGATCAGTACTATGTATGTAAAGTCTGTACTTACAGCTAGTATCATAGTGTATAGTGAGTTCAGTGCTTGCTGTGTACATATTCGTATAACATAGATATATCAGAAGTGTGGATGAATTGCGCTGATAGCATGTTGTTAATAATGATTATGTCAATAATGAATATATATGTAGTGTAGTTAGTTTTGTTTATGTCATTGGCACTTTGATATCCATATCTTGATATCATCTGGGCTCTCTCTGGAATTTGCTAGGTAATAGTAAATTTACTAATCAAGAAAAAAAAGTATTAGTAAACTTTGTCTGGAAACTGCAGAGCATTTTCCCGCCACCGAGCACAACGGGGAAGAGAGAAGGAGAGGGAGGTGTCCCCTCTGTCGTCCGCCGAAAACAAGAACAGCATGCTGAAAATGGTGCTTGCTGGTGCAACCTGAGCTCTAATTTTGTGTGTAATTTCATGACATCAAATTAGGCAGTCTGCTCCACAAAATGTACCATTTATGATGGTACAACAAAACATCACAACAAAATATAAAATGTAGACACCAGAACCTTTATTTGAATAACTCAGTATTAATTAAACATATTCATGATAAGCTCACATTGTTAACAGTGGGGATAATAGTCATCATTCAAAAGTTCACTGCCTAGAACACAAGTCTGTGAATAAATTTTCACAGGAAATTTCTCAGAAAAAAACTCTATGCCAATCAATATTATTATGAAGTAATCTCCCGTGCTCATCATACAAACCCGCATGTTGACGTTTATGACGACACAAAATGACTATTTATTTTCATCGAAATTTCTGAATTAAAGTGAAAAAGTAACTAAAGTAACTTTCGGTCTTGTAACTCGATCTCAATGCTAATAATGCCCGGTAAGAATGTTACACAAATTATAGTATTTTTCGATCAATTCGCTAACATTGTCTCACCTTCCATTAGCTGTGGAATCATAGCCCTATGTTGCCGACCGCATTATTTACGTGACAGACACTGGCCGGCCCATGTTCGACATACAACAACAAAAATAAAAACAAGACGTCCAAATGAAATTGGTAGGGCAAAATTAGATTGTATGTCGCACCAAAGAGCTACGGAACTGCAGCTAACCTTCCATTTAGCAAACTAAAAAACAATAAATCAGCTGCTGATGACAGCATTGCCAATGAAATGTTGAAAACCAAAAATAAGTTAATGATAAGATGTTTACAGAAACTTTTCAACTGTATTCTAGATAGTGGAAAATTTCCTGCAACCTGGAAATCTACGATTCTTGTTCCACTACACAAATCAGGCGACAAATTAAATCTTGGTAATTATAGAGCTATTGCATTAACAAGTTGTCTCTCAAAACTATTTACTGGCATAATGAATCAAAGATTGACCACATACTTGGAAGAAAATAATTTATTTACCGACATGCAGTTTGGCTTTAGGAAAGACAGGAGAACGACAGACGCAATTTTCCTGTTAAAAACAGCAGTTGAAAAAACAATTTATAATAAAAATAAAAGCAGCAGTTCTGGAAGACGGTTATACACATGTTTTGTTGACTTTAGAAAGGCTTTCGACAGCATCTGGAGGGATGCACTCTTTCTGAAGTTACAAAACAGTGGTATCACGGGGAACTTTTATGAAATAATAAAATCTATGTATAAGGATATTAAATATAAAATTAAATTGTCAGAGGGTATAACTGATGGATTTCAGTCTACCTGTGGAGTTAAGCAAGGCTGCAATTTATCACCAACTTTATTTAACATTTTTCTGAACGATCTGCCAGAATTATTTGGGGATCAAATTGATAAACCAGTTCTAATGGGCGAGAAACCTATAAATTGCATCCAATATGCAGATGACCTTGCACTTATTTCAGAAACGGAAGACGGCCTACAAAGCTGTCTGAACAAATTAAATGACTATTGTATAAATTGGAATTTAGAAGTAAACGTAAAGAAAACTAAAGTCATGGTATTTAATTGCAGCAACAGACTGATTAAAAACATGAATTTTAAAATCAACAACCAAGACATAACAGCTGTTAGCGAGTTTTGCTATTTAGGGGCAATATTTACACCAAATGGGAAATTTAAAACAAACTTATCTATGTTAAAAAATAAATCAATGAAGGCTCTTTTCAGCATCAGACAAACAGTCTTAAACCACAAAATAATCTCACCAGCACTTAGTTTGAAAATTTTCGACCAATTAATTTCACCTATACTCATGTATGGTGCAGAAATCTGGGCCAATGAAATCACAACTGACAGTAACAGTTTAGAGCAAGTTTGCAGTCATTTTTACAGGTTTATCCTAGGAGTGAGTAAAATGACGCCAATTAGTGGTTTGAAAGCAGAACTTGGTAGGTTACCAGTAAAATTAAAAATTAATTTGGCTCAAATTAAATACTGCCATAGACTATATAGTCTGCCAGATAATCACATTTTAAAATTAGCCCTGGATGAAATGATAAAAATTAATTCAAACTGGGTAAGGACTATTAATGCTACACTGGGACATGATCTAATTAAAATAAAAAATGATCACAATATGGAAAATTGGAATCAAATACTAAAAAAAGTAAAACTCAGACTATCTGAGTTTTATATTCAAAGATGGAGAGAAAAACTAAATTTCAGTGAAACCAATGAAAATAGGGGAACAAAACTGAGAACATACAAACTATTCAAAGTAAGCTATAATATGGAAAATTATTTGCAAAACATTTCAAATTTCAGCCTCAGGAAAATGCTTTCAAAATTCCGTCTGAGTGACCACAACTTAGAAATAGAATTAGGTAGAAGAACAAAGCCCAAAATAGAATTAGAAAATAGACACTGTAATAAATGTAACACTAAAGCATTAGGAGATGAAAAACATTTCCTGCTATTTTGTACTGGCTATATAGAACAAAGAAAAAAACTGTTTGATGAGTGTTCAATAAATATTTACACAATGGATGTGAATTCCGTATTTAAAAAGATTATGGAGAATAATATAGCTTTAGCAAAATACTTAAAGAGCACAATTTTTAAAACCACAGAAAGTAATTAATTTTTTTTTTTTTATTTTACTAACATTTTATTTTTATCTCTTATGTATTGTATGTATTTATGTTCCTTACCATACAAAAACCCTCTGAAGGTTTTTTAGTAGTGTAATAAAGTTATTATTATTATTTCTGAAATCGTGCTGCAGTACGATCAACTTTCCGTTTCTTGGTGCTGTCAGGGTTAGGACACCCATATGTTTCTGGCTCTGAACACGATTTAGCGGTTTCTCCATCTCGTCGTGACAAATACTCGTCGAGCAGTTGTCTGCTCCTTTTTGACGTAGTCTCCATTTTCAATAAATAAACAAATCACGTGTTTGATAAGGGCGACATGAAACCGTTCCATACTGAGAGTAATGTCGCGGGGTATCTTGAAACACATGTCGACTAAACTACGCATGTGCGATGACACCAAAATAACTTTAGAGTGGAAAAATACATTCAGTGGCAGTTCGGTGTTGATCGCGATCACCATGTAAACAATTGTTGCAATCTAAGAAGTAACGGGACATTGTTTAACTTTAAAATGACAATCACTCAAACCGTAACACGCGTGATGATCACAGTCGAGTCTTGACAATTAAGGTAGCGAGAAGGTTTTGTGACGTTTTTAAATAAAACATTCTCTATCTGTTGTCTCGTTCAGAACAGTAATTTTGGTTATATATATCAAAAGACTGAGTATAGAGGTGCAAGTTCGCACAAACTGGACAGACATTGTTTACATAATTATCACGTGACAAAAATGGCGAACCTTGTAAAAATGACTAAGTACGCGATTGCGAGAGCACACTGCGGAATTTCCTGGTGAAATTTAAGTTATGCATTGTCCGTAATCAATTCCATTGAAATGCGTCTCCGATAATCAAAAGACCTATCATTCCGATTTCTATGCAGGTTTGTTTTTTTGTCCCCAAATTATTTCATACTTGGCACCTTTAACAGACTATTATTCTGTGACAAAGCATTTTCTTTAAAAACCCAGACATATTTCGCACCATCATTATCTTTTGAACGATAACTGCGAGTTTGAATGTCCTAGTCCGAACGCACTTGATTTGGCGGCGGTCCCAATGAGTCGTTCTCGATCAAAACTTCAACTCGAGAAAAACGCGAAAAACAGTTTTGGTTAATAAAACACTGTAGATTTGCTGCATTATTATAAATATACACTAAAAATGGCCAAACATATTAACCACTGATATCATAGAACTCATAAAGAGTGTCAGATAATGAATAATTTCAAGCTCGAGCGCGAAAAATGAAGAAAACTGCTGGCATTTGAGTCCGTACTCCAGGAACGTTCGGATTTTCCATTGTTATGCAAACGAACAACGAGGGATAATCCTCTGACAAACATTACTGTCCCACTGTACACGCTGACAGTTTACAAACAAGCTAATCCTTCAAGTGTCTCAGATAAGACATCTAATAAAACGGTTTTCATTGTGAAATCAAATGGCCGATGTTTGAAAAAAAATTGTTGTGTCAGAGTGCGACACTGAGTGGCAGATTTTTCTTTGCCTCGTCTGTCAACGCTTTCTTTCTTTTCTTTGCCATTGGGTTAGAAAAAAAATGTATTAGTAAAATAGAATATTGACTTGGAAAATAAAACGATTTAAAAGAAAGTTGTGCAAAGTTACAGTACTCCTTTCGCACAACCTCCCGCCCGCTTCCGCTTTCCAATCACCTTTTTCTCTTGCTTTTGCGACCGCTTGTTGAATTCGACCGGACAATTTCCGCTTTTTTTTTCGACCGCGCAAACCCCGAAATATCACCGCCCACCTGCTCGCTCGCGCGCATTTAAAATTCGGACTAACAAAATAATTTCCGAGGTTCACATTGTCTTATAATTGTCTTTCTGGTTTTTGACTCCCATGTGCGAAGCACAAAATGGGAGTCTTTGCAGTTAGTGTGTGTGTATGTGTGTATGTGTGTATGTGTGTATGTGTGTGTGTATGTGTGTATGTGTGTATGTGTGTCCGACTGTTCCACTGCTATCTCAAGAACCATACATCGGTTTTTGATGAAACTTGGTGCATAGATGCTCTGGGCCAATGCGCAGATTTGATTAGGTTTTGGTAAAAATCCATGCTCGTTAATTACCTAATTTGCATGATAATTAGCTAATTTTTAGCTGTTCTATGACTGTTCCACTGATATCTAAAGAACCACTCATTGGATTTTGATGAAACTTGGTACATAGATGCTCTGAACATATGCGCAGATTTGATTAGTTTTTGGTAATAATCTGTGGATACTAATTACCTAATTTGCATAATGATTAGTAAATTTTCGGTTTTTCCACTGATATCTCAAGTACTAATCATCACATTTCAATGAAACTTGGTACATAGATGTCATACGACACTGCACAGACCTGATAGTTTTTATGGTAATATCAGTACATATTAATTACCTAATTTGCATAATTAATTAATTTTCAGCATTTGATATAAGTAGTTAGCATTACATTTCAATGAAACTTGGTACTCGAAGGACTATGCAGAGATTGATTGTTTTCGATAAATATTTGTGCATATTAATCACCTAATTTGCATAATTAGTTAATTTTCAGCTTTTCCACGGGTATCTCAAGTACTAATCATCGCATTTCAATGAAACTTGGTACATAGATCCTTTAGGACTATGCAGAGACCTGATTAGTTTTAGGGTAAATAATTGTGCATATTAATTACCTAATTTGCATAATTAATTTTCAGCTTTTCTACTGATATCTAAAGTACTAACCATCACATTTCAATGAATCTAGAATTATGCAGACCCAATTAGTTTCCGGTAAATATTTGTGCATATTAATCACCTAATTTGCATAATTAACCAACTTTCACACTGATATCTCAGGTACTATACATCACATATCAATGAATGTACGTGGATGCTGTAGGACAATAGACAGACCTGAATAATTGTGGGTTAAAATCTGTACATATTAATTACCTAATTTGCATAATTAACAAATTTTAAGCTTTCACACTGATATCTAAAGTACCGTAAAAACTCCAAAATTTCGGCCGGTTTTAAATAATTTGTGTTAGAAATGTGACGTGTTTTTAGAGTCAAAATTAAGGTGCATTTTTGGACGGTCGAATTTTTCAGAATAGAAATCAGCAAATGAAAAAATGGGGATGATAGACAGTGTGCTTCATTAGTTTTTAAAAAATGCAATGTCCGTCAATTGACGTAAACTTCCTCATGTTTCACGGTAAAAGCAAAGGTCGTGGCCGAGTTGTAACTCAAAATCTAAACAAAGTCATCAATCAGTGAGTATTATGACAAGCAAAACAAAACATCAAGACGCGGAGAAGAGGTCAGCACAAAACTAATAGGTCAAAAGACAAAGCTGTCTGGCACTACCTAGGAAAACTTGCGAATGTTCGAAGTACAGGTACCCATTGGACAAAAGATACATGGAAGTTTAGCAAACTATCTCCCCGACCCGGTGCAATGTATCCGGTTAGAATCAAAGCTCACGTGTCCCTTATTTGAGGGACCAAATTCTGCCGTAAATTCGCCCTTGGATTAAAAAATAAAATGGGATTTAAGAAAATAAAATGGGACTTTTAAGGTGTATTTTGGCGTCATTTTTCGGACATTTCAATCAATCCTGCCGGCTAAAATAGAGTAAGTTTTACCGTAGTCATTGACGTCTGTCTATTCAAGAGTACACGTGTATGATTTTTATCGTGACTAGCGTGAGCGGGTAAGCTTCCTTTCGAGAATGAGCTGTTATCACTGTGAACAATGTTAAATTATTCTTCAGATGACCAGTTTATTTTTTAAAAACAACTAATTTTTTTATTTAAAAAAAATCATGCCGTTTTCGCATCAAAATCCAAGCCAAAATATCGTACTACAACATCAATCTCTTCCGCATTGCGTTCAATAACATTAACATATTTAAATAAGCTATGGTAATTTGAACACGTTGGCATCATCCAGCTTTTTGATTGGTTAATTAGCGATTTGACCTATTTGACCTAAGAGAACATGGCGGATATCCTACAGCATCAAACGTTTATACGAGACCGGAATCATTCGCTTACGATGAAACTAAGTTGACTTTTATTTGTATTTCATAACCATTCAACAAATTTATTTTGTGTACATTATTATAATCACTACTGAGTACAGTAATAATCAACAATTCAGAAACGCAGCATGCCGAGATTTTTGTGTTCGTTTTTATTTGAAACTTCGTTTATTTAGAATATATTTTCGTTACCAATAAAATAAAAATCTCTCAGTCAATCAGAAACCCGGATTCATGCCTTCGAGGAAGATCCCGTTTGAACGCTCACATCGGTTTTTTTTTCGTTTGGGGGAAAACTAAAACTGGACGCAATTTTCGAATAAGAATGAGTCGGCAATTTTTAGTGGAGTCGAAAATTTGGAGGTAAATAAAACACCGAAACCCGGCAAATAAATAGGCGTACGGATTTTTAGAGGGGTCGAAATTTTGGAGTTTTCACGGTAGTAATTATTCCATTTCAATGAAACTTAGTACAAAGATGCTCTAGGACAATGTACAAACCTAATTAGTTTGGGGTAAAAATCTGTTCATATTAATTCCCTAATAAGCATAATAATTCATAATTTTTTGGTTCTAATCACATTTCAATTAAACTTGGAGACATAGATTTTCTGTTACATTGCGCAGACCTCATTAGTTTTACACTCAAATCTGGTCATATTAATTTTCTGATTTGCATAATTAGTTTTCAGCTAAGTAATTTCGAATTATATTTAATGTGTCTCCAATACTCTCAGCACATGGGAGTTCTTTCTAAGCTTTCTTTGATTATAGATGTTGAACAGCTGACAAAAGTTCAAATACTTTTTGTTTTAACTATATATAATTATATGCACGTAACCTGACTCTTTGACCTCGATTTGGCTTGGACTGAATATTTTATTTTAAACAATATTCTGACGTGAAATACAAAATGTATTTCAACACAAGTACGACAGGGTTGTCTGGGGTTTCTTTCCTGATTGTTGAGTCTTCGCAATGTGTTTTGTATAATTATTGTTGTTTTCCCCCGATGCTGAAGGACCGTAAAGCTAAATGGCAGTTACATGCATGGGCTGAGTGAGAGAAAATATTTTTAAGCCTAAAATAAAACCTAATATTACACCTCTTTGTGTATTTGTTAATTTTACATATGTTTGTCATGACAGTATGTTTGTAAATATCTAGAAAAATCTCGTCTTTCGTTGATAATTTCGATTGTTTGTTTGGAATGTCGATCCCCGTTGGTTTCTCCATACTGAGTTTAGGAAGGGCGTCGATCAACACCGTGACAATCAGCCGAGAGAAGACAAACATTGACCGTAATTCATGGAGATCATGTCCGTAATTTGTGGGCTGAAACCCCAAATAATTAATCAAGTATTATTATTTTAATATATATTTTATTTTACATCGCAAAACTAAACCATGCCCAAAACAGAGCTAGAGTTGTTCGCGGTGAAACAACCGCATTGAAGACGATGCAACTTCAGCTAGCCATTTCTTACCTTGAAATAAAAAAAATAAAAATTCGAAGAGCATCGGGGAAAATATTAATAATCATCCTTATCAATCGCTTGCTTTATTTTATTCGAATCCATGAAATTCACGTTTTTTTTTACATTTGTTGGCAACTTCCGCGCTAAAAAGGATTGAAAATGTGGGTGTGGTTATTTTGCAAAGTCCTGTTGATAATACGGACAAATATGGTTCTGTGACCCAGTTCGTGCTCCGATCAGGTGACTCTCAGCCAATCAATGATGTTGTAACAAAGCATATTTGACGCTAATTGAAGGGTCGTCGTACAATCCAATCACCGGCGTCGATTCACATAGTTGTTTGTGCTGTGACAGGCTTCAAAATTATTAGCTGAAAAACATATATTTTGACAAACTGATGGAATTTGACCTTAGTTCAAAAAGAAAATACTAGGCTAAGATACATTAGAGCTCACGCGAATCAGTTTTCTCTGCAAGTTGTGAAATAAAGTAAACCAGAGTAGCGTCGATGATTTTCAGCCCTGAAGGACTTTGAATTGTTCATCGACTGGCCACCAAATAGTTATGGCTATAACTAAATTTGACACGTTTTTTCATTTAAGCCCAATAAATTATTCATACATGTCAAGCTCTGTTCGATTTTTTCAGGGCACGTGGCCGTTTTTAGCCGAAAATATTTTTTGTGGGAACACTTTTGCGGTACGTATACGGTATAGACCGAGCTCATTCAATGATCGTGACTTAATTTTAAAAATTGAATGTCAAATTTTACCAGACGTGGACCGATGTGGATTCGATATCGTTATTTTTGGAATTAATCACTAACATTTCCTCGTTTCTCTGCTCTGTCAAAAGGAGTTACCTAGGCTTTTTTTCACGTAACTGTCTCATTAAAATAAAAATAAAAATATTACATCTAGAACAAGCACCCAAAACACGTAACAAGAAGTCCCAGTTCAGTTGCTTTCACGATACAAGTGTAATACAGCTATTAGATTTGAAGTGTCGTTCAGAATGTAATAATAGTTAATACTAGTTGTATGTTCACACTTTACTATCAAAACCACCATTTCGACCACCCATGTGCCAGTTTTCAGTGTTTGGGCGAGCGGTCAATGTTTTCAATGAGCGAGCGAGCGAAAAAAAAACGCGATTAAAATGCGGTCGGTTTCCGGTCGGACAAGACCGCGTGGTCGGAAATTAAGCGATAAGCGGTCGATGTAAAAGCGGAAGGTTGGGCGAAATGAGTACTGTATGACCATGTTTCTCCGACGAAGTCTCGACTGACAATAATGCTGACAATGGACGTTAGATAAACACGCATTGTTTGCAACTGGAAGCTTATCACCCATTATATCAGAATCGTCAACAACAGAGTATACAGATAAGATGTTATCATTTAATTCCTTCCAAAGATAAACACTATGCAAATATCCACGAAACGGCAGTTGTAGTCTTTTCTGCTAGTGTTTTAAAACACTAATTTGAGCAACGTTATTTCGCAATTTCGATCTTTTGTAAACCTGGGGTGATGTATCAAGGTCTAAAGTAACCGTTTTATCAATTTTTGAAAAATCAAGAAAAAAGTGAAAATTTCCCTTCTCGCTACCTTAAATGAGGGCGATTTGCGAGGGTATTTTGTACAAAATGTGTTCGTAAATCCTACTAATAGATATTTATTTTGTTCGTAAATCTCGTCCAAATTTCGTAATTTACGACATTTGCGAGCGATAGCGAGAGCACAGATCATAATATCTAAAAATGTTTGTTTATTGTTTGTAATAATTGCAGGTGAGGAATCACCAAGCCAGTCTGCTAAACGTCAAAAACTCACCGATACTGAAAACGGTGAGTATAATACATAATTTAGTGAATGATTGATGGTTTTGCTGATGTTTTTCACCAACACCTTACTGTGTTTTTGTCTTTGTTTGAACTAATATATCGTAGTTGTTCGGGTAAGCGCCCAGGTCTTGAACATGGAACATTGCCTAAAAATAGGGGTGGGCCTATGTCCAGACATCCCCTGTGAAAAAACGAAAATTGACAACACGCAGATCGAACTGCGGCAAGGAATAGAGCTGCAAATGAAAACATGCAACAGAAATAAATAAACGTAAATGCAACATTAGAAGTATAACAAAAATAATTTATTGCTTATATTGTGAAATAATAAAAATCGACAGTGAGGAATAATTTAAATTAGGATTTCCTTGTCACAAACAGGCACAATCCTCGCAAACACATTCATAAAATTATTTCAGGGCCAACAGTCATACACGAACAATAATAATTTACGAATTTGAACAGTGATAATTCATAGTTGTTTGAAAAAAACGTCCCAGATCTGCATTTGCAGGTTCATTGCCATCTTCGTGAAAGTTACCAGTTCTTGAAAGTGAAATCACCAAAATCAATTCCAACAGATTGTACTGCGACATCGATAATTCACTTCCGCTATGCTATTATTGTGTATATTAAGCATATATGACTTTATTTGTAAAGCATTTCATAGTTCAATACCTCCTTCACACTTCTAAAATTCAAGCAATTGTAAACAAACTTAGTGACGATCTCCCATAACTCACTCAGTACCGTTGTTCTTTCCAATTTCTGAATTTATCTCTCAGGTGCAATTCATTTGAAAAACTTCCTAAAGATAGCGTTATTGCATATGTGCCAGACAAGGTCACGGCCGGCAGTGCAAGTGAGATATCATCGTTATGTTTCATAAATTTCTGAAGCAATCCGCCTATATGCGAACTATTTTGGGGCAAATTTAGGAGATAATATTCTTAACAATATTTACGTGTGCTAGACAAAGTCATTGATGAAACTGAGAGTGAGATACGTTCAGTATCCTTCAGAATTTTCGAATAACCATTCCGTTTGCGAATTGAGTCTTGATCAATGGAATGATTTCTGAGTGACAGACATGGTCATGGACGACAAATTCGATTTCTTTACATTAATTTCGAATTGCTGGAATAACAGCCAGTTTGCGAATCATTTTAGACAAAACTTAATGTCTGTATTACTGCAAACACTCGCGCTAGACAATACCGCGACTGGAATTGATTGTTTCAAGTTGAGTGATTAGAATACGTTAGACGACAGAATTGTCTCAGAGTGTCCATGATTACAAGTAATGAACGTGTGATGACCCGTGTTATTCGTACCCGCCAGTTCATGATGACTGAAAAGTGGCAAATTGAGGGGGGAATTACAGTGAAAAACAGGGGATCGAAGATTGTCAATTTTCGATGACTGGTATGCTCGTAAATCCGCGAAGAAATCGATTCACTGGCATACCATGTGAAAGAACCTGCGCGATCAAACACAGTTTGGGCATAGCGACTTCGCTCATACGTTTCCTTTTCACCAAGTTTAAGGACTCCGTGTTGACAGAGACAGCCGTTCAATATCCTCGTACACGGCATGGTCCGTGGTTTTACAGCCATGACCGCGCTAGAACATGTTTTGTTTTTGCCTCTTCCCCGTGCCCCATACCCCCTTTGATAAATTTGGGTATGTTTCATACTATACAACTTATTAAAACAATGTTAAAACAAATTTAACTCGGCGCTTAAGATTAATACTGCCTGAAATCTCAATCTAGAATATTTTTCACTGAATTAGAGAAAATATGAATGAAGTGCGCCATATTTAGCCAAATTAACACGTTAGCTAACGACGAGGTTTGCAGTAGGTACGAAATACGTCAATTCGAAAGTACCCTCACTGTCATTCTGTCGTGTTCTCCCGCACTACCTTCTCCGACTTTATCTACGCATTTAGTGCTTTTCAATCATGCGTTTTTCTCTTAAAAATAACTTGAAATATGATATCGAAGTACAAACTACTTGTCCACAGGCGTTTACTGCTTGTTTCCAAACATCGCCCTCTGTTGATCGCGATCACCATGTAACAATTGTTGCAATCTTAGAAGTAACGGGACATTGTTTAACTTTAAAATGACAATCACTCAAACCGTAACACGCGTGATGATCAGTCGAGTCTTGACAATTAAATGAGGGCGATTTGCGAGGGTATTTTGTACAAAATGTGTTCGTAAATCCTACTAATAGATATTTATTTTGTTCGTAAATCTCGTCCAAATTTCGTAATTTACGACATTTGCGAGCGACAGCGAGAGCACAGATCATAATATCTAAAAATGTTTGTTTATTGTTTGTAATAATTGCAGGTGAGGAATCACCAAGCCAGTCTGCTAAACGTCAAAAACACACCGATACTCCAAACGGTGAGTATAGTACATAATTTAGTGAATGATTGATGGTTTTGCTGATGTTTTTCACCAACACCTTACTGTGTTTTTGTCTTTGTTTGAACTAATATATCGTAGTTGTTCGGGTAAGCGCCCAGGTCTTGAACATGGAACATTGCCTAAAAATAGGGGTGGGCCTATGTCCAGACATCCCCTGTGAAAAAACGAAAATTGACAACACGCAGATCGAACTGCGGCAAGGAATAGAACTGCAAATGAAAACATGCAACAGAAATAAATAAACGTAAATGCAACATTAGAAGTATAACAAAAATAATTTATTGCTTATATTGTGAAATAATAAAAATCGACAGTGAGGAATAATTTAAATTAGGATTTCCTTGTCACAAACAGGCACAATACTCGCAAACACATTCATAAAATTATTTCAGGGCCAACAGTCATACACGAACAATAATAATTTACGAATTTGAACAGTGATAATTCATAGTTGTTTGAAAAAAACGTCCCAGATCTGCATTTGCAGGTTCATTGCCATCTTCGTGAAAGTTACCAGTTCTTGAAAGTGAAATCACCAAAATCAATTCCAACAGATTGTACTGCGACATCGATAATTCACTTCCGCTATGCTATTATTGTGTATATTAAGCATATATGACTTTATTTGTAAAGCATTTCATAGTTCAATACCTCCTTCACACTTCTAAAATTCAAGCAATTGTAAACAAACTTAGTGACGATCTCCCATAACTCACTCAGTACCGTTGTTCTTTCCAATTTCTGAATTTATCTCTCAGGTGCAATTCATTTGAAAAACTTCCTAAAGATAGCGTTATTGCATATGTGCCAGACAAGGTCACGGCCGGCAGTGCAAGTGAGATATCATCGTTATGTTTCATAAATTTCTGAAGCAATCCGCCTATATGCGAACTATTTTGGGGCAAATTTAGGAGATAATATTCTTAACAATATTTACGTGTGCTAGACAAAGTCATTGATGAAACTGAGAGTGAGATACGTTCAGTATCCTTCAGAATTTTCGAATAACCATTCCGTTTGCGAATTGAGTCTTGATCAATGGAATGATTTCTGAGTGACAGACATGGTCATGGACAACAAATTCGATTTCTTTACATTAATTTCGAATTGCTGGAATAACAGCCAGTTTGCGAATCATTTTAGACAAAACTTAATGTCTGTATTACTGCAAACACTTGCGCTAGACAATACCGCGACTGGAATTGATTGTTTCAAGTTGAGTGATTAGAATACGTTAGATGACAGAATTGTCTCAGAGTGTCCATGATTACAAGTAATGAACGTGTGATGACCCGTGTTATTCGTACCCGCCAGTTCATGATGACTGAAAAGTGGCAAATTGAGGGGGGAATTACAGTGAAAAACAGGGGATCGAAGATTGTCAATTTTCGATGACTGGTATGCTCGTAAATCCGCGAAGAAATCGATTCACTGGCATACCATGTGAAAGAACCTGCGCGATCAAACACAGTTTGGGCATAGCGACTTCGCTCATACGTTTCCTTTTCACCAAGTTTAAGGACTCCGTGTTGACAGAGACAGCCGTTCAATATCCTCGTACACGGCATTGTCCGTGGTTTTACAGCCATGACCGCGCTAGAACATGTTTTGTTTTTGCCTCTTCCCGTGCCCCATACCCCCTTTGATAAATTTGGGTATGTTTCATACTATACAACTTATTAAAACAATGTTAAAACAAATTTAACTCGGCACTTAAGATTAATACTGCATGAAATCTCAATCTAGAATATTTTTCACTGAATTAGAGAAAATATGAATGAAGTGCGCCATATTTAGCCAAATTAACACGTTAGCTAACGACGAGGTTTGCAGTAGGTACGAAATACGTCAATTCGAAAGTACCCTCACTGTCATTCTGTCGTGTTCTCCCGCACTACCTTCTCCGACTTTATCTACGCATTTAGTGCTTTTCAATCATGCGTTTTTCTCTTAAAAATAACTTGAAAAATGATATCGAAGTACAAACTACTTGTCCACAGGCGTTTACTGCTTGTTTCCAAACATCGCCCTCTGTTGATCGCGATCACCATGTAACAATTGTTGCAATCTTAGAAGTAACGGGACATTGTTTAACTTTAAAATGACAATCACTCAAACCGTAACACGCGTGATGATCAGTCGAGTCTTGACAATTAAATGAGGGCGATTTGCGAGGGTATTTTGTACAAAATGTGTTCGTAAATCCTACTAATAGATATTTATTTTGTTCGTAAATCTCGTCCAAATTTCGTAATTTACGACATTTGCGAGCGACAGCGAGAGCACAGATCATGATATCTAAAAATGTTTGTTTATTGTTTGTAATAATTGCAGGTGAGGAATCACCAAGCCAGTCTGCTAAACGTCAAAAACACACCGATACTCCAAACGGTGAGTATAGTACATAATTTAGTGAATGATTGATGGTTTTGCTGATGTTTTTCACCAACACCTTACTGTGTTTTTGCCTTTGTTTGAACTAATATATCGTAGTTGTTCGGGTAAGCGCCCAGGTCTTGAACATGGAACATTGCCTAAAAATAGGGGTGGGCCTATGTCCAGACATCCCCTGTGAAAAAACGAAAATTGACAACACGCAGATCGAACTGCGGCAAGGAATAGAACTGCAAATGAAAACATGCAACAGAAATAAATAAACGTAAATGCAACATTAGAAGTATAACAAAAATAATTTATTGCTTATATTGTGAAATAATAAAAATCGACAGTGAGGAATAATTTAAATTAGGATTTCCTTGTCACAAACAGGCACAATACTCGCAAACACATTCATAAAATTATTTCAGGGCCAACAGTCATACACGAACAATAATAATTTACGAATTTGAACAGTGATAATTCATAGTTGTTTGAAAAAAACGTCCCAGATCTGCATTTGCAGGTTCATTGCCATCTTCGTGAAAGTTACCAGTTCTTGAAAGTGAAATCACCAAAATCAATTCCAACAGATTGTACTGCGACATCGATAATTCACTTCCGCTATGCTATTATTGTGTATATTAAGCATATATGACTTTATTTGTAAAGCATTTCATAGTTCAATACCTCCTTCACACTTCTAAAATTCAAGCAATTGTAAACAAACTTAGTGACGATCTCCCATAACTCACTCAGTACCGTTGTTCTTTCCAATTTCTGAATTTATCTCTCAGGTGCAATTCATTTGAAAAACTTCCTAAAGATAGCGTTATTGCATATGTGCCAGACAAGGTCACGGCCGGCAGTGCAAGTGAGATATCATCGTTATGTTTCATAAATTTCTGAAGCAATCCGCCTATATGCGAACTATTTTGGGGCAAATTTAGGAGATAATATTCTTAACAATATTTACGTGTGCTAGACAAAGTCATTGATGAAACTGAGAGTGAGATACGTTCAGTATCCTTCAGAATTTTCGAATAACCATTCCGTTTGCGAATTGAGTCTTGATCAATGGAATGATTTCTGAGTGACAGACATGGTCATGGACGACAAATTCGATTTCTTTACATTAATTTCGAATTGCTGGAATAACAGCCAGTTTGCGAATCATTTTAGACAAAACTTAATGTCTGTATTACTGCAAACACTCGCGCTAGACAATACCGCGACTGGAATTGATTGTTTCAAGTTGAGTGATTAGAATACGTTAGACGACAGAATTGTCTCAGAGTGTCCACGATTACAAGTAATGAACGTGTGATGACCCGTGTTATTCGTACCCGCCAGTTCATGATGACTGAAAAGTGGCAAATTGAGGGGGGAATTACAGTGAAAAACAGGGGATCGAAGATTGTCAATTTGGTCCGTGGTTTTACAGCCATGACCGCGCTAGAACATGTTTTGTTTTTGCCTCTTCCCCGTGCCCCATACCCCCTTTGATAAATTTGGGTATGTTTCATACTATACAACTTATTAAAACAATGTTAAAACAAATTTAACTCGGCGCTTAAGATTAATACTGCCTGAAATCTCAATCTAGAATATTTTTCACTGAATTAGAGAAAATATGAATGAAGTGCGCCATATTTAGCCAAATTAACACGTTAGCTAATGACGAGGTTTGCAGTAGGTACGAAATACGTCAATTCGAAAGTACCCTCACTGTCATTTTGTCGTGTTCTCCCGCACTACCTTCTCCGACTTTATCTACGCATTTAGTGCTTTTCAATCATGCGTTTTTCTCTTAAAACTAACTTGAAATATGATATCGAAGTACAAACTACTTGTCCACAGGCGTTTACTGCTTGTTTCCAAACATCGCCCTCTGTTGATCGCGATCACCATGTAACAATTGTTGCAATCTTAGAAGTAACGGGACATTGTTTAACTTTAAAATGACAATCACTCAAACCGTAACACGCGTGATGATCAGTCGAGTCTTGACAATTAAATGAGGGCGATTTGCAAGGGTATTTTGTACAAAATGTGTTCGTAAATCCTACTAATAGATATTTATTTTGTTCGTAAATCTCGTCCAAATTTCGTAATTTACGACATTTGCGAGCGACAGCGAGAGCACAGAATCATAATATTTAAAAATGTTTGTTTATTGTTTGTAATAATTGCAGGTGAGGAATCACCAAGCCAGTCTGCTAAACGTCCAAAACACACCGATACTCCAAACGGTGAGTATAGTACATAATTTAGTGAATGATTGATGGTTTTGCTAATGTTTTTCACCAACACCTTACTGTGTTTTTGTCTTTGTTTGAACTAATATATCGTAGTTGTTCGGGTAAGCGCCCAGGTCTTGAACATGGAACATTGCCTAATAATAGGGGTGGGCCTATGTCCAGACATCCCCTGTGAAAAAACGAAAATTGACAACACGCAGATCGAACTGCGGCAAGGAATAGAACTGCAAATGAAAACATGCAACAGAAATAAATAAACGTAAATGCAACATTAGAAGTATAACAAAAATAATTTATTGCTTATATTGTGAAATAATAAAAATCGACAGTGAGGAATAATTTAAATTAGGATTTCCTTGTCACAAACAGGCACAATCCTCGCAAACACATTCATAAAATTATTTCAGGGCCAACAGTCATACACGAACAATAATAATTTACGAATTTGAACAGTGATAATTCATAGTTGTTTGAAAAAAACGTCCCAGATCTGCATTTGCAGGTTCATTGCCATCTTCGTGAAAGTTACCAGTTCTTGAAAGTGAAATCACCAAAATCAATTCCAACAGATTGTACTGCGACATCGATAATTCACTTCCGCTATGCTATTATTGTGTATATTAAGCATATATGACTTTATTTGTAAAGCATTTCATAGTTCAATACCTCCTTCACAATTCTAAAATTCAAGCAGTTGTAAACAAACTTAGTGACGATCTCCCATAACTCACTCAGTACCGTTGTTCTTTCCAATTTCTGAATTTATCTCTCAGGTGCAATTCATTTGAAAAACTTCCTAAAGATAGCGTTATTGCATATGTGCCAGACAAGGTCACGGCCGGCAGTGCAAGTGAGATATCATCGTTATGTTTCATAAATTTCTGAAGCAATCCGCCTATATGCGAACTATTTTGGGGCAAATTTAGGAGATAATATTCTTAACAATATTTACGTGTGCTAGACAAAGTCATTGATGAAACTGAGAGTGAAATACGTTCAGTATCCTTCAGAATTTTCGAATAACCATTCCGTTTGCGAATTGAGTCTTGATCAATGGAATGATTTCTGAGTGACAGACATGGTCATGGACGACAAATTCGATTTCTTTACATTAATTTCGAATTGCTGGAATAACAGCCAGTTTGCGAATCATTTTAAACAAAACTTAATGTCTGTATTACTGCAAACACTCGCGCTAGACAATATCGCGACTGGAATTGATTGTTTCAAGTTGAGTGATTAGAATACGTCAGACGACAGAATTGTCTCGGAGTGTCCGTGATTACAAGTAATGAACGTGTGATGACCCGTGTTATTCGTACCCGCCAGTTCATGATGACTGAAAAGTGGCAAATTGAGGGGAGAATTACAGTGAAAAACAGGGGATCGAAGATTGTCAATTTTCGATGACTGGTATGCTCGTAAATCCGGGAAGAAATCGATTCACTGGCATACCATGTGAAAGAACCTGCATGATCAAACACAGTTTGGGCATACCGACTTCGCTCATACGTTTCCTTTTCACCAAGTTTAAGGACTCAGTGTTGACAGAGACAGCCATTCAATATCCTCGTACACGGCATGGTCCGTGGTTTTACAGCCATGACCGCGCTAGAACATGTTTTGTTTTTGCCTCTTCCCCGTGCCCCATACCCCCTTTGATAAATTTGGGTATGTTTCATACTATACAACTTATTAAAACAATGTTAAAACAAATTTAACTCGGCGCTTAAGATTAATACTGCCTGAAATCGCAATCTAGAATATTTTTCACTGAATTAGAGAAAATATGAATGAAGTGCGCCATATTTAGCCAAATTAACACGTTAGCTAACGACGAGGTTTGCAGTAGGTGTTGACATTCGTACGGAATACGTCAATTCGAAAATACCCTCACTGTCATTCTGTCGTGTTCTCCCGCACTGCGTTCTCCGACTTTATCTACGCATTTAGTGCTTTTCAATCATGCGTTTTTCTCTTAAAAATAACTTGAAATATGATATTGAAGTACAAACTACTTGTCCACAGGCGTTTACTGCTTGTTTCCAAACATCGCCCTCTTTGGCACTATGGTGACACACACAGCGATTGTGCGAACTGTGCCTCGGTAACCTAATTTTCTGCGTGTTCTGTTCGCGTAAAGCAACTGTTCACTAGTACACATCGGATATCCCAATACCAAAGTGAAAATCTAAGCAGGTCGCAGATGGTACGGTAGATATTTTCGGCCTTGATACTACTTTTTTTTGGAAGTGCCTTTCCAGTGGGTAAGCATTGCATGGTAAAATCCACCTCGCATACTGGCTCGCAACATAGTCTGCAATTGAGGATGTCCATCTTTCATTTTGTCGGTTCATTCTTGGTCTCTCAAAATTCACACCAAAAATGGCTGTTTATGGTGAGCTAGGAAGGTACCCCAAGAAACAACAACTTAAATATTTCAACCGGATAATAAACTCTGATAACACATTACTAAGAGAAGCCTACTTAGTAAATAAGAATGTAAAAAGTAAATGGTTTACAAGTGTAGAAACCCTCATGCAGGATTTAGATGTTGTCACCATTGTAAACTCAAGTGAAAAAATAATTAAGAAAAATTTAGACTTTATTCATAAAAAAATTTGAGAACCAATGGATCTTAGACATGCATAATGATAATAGAAAACAAACCTTGGCTAAAAACAAACTAAGAACATACAGACTTTTCAAACAAGATTTAAAAATTGAAAATTACCTAATTAATATGCAGAACCATGGTCTTAGAAGGTTAATTACAAAATTCAGGACAAGCAATCATGACCTTAAAATTGAGAAAGGCAGACATAATAATGTGCCGCTGGATAAAAGAACATGTGATATGTGCAGCCAAAATATAGTTGAGGATGAGCAACATTTTGTAATGAAATGTCCAGCTTACAGTCATCATAGGGACAAATTATTCCTGACTGCACAAAATAAAATTCCAAATTTTTATAAAGAAAATAGTCAGAATAAATTCATTTCGATTATGGCAAACCATACTCTAGCACCAGCCTTAGCTGTCTTCTTAAAAAACAGCTATGGAACAAAACAGCAACTATCAGTGTATTAGGCCACATTTTGTGTTCATTCCATATTCTGTATCCATTGGCTGCAAATTGTCTTTTTTGTTTTTGACTTGTTTTATTTTCTTTAGAACAGTTTTTATTTTATTTTTTAGATTGCAGTTTTTTTTTAATTTCTTTCTGTAAGATCCTTTTTATCCTTTCCTATGGATTTTATGCGCCGACTAAAAAAAATACTATGTCCATTTTTCAGCTTACACCTCTAGTGATTTATGAACAAAACATCACACCGTTAATCCCATCTATACAGAATTATGAAAGCAGTCTGAATTTCGTAATCTTTTCATCTTTGTGGAAAAATCCATTATTCTCGTGAATGTTGTCGTGAGTGTGTCTGAATGCTCTGAACGATACAGTGTAACATCACCCAGAGGCGCCGATTGTCAGCGTGCGATCACTATCCACCGAGCAAAACAAAATAGTACAGGCGTATGGAATGATTTATTATCGAATAAAATTGACTTTAATCAAACTTTGCTTGGTTGTAGGCAATAAAACTCACTAATTTACAAATCATATGCTTTGTACGTCAGAAACAGAGACTGAATTTTTTTCTCAAATAATTTGCGCGATTTAACGCATCGCCGAGTACTCGTGAATTCGGTAGTTCCTCTTCATGGCTGGTATTTACATTTTTATTAATCTGTCTCATCAGGATTAAAGTGCTGTTATTAAACCCCAAGATCCACTGTATAGCATAGTCAATATGGCTATTCACTTGAATTATTTATTATTATCACTAGAAGATTGTTTACCTGAAGGTGCCTCTTCATCAAAGAATCCAGCAAATTCAAGAGAAACAAAATTCAGAAAGATGCTTTATGATATGGCCAAGGAAATGGGGAAAGGTAAATTAATAATCACATTTACTTATAACGTACTATTTTCAGATCTCTTTCTAGTTTTAACTTTAAATTACATCATGTTACTAAATAGTGAGTATGTCTGCCAAATAAAAAACATCATTCAAGTTTTATGAAAGTATATTTAATTTAGTCATTTTATATATTACAAGATTGAGGGAATCAACACTGAAATTTACCATACTTATATTCGCTCGTGTTATTTTCTACAGAAGACTTGAAATCATTGAAAGATCTATGTGTTGATGTTTATGAGCTGATACCAAAGGGGAATTTAGACGAAACGAAAACTGCATTTGATGTGTTTAAATGTTTGTTTCAAGATAACAAAATCAGCGTTGACGACACAGAATGGTTGAAACGATTATTAAAGGATATAAATAAATCGAAGCTGGTGGACAAATTTGTATCGCCATTTTTATCAAAGGAAATGTTAAAGGTAAATATTGTCTGAAATCAGAACAATAGGTTTTATTTTTATTTGATTGAAATAAATTACCCATTGATCACTGATTTATATTTATTTCTAGTTTTCAGATTTATGGAAGTGAATTAACTCATTGTGAAAGATGTGACTGGAGTCAAATTATCTGATTTATATTTATTTCTAGTTTTCAGATTTATGGAAGTGAATAAACTCATTGTGAAAGATGTGACTGGAGTCAAATTATCTGATTTATATTTATTTCTAGTTTTCAGATTTATGGAAGTGAATCAACTCATTGTGAAAGATGTGACTGGAGCCAAATTATCTGATTTATATTTGTTCCTAGTTTTCAGATTTATGGAAGTGAATCAACTCATTGTGAAAGATGTGACTGGAGTCAAATTATCTGATTTATATTTATTTCTAGTTTTCAGATTTATGGAAGTGAATTAACTCATTGTGAAAGATGTGACTGGAGCCAAATTATCTGATTTATATTTATTTCTAGTTTTCAGATTTATAGAAGTGAATCAACTCATTGTGAAACATGTGACTGGAGCCAAATTATCTGATTTATATTTATTTCTAGTTTTCAGATTTATGGAAGTGAAATCAACTGATTGTGAAAGATGTGACTAGAGCCAAATTATCTGATTGATATTTATTTCTAGTTTTCAGATTTATGGAAGTGAAATCAACTGATTGTGAAAGATGTGACTAGAGCCAAATTATCTGATTTATATTTATTTCTAGTTTTCAGATTTATGGAAGTGAATTAACTCATTGTGAAAGATGTGACTGGAGCCAAATTATCTGATTTATATTTATTTCTAGTTTTCAGATTTATAGAAGTGCATCAACTCATTGTGAAAGATGTGACTGGAGTCAAATTATCTGATTTATATTTATTTCTAGTTTTCAGATTTATGGAAGTGAATTAACTCATTGTGAAAGATGTGACTGGAGCCAAATTATCTGATTTATATTTATTTCTAGTTTTCAGATTTATGGAAGTGAATTAATTCATTGTGAAAGATGTGACTGGAGCCAAATTATCTGATTTATATTTATTTCTAGTTTTCCGATTTATGGAAGTGAATCAACTCATTGTGAAAGATGTGACTGGAGCCAAATTATCTGATTTATATTTATTTCTAGTTTTCAGATTTATGGAAGTGAAATCAACTCATTGTGAAAGATGTGACTAGAGCCAAATTATCTGATTGATATTTATTTCTAGTTTTCAGATTTATGGAAGTGAATTAACTCATTGTGAAAGATGTGACCAGAACCAAATTATCTGATTTATATTTATTTCTAGTTTTCAGTTTTATGGAAGTGAATTAACTCATTGTGAAAGATGTGACTGGAGCCAAATTATCTGATTTATATTTATTTCAAGTTTTCAGATTTATGGAAGTGAATAACTCATTGTGAAAGATGTGACTGGGGCCAAAATATCTGATTTATATTTATTTCTAGTTTTCAGATTTATGGAAGTGAATCAACTCATTGTGAAAGATGTGACTGGAGCCAACTTATCTGGTTTATATTTGTTTCTAGTTTTCAGATTTATAGAAGTGAAATCAACTCATTGTGAAAGATGTGACTAGAGCCAAATTATCTGATTTATATTTATTTCTAGTTTTCTGATTTATGGAAGTGAAATCAACTGATTGTGAAAGATGTGACTAGAGCCAAATTATCTGATTGATATTTATTTCTAGTTTTCTGATTTATGGAAGTGAAATCAACTGATTGTGAAAGATGTGACTGGAGCCAAATTATCTGATTCATATTTATTTCTAGTTTTCTGATTTATGGAAGTGAATCAACTCATTGTGAAAGATGTGACTGGAGCCAAATTATCTGATTGATATTTATTTCTAGTTTTCTGATTTATGGAAGTGAATAAACTCATTGTGAAAGATGTGACTAGAGCCAAATTATCTGATTTATATTTGTTTCTAGTTTTCAGATTTATAGAAGTGAATTAACTCATTGTGAAAAATGTGACTGGAGCCAAATTGTCTGATTTATATTTATTTCTAGTTTTCAGATTTATGGAAGTAAATCAACTCATTGTGAAAGATGTGACTGGAGCCAAATTATCTGATTCATATTTGTTTCTAGTTTTCAGATTTATGGAATTGAACCAACTCATTGTGAAAGATGTGACTAGAGCCAAATTATCTAATTGATATTTATTTCTAGTTTTCAGATTTATGGAAGTGAATTAACTCATTGTGAAAGATGTGACTGAAGCCAAATTATGTGATTGATATTTATTTCTAGTTTTCTGATTTATGGAAGTGAAATCAACTGATTGTGAAAGTTGTGACTGGAGCCAAATTATCTGATTGATATTTATTTCTAGTTTTTTGATTTATGGAAGTGAATAAACTCATTGTGAAAGATGTGACGAGAGCCAAATTGTCTGATATATATTTATTTCTAGTTTTCAGATTTATGGAAGTGAAATCAACTCATTGTGAAAGATGTGACTAGAACCAAATTATCTGATTCATATTTGTTTCTAGTTTTCAGATTTATGGAAGTGAACCAACTCATTGTGAAAGATGTGGCTGGAGCCAAATTATCTGATTTATATTTTGTTTCTAATTTTCAGATTTATGGAAGTGAATCAACTCATTGTGAAAGATGTGACTGGAGCCAAATTATCTGATTTATATTTATTTCTAGTTTTCAGATTTATTGAAGTGAATAACTCATTGTGAAAGATGTGACTAGAGCCAAATTATCTGATTTATATTTGTTTCTAGTTTTCTGATTTATGGAAGTGAAATCAACTCATTGTGAAAGATGTGACTGGAGCCAAATTATCTGATTTATATTTATTTCTAGTTTTCAGATTTATTGAAGTATAATAACTCATTGTGAAAGATGTGACTAGAGCCAAATTATCTGATTTATATTTCTAGTTTTTTGATTTATTGAAGTGAACCAACTCATTGTGAAAGATGTGACTAGAACCAAATTATCTGATTCATATTTGTTTCTAGTTTTCAGATTTATGGAAGTGAACCAACTCATTGTGAAAGATGTGACTGGAGCCAAATTATCTGATTTATATTTTGTTTCTAGTTTTCAGATTTATGGAAGTGAATAAACTCATTGTGAAAGATGTGACGAGAGCCAAATTGTCTGATATATATTTATTTCTAGTTTTCAGATTTATGGAAGTGAAATCAACTCATTGTGAAAGATGTGACTAGAACCAAATTATCTGATTCATATTTGTTTCTAGTTTTCAGATTTATGGAAGTGAACCAACTCATTGTGAAAGATGTGACTAGAGCCAAATTATCTGATTTATATTTTGTTTCTAGTTTTCAGATTTATGGAAGTGAATCAACTCATTGTGAAAGATGTGACTGGAGCCAAATTATCTGATTTATATTTGTTTCTAGTTTTCTGATTTATGGAAGTGAAATCAACTCATTGTGAAAGATGTGACTGGAGCCAAATTATCTGATTTATATTTATTTCTAGTTTTCAGATTTATTGAAGTATAATAACTCATTGTGAAAGATGTGACTAGAGCCAAATTATCTGATTTATATTTCTAGTTTTTTGATTTATTGAAGTGAACCAACTCATTGTGAAAGATGTGACTAGAACCAAATTATCTGATTCATATTTGTTTCTAGTTTTCAGATTTATGGAAGTGAACCAACTCATTGTGAAAGATGTGACTGGAGCCAAATTATCTGATTTATATTTTGTTTCTAGTTTTCAGATTTATGGAAGTGAATCAACTCATTGTGAAAGATGTGACTGGAGCCAAATTATCTGATTTATATTTATTTCTAGTTTTCAGATTTATTGAAGTGAATAACTCATTGTGAAAGATGTGACTAGAGCCAAATTATCTGATTTATATTTGTTTCTAGTTTTCTGATTTATGGAAGTGAAATCAACTCATTGTGAAAGATGTGACTGGAGCCAAATTATCTGATTTATATTTATTTCTAGTTTTCAGATTTATTGAAGTATAATAACTCATTGTGAAAGATGTGACTAGAGCCAAATTATCTGATTTATATTTCTAGTTTTTTGATTTATTGAAGTGAACCAACTCATTGTGAAAGATGTGACTAGAACCAAATTATCTGATTCATATTTGTTTCTAGTTTTCAGATTTATGGAAGTGAACCAACTCATTGTGAAAGATGTGACTGGAGCCAAATTATCTGATTTATATTTTGTTTCTAGTTTTCAGATTTATGGAAGTGAATCAACTCATTGTGAAAGATGTGACTGGAGCCAAATTATCTGATTTATATTTATTTCTAGTTTTCAGATTTATTGAAGTGAATAACTCATTGTGAAAGATGTGACTAGAGCCAAATTATCTGATTTATATTTGTTTCTAGTTTTCTGATTTATGGAAGTGAAATCAACTCATTGTGAAAGATGTGACTGGAGCCAAATTATCTGATTTATATTTATTTCTAGTTTTCAGATTTATTGAAGTATAATAACTCATTGTGAAAGATGTGACTAGAGCCAAATTATCTGATTTATATTTATTTCTAGTTTTTTGATTTATTGAAGTGAACCAACTCATTGTGAAAGATGTGGCTGGAGCCAATTTATCTTTTGTTGATTTATATGGTTGTTGACAAACAAGGACTGAAGATCTGTTTGGATCGTTGAGAGCTAGAGCAGCACACTTCACAACTTAATTCTTGTTCCAGTGAGTTTATAATTACATCCAGCCATTTTCCTGTCCATCTACAGTGGTGTAAAATATAGTGGCAGCTGTTGACTTATTACAAAACATAATTAAATTGACCTCTGTGATTGCATGATGCTGTGGCCTCATGTCAGTGTCATGGCAACCTGTAATTTCATGTTAAAAGCAGGCATGTCAGCCCTAATGTATTAGCATACCTGACAGTGAATGAATTTACATGTATTTTCAGTGACTAATTTAAAATTTTATATGCAGAAATCTTGGTTCTGATTATATTTCTGATTAAATGTCAACAAGTTTTATTTTCTACTTTCAGTAAATATAGTTTGGTTGGTGAAAACTGTCTAACTGCAGTTAGGAACTTTTATTATTTTATGAGAACTTTTAAACAATTAATTTTATTTAATTCTGTAAGGGACAATGAGATTACTACAGTACATGTAGTATTAATTGAGGAATACAATGGCTAGTAATTTTCTTGCCAAATTTTGATTAGATATGTTGCTGTACTATTATTTTTGTGGAACTTTTATACAATTCAAGTTATCTTATTCTCTAAGGGACAATGAGATTAACTGTAATATTGTTTTTGTGGAACTTTTATACGATTCATGTTATTTAATTCTGTAAGGGACAATGAGATTACTACAGTACATGTAGTATTAATTGAGGAATACAATGGCTAGTAATTTTTTTGCCAAATTTTGATTAGATATGTTGCTGTACTATTATTTTTGTGGAACTTTTATACAATTCAAGTTATCTTATTCTCTAAGGGACAATGAGATTAATACAGTGGCTTGTAGTTTGCTTGCCAAATTTTGCTTAGATATGTTGCTGTAATATTGTTTTTGTGGAACTTTTATACGATTCATGTTATTTTATTCTGTAAGGGACAATGAGATTAATACAGTAAATGTAGTATTAATTGAGGAACTTTAACATTAATTTTTAGCTTTGTTGTTGTCGAGTAGAGCTTATTAGTCCCTGTTCGGACGAAGTCCGAAAACAGGGACTTATAATTCGGTCTCAGTTCGTTCGTGCGTCTGTGCATCCTCCAGAGTCATATCTCAGAATCCCTTGGACCGATTCTGTTCATTCTTTGCATGTGCCAAGTACTTTATGTGGGACACATCCACATGGTTTAGTGATTCGATTCAAAATGGCCGACTGGCAGCCATCTTGTTTTTTGAAAATGTTGTATTTTGGACATGCTTTGTCAGTTTTTATTCAAACTTGGTACATAGATTGTACATGTTAGGATACATGTCCATGATGATTTATTTCACAATTGGATCAAAGATGGTCGACTGGCAGGCATCTTGTTTTTGTTTTGTATGTGGTATCTTGGACGTGCTCTGTCAGTTTTCATTCAAATTTGGCACATACATGTACTTTATACATGTTAGGATGCATGTCCGTTTCAAAATCTGGTCAAGGATGGCCGATTGACAGCCATCTGACTTTTTGGCCTTACACAATTTATGTACCATTTTCATTCGTATTTGGCACATACATCATACATATTAGTGTGTTTCATAATCAGATCAAAGATGGCTGAATAACGGCTGTTTTTATTTTGGCCATATTACTATGCACGAAACACGTGTTTTGATGTAAATAAACAATCTGTTGTATATGCCACTTGGAACTCAAGTTTCAAGGACACGCTCTCGACAACCCCTCCGCTTTAATATGACGAGCACAAAGAGAACTTAACGGGGATTGTGTCATTTTCAATGACTTGTCATATGAGTGAATGTCCGTCGTTGTCTGTGTCAACTTTTTACATTTTCAACTTCTTCTTGAAAACTACAATTCTTATTGCTTTGATACTTGGTGTATATGTACCTTGGGCAGACCTCTCTTAGATTTGTTCATTTTGTAATGATATCTTTAATTCTCTAATTTTGATGAATATTTTTGTCATTTTTGGTGTAAAGTGATATTTTTGACTTCTTGTTAAAAACCGAAAGTCTGATTGCTTTGATACTATACATATAGGTACCTCAGGTAGACCTCTCTCAGATTTGTTTATTTTCTAATGATATCTTCAGTTTTTTAATTGAAATGTGTATTGCTAACAGCAGAGCTATCTCGGCTGAGAAACTGCTTGTTTGTATGTACCGGTAATTATGACTTTTTTCCATGCAAAATGCGTAGACCATTTATATATTTTGTTATTTGTTATGTTTTCAATTGACAAGTTTGTAATAGTTCTTTCAAGTTTTTACCAATTTTATTATCATGTTCTATATGACGTCTGTTACTGATTACATTGAAGAAAAAACTCATAAATAGGAATTATTTTTATTAAAAACTAAAATACAGTGGCATTGCACAATATACAAAGTGTTTAAAATGATTGAAAATAAAGCAAGCATAGATATTTTTTGATAATTAAACTACAAGATTGCCTCACCATCACAAAAGATTTATACATTTTTTTAAAGTTATGTCTTTACACAAATATTGTTTTTTCTAAATAGCTCACCTGTTACATAAATGTATTGATATTTTATTTTTAAAAGTTGTTGTAATTTTGCACAATATAAATTAAATGGGACCAGGAAGTAATTTTTGATTAAAGTGTAGTGAATTATTTCTTTATTTTTTAGCTCCGCTGTCGACTATGTCGAGTGGAGCTTATCATATGAGTGATTGTCCGTCGTCGTCGTCCGTGTCAATGTTTTACTTTTTCGACTTCTTCTTGAAAATTACAAGCCTGAATGCTTTGATACTTGGTGTATATGTACCTTGGGTAGACCTCTCTTAGGTTTGTTCATTTCATGTTGATATCTTTAATTCTCTAATTTTGGTGAATATTTTTGTCATTTTTGGTAAAAAGTGATATTTTCGACTTCTTGTTAAAAACCAATAGTCCAATTGCTTTGATACTACATATATAGGTACTACATGTGGACCTCTCTCAGATTTGTTCATTTCGTGATGATATCTTCAATTCTCTAATTTTGGTGAATATTTTTGTCATTTTTGGTAAAAAGTGATATTTTTGACTTCTTGTTAAAAACCGCAAGTCCGATTGCTTTGATATTACATATATAGGTACTACATGTGGACCTCTCTCAGATTTGTTCATTTCGTGATGATATCTTCAATTCTCTAATTTTGGTGAATATTTTTGTAATTTTTGGTAAAAAGTTATATTTTAGACTTCTTGTTTAAAAACCAATAGTTCAATTGCTCTGATATTACATATATATATACTACATGTAGACCTTTCTCAGATTTGTTCATTTTGTAATGATATCTTTAATTCTCTAATTTTGGTGAATATTTTTGTAATTTTTGGTAAAAAGTGATATTTTCGACTTCTTGTTAAAAACTGTAAGTCCGATTGCTTTGATACTATTCATATTGTTCATTTTCTAATGATGTCTTCAGTTTATTAATTGAAATGTGCATTGCTAACAGCGGAGCTATCTCAGCCGATAGGCTGCTTGTTAGCTCCGCTGTCGACTTTGTCGAGCGGAGCTTATCATATGAGTGATTGTACGTCGTCCGTCGTCGTCATCGTCCGTCGTCCGTGTCAATGTTTTACTTTTTAGGGGCCCAAGCCCGAAGGGCGAGGCCCCTATTCTTATTGTCCGGTTTTTTTAGGGGCCCAAGCCCAAAGGGCGAGGCCCCTATTCTTATTGTCCGGTTTTTTCTTCTTCTTTCTTCTTCTTCTTCTTCTTCTTCTTCTTCTTTCTTCCACAACTTCTTTCGTCAAGCCGTTTGAGAAAACTGCTAAACTGAATAGTCTGAAAAAGCTCTATACTTATAGTCCCTAATGTGACCTAGTGCAACATGCTTTCAGAATTTTGATTGCCCAATTAGTTTGGCAGCCATATTGGATTGAAATAAAACCGGAAGTGGCTGTTTGACCACTTTCTGAGGGTCTAGGCTTCTAGATTTTTTTATGGTATATAGTACAACTCATGTGTAATAAATATCAGCAATAAAAAGTTTAGCGGTCATGTGACTTTTCCCGCCATTTTGTTTTTCCTAAAAACGGCAAAAAACACTTTAAAATCTTCTTCTTCAGAACCACCAAGCAGAATGCTCTCATATGTAGTATTTAGCTTCTATATATGAATACCATTTATGTTTGAAAAAATGTTTACGATTGGTCACGTGGTTTGGCCACCATTTTGGATTTCTTCTAAACAGGAAGTAGTTTTTTACTTTGGCAACACTTGGGGGAATATTTTCAGTTTTGCTTCATGGCATCTATGTATCAAGCCCTTTCAGAAACCTAAAAAAAAATTCAGATCAGTCACATGGTTTGTCCGCCATTTTGGATTTTAAGCAAAATTGACCAAAAGTTTGGGTATTTGTTTCTCAGAGACGATTCAACCAATCTACTAGATGTTTTTATATTTACCATGTCTTGCCTTAGCTGCATACGAGAAAAATAATATTATTTTGATCAGTCACGTGGTTTGGCCGCCATCTTGGATTTTGTGAAAATAGAAATTATGCAACTACATGTTTTGTATTAGTCTGATTTCTTTCAAATTTTGTATGTGCATTTGTGTCATCAGATGGATCATTTTGCCCCAATAGCACACTGTTAGGCCACGTGGCTGGGCACCCATGGGGTGGGGGCTTCTAACCTTATTAATATGCATAACTGTTATAACTCAAGCACTGTTGTAGTTAGGATGATGAATCCTGTGTTATTATGACAACGTTGAACAAGAGATTCGATTAAAATAACAAATGACCATATATGGTCATGTGAGCTCATTAATATGCATAACTGTCATATCTCAAACACTGTTGCAGTTTGGAAGTGGAATCCTGTGTTATTATGACAACATTGAACAAAAGATTTAATTAAAATAACAGATGACCATATATAGTCATGTGAGCTCATTAATATGCGTAATCGTTATATCTCAAACACTGTTGCAGTTAGGAAGATGAATCCTGTGTCATTATGACAACAAGTGAACAAGAGATCTGATTAAAATAACAGATAACCATATATGGTCACGTGAACTCATTAATATGCATAGCAGTCATATCTAAAACACTGTCGCAGTTAGGAAGATGAATCCTGTGTTATTATTACAACAGTGAACAAGAGATTTGTTTAAAAATAACAGATGACCATATATGGTCATGTGAACTCATTAATATACATAGCAGTCATATCTGAAACACTATCGCAGAGCAGGACATGTAAGTAGTGTCATTATGAAGACATTGAATGAAAGATGTAACTGACATTAGAAATGGCTATATATGATTATGTAATCTCATTATTGTGCATAAGAACATGGCTCATATATCCTGAAAACCATATTTCGATAACCAAACCAGGTAAATACATGGTACCAACTTCATTTCGACCTCATGTTACTGATAATACAATCTACCTGCAGCTGATTGTCTAACATGTGACCTCATTAATTATGAAACAGAATCTTATCAGCTTGGGCCCCGGTGACGCCGCTTGCGGCTTTAATCTTCTTCATCTTCTTTCTTCCGTAACTTTTTTCGTCAAGCCGTTTGAGAAAACCGCTGAACAGAATGGTCTGATAATGCTCTATACCGATAGTCCATAATGTGAACTGGTGCAACATGCTTTCAGAATTTCGATTGGATAATTAGTTTGGCAGCCATATTGGATTGAAATAAAACCGGAAGTGACTGTTTGACCACTTTCTGAGGGTCTAGGCGTCTAGATTTTTTTATGGTATATAGTACAACTCATGTGTAATAAATATCAGCAATAAAAACTTTAGCGGTCATGTGACTTTTCCCGCCATTTTGTTTTTCCTAAAAACGGCAAAAAACACTTGAAAATCTTCTTCTTCAGAACCACCAAGCAGAATGCTCTCATATGTAGTATTTAGCTTCTATATATGAATCCCATTTATGTTTGAAAAAAGGTTTACGATTGGTCACGTGGTTTGGCCACCATTTTGGATTTCTTCTAAACAGGAAGTAGTTTTTTACTCTGGCAACACTTGAGGAAATATTTTCAATTTTGCTTCATGGCATCTGTGTATCAAGCCCTTTCAGAAACCTAAAAAAAATGTCAGATCAGTCACATGGTTTGGCCGCCATTTTGGATTTTAAGCAAAATTGACCAAAAGTTTGGGTATTTGTTTCTCAGAGACGATTCAACCAATCTACTAGATGTTTTTATATTTACCATGCCTGGCCTTAGCTGCATACGAGAAAAATAATATTATTTTGATCAGTCACGTGGTTTGGCCGCCATCTTGGATTTTGTGAAAATAGAAATTATGCAACTACATGTTTTGTATTAGTCTGATTTCTTTCAAATTTTGTATGTGCATTTGTGTCATCAGATGCATCATTTTGCCCCAATAGCACACTGTTAGGCCACGTGGCTGGGCACCCATGGGGTGGGGGCTTCTAACCTCATTAATATGCATAACTGTTATAACTCAAGCACTGTTGTAGTTAGGATGATGAATCCTGTGTTATTATGACAACCTTGAACAAGAGATTCGATTAAAATAACAAATGACCATATATGGTCATGTGAGCTCATTAATATGCATAACTGTCATATCTCAAACACTGTTGCAGTTAGGAAGTGAAATCCTGTGTTATTATGACAACATTGAACAAAAGATTTGATTAAAATAACAGATGACCATATATAGTCACGTCAGCTCATTAATATGCGTAATCGTTATATCTCAAACACTGTTGCAGTTAGGAAGATGAATCCTGTGTCATTATGACAACAGTGAACAAGAGATTTGATTAAAATAACAGATAACCATATATGGTCATGTGAACTCATTAATATGCATAACCATTATATCTTAAACACTGTCGCAGTTAGGAAGATAAATCCTGTGTCATTATGACAACAGTGAACAAGAGATTTGATTAAAATAACAGATAACCATATATGGTCATGTGAACTCATTAATATGCATAGCAGTCATATTTAAAACACTGTCGCAGTTAGGAAGATGAATCCTGTGTTATTATGACAACAGTGAACAAGAGATTTGATTAAAATAACAGATGACCATATATGGTCATGTGAGCTCATTAATATGCATAACTGTCATATCTCAAACACTGTTGCAGTTAGGAAGTGAAATCCTGTGTTATTATGACAACATTGAACAAAAGATTTGATTAAAATAACAGATGACCATATATAGTCACGTCAGCTCATTAATATGCGTAATCGTTATATCTCAAACACTGTTGCAGTTAGGAAGATGAATCCTGTGTCATTATGACAACAGTGAACAAGAGATTTGATTAAAATAACAGATAACCATATATGGTCATGTGAACTCATTAATATGCATAACCATTATATCTTAAACACTGTCGCAGTTAGGAAGATAAATCCTGTGTCATTATGACAACAGTGAACAAGAGATTTGATTAAAATAACAGATAACCATATATGGTCATGTGAACTCATTAATATGCATAGCAGTCATATTTAAAACACTGTCGCAGTTAGGAAGATGAATCCTGTGTTATTATGACAACAGTGAACAAGAGATTTGATTAAAATAACAGATGACCATATATGGTCATGTGAACTCATTAATATGCATAACCATTATATCTTAAACACTGTTGCAGTTAGGAAGATGAATCCTGTGTTTATTATGACAACAGTGAACAAGAGATTTGATTAAAATAACAGATAACCATATATGGTCATGTGAACTCATTAATATGCATAACCATTATATCTTAAACACTGTTGCAGTTAGGAAGATGAATCCTGTGTTATTATGACAACAGTGAACAAGAGATTTGATTAAAAATAAAGATGACCATATATGGTCATGTGAACTCATTAATATGCAAAGCAGTCATATCTAAAACACTGTCGCAGAGCAGGACATGTAACAAGTGTCATTATGAAGACATTGAATGAAAGATGTAACTGACATTAGAAATGGCTATATATGATTATGTAATCTCATTATTAAGAACATGGCTCATTATATATCCTGAAAACCATATTTCGATAACCAAACCAGGTAAATACATGGTACCAACTTCATTTTGACCTCATGTTACTGATAATTCAAGCTACCTGATTGTCTAACATGTGACCACATTAATTATGAAACAGAATCTTGTCAGCTTGGGCCCCGGTGACGCCGCTTGCGGCTTTAATTCGACTTCTTCTTGAAAACTACAAGCCTGAATGCTTTGATACTTGGTGTATATGTACCTTGGGTAGACCTCTCTCAGATTTGTTCATTTCGTGATGATATCTTCAATTCTCTAATTTTGGTGAATATTTTTGTCATTTTTGGTAAAAAGTGATATTTTTGACTTCTTGTTAAAAACCGCAAGTCCAATTTCTTTGATATTACATATATAGGTATTACATGTGGTCCTCTCTCAGATTTGTTCATTTTGTAATGATATCTTCAATTCTCTAATTTTGGTGAATTTTTTTGTCATTTTTGGTAAAAAGTGATATTTTTGACTTCTTGTTAAAAACCGCAAGTTCGATTGCTTTTATAATACATATATAGGTACTACATGTGGACCTCTCTCAGATTTGTTCATTTTGTAATGATATCTTCAATTCTCTAATTTTGGTGAATATTTTTGTCATTTTTGGTAAAAAGTGATATTTTTGACTTCTTGTTAAAAACCGCAAGTCCAATTTCTTTGATATTACATATATAGGTATTACATGTGGTCCTCTCTCAGATTTGTTCATTTCATGATGATATCTTCAATTCTGTAATTTTGGTGAATATTTTTGTCATTTTTGGTAAAAAATGATATTTTTGACTTCTTGTTGAAAACCGCAAGTCCAATTGCTTTGATATTACATATATAGGTATTACATGTGGTCCTCTCTCAGATTTGTTCATTTCATGATGATATCTTCAATTCTGTAATTTTGGTGAATATTTTTGTCATTTTTGGTAAAAAGTGATATTTTTGACTTCTTGTTGAAAACCGCAAGTCCAATTGCTTTGATATTACATATATAGGTACTACATGTGGACCTCTCTCAGACTTGTTCATTTCGTGATGATATCTTTAATTCTCTAATTTTAGTGAATATTTTTGTAATTTTTGGTAAAAAGTGATATTTTCGACTTCTTGTTGAAAACCGCAAGTTCGATTGCTTTTATAATACATATATAGGTACTACATGTGGACCTCTTTCAGATTTGTTAATTTCGTTGTGATATCTTCAATTATCTAATTTTGATTGTCATTTTTGGTGATAAGTGATATTTTCGACTTCTTGTTGAAAACTGCAAGTCCGATTGCTTTTATATTACATATATAGGTACTATGTGTGGACTTCTTTCAGATTAGTCCCGTTGCTTTTTATATATATATTGTTCATTTTCTAATGATATCTTCAGTTCTTTAATTGTAATGTGCATTGCTAACAGCGGAGCTATCTCAGCCGACAGGCTGCTTGTTTTATATAGCTTTCCATTAATCCCATTTTTGAGCAGTTCATAGAACAATCCCTGTCTCCATACCATATCAATCGTTTTTTGGAAGTCTACAAAGCATGTGTAGAGTTTTCCATTTTGCTTAAGATACTTATGAACAATGGTTTTTAAAACAAAATGTGATCAGTTGTACAGTGTTTTTTTTTCGAAAGCCTGCTTGGTTATTAATCCCCGTTTGGACGAAGTCCGAAAACTGGGACTTATAATTTGGTGTCCGTCCATGCGTTCGTCTGGAGTCATGTCTCGGAATCCCTTGGACCGATTCCATTCATTCTTTGCATGTGCCTAGTACTTTATGTGGGACATATGCACATGCAGTGGTTCAGCGATTCGATTCAAAATGGCTGACTGGCAGCCATCTTGTTTTCCGAAAATGTCGTATTTTGGACATGCTTTGTCAGTTTTCATTCAAACTTGGTACATAGATCATACATGTTAGGATACATGTCCCGACCGTCCATGAGTTCCTGAGTCTGTCCATCCGCCCGTTCGTGTGTCAGTCTGTCCAGGGTCATATTTCAGAATCCTATGGACCGATTCCGTTCATTCTTTGCATGTGCCTAGTTCCTTATGTGGGACATATGCACATGCAGTGGTTAGGATACATGTTCATGATGATTTATTTCGCAATTGGATCAAAGATGGTTGACTAGCAGGCATTTCTTTTTATGCGGTATCTTGGACGTGCTCTGTCAGTTTTTATTCAAATTTGGCACATACATGCATGTCCATGACAATTTGTTTCAAAATCTGGTCAAGGATGGCCGATTGCCAGCCATCTGACTTTTTGGCCTTGCTACTATATTTCCACAATATATGTACCATTTTCATTCGTATTTGGCACATACATATCAGTGTGTTTCATAATCAGATCAAAGATGGCCGAATAACGGCTGTTTCTATTTTTTGCCATATCACTACTTCAACGTAGCACATGTTTTGATGGAAATAAACAATCTGTTGTATACGCCACTTGGAACTCAAGTTTCAAGGACACGCTCGCGACAACCCCTCCACTTTAATATGACGAGCACAAAGATTTCAAAAATTTAACAGGAACTGTCAATTTTCAATGACTTGTTATAGATATGATTAATAACACTAATATTCCAAATATAAGGATATTCTCCTGTATTTAGAATCAAATTAAATATTTGACATAGTGGTTTAATCTAGTAATCTGAACCATATTTCAATAATTCTGAACAATAACGATCATAACCTGCAGCTTTCTTACATTTAAGTTTTTTAATTGATATCTTTATTTTCTTTTTCACTTACTTGATCATTTAATGTTTGGTTCAGATTTTCTTTATTTTCTAGAATTTTAATTTCATTTATTATGTCATTTTGAAAATCATTCATCTTGTCATTACTGTTCAACGTTTTAAAATAATCAACCCATTTATAAACCCAAAATTTATAAACCATTTTCATTTGTATTTGGCATATACATCATACATGTAAGTTTGTTTCATAATCAAATCAAAGATTTTTATTTTTGGCCATATTACTATATCTTTTTCACCCATGTATCATTTTTATTGATATTTAGCATATCATGAATGGATACATGTACATGTCAATTCAATTTGCATTTTGATCAAATATGGCCAACTGGCAGCCATCTTGTTTGTTTCAAATGTGACAACTTGGACATGCTTAGACATTTTTGAATCAGGCCTATGCCTAGCTTACTCTTAATATTGGGGTCTTTTTTGACATGCCAGTTATTCTGACCTACGCCTTAACTCTGCTTGCCATTCACATTGATGCTACTGTTTGATTTGCCATGTCTCACAGTCCCCGGGGGCAGATCGCGTTGAGTACAAACCAGATGTGAAGCACATCAGAATGAATTCTGTGTGAACCTGAGCAGAGAGCATGTATTTTGTCACGTTGAGCTGTTGTCGCGAGCGTGTCCTTGAAACTTGAGTCCCAAGTGGCAAATACAACAAATTGTTTATTTACATCAAATTCAAACACGTGTTGCGTGATGACCCCTCTGGTGTAAGACATAGCAAAGAAAAACAAAGATCACAAGTGAAAGTAAAACAAATTGAGGTGCATGTCTATGTTATTGCACTTGCTAAAATTGTTTAAAGTATGTTTGCGAAAAAGCAAGTCTGAGGATGGGAATGAGGCACTAAAATTACATTACCATACATCTCATGAATATGAATGCTTGTTGCCATGGTGCCATACTGTGACCCCGGATCTGCCCCAGATTCATTGCAGTTCAGATCTGTGCTATGGTTCTTAAAGCAGGGTAGTCGTCAACTGCTCATGCATCAGATGGCCATAGCGTGTCATTGTTTACAAACAAGCATCTACCTATGAGCCTTTGCGCTTTTAGTGTTTGTTTTATCGTTGCTCGGAAACCAATTCCTGCATGCGCAGGTGACGACTCTCCTATTTTAACATCTGGCCTGGAACCTGGTACCTGTCATATCTCTGCCATGCTCTGACTGATTATGTTCAAATTTTATATATCCATTATACATCATGACAGAGATATATTGGGTTGGCTATCTGATTAAAAATATCCGAATGGAAGCCATTTTTGTGCTAAAAAATCATCAAAAATCAAGCATTTCTGCCATTCCAGAACTGGATCTTGGCATTTATGGATGGATTTTGTTCAAACTTGGTACATACGTTGGATATTATGGGACCTTGATGCATATCATTTTGTTTTTCAGATCCAATTTAAAATGTTTATTTTACAGCTTTTATTTAATAATTAACTAAAGAAGGAAGTACAAACTGAGTCCTAAACAGCTGGGGTAGTTCATGTTGCAATACCAGCAGTACTACACCATATATCCAACAGAGTGGAGTGACACTTTGCCTACTCCAGAGTGAAGATGCACATCGCAGGTAATATCTACAAAGTAGTGACTATCATTTCACTTTATCAGGTGAGTTAATTATCTGTTAATTAACTGTAGCTGTGGTGTGAGTTTACTTGTGTTCATATTATGGGATCTCGCCATGTGCTAAAATTTGTAATGCTTCATGTTTGGAGCAGGAAAGTAGTATTCATGTCTGTGCCAATATCACACCCTCAGTTTTTGTTCTGTTATTTGACTAAAACATGGAAAATGATATGCATATCATGATAGTAATAATTGCCATATTGAAATTATATTATTTGGTGTTATGGTATTTATTACGAGCCATTGTGCACATTAATGGCAACGAAGATTTTATAAAACAATTATTTTTTTCACAATCTAACACCCCATCAATGCACAAAAACTGATAAGTATGTATTTCACACCTTGACGACGAGGTGTAGTAGTCACTTTCTTGATGAACCTAAATTATAATCAGTTTGCACTCTTTTGTCAGTGATCTGTGCTGCATTATAGCGAAGGCAGTGATGCACCACTTGTTTGATTTCCAACTCTCCCCTCCCCCTAACCCATTTGACACTCAAGTCTGAGGGTAATTCTGTGAAGAGGGGCAATCTTCAGGGAAATTTACAGATTTAAATATTTTGGCATCATCTGCATGTTTTGTTTTTTGTAACTAACAGCAAATCATTAATATATAACAGAAATAGGAGTGGTCCTAAGATAGAATCCTGACGAAATCTGGAAATTGCAGAAAGCCATTCTGTGCAGTTGTCTGGTGAGTTAGGAAACTGGAAAACCATGGCAGGTAGGTTACCTTGAAAATCATAAAGATGAAGTTAGTGAATTAACAAACACTGGATCACTGTCAAAAAATTAAAAGAAAGTAATTTATATTAGTTTGGCAATCATCCAAATTTCCATTCACTTCATTGAATAGTTGTGACACAGTAGCTTTGACACAGAGGAAGTCATGTTGCATAGAATCAATTAAAGGTTTTAGATAAACTCCTTTCCAAAGCCTAACAGGTAGCATGTAAACATGAATTATAGGCCTGTGGTTTTCAATAATACTACCGTACATACACTATGACATGTTTGGATGGATTATACCAACACCTGGTATCATATAGTTTGTATGGTGTGATCAGTGATAGGTAGGTACAGTCATGAGTAATATAGAGTAGATATATCACAATTGTGGATAGATTGTACCAACAGCTGGTGTCATATAGTTGATATTGTATGATCAGTGATAGGTAGGTACAGTCATGAGTATGTAGAGTAGATATATCACAAGTGTGGATAGATTGTACCAAACAGCTGGTGTCATATAGTTGGTATGGTTTGATCAGTGATAGGTAGGTACAGTCATGAGTATATAGAGTAGATATATCACAAGTGTGGATAGATTGTATCAACAGCTGGTATCATATAGTTGATATGGTGTGATCAGTGATAGGTAGCTACAGTCATGAGTATATAGAGTAAATATATCACAAGTGTGGATAGATTGTACCAACAGCTAGTATTATATAGTTGGTATGCTTTGATCAGTGATAGGTAGGTACAGTCATGAGTAATATAGAGTAGATATATCACAATTGTGGATAGATTGTACCAACAGCTGGTGTCATATAGTTGATATTGTATGATCAGTGATAGGTAGGTACAGTCATGAGTATGTAGAGTAGATATATCACAAGTGTGGATAGATTGTACCAAACAGCTGGTGTCATATAGTTGGTATGGTTTGATCAGTGATAGGTAGGTACAGTCATGAGTATATAGAGTAGATATATCACAAGTGTGGATAGATTGTACAGACAGCTGGTATCATATAGTTGGCATGGTGTGATCAGTGATAGGTAGGTACAGTCATGAGTATATAGAGTAGATATATCACAAGTGTGGATAGATTGTACAGACAGCTGGTATCATATAGTTGGTATGGTTTGATCAGTGATAGGTAGGTACAGTCCTGAGTATATAGAGTAGATATATCACAAGTGTGGATAGATTATACCAACAGCTGGTATCATATAGTTGGTATGGTTTGATCAGTGATATGTAGGCACAGTCATGAGTATATACAGTAGATATACCACAAGTGTGGATAGATTATACCAACTGCTGGTATCATATAGTTGGTATGGTTTGATCAGTGATATGTAGGCACAGTCATGAGTATATAGAGTAGATATATCACAAGTGTGGATGGATTATACCAATAGCTAGTATCATATAATTGGTATGGTTTGATCAGTGAAAGGTAGGTACAGTCATGAGTATATAGAGTAGATATATCACAAGTGTGGATAAATTATACCAACAGCTGGTATCATATAGTTGATATGGTGTGATCAGTGATAGGTAGCTACAGTCATGAGTATATAGAGTAGATATATCACAATTGTGGATAGATTATACCAACTGCTGGTATCATATAGTTGGTATGGTTTGATCAGTGATATGTAGGCACAGTCATGAGTATATAGAGTAGATATATCACAAGTGTGGATGGATTATACCAATAGCTAGTATCATATAATTGGTATGGTTTGATCAGTGAAAGGTAGGTACAGTCATGAGTATATAGAGTAGATATATCACAAGTGTGGATAAATTATACCAACAGCTGGTATCATATAGTTGATATGGTGTGATCAGTGATAGGTAGGTCCAGTCATGAGTATATAGAGTAGATATATCACAAGTGTGGATAGATTGTACAGACAGCTGGTATCATATAGTTGGTATGGTTTGATCAGTGATAGGTAGGTACAGTCCTGAGTATATAGAGTAGATATATCACAAGTGTGGATAGATTATACCAACAGCTGGTATCATATAGTTGGTATGGTTTGATCAGTGATATGTAGGCACAGTCATGAGTATATACAGTAGATATACCACAAGTGTGGATAGATTATACCAACTGCTGGTATCATATAGTTGGTATGGTTTGATCAGTGATATGTAGGCACAGTCATGAGTATATAGAGTAGATATATCACAAGTGTGGATGGATTATACCAATAGCTAGTATCATATAATTGGTATGGTTTGATCAGTGAAAGGTAGGTACAGTCATGAGTATATAGAGTAGATATATCACAAGTGTGGATAAATTATACCAACAGCTGGTATCATATAGTTGATATGGTGTGATCAGTGATAGGTAGGTCCAGTCATGAGTATATAGAGTAGATATATCACAAGTGTGGATAGATTGTACAGACAGCTGGTATCATATAGTTGGTATGGTTTGATCAGTGATAGGTAGGTAGAGTCCTGAGTATATAGAGTAGATATATCACAAGTGTGGATAGATTATACCAACAGCTGGTATCATATAGTTGGTATGGTTTGATCAGTGATATGTAGGCACAGTCATGAGTATATACAGTAGATATACCACAAGTGTGGATAGATTATACCAACTGCTGGTATCATATAGTTGGTATGGTTTGATCAGTGATATGTAGGCACAGTCACGAGTATATAGGGTAGATATATCACAAGTGTGGATGGATTATACCAATAGCTAGTATCATATAATTGGTATGGTTTGATCAGTGAAAGGTAGGTACAGTCATGAGTATATAGAGTAGATATATCACAAGTGTGGATAAATTATACCAACAGCTGGTATCATATAGTTGATATGGTGTGATCAGTGATAGGTAGCTACAGTCATGAGTATATAGAGTAGATATATCACAATTGTGGATAGATTGTACCAACAGCTGGTGTCATATAGTTGATATTGTATGATCAGTGATACACAATGTAGGTAGGTACAGTCATGAGTATGTAGAGTAGATATATCACAAGTGTGGATAGATTGTACCAAACAGCTGGTGTCATATAGTTGGTATGGTTTGATCAGTGATATGTAGGTACAGTCATGAGTATATAGAGTAGATATATCACAAGTGTGGATAGATTGTACCAACAGCTGGTATCATATAGTTGGTGTGGTTTGATCAGTGATAGGTAGGTACAGTCATGAGTATATGTACTGAAACCTGTGAGTATAGTAAATAATTTAGTGAATGATTGATGGTTTTGTTTCACCTCCATAATATCTAAAAATCTTTGTTTGTTTGTAATAATTGCAGGTGTGGAATCGCCAATCCAGTCCACTAAACGTGCAAGACTCGCAGATACTGAAACCAGTGAGTATAGTAAATAATTCAATGAATGATTGATGGTTTTGCTGATGTTTTTCACTGATACCAGACTGTTTGAGTGGATTTGTTTTTGTTTGAACTAATATATTGTCTGTGTGGTGTGATAAACGTAAGGTAGGTGTAGTCTTGTATATTATCGATATATCACAAGTGTGGATGGATTGTGCTGATAGTATGTTGTTGGTATGATGTGATCAGTACTATGTAAGTAAAGTCTGTACTTACAGCTAATATCATAGTGTATAGTGAGTTTAGTGTTTGCTGTGTACTTACCGTATTTATCCGGGTATAAGCCCAGGGTCCTGAACATGGAAAATCGTCAAAAAGACGGGGTGGGCGTTTGTCCGGATATCCCTGGCAAAAAAACGAAAATTCGTGAAAATTGGCAACACGCAGATCGAACTGCGACAGGGAGTAAAACGGCAAATAAAAACATGCAACAAAAATAAATGAACAATATGCATTATTAGAAGTGTAACAAGAAATAATTTATTGCTTAGAATGTGACAAATATTAAAACCAGAAATAATAAAAATCGACAGTGAAGATTCATTTGAATTAGAATATCCCCGTCGACAAACACGCCGCCTCATACACGTGAATTGTTTCCGGTTTTGACAAATACCGGATCAAAAGCCATACAAGATGAATAATAATTTATGCAGTAAAATTACGAAAGTTCATAGTTGTTAGAAGAAAAAACCATCTAAGATCTCTAATTGTACGTTCATTGCTATCTTCGTAAAAGTCAAAACCCTGAAATTCACAGTCGGCGCCACTGTCGTGATCGAACAAAATCCCTATAGCTTCGTCTTGAATTTTGTCGATGTCATCCCACACAATTTGGACTTAGCACATTTAATCCATGGATTTCACTGTCTGGTAGCTTGGTACTTTTAATTCACGTCTAATCAGAATAAAGAGACAAGAAAAATGGGGTCGCGGCAAACGACTCACACGATGCTTTTGTTTACCGTCTGACAATCATCTTTGACCTTTAAGCATTTGCTTTACCGATTGGCTAAGAATGACACTACTAGTGTTTCATCATAGAGGTAAATTCAACATCGCTTTTTTATCAGACTAGGCATTCGTTCATCAATCATGGTGAAAGTTACCATTCAGCAAGTTATATGGATATTGCGGTGGGCTTGAAATAGGAGGATTTTTTTTTCCAACGACAGAACAATAGTTTCCATGAAATGCAATAGCTGTGGTGAAAGATGGTAAAAAAAGTTGGCAGTCTTAGGCATGACATTGCAAAATTGCTGGCCCCAGTTATGGATTCGCAAATATTTTTAAGCCAAAACAACATGCTTTAAACCACTCTCTCAGGTACGGGTTGCTACAATATTGTAACATTGGTGTCATTGTCGGCGACGCTAAAGCTGAACGAGTGCGACACTTGCTTCGCGGCTCTCCTGTATACTGTAAGATTTGCTTGAATCGTTTCTATAAGCATGGAACATGGAACTATAAACCCCAGGAAGAACAACCACTTCGTTTCCTTTGAACTATGATAGTTGCCGCGATGTTGAATGTTTATTTTGACTGTTTATTTCGTCGCTTTAAAAAATAAGCCGATTTACGCAAATGAACGTTTATCTCCGACTATCGGTCATTTTCAAAGTCAATCGGGCGACTTCGGGAGATCACGTGATCGAGTTGTTTCGGTTATAGCATAAAAAAACAATGGCGCCAAGACAAAAACACTGATAAATGAGCGACATTCAACGGGAAAAAAAACACATTGCCACTTCTGGCGATCGAAGGGAAACACGGAATAAGTCGGGATATCTCGACAACAAACAGCATACCAAACCCCATGTTTCGCAAACTTTCGCAACCTTATTTTTTCGAGGGTTGAAAAAAACAAGAAGTAATCTAAAAACGACATTGAAAATTATGAAAACTCGCTAAAACTCCGACCCGTTGCATGATTTCCGGTACACTGAAGGTCACCCTGCAGACCGACTTGTTTGCGCATGAGTAGTGAATGTAATATTTTACTGCGCAGATATGAATTTTTTTTTCAAATTTTCCGTTTCCAGCAAAGCGGTTGATACGGGCGTATCGTCGGCAACTAACATGGAGTATGACTAATGTTGTGGAAACAAAAGCGAAAGCACTGTAAGATAAACTAAGACAAAGGTTTTTTTAATCCTCTTAGTTTCGTTGTTCTTCCTGGGGTTTATAGTTCCATACTATAAGGAAACACAAACCTAACTGTCCTTTTCAGGGCCACGACATATTTCAAAAAGACAACTACCGTTTCTCCTTTAATATACATTTTTTTTGACTCGCTGGCTGTTATGTTTCTAATAAAAAATCTTGAAAAAATAAATGTAAACTACGTAAACAGTGGTTAATGTACGCGCTGCTCTATTTATGTCGCGTTCACTCCTTGTTTTATGCAATTGACATTTATTTTTCAAATTTTGTTATCAGAAGCACAACAGACTCCAAGGAAGTAAACTGTTAATACAACGAACAAAAATAGGTTTTTGTTTTATTTTATTACAGGTGTAGAAAAAACACCCCTGGGCATTTGCTAGGACATGACCTCAACTCCTTTATTTTATCAAAAGTGGGGGGTGGGCGTTTGTCCAGGCATGGGCTCTTAACCGGATAAATACAGTATTTAGTATAGTGTAGATATATCACAAATGTGGATGGATTGTGCTGATAGCATGTTGTTGGTATGTGATCAGTACTATGTATGTAAAGTCTTTACTTACAGCTAGTATCATAGTGTATAGTGAGTTCAGTGCTGGCTGTATACTTATTTAGAAAAGGTAGATATATCACAAGTGTGGAATGGTTGTACTGATAGTTGGTATCATAATGATGGTATGTTTAATTAGGGTTAGTCAGTTCAGTATAAAGTAGAATAATGCATTGACATATGAATTATGTTATAACGATTGTGTATATTAAGCATATACGACTAATTTATTTCTAAAGCATTTCATGGTTCAATAGTTTTATTAATCTGTCATATCTAAAAACATTTTTATTAAGATCTACTGTTTAGCATAGTCGATATGAATTGTTTATTGTTGTCACTGTAAAAGAAGGTGCCTCTTTGTCAAAGATCCAAGATTTGAGAGAAACAGAATTCAGAAAGATGCTACTTAATATTGCCAAGGAAATAGGGGAAGGTAAATTAATAATCACATTTATTTATCAACCTGCTATTTTCTGATCTCTTCCAAGTTTTAACTTTAAATTACATCATGTTACTAAATAGTGAGTATGTCTGCCAAATATAAAACATTCACATTTTATATAAAGTATATTTAATTTAGCCATTTCATACATTACATGTACAAGATTTATGGAATAAGCACTGAAATTTACCATACTTATATTGACTTGTGTCACTTTTTACAGATGACTTGAGATCATTGAAAGAACTATGCAGTGATGTTCATCATCTGATACCAAAGTGGGATTCTGAGAAAATGGAAACTCCAAATGAAGTGTTTGAATACTTGCGGGAACAAACCACAATCAGCAGTCACAACACAAAATGGTTAAATATTATATTAGAGGATAGAAGGAAAGATCTGGTGGAGAAATATGTATTGCCATTTTCATCAAAGAAAAGTACACTACGATATTTTCTTTTTAATTGTTTCTCATTATGTGTATTTCCTTCTGGTAATGACCAAACAAAATATACTGCACATACAGTATCCTCAGATGTTACTGGTACTTGTTGAGTAATAGTTATTATTTCTATTACATTCAAATACATTTATGCTAAACTAATTTACCATATATGTGAATGGTTCCATTTTTATACCAATGTTTAATTATATTCATTTTGTAGTACAATGTTCATAGATTTGAAACTCGTGCTACATGTACTTATTTTTAGATGGTAAACCATCCAAACCTGAGGGTACCTTGAATGTGATTCCCATCAATGCACAATCCTGTAAACTTAAATGGAACCTTCCATGTGATGGCAACAGTAAAATAATCCGATATGTTATTGAGCAACGTGATAATACAAAGACAGAATGGACCACAGTCAGCGATCAGATTCCACCTGATGTTAGTTCATATAATGTTACAAATCTTAAGCTATCTACTGAATACTACTTCAGAGTTTGTGCACAGTATGCAGTAGGTAGGAGTGAATATCTGGAATCCAATGGAATAACAATCACATGTAAGTAAATATACTTTAGCATAATTTCCTATAAAAGATGAGGGAACTCATTCTTTGTCAATGAGACAGGTTTATTTAATTAGGTACATTGTAGTTTAGTTATTTTTTTAAGTTTAACCTTTTCACCACCAGAATTTCTCACCCAAACTTTTTCATATAGTTTTCAATATTTCTGGAATAACCTTAATTTTGGAGCCAACTAACAAAATTTGAGCAAATTTTCAACTTTGACTCATAGATTTGGATATTTTTGTCTTAATCTTCTGAATGAAAGTACAGGCTATCAAGAGGACTATTTTGTGAATTTGTGATGAAAAGAGGGAACTGGTGGTGAAAAGGGTTTGATGTTTTTAAATAAAGCATTTTGTCTCTTAAATTGTCTCATTCAGAAACATATATTTAGTTCACAAATTCATACAAACTGGGCAGTCTGTGTTTACATAATTACTATGTGACAACCAAAATGACGACCCTTTTAAATCTGCGATTGCAAGAGCACACTGGGATTTTCTGCGTGAAATTTCTTGGCGCATTGTCTGTGATAAAGTCCATTGAAATTCTTCTTTGATAATAAAAAGCCCTATTTGTCAGAAATATTTGGTAAGCTGCACATGTAACATACATTACAAGCAGAAAACACACCAAGGTGTAGTACAGAATTAATACTAGAATACTCTCTCATAAACTACAGTAATGCGTGAAACATACACATAATATAAGAATAAGCAGCAAGTTAAGATCTGACAGAAGTTAGTAATACAATTGGTTTAATCAACCAACTAGTTCAGACTGTCCTAATATCTGGTAAGTTCAATTGTTCACTTGCCCAATACAACACTTTTTAGCTTCACTACCAATAGTCCAAAATTCCACTTCAGTCTTTCACACAGACTGTTCTACATGCACCGTGCGTTACGACTCACAGATTATGTGCTGTCGCCTTACCCATCTCCCTCACCAAAACGGTGGAAACTCCAAGTCTTTGGAATATCTTAAAGCTGCAAGACCACTTTGGCAGACCTTTACTCTATATGCTTGGCAGACCTAATACAGGGAAGTTACAACAGACTCCCACCAACACCTTGCCAGTTAATAGTAAAATTACGAGTCACCACAAGTAGAATTGCAGGAGATGCTCATTCCTGGACAACTAATGGACAACTGCCCACATCACACTGCACAATTACCAAGCACACTGAAATACTTTGCATCACAAAAGCAGTTCCATTAATCACTCCAACCTGATTAGCTTTATTCCATACACCCACCTGTAAGTGCATACCATAACACCCAATGCATACTCAATACCAGCACACTGCTAATTGAACCATGACCTAGCTGATTCATGCATGTACACCTGGACACTACTTGCCAAGCAACCACTAGGCGCCATTAACTGGAGTTTATTTTACAGTACTAAAACCTACGTACACAAATTACTAGTCAATATAACAAACACTAAAATAGCGGTTTGTTTTTCTGTCCGATGATTATTTCTTATTTGACACCTTTAACATACATGTATGGTATATATATCATTTTGTGACTGTACGATCCAAAACCCTACGGAGGTTTACGAGTATAATAACACTATCAAGTAACACACGACTTCCATTTATTCTATATACATGAGTTACAATACACACAGAGATATGGGACACGGTTCTAAATAGAAATTCAAAAACAGTAAAAATTAGCAAATAACAAAGTTACACAAATTAAATTGAATTTAGAATGAGTATTTCAAAGGAACTGTCGACACCAACATCTTGTTCCGTACTTTACTCCATGCCATGTGGTCTATAAAGAAAACATACAAATATCACTTGCTTAATGTTTAGTGCACAAAAGAATAAATTATTACACAACTACAAGAATACTACAAATTAAAACACCAATAATGCTTACCTTGAATAGTGATGTCTTTCGAGACAAGTAAACCAAACCACCACTATGGCGTACCGAATCTTGGCTCAAACAACCCAGGACACATCTTCACTTTAGGAAGACTGGAACCACACTGAACTGCCACATGGTTGAAGGCAGACAGGGGTCAGAGGCCAACATATGCAAATTTGGATTTAAACAAAAGAACTGAACAATAAATCATAACAGCTGAATTACTGAGTGCCAATCACTGCACAGGTAGCTTGCACTTACAGTGACAAAGCATTTTCTTAAAATTCTGATTGACCAGGGATCACATGTGGCCACAGTCTTCAACTGTGACCTGTCTGATAGTAATATTGGCCTCAAGGAAACCATAGAATGCTCCATTTTAACTTAGAATTATCAAAAACTCCACGTACCCTGGTAGGGAGTATCCTATCTCCCCCACTTGGTGGCACCACTGAATTGTAGTTCTTGTAGGTTTGTCTCCTCCTGCTGATCATTCAACAGTCCTGAGAAGTCATAAAGATTCAACACTATGTGATGGATTGTATTGGGCCATTTAAGAGGTATTCAGCTTTGCTGCTAAAAATAAGCAGATCGATACGTCTAACTATCTCAAATACCTTAACTGGAAGCAAAATTACAGAAGATTTTCAATATCAACAGAAAATATATGCTGCCATCTTGTTCTTGACAAATTTATAAACAAAAACGTCTAAACTAGCTTTCTCCAACATTTCTGTGCTGTAGGTTTTTGACCACAAGAAAGTATGATCGTTGGACTGGTAGATAGACGTTTTGGCTGATTACAATCATAAAAACTGCAGAAAGGCTTTCCGGCATAAATTTGTAGCCTTATTAATTCAATTAAAATCTAGACTTGCATAAAATTGGGGATTAATGCTCACAGACTACGAATAGAGACTGGGAGATATAACAACACAGATATATCTGACAGAAAATGTCTATTTTGTGAAAAGAATGCCAAAGAAGACGAATAACATTTTCTGTTAACATGTGATCATTACGAAAAAAACTTTATAAGCTGTCATCACCCGCACATTTAGCAAAAATAAAGAAAAAATAAAATATCTTTTAAATATTAAAGATGAGAACACAATAATACAAATAGCAAAATAAATAAAGAACTGTTTCAAAACAAGAGAGGAAAAACTGAACACAATATAGTTAGCTATCTTAAGATAAGGTTAAGTACATGCATTACTAAACCAAATATTCACCAACACAAATATAGAAAACAATCCAATTTTCTTTTTAAATTAAATTATTGATTTGATTACAATAAAGTAAATATGTTTTAGAAAAAAACATAAACAATTAAAAATAAATGATCAGAAAAAAGAAAGTAAAATACAGTAATTATTAAAATAGCTAAATAGAAAAAAAATTAAAATCACTACTAGTATCAGAAATAAATAATGTAAATATTATGAGGCAGCTGGTGTAGTCAGTTTCATGTTTTCTTCTCTCAAGTTAAAGCACGATTAAATGAATTTCCCAAGTTTGATCAATGTGTTTTATATAATTTTATATGTATGTATGTCACTTTTTTTGTTCCACTGTTATCTCAAGAACCACTACCGCGGTAATCAAATTTTGATGAAACTTGGCACATAGATGCACTGAACTAATGTGCAGATTTGATTAGTTTTAGGTAAAAATCCATGCATATTAATTAGCTAATTTGCATAATGATTAATCAATTTTCGGCTTTTCCACTGATATCTCAAGCACTAATCATATTTCAATAAAACTTGGTACATAGATGGCATAGGACACTACACAGACCTGATAGTTTGTAGGGTAATATCAGTACATATTAATTACCTAATTTGCTTAATGAAGTAATTTTTAGCTTTTGATATTTCAAGTAGTAATCATCACATTTCTTCACTGAAACTTGGTACATAGATGTCATAGGACACTGCACAGACCTGATAGTTTTTAGGGTAATATCAGTACATATTAATAACCTAATTTGCATAATTAATTAATTTTCAGCTTTTGATATTTCAAGTAGTACTAATCATCATATTTCAATGAGACTTGCGACATAGATCTTCTAGGACTATGCAGAGACCTGATTAGTTTTAGGGTAAATAATTGTTTAATTACCGAATTTGCATAATTAGTTAATTTTTTCCATGAATGTTCCACTGATATATAAAGAACCACTAATTGGAGTTTAATGAAACTTTTAAAAGTATTCATCATCACATTTCAATGAACCTAGGACCCAATTAGTTTTTGGTGAATATTTATGCTTATTAATCACCTAATTAAAAAAATATTTAACACTGATATCTCAATTACTCATCATTACATTTCAATAAAATTCAGTACATAAATGCTCTAGGACAATAGACAGGCCTGATTAATTTTGGCTTAAAATTTGTTCATATTAATTCTCTAATTAGCATAATAATTCATATTAATATTTTTGCTCTAATCACGTTTCACTGAAACTTGGTACATAGATATTGAATTACGCAGACCTTATTAGTTTTACACTCAAATCTGTTCATATTAGTTACCTGATTTACATAATTGGTTTTCAGCTTTCCCATCAATATCTCAAGTACAAGTAATTTAGAATTTTAATGTGTCTTTAATACTCTCAGCACACAGGAGCTCTTTCTAAGCTTTCTTTGATTTTTCCTTCAAGCCAACAGTGTGAATGAACTGAGAAATTGTTTACAAAGCACAACAATAAACTCTTACAGTGTGGTACATGAGGTGGCCGTCATCACTAGAACACTTTTTTCAAAATCATAGTTTCTTTTTCATTTTTTCAATCATACCTCTGACAATGATCTCTCAAAATATAATTTCAGTTCTAGTAATTCCGCCACTCCCAAAAATAATATTTTTTTTATGGTTTCGTGACCTTAGAATTAACCATTTTTGTTTGCTATCTCATGTAAGCATGCTACAGTCTGTTTGTTAGTCTCATCCCCTGTTTGTTTCACTGAATATTCATTTGCAAATAAATATGTTCTATACAATGTCATGCTACTCCTTTGGAAACTAGCAATTGTGGCATGTTTGTCTGTCATTTTTACCAAATCATAGCTAACCCATTCCTTTTAGTTTTTGACTCCCATGTGCGAAGCACAAAATGGGTGTCTTTGCAGTTAGTGTGTCTGTGTGTGTGTATGTGTGTATGGGTGTGTGTATGTGTGTATGTGTGTCCGACTGTTCCACTGCTATCTCAAGAACCATACATCGATTTTTGATGAAACTTGGTGCACAGATGCTCTGGGCCAATGCGCAGATTTGATTAGGTTTTGGTAAAAATCCATGCTCGTTAATTACCTAATTTGCATGATAATTAGCTAATTTTTAGTTGTTCTATGACTTTTCCACTGATATCTAAAGAACCACTCATTGGATTTTGATGAAACTTGGTACATAGATGCTCTGAACATATGCGCAGATTTGATTAGTTTTTGGTAAAAATCTGTTCATATTAATTATCTAATTTGCACGTTAATTAGCTGATTTTTAGCTGTTCCATGATTGTTCCACTGATATCTAAACAACCACTCATTGGATTTTGATGAAACTTTGTACATACATGCTCTGAACTAATGCTACGGTAGATTTTGATTAGTTTTTGGTAATAATCCGTGGATACTAATTACCTAATTTGCATAATGATTAGTCAATTTTCGTTTTTTCCACTGATATCTCAAGTACTAATTATCACATTTCAATGAAACTTGGTACATAGATGTCATATGACACTGCACAGACCTGATAGTTTTTATGGTAATATCAGTTTATATTAATTACCTAATTAGCATAATTAATTAATTTTCAGCATTTGATATAAGTACTAATCATCACATTTCAATGAAACTTGGTACATCGATGTCATATGACACTGCACAGACCTGATAGTTTTTATGGTAATATCAGTACATATTAATTACCTAATTTGTATAATTAATTAATTTTCAGCATTTGATATAAGTAGTTAGCATTACATTTCAATGAAACTTGGTACTTACATACTCAAGGACTATGCAGAGATTGATTGTTTTCGATAAATATTTGTGCATATTAATCACCTAATTTGCATAATTAGTTAATTTTCAGCTTTTCCACGGGTATCTCAAGTACTAATCATCGCATTTCAATGAAACTTGGTACATAGATCCTTCAGGACTATGCAGAGACCTGATTAGTTTTAGGGTAAATAATTGTGCATATTAATTACCTAATTTGCATAATTAATTTTCAGCTTTTCTACTGATATCTAAAGTACTAATCATCACATTTCAATGAATCTAGAATTATGCAGACCCAATTAGTTTCCGGTAAATATTTGTGCATATTAATCACCTAATTTGCATAATTAACCAACTTTCACACTGATATCTCAGGTACTATACATCACATATCAATGAATGTACATGGATGCTGTAGGACAATAGACAGACCTGAATAATTGTGGGTTAAAATCTGTACATATTAATTACCTAATTTGCATAATTTTAAGCTTTCACACTGATATTTAAAGTACCATAAAAACTCCAAAATTTCGACCGGTTTAAAATAATTGGTGTTGGAAATGTGACGTGTTTTTAGAGTCAAAATTAAGGTGCATTTTCGGACGGTCGAATTTTTCAGAATAGAAATCAGCGAATGAAAAAATGGGGATGATAGACAGTGTGCTTCATTAGTTTTTAAAAAATGCAATGTCCGTCAATTGACGTAAACTTCCCCATGTTTCAAGGTAAAAGCAAAGGTCGTGGCCGAGTTGTAACTCAAAATCTAAACAAAGTCATCAATCAGTGAGTATTATGACAAGCAAAACAAAACATCAAGACACGGAGAAGAGGTCAGCACAAAACTAATAGGTCAAAAGACAAAGCTGTCTCGCACTACCTAGGAAAACTTGCGAATGTTCGAAGTACAGGTACCCATTGGACAAAAGATACATGGAAGTTTAGCAAACGATCTCCCCGACCCAGTGCAAGTATCCGGTTAGAATCAAAGCTCACGTGTCCCTTATTTGAGGGACCAGATTCTGCCGTAAATTCGCCCTTGGATCACAGGGAGCCCAGGAACTATAATCAGCTGTAATACGCAGTCTGTATGAGCGGGGGGGGGGTGGTATCGGCTGGTATCCAGTGTACGAAATAGACAAGGGATGAAGGCTTCAGCCAGCTCACATTTTTTAAACTCGAAAAAATGGACGAAAAGACCAGTTGAGCAAGGCTAACCGAGTTGTGACCTCGATGGGGTTCGTAACCAGTCTTGTGATTGGTTGTTGACAAATGCTGAACAGGCCACGCCTCCAACTGTGCCGTGCGTTCGGACAAACCGTTAGGAATTCCAAAATGGAGTAAATTTGTGTAGTTTTCTTGATTTATTCTGCAGATATCGGTAAAATGTAGGTAGGGCTTTGGCGAAATTTGAAGAAGCAACTAATATTCTTCAACCTGGTATTTTTTTTAGATTTTATATTTCATTTTTTTTGTTCCTTTTTTTCCGAGTTTAAAAAATGTGAGCTGGCTGGAGCCTTCATCCCTTGTCTATTTCGTACACTGGATACCAGCCGATACCCCCCCCGCTCATACAGACTGCGTATTACAGTTGATTATAGTTCCTGGGCTCCCTGTGGAGTAAGCTTCCTTTCGAGAATGAGCTGTTATCACTGTGAACAATGTTAAATTATTCTTCAGATGACCAGTTTATTTTTTAAAAACAACTAATTTTTTTATTTAAAAAAAATCATGCCGTTTTCGCATCAAAATCCAAGCCAAAATATCGTACTACAACATCTCTTCCGCATTGCGTTCAATAACATTAACATATTTAAATAAGCTATGGTAATTTGAACACGTTGGCATCATCCAGCTTTTTGATTGGTTAATTAGCGATTTGACCTATTTGACCTAAGAGAACATGGCGAATATCCTACAGCATCAAACTTTATACGAGACCGGAATCATTCGCTTACGATGAAACTAAGTTGACTTTTATTTGTATTTCATAACCATTCAACAAATTTATTTTGTTTACATTATTATAATCACTACTGAGTACAGTAATAATCAACAATTCAGAAACGCAGCATGCCGAGATTTTTGTGTTCGTTTTTATTTGAAACTTCGTTTATTTAGAATAAATAAATAAATAAATTTTTAATAGTTATTTAGGACTACGATTACCAAATATTATCTTCAATATATTTATTTAGAATATATTTTCGTTACCAATAAAATAAAAATCTCTCAGTCAATCAGAAACCCGGATTCATGCCTTCGAGGAAGGTCCCGTTTGAATGCTCACATCATTTTTTTTTTCGTTTGGGGGAAAACTAAAACTGGTCGCAATTTTTGAATAAGAATGAGTCGGCAATTTTTAGTGGAGTCGAAAATTTAGAGGTAAATAAAACACCGAAACCCGGCAAATAATTAGGTGTTCGAATTTTTAGAAGGGTCGAAATTTTGGAGTTTTTACGGTACTAATTATTCCATTTCAATGAAACTTAGTACAAAGATGCTCTAGGACAATGTACAAACCTAATTAGTTTGGGGTAAAAATCTGTTCATATTAATTCCCTAATAAGCATAATAATTCATAATTTTTTTATTCTAATCACATTTCAATTAAACTTGGAGACATAGATTTTCTGTTACATTGCGCAGACCTCGTTAGTTTTACACTCAAATCTGGTCATATTAATTTTCTGATTTGCATAATTAGTTTTCAGCTAAGTAATTTCAAATTATATTTAATGTGTCTCCAATACTCTCAGCACATGGGAGTTCTTTCTAAGCTTTCTTTGATTTCCATTGCTCCACAAATATTATAACAGAATTTCATGTGAAAGCATCCCCATTGCGTTGATAAAGAAGTTTATGTTTTTACATTTTTTAAAAAGCTTGAACTCAGTATGAATTTTATCATTGGTGCAGAATGAGGGGCACAGAATGATGCCAAGGGCACACAATTCTTATGTTTAATTTTGAGCTTGTGGTATAAGTATGCTGAAATAAATTAGATCAAAAACTACAGATATAATATCAAATGTATTTGCTATAAGTATTATAAACTTCAATATAGTGGACCACATTCTCTTCATGTTGTATATTTCAAATTGCGGACAAATATTAGTAGCCACACTTCTAGTTTGGAAAGCCAAATGATTTTTAATATGTTTCCAATACTCTCAGCACACATGAGTTCTTTTTAAGCTTTCTTTGATTTGTAAATGAACTCAAAATACTGGCATAATGTAATACAACTTTTGTAATTGATTAAGACATCATTATAAAAGAACAAATTTAATTATTATTTCTGCAAATAAGAATACATGTTGACAAATGCTTGTCTTGCATATTCCAATGTCTACTTCTACCTGGAACCTTTATAAGTGATTTACATCAGATAGTTTTGGAATATGATATGATATGAGACAATATTTATCTTCGTCCTGTTTTGTGAAACTGTGTTTAATAACTAAATTGTGTGTTTACTTACAGACAAACCATCTAAACCAGAGGGTCCCCTAAATGTGAGCGACATTGGTGGAAAATCTTGTAAACTTGAATGGAACCATCCTAAAGATGATGGTGGTAGCGAAATTATCAAATATGTCATTCAACAACGTGGTAGTGTAAATACAGAATGGACCACTGTTAGTGATCATATACCACCTCATGATACATCATACAATGTTGAAAACCTAAATCTAGGAATTTTAACCACCAGATATGAAATACTTTGTAACAGTTATGAAAAGTAAACAAAAACGGCGTTGGTTTGTGGTATGAATGAATTATTTTTGTATCATAATTTTCGAAGTCAGTATTACTGAAAATTATGGTTTATTTTTTTAAATGAACGCCAAATTTCGGTGGTCCATATTGATCTTAATGTAGTGGGAAGGGAAATTTTCTTTTTTTTTTCTTCTTGATTTTTCAATAATTAAAAAAACGGTTACTTTGTACATGTACCTTGATTCATCATCCCAGCTTTTCCAAATTTCGGATAGACCAGTGCTCAAACGCTAATACTACTACCGTTTCGTTAATATTTGCATAATGTTTATAACATGTATATGTATACTACCGGTAATACTCTGTTGTTGACGATTCTGATATAACGGGTGACAAGCTTCCTGTCCCAAACAATGCATATTAATCTAACGTCCATTGTCAGCATTATTATCAGTCAAGACTTCGTTTTATTTTCTATATTCTATTTTAATAATACCATCTTACTAACGCAATGACGATGAAAAAAAGAAAGCAAAAACGCCAATGACAGACGAGGCAAAGAAAAATCTGCAACTCAAGGTCATATTTAGAATTTAGACCTTCCTGCAGCCTGTTGTGATTCCGATGCGAAATTACAGGACTTTCGCGTTCACTCCTCGTTTACGCAATTTAAATTTATTTTTCAAGAGTTTTTTGTCGGAATCGCAACAGATTGCAAACACGTCTAGATCATATAATGACCAACCTCGAGAGTTGTTCGAAGGGGACGATTAGGCTGAAATATTCGCATCAACGTGAAAGAGTTTCAACTACTTAACCGATAATGACACCGATACGTGAGACCGTTGAGGGCCGCTGATCAGACGACGGAGGAAGTGAGTACAGAATATCTGTTGCTCGTCGACATCGGCCAAATCACAGTCCCTCTATAAACAAAGCCATCGTTTCCGTTTATGCAGTAGCGTGCACCCATCTAATTTTCCGTTGACACTGCTGTTTTAGTTTTCTATCTTCAGCAGTAGTTTCAATCCATTCACATAGCTTTACGTTTTTGTTCTCTTAATATTCTTAATAAAACGATATTGATTGCCTAGAAACAGTTTGACCCGCTACACGCTTTTATTTGGGAATTTAAAGTGATGAATATAGTCATAACAAATTATACTTGCTAATGAAAAAAAAATAACGTAACATCGTGTGAAACGTACTTCGCGCTCTACTCGCTTTAAAGCTGCCGCCTATGCTAATGGGCAATGTTGCGGACGAAGCCTTACAACTTCAAGATGGCGTTAATGTTTCCAGCTCCCTGATGTTACACCGTAATAAGCAGGGCTTGTGTTTTAGAAATGGCAGGTGAGCTGGAAATTGCTCTTCTGAGAACATTAAGGAGAGTAACAGGAGAGTGATTACTTAAATTTTGAAAAAATACAATCAGAACACTTTATGGATTAGCAAGAAATATTAAGTGCAAGTAATTTTTATTACTTTTGAATAAAGTTACAGATTTTTCAGTGTTTGTTTATACTCAAAATTGTTAATTCTCTGAATCTGAATCATTGACTTCTGGCTCATCAAGCTTTCTCTTTTTGCATGAACTCCCATGAGATATGCAGTTTTCAGCAGCTTTCGATAGGCTTCCTCTGACTGCTCATTAATAGCAGCATCAATTCGAGGCTGACTTCTTTTAGAAACATCACTACTGGAAACACTATCATCACTCACACTGGCTTGATGGTCATCTTCCTACAACATCCTGAACTTCTGGGCAGCAATGTGACCCTAGATCAATATAAAATCATAGTGTTAATCAAGATACCCATTATTAAAGTAATAACATTATTATTGATTATAGTCAATAAAAAAGTAGATTAGCTTTGATTAATAAAATTAATGAAAATAAAAAAATATATTAAAGAAACACTTACAGAAATAGTTAAATTATTAACACATTCACTGGTTCAAGTCTTGAACTTCATAGTAAACTGTAACAATAATTTTAAAATATTTATGGAATTAACTTTAATTAAAACATGTAGTGGTATTAAAACATTGATTAATATATTTTATATAACACTGATTATATCGTACTAAATAACATACATGTAGAACTATAACTATAAATTGTTATTACTTTATTATATCAGATACATAAGTGTTGATAAAATATTAGCCAGTCATAATGTTCAATGTATATAAATAAAATTAAAGCAAACTACCCAAACTAAACTAACATTATGCTTTGTCACATAATTCGTCCCTTTAACATAGACTTGGAGGTCTGTTTCGGCTTGGCCACTAATGTTCCCGTCTGCGAGTATCTTGTCAATATATTGTGCGCAAAGTTTGCACCACACTTCCGTAACAAGCTTGTGACCTTTTTCGGTTTCGTCTACATGATAACCCATATCCTTTCCAACCATCCAGTTTAAAAATGTTGACAACTGGACGCTATTTCCTTTTGATCGGCTCGTCGAAAATCTAGAGGCCATGACGGCGGCTATTTACAAAAATGAGGCATGCGTAGTTGAGTTTAGGTCACGAGGTCAATTTCTCGATGCAACTGAATTCAGCCTGTATCGCGTAATCTAATTGGCTATTGACTGTCACCTTGAAAGAAAATGCGTCATGTCGACCAATGAGAATGCACGATACAAATGGCCTACTACCGCAAGGTTTATCACCCTTTTACGGTTAATAGAAAGGAGCAGGACCATAACAAAGCAAGGCTTAGCATAAATACTAGCGATCGAAACCGAAATACTGTAATAAAAAATGTTTGGATCTTTTTTTCACAAGGTGAGCGATAAATCATTCGCCTGAGAGGCGTTTCAGGCGAGCGTTAGGAGCGCGGAGCGATCGCTCGCCTTAAAACGCAAGGTCTGGAATTTGTGGGCGCCACACTGGAGCGCATTCTTGTGCGCGCCCAGGACTCTGAGACCTCAGATGCAGAACGTACTCGCCTTCTAGAGCAGGCGACACAGTTAATGGTAGGCCACCGTACGGCTATGTGCGATATCTTCCAGTGTCATATGGCTCTCTTGGCCGGGGCTACTACTGTGCAGCGAGACGCGGTTTTAGACACGTGTGTTTTCGCCGGCGAACTGAGTCAGGGGGTACGTCACCGCCTCAGTTACGCAGACTGGAGATCCTCCACCCTCTTTGATGGAGAGATAGCGGGGGCAGTCGCAGAGCTTCGGGGTGTAACAAACCAGATGGTCCAAGTCGAATCCGCTAGCCAGTTGACCGCTGCCAAGGGTAAACGGAGGGCGCCCCAGGCACAGAAAACAGAACGCTCTAGGACTAGCTCCGCTAAACAGAGTCAGCCAGGAGGCAAGTGCTCATACCCATCCGCGGGAGGGAAGGGTAGCGGCGCGCCCCCAGGAAAGAGGGGACCAGGTGGTGGCTCCTCCTCCTCCTTGGGCGGTCATCATCCCCGGCAGCGGGGTAAGCATGTTTGACGCTTACCTCTGCGACGGGGGGATGGGCCTGCATTCGGCAAGAGATCAGGCTACAGCTTAGTAACCCCAGTGATCTACGGGGAGGCTCACCTCACGGTAGAGGAGAACCGCTGAACCCATGGCCACAGATCCCTGTCGCACACAGATTGCACCGGTGCATTCCGGCTTGGAGGCATCGGGTAACCGATCCCTGGACGCTCCAGGTGGTCACACACGGTTACAGAATACCACTGACATCTCCTCCGCCCCTGTCAGTGTCCCCCCCCCGTTGGGGGCACTGCCAGGGGACCCCCGCAAGGCGGAAGCAATCAGACAAGGAAGTAGACAGTTTGCTAAGAAAGGGCACCATACACAGAATAGTTCGGCCGGCACTAAGTCCAGGCTTCTACTCAAATGTATTCGTAGTACCAAAATCTACAGGCGGCTGGCGTCCGGTTCTGGACCTAAGCAGACTAAACCAGTATGTGCTTCTCGATCTGTTCCGCATGGAGACATCATCCAGTGTCCTACTCTCCATCCACCGACTTGACTGGCTAGCCTCTTTAGACTTATGCGATGCTTACCTGCACATACCGATGCACCTAGCGAGTTGCCCTCTCCTTCGATTCGCTCATCTGGGCCAAGTATTCTAATTCCGGGTGCTCCCCTTTGTGTTATCCACAGCACCCTACGTATTCACCAGAGTGATGGATCAGGTAGTGCTGCTGCTCCACCAAATGTCGGTACACATCAATCCGTACCTAGACGACTGGTTGATACACAACCCAGACAAGGGGTTATTAGCCAGACATGTAAGGCTTACACAGGATTTACTTCACCAGTTGGGCTTGTTAGTAAATCACAAAAAGTCCCATCCCGACCCGACGCAACAGTTGGTGTTTCTGGGCATGGAGTTCGACACCGAAGTAGGCCTGGTTCGCCCATCTCTAGTGCGTTGCCTAGCGCTAAGCAACCTAGCAGAACGCCTAGTCAGCGTACCTTCACTGTCTCTCCGAGAACTAATGCGGCTCATCGGAATGATGACCTCCGTTCGAAGGGTAGTTCCCCAGGTCGCTTCCCCAGGCCGCACTACGCAGCCGCCCGGTCCAACACTTGTTACCGAGCTCACGTACGGGAACTATACAGACGGGTATCGATTCCGGACCAAGTAAAGGAAACCCTGTCCTGGTGGTCGTCACTGACCAACCTCAGACAGGGGGTCCCCTTGGACCCACTCGTCACAACCATGACTCTGGTAACAGATGCCTCCCTCCAAGGTTGGGGAGCGCATCTATTGGACAAACAAGCCCAAGGAATATGGCCCCCGCAATGGGTTTGGGACCACCATACCAACTGGCTCGAGCTGAAAGCAGTGCACCTAGCACTTTCACACTATCGACCCGAAGTTCGAGACCACAGAGTCCTGCTCAGCACAGACAACACAGAAGTGGTCTCCTACATCAACAAGGAGGGGGGACGCGTTCCCCATCGTTGTCGGTCCTAGCGGAGCAAATTCTCCTTTGGTGCCTGGAATACAATGTGGAGCTAACTGCACACCACCTTCCAGGGGTGGGAAACGGTCTGGCAGACACCTTTTCGCTGCGACTCCGTCTCCAGAACACGGAGTGGCAGATCCCCCAGTGGGTAGCCTCCAGGCTGTTTCGGCTATGGGACGGTCCAAAGATAGACCTGTTCGCAGCACCCCGGAACGCCAAGCTCCCGACGTACATAACACTCCTGCCGACCGCAGGAGCATGGGCCGTGGATGCCTTATCGATCCCCTGGTCCCACATGGATGCGTACGCCTTTCCTCCCTTCCCGCTAATTCACCGGGTACTGGAGAAACTTCGACAAGAGCCCACCTGCATATTAACTCTGGTGGCACCCAATTGGCCGACCAAGGCCTGGTTTCCGCTACTGCTGGAAATGATAGTCGAAACACCGGTAGTACTGCCGGACATACCAGACTTACTGTCCCAGCCGGATGGCACACTACCAACAAGCCCAGCAGTGTACCACTTACACGCATGGAGGCTCTCAGTAGACTCGCACAGACGAAAGGTCTATCTAAGCGGGCTGCCAACGTCCTGGCCAGGTCGAACAGGGATTCCACCAACGCTGCCTACGACTCGAAGTGGCAAGCATACACCGGTTGATGTAGTGGAAGGGAGATTGATCCATGCCATCCCTCTATCGGCCAGGTAGCAGACTTCTTTGTCCACTTGTTTGACGAAGTGGGTCTGTCCTACGCAGCGATCGTTGGCTACAGGTCAGCCTTGTCCCCTGCCATAGAAGACTCTTTGGGGTCAAGTTTAGCCGATTGTCCCATTATTAGGAGACTGTTTACTGCCTTCCATAATCAGAGGCCCAGGGCCCGTTCAAAGGAACCACCCGATTAGAACCTGTCGGTTGTTTTATCAGCTCTAAGCAGACCTCCCTTTGAGCCCCTCTTTTCAGCACAACTCAAGTTTTTGACGTGGAAAACAGTCTTCCTACTGGCCCTACTGGCCGAACATAGTTGAAGTCAAAATTGTCATATTATCTCCACTGACGAAGGTGTTGGATCGTACGCAAACTCTCGATGAAAATCACTTTCCGCCATGATGCATTTGCAGATTTCACCTGCAGCGGCGTCCTTTGACCTAATGGGTCAAGTTGGTTATTAACCAATCACAATGCTGTGTTGTACTGACGCAATTCTTCGGAAATTCCCGAAGACTTTCCGGTAACGCAATGCGGAAGTGAATTATCGATGTCGAAGTATGATCTGTTGGAATTGACTTCAGCGAATAAACGACTTAGTTTTTCCAAAGAACTAGTAACTAGCCATTTTTGACAGGTAAACTGTATATGGCATGAAATATTTACCGCATTTTACTTGTATTACCAGGTCATTGTCGAAACGTAGTTTAAGTACGGTTACAGTGTTCTACGCATTCACAACATGCTCAAAACGGTTGATATCCACGCTGTATCATATAAAAAACGATTACCAAGATTCGTTACGCAAGACCAAGTTTTAAATTAGTTGCATTTTGAAGGGGTGGGCGCTTTGCCGAATGTGACCCCAAATATAAAAATTGCGCAAAAGTGGGGGGTGGGCGCTTGCCCGGGCATGGGCGCTAACGCGGTCGAGTACGGTATGTACCATTCACTCTACTGCTACAGTACTCATTCCGCTCAACCTTCCGCTTTTATCGCCTTTTTTTCGACCGCTTATCGCTTTATTTCCGACCGCTCGCTGCTTTCCGACCGGAAACCGACCGCTTTTTTTCCGCTCGCTCGCGTTCGCTTTTGTTCGCTCGCTCGCTCGCTTTTCTTCGCTTGCTCGCTCCTGCTATGACTGGCTTCAGAAACACCGTCCGCTTGCCAACCGACCGCTGGAGTAACAATGATCGTACATTGTATGTATAAACTTAAGTTTTTATTCGTAATAAATTTAGGTTTTAATGACGATTCAAAATACAACGGCTATTGCTTCTCTGTTTTGGAAAAAAGCCGCCTTCAAATCACTTGACACATTGTAACGTTTGCTACGCAAGTCGAACTGTGACCTGTATTTACATATTTACGTCATTGTGTGTGTAGTTCAAGCAGCTATATGACTGGTCAATCGCGATATTATTGAGTACTAGTATTTGTGTGTTGTGTGTGTGTTTCTGTGTGTGATTTTGACTAAATTTATTCCGAACGGCGCTCAAAATAATTTGACACTTTGTTATTTGCGAACGCAACTCACATTATGACTCTTACTCAATTTGCACAAGTAATACGAATGCTGTAGTTCAGAAAATCTATTGGTTAACTTTTGCTCGTGTCTGGGTGCGCAAAACAAAACTGCATATATAATTATCGCATAGCTGAATTTCTACAAATCAATTGGACTTAAACTACTAGTATAATGACTGTGATGATTAATCGCTTGTCTGATTACATGCGGCGACGAATTATTGGATTGGCAGCAGCCGGACGAAAAATGAAAGAGATCTCGGAACAGTTAATTTGTTGAGGAAAACAAAACAAACGCAGCCAGTGATACATTTTGAAAACAAAAATACAAAATAAACGCAATCAGAGGCGCCGACCACGCGCGTTGGAAATAAATAAAACATCTGTTTTAGTATGTTGTGACAGTCTCACCAAACTCTTTTACTCGCGCAATATAATTATGTTATTTCCCAAAGCACTTATATTTAATACATTGACGAAAAACACCGCAAGAAAAATGTAAATCTGGCTTATAATTACTAGTAACTCTACTCGAACGCAATGTTGATCACTGTAAAAGTGGATAAATTCGAACCGTCATCAAATTCAAAATTCAAGCGATCTCGTTGAATGTCAAAAATAAACTCGATGTTTAGAAAGACAAAAACAACAACATATTAGAGTGCAAATAAGCTAGCAGCAAAGAACGAGAAGTGCATGTGGGAAAGCGATGAGTGAATTCGAGAAAAATTATGCTCATGTGAGAACAAGTCATATACCCGCGGAGTACTCGCTAAAACATCGAGAAAATGTGCCATTTCAAAGAGCACCCTTACAAATAATGTCAGCGATTGTGTGAACATGATAACGTGCAAACAAGGAACAGAGCTCGTGGTCCACCAAGGAAACTTAGCGATGACGCAGTTTTAGATGTATACGGCTGTTGAAAACAGAGACTCCTTCGATCTCATATAAGCAGGTTCACGTGGATGTATCATTTTCAACTTTTACCAACAACGCTATGATAATAAAGACATTGTGAAATTATTTTGTTTTTATGTAGAAAAATACAGTAATTTTACCAAGTAAAATCATATTTATTAAAATTGTTGTTCATATATGAGTTGTCGAACACACTACATAGTTTGTAATTTCATCCAGCTTCTTTCAGTCACGATTCAAGACAAATAAAAGGCACAAATATAGATAATATAGCAAATTATTTTTTTCTGTAATATTCGTGTGTAATCAATAATTATGAAAAAAAATTATGGGTACATATGGAAAACATTTCGTTATGAATTATTCTTAATATCAATTTCTTAATTATCTTGTCAAAATCAGTTTTTTTTTCAGGGTTTTTCCCCAAAAACGAAAGAAGTTCATAATATCGGGAACGAGAAGTTTTTGTTTTGTTATTATTACTATTTATTGGGAACGGAAAGTGTTTATCGTAGTGCTTCGCCTCGGTTGACAATGAGCTCTTCGGGTCGCTAAAACTGTATGTGCACCTCTGTTGGGGTGAACATTTGTATTATTATACTGAATAAATCTTAGAACAGAAATGGTGGCACTCAATCATGGCAATCTTCCAGCTCATCGTTAGAAAGATTTTCGGAGGCAAATTTAATCTTGAAGGATTGCAGGAAATTGACCCTTACCGATTCATATTTATGAATTAATCGGGATTCAGGTACCATGGTGTTTGTAACAGAAAAAAAAAGGTTTTCGCGGGGGATTTTTCATGCAAACATTGTGAATGGTTCCCCGACACTGATTCTTTTTTAACTTTCAATTTTTCTAAGACGCGGCAAACCCTGCTCATGACCGGAGACTTCGTCAAGATGCAGGTGCGATTCTTCTTAGCAACGCGTTCTATTTATTTCCAAAGCGTGTGGTCGGCGCCTTTGATTGCGTTTATTTTGTTTTTTTTATTCACGTAATCTATCACTGGCAGCGTTTGTTTTGTCGCGTCTCACAACTTAATGTCCAAGCTGACTTTGTTTTGGCTGTAAGTGAACTACGTACAGCTCATGAAAGTATTTCGCCCAGAGTTCGCAAAAAACGGAATACCCTGCAAACTTTGAATCCTTTATTTTATAACGAGACATTGGGCGCAAAAATAAAAACCATGATTGTAATTCAACAAGTTTATGTAACATGTTAGTCCGCTTGCCAGCCGCCTAGTTAAAAAACACGATCTCCATTGATGTCGGCTTCGACAACTTCGGACAAGTAAGATGGGCGCTGGCCGACATTACATTTGCAAGTATTGTATTTGTTTGACAAATTTTACACTGCTGTCATTCTATAACAATCGATTGGTCATTTTTTTTCACAGTCTTACTATTCCTGCAGATATTCTTCAATTGTTATAGTTGCCATAGATTTACATATCTACAACTTGACCCGTGTTAAACCCAAACCATGCGTGCGTGACAACCGTCACCCTATACACGGTTACTCAATGAATACCATACTCTACAGTAGACATTTTTAGCTCTCCGCCAAAAATTGAATGGTTTTATTTCATATTAGTTGTGTCTGTGTCAGTGTCGTATTTGATTTTACATGTTTGGTTCGATCTTGTTTATGGTGGACATTATTGCTACGCGTATGTATTATTACCAATTTTATATGGCCATGTGATCCACCGTATTTTTTCAACGGTCGTTCTATACATTTTTGATTGTATTTATTCTTATTTTAACATCATAAAAACAAAAATGATACACTTGTACATGAAACAGTAGGTAATGAACTGTAAATGCGGGCGGTTGCTCTGTCAGGCGAGCGAGCGAGCGATTGCGCGAGCGGATACTTCCGGATTTGTGCGGTCGAAAAAAAAGCGGAAATTGCGCGGTCGAATTGAACAAAGCGAGCGAAAAAAAAGCAATCGAAATCCGGAAGCGGGCGGAAGGCTGGGCGAAATGAGTACTGTATATCCACTAAAGTCAAGTATGTACCATGCACTCTACTGCTATATCCACTAAAGTCAAGTATGTACCATTCACTCTACTGCTATATCCACTAAAGTCAAATATGTACTATTCAGTCTACTGCTATACCCACTAAAGTCAAGTATGTACCATGCACTTCACTGCTATATCCACTAAAGTCATATATGTACCATGCATTCTACTGCTATATCCACTAAAGTCAAGTATGTACCATTCACTCTACTGCTATATCCACTAAAGTCAAGTATGTACCATTCACTCTACTGCTATACCCACTAAAGTCATGTATGTACCATGCACTTCACTGCTATATCCACTAAAGTCATGTATGTACCATGCACTCTACTGCTATATCCACTAAAGTCATGTATGTACCATGCATTCTACTGCTATATCCACTAAAGTCATGTATGTACCATGTACTCTACTGCTATATTAGGTATGTATGGGGGTCCCAAAACTAACTCTGCGATGCGATTGTGCGTCTCACCGAATGTTGATTATTGCACTCTGCGACAAGATCGCAGTGTCACTCTGCGAAGAGCACGATTCCCATTGGTTGGTTGGTCGAAAAGCGCGAATCTCAATGGTCGATCGATGTAAGGGTACACAGCATGCCTTAAAGAAATGTTCAGTTTTAAATGGTTATTTCGCTGACTGCTCGCTAACTACGGTAAACAAGTATTTACCGACGACATGCCGCACGGTTCGGTAATCAGCAAGTATTTAACATTGATTTATTAACATATATAACATCCCCCGGAGGGGATGAAAGGGGTTAGAAAACACATGCACGTTGGTGTTGGCTGCCTTATTATCAGGGAGCTGGTAACATTAACACCATCTTGAAGTTGTAAGGCTTCGTCCGCAACTATGCTCATTAGCATAGGCGGCAGCTTTAAAGTGAGTAGAGGGCGAAGTACGTTTCACACGATGTTACGTTCTTTTTTGTCATTAGCAAGTATAATTGGTTATGACTATAGTAAATTCCCAAATAAAGCGTGTTGTGGGTCAAACTGTTTCTAGGCAATCAATATTATTTTATTAAAAATATTAAGAGAGAAAAAACCTAAAGCTGTGTGAATGGATTGAAACTACTGCTGAAGATGGAAAACTACTAGTAAAACGGCAGTGTCAACGGAAAATTAGATGGGTGCACGCTCTGCATAAGTGGAAACGATGGCTTTGTTTATTTGGCCGATGTCGATGAGCAACATATTTCCTGAACTCACTTCCTCGTCTGATCAGTGGCCCTCAACGGTCTCGCGTATCCGTGTCATCATCGTCATTGAAACTCTTTCGCGTTAGTGCGAATATTTCAGCCTAATCGTCCCTTTCAAACCACTAATTTTTATTTTCTGATCTCCTCCAAGTTCCAAACAGTGAGTATGTCTGCCAAATATAAAACATTATTACTGATTGTCCGTCATCGTCGTCGTTGTCAACTTTACAATTTCAACCTCTTCTTCAAAACCGCAAGTCAGAATCTTTTCAAATTTGATATGCAAGTACCTTGGATGGTTGTTTCTCAGATTTTTTCATTTCATGTCAAAATCTCAAATTATCTAGTTTTGGTGAATATTTTTGTCATTTTTCGTAAAAAGTGATATTTTTGACTTCTTGTTAAAAACCGCAAGTCCGATTGTTTAGATATTACATATGTTAGTACTACATGTGGACCTCTCTCAGATTTGTTCATTTCGTGATGATATCTTTAATTCTCTAATTTTGATGAATTTTTTTGTCATTTTTGGTAAAAAGTTATATTTTCGAGTTCTTGTTAAAAACCTAAAGTCCAATTGCTTTGATATTACATATCTATTTACTACATGTGGATCTCTCTCAGAATTGTTCATTTCGTGATGATATCTTTAATTCTCTAATTTACATGAATGTTTTTGTTATTTTCGTAAAAAAGTGATATTTTCGACTTCTTGTTAAAAACACAGGTCCAATTGCTTTGATATTACATATCTAGGTACTACATGTGGTCTTTCTCTGTTTTTTTCATTTCGTGATGACACTTTAATTCTCTAATTTTAATGAATATTTTTGATAAAAAGTTATATTTTCAAATTTTTCTTGAAAACAGCAAGTCTGATTGCTTTTATACTATACATATTGTTCATTTTCTGATGATATCTTCAGTTCTTCTGAAATGTGCATTGATAACAGCAGAGCTATCTTAGTCGATAGGCAGCTAGTTTCATATAGATAAGTTTGTTTCAAATTTTCCATTTGGAGTAAATATTGCCCCTAAATAGCAAAACTCACTAACTGCTGTTATGTCTTAGCTGTTGATTTTAAAATTCATGTTTTTAATCAGTCTGTTACTGCAATTAAATACCATAACTTTAGTTTTTAGGCCCCGATCGGACGAAGTCCGAAAATGGGGACTTATAATTTGGTCTCCGTCCGCGCATTAGTGCGTCCGTTCAGAGTCATATCTCAGAATCCCTTCGACCGATTCTATTCATTCTTTGCATGTGCCTAGTACTTTATGTTGGACATATGCACATGCAGTGGTTTAGCAATTCGATTCAAAATGGCCGACTGGCAGCCATCTTGTTTTTTGAAAATGTTGTATTTTAATTTGGACATGCTTTGTTAGTTTTCATTCAAACTTGGTACATAGATTACACGTGTTAGGATGCATGTCCATGACGATTTATTTCACAATTGGATCAAAGATGGCCGACTGGCAGCCATCTTGTTTTTTGAAAATGTTGTATTTTGGAAATGCTTTGTCAGTTTTCATTCAAATTTAGTACATAGATCATTCATGTTAGGATACATGTCCCCGACCGTCCGTGAGTTCCTGAGTCTGACCATCCGTCAGTCTGTCCAGAGTCATATTTCAGAATCCTGTGGACGGATTCCGTTCATTCTTTTCATGTGCCTAGTACCTTATGTGGTACATATGCACATGCAGTGGTTTAACGATTCGATTCAAAATGGTCGACTGGCAGCCATCTTGTTTTTTGAAAATGTTGTATTTTGGACATGCTTTGTCAGTTGTCATTCAAACTTGGTACATAGATTGTACAGGTTAGAATACATGTCCATGACGGTTTATTTCGCAATTGGATCAAAGATGGTCGACTGGCAGGCATCTTTTTTTTTATACGGTATCTTGGACGTGCTCTGTCAGTTTTCATTCAAATTTGGCACATACATGTACTTTATACATGTTAGGATGCATGTCCATGACAATTTGGTCAAGGATGGCCGATTGACAGCCATCTGACTTTTTGGCCTTACTACTTTATTTCCATAATTTATGTACCATTTTCATTCATATTTGGCACATACATCATACATATCAGTGTGTTTCATAATCAGATCAAAGATGGCCGAATAACGGCTGTTTTTATTTTTGGCCATATTACTACTACACGAAACACGTGTTTTGATGTAAATAAGCAATCTGTTGTATACGCCACTTGGAACTCAAGTTTCAAGGACACGCTCGCGACAACCCCTCCGCTTTAACATGACAAGCTCAAAGAGAACTTTCAAATATTTAACGGGGACTGTGTCATTTTCAATGACTTGTCTTTTTTAGCCTTCGCAGACGAAGTCTGCCGAAGGCTTATAGATTGGGTTCAGTCCGTCCGTTCGTCCGTCCGTCCGTCCGTTCGTCCGTCTTTTGCCTCCTATAACTTTGATATGCTCTGTCCAATTTTTTTTCCAAATTGGTGCAAATGTATATCTCAATGCCATACATATGCACGCCAAGTATTTTTTTGATTCGCCAAAGTTTCATTGTGTTTTTCTGTGATTTTCAACATTTTACTAGTACAAATGCCGAAATTTGCCGGAAAAATCCGAGTTTTAATGACATCTCGCAAGAGAACTGGCATACCGTATTGCGCATGCGCCAGTCCAACCGCTGAGGAAATCGTCGGCGATTTCGTCTGAGGATATTTTATTCCGGACTGTATCTTTCTTTGCACAAGGCTTATATAGATTAAATTCTATCTCAAAGGTAAGAAACTGTGCCAATGGTATTTATTATGAACTTTGATTTATCCTTTTGTGTCCTGACTTTAGTGAGAAACTAGCGATCGCACAGTCTCACATTTTGCCAGAAAAACAGTCCTGCTATTAGTTCAAGAACTGGTTATGAAACGTGTAAATCGAAAGTCTATCTCGTCATTTAGGAGGCTTGGGAATAACGTTTGGCATATAAAATACTGGAATAATAAAAACGTAAAAGTTTAGAACACGCTGATCGTGATTCTGTTATGTAAGATTGCTATTTCCGTTGTTCCTTGCAACTGTAGCAGATTGAAACTTGGTTTCGTGACGACACATTAGATTAGAATTATCGAGAAAACACAAGTCAAGTTCGGCCAACCGTGACTACTTGAAAGCAATGATGAAATTGAAAAGTACTTTAATTCAATATCAATGAATCTATCATCACTTTTAAATTACCTTTGAAGTAAATATGATACCCGAGTGCGTCATTGCATTCGTGACCGGGACCTCCATGCTCCATGCGGTGTTGAAAGTTTATCGGTAAATCGAACCTCTGTCAACAGAGACACATTTTCCTAATCAGCTATTTATTTTGGTACAGAAGTCAGGGTGGCAATTTCAATGTTTAGCTACCATAATTTATCTCCATTATGAGCAGGAAAATAAATTACGGACCTCGATTGAGATGGATTTAACGGCGGCCATGTTTTTAAGGGATATGTGAAATAATATTAGGGAGGGGGTCAAATTCACGTAATCCTCAATTTTAATGATGTTGACTTAATATTAAATTTTTTTTTTCAAAACTTCGGATATTATTTTATATAATATTTTAATACAACTACAATATGTTAATTAGTATGCAAATTAATATGCAAATTAGCAGCCAATCTGAGACAATGCAATCCAGTTCAAAGGATATTTGACATACACTTAGGTTACATGATCACTACCTCTGCTGATTAGTTTTTTATGCACTTCTATCTGCTTTTATATTAAATGCATTTTTTGTATTTTTCTCAATATTTTTTTTTATTACTTTTGATAGCTTGGCATCCATTTGGTTCAGCTCAAGTGAAATTTTCGGCACAAGTACTCTGGCTTTTTGCACATTCTTGATATTTTATTTTTGCAGAATCCTGTGAATATTAATTTGACAACTTTGTAGAGTGGAAACTATTGAATTAGTTCATCCCAGACTTTGGTAGAACATGTTTAAAATAGTACAGTGTGAACTGCAATTTCTTTCTGGCTGGTATAAATTTATTAAGTAATATTTTTTCGTACTAAAAAGACTCAAATATCTTTTTAATTAAATCTTACAGCCAATGGGAGCACATATGCTACAACCTCTGCTTACTTTGGACTAAATGGTTTTTTTTTGGTTTTTTTCAGGTGCAGAGCCAGATTTTTTTCTCAGAAAGCAAAGGCACTGGAACTACATGTGTTACAAAAACATACCGGTACTATTCACTGCGTGTCTGTCAATTGTATAAAGTTTCGCAGGTCCTCTTTTTTTTTTACTTTGAGAAGTTCTGTCAACCAAAGCATAAATATGTGTTTTCTCTGCACATAAAATTTCACACGATTTGTTAATATTAATGTATGATAATAAAAACTTGATAATATTCTTCTGGATTTTTGTACTTTATTAGTATCATTGTCGTATGAGAAGTAATCTTGTCCTTATTAGAGATATTGAAACTGATCCAGGGCCACAAACTAGTTTATCCAAACAGACACAACACTGACTCTACATATTTGCAGATCTGATTTGTATACTTCCTTGTCATTTTACCTGTTGTACTGGTTTGGTGCTATCTGGTTTCCTTGCTGAGAATAATGCTGACCTGGATGGAGAGTGCTATAAACTTGAAAATGCCATAGAAATCATGTTTGCCAATTTATGTACATGCAACTTTATAATGACAACTAGTGAAGGCAGTGTCATTCATGACTTGTTTAGTTTAGTTCTAAATTCCAATTTATACAATATTCATTTAATTTGTTCAGACAGCTTTGTAGACAAGTGCAAGGTCATCTGCATATTGGATGCAATGTAAAGTTTTCACGCCCATTAGAACTGTTTTGTCAATTTCATCCCCAAATAATTCTGGCAGATCGTTCAGAAAAATGTTGAATATAGTTGGTGATAAATTGCAGCCTTACTTAACTCCACAGGTGGACTGAAATCAGTCAGTTTTACCCTCTGGCAATTTAACTTTATATTTAATATCCTTGTACTTAGATTTTATTATTTCATAAAAGCTCCTCTTAATACCAATGTTTTGTAACTTGAGAAGGAGTGCGTATCTCCAGATGCTGTCGAAAGCTTTTCTAAAGTCAACAAAACAAGTGTATAAGCATTTTCCAGAACTGCTACTTTTATTTTTAGCCCCCGTCCGAACGCAGTCCAAAAACGGGGACTTATGTTTTGACCTCCGTGTGTTCGTGCGTATGTGCGTGCGTCCGGACCTGTATCTTAGAAATGCCTGGACCAATCACAATAAAACTTCACACATAAATCATACATGATATTATACATATGCACGTCAATTTGTTTCACGATCTGATTCATCATGGCCGAATGGCGGCCATTTTTGTGCTAAAAAATCCTAAAAATCAATCATTTCTCAGCTGTTTACAGATGAATTTTGTTCAAACTTGGTATATACATTAGACATTATGGGACCTTGATGCAAATAATTTTGTTTTCCAGATAAGATTCATAATGGCCGACTGGCGGCCATTTTGTTTTAATGAATGTGGTTCTCGTGCCATTCTCTGACTTGCTTTCACTGATTATGTTCAAATTTTAAATATTCATTATACATCATGTCATAGATATACAAATATATTGGTTTGACGATCCTATTAAGAATGGCCGAATGGTGGTCAATTTTGTACTAAAAAATCATCAAATATCAAGCATTTGGATGGATTTCGTTCAAACTTGGTACATACATTGGACATTCTGGGTTTCTGATGCACGTCATTTTATTTTTCAGATTGGATTCAAAATGGCTGACTGGCGGCCATTTTGTTTTAATGATTGGGCTTCTAGAACCATATCTCTTAAATGCTTTGACTGATTATATTCAAATTTTATATATTCGTTATACATCATGTTATATATGTATTCAAAATGGCTGATTTTGAATGCTGTTCCAGAGCAATATCTCTCAATATGGACAAGTACTTGTTTGACGATCAGATACAAATGTCAATCATTTTAATGTTAAAAAATCATATTCCTGACATGATTATATTTCAGCTATATTACTATAAACAAAACTATATATCTTAAATTTGATAACTAACGAGGACTGTGCCATGCATGGCTTGTAATTTTATAAATTGTTTTTTCAACTGCTGTTTTTAAAAGGAAAATTGCGTCTTTCGTTCTACTGTCTTTCCTAAAGCCAAACTACATGTCAGTAAATAATTTATTTTCTTCCAAGTTTGTGGTCAATCTTTGATTAATTATGCCAGTAAATAGTTTTAATCTTATCCACTTTGTAGTATAGCGTTCATAGATTTAAAAGCATATATAAATTAGTTTACTGTATTTGCATTTGAATATTCCTTTTTGTATACCATGGTTTAATTTTATTAGCTTTGTTGTATAGTGCTCATAGATTTAATAGCATGATATTTATTTTTACATCATGGTAAACCAACCAAACCAGAGGGTCCCCTGAATGTGATTCCCATCAATGCACAATCCTGTAAACTTAAATGGAACCTTCCGTGTGATGATGACAGTACAATAATCAGATATATCATTGAGCAACGTGATAGTACACAGACAGAATGGACAACAGTCAGCGATCAGATTCCATCTGATGTTACTTCATATGATGTTGAAAATCTTAAGCTATCTACTGAATACTACTTCAGAGTTTGTGCACAGTATGCAGTAGGTAGGAGTGAATACCTTGAATCCATGGGAATAACAATCACATGTAAGTAAATATATTTCAACATAATTTCCTGTAAAAGACTAGTGAACTCATTCTTTGTCAACTTGACAGGTTTATTTAGTTTAACCTTTTCACCACCAGACTCTCACCCAAATGTTTTTCTTATGTTCTTTCAATATTTCTGGAAATGAACCCCAACAGACAAAATTTGAGCGAATTTTCAGTTTATACTCGAAAAGATTTGGATATTTTCGAAACGAAAGTGCAGGCTATAAGCAGGACTATTTTGTGATGAAGAGAGGTAACTTGTGGTGAAAAGGGTTTGATGATGTTTTTGAATAAAGCATTCTGTCTCTTAAATTGTCTCATTCAGAACCATAATTCAGTGTTCATGTTTCAAAAGTATAGAGGGACAAGTTCACACTAACTAGACAGTCAGTGTTTACATAATTACTATATGTGGCAACCAAAATGATGACCCTTGTAGAAAATTACTAAATCTGCGATTCCAAGAGCGCACTGTCGAATTCTCTGGGTGAAATTTCTTGGGACAATGTATTGTCCGTAATAAAGTCCATTGAAATGCTTTTTCGATATTATCTGGCAAGCTGCAGATGTAATATATATTACAAGCAGACAACACATCAAGGTGTAGTACAGAGTGTCTGTGTGTGTGTGTGGGTGTGGGTGTGTGTGTGTGTACACTGTACTGTGTGTTTGTATGTGTGTCCATCTGTACCACTGATATCTCAAGAACCATACATTGGTTTTTTATGAAACATGGTGCATAGATGCTCTGGGCCAATGCGCAGATTTGATTAGGTTTTAGTAGAAATCCATGCATATTAATTACCTAATCTGCATTGATTTTTAGCTGTTCCATGACTGTTCCACTGATATCTAAACAACCACTCATTGGATTTTGACGAAACTTGGTACATAGACGTTCTGAACTAATGCTAGGTTTTGAATTAGTTTTTAGTAAAAATCTGTGCATATCAAGTACCTAATTTGCATAATAATTGGTATAAATTTTAGGCTTTTTTCACTGATCTCAAGTAATAATCAAATTTCAATGAAACTTGGTACATGTATGTCATAGGACACTACACAGACCTGTTAGTTTTTAGGGTAATATCAGTACATATTAATTACTTAATTTGCATAATTAATTAATTTTCAGCTTTTGATATTTCAAGTAGTATGCATTACATTTCAATGAAACATGGTACATAGATACAAAATGTCTATGTAGAGATTGATTGTTTTGGTATAAATATTTGTGCATATTAATCACCTAATTTGCATAATTAGTTAATTTTAAGCTTTTCCACTAATACCGTGAGTACTAATCATCATATTTCAGTGAATCTAGGACTATGCAGGAACCCCATTAGTTTTCGGTAAATATCTATACATACATGTATTAATCACCTAATTTGCGTAATTTACAACTCTCACACTGATATCTCAAGTACTAATCATCACATTTCAATGAAACTGTGTACTTGGATGCTGTAGAACAATAGACAAACCTGATTAGTTTTTGGTTAAAATCTGTATATATTAATTACCTAATTTGCACTATTAACCAATTTTAAGCTTTCCCACTGATATCTAAAGTGTTAATTATTCATTCCAATGAAACTTGGTATAAAGATGCTGTAGAACCATGTACAAACCTGATTAATTTGGTACATAGATGGTCTGTTATATTGCATTAGTTTTACATTCAAATCTGTTCATATTAATTTGCGTAATTTGTTTTCAGCTTTTGCATCAATATCTCAAGTACTAGTAATTTTGAATTAATTTTTAATGTGTCTCCAATACTCTCAGCACATGAGAGTTCTTTCTAAGCTTTCTTCAATTTTTACGGTAGCTCTGAGCGGGACTCGACCCACTGCCTTTTCATGCTAATTTTGTTTTATCTTGATTAGTTGAACGGGAAAGCCAAACGATTGCTTCGGTTCTGGTGAGTGTGCATCTAGTAGGATTCAAACCCTTGGCATTTGTATTGGGTGTTTTTTCATTTCCCATGTTGGCTACGCCGTAATATGCAACCACTTCCCCGTTTTATTGTGATTTTGTGAGTGTTTAATGATGTCTTCCTCGCTAATGACCCCGTTTCAACTACACAGCCATTTTGCAATGAAGTGAGTGAAACTTGGCGTGATCCCACTGACTATATGATTGTTCTGTTCAACTGTTAAGCTAGGATTTATTACCGTTATTATCATTATATTGTTACGTCATTTGTTCCACCTTATTTGTAATGTCTTTATTAGTCCCCGTTCGGGCGCAGTCCAAAAACTGGGGCTTATGTTTGTACCTCCGTGCGTGCGTGCGTGCGTCCGGACCTGTATCTTGCCTGGACCAATCACAATCAAACTTCACACATACATCATACATAATATTATACATCATGTCATAAATAGACAGATATATTGGTTTGACGATCCTATTAAAAATGGCCAAATGGTGGCTATTTTTGTGCTAAAAAATCATCAACTATCGAGCATTTCTGGCATTTATGGATAGATTTCGTTCGAACTTGGTACATATATTAGACATTACAGGTTCCTGATGCACATCATTTATTTTTCAGATCGATTTCAAAAAGGCTGTCTGGCAGCCATTTTGCTTTAATGAATGGGCTTCTAGACCCATATCTTCGACTTGTTTTGACTGATTATATTCAAATTTTAAGTATTCATTATACATCATGTCATAGACAAACAGATATATTGGTTTGACGATCCTATTCAAAATGGCCAAATGGTTGTCATTTTTGTGCTAAAAAATCATCAAATATCAAGCATTTCCAGCATTTATGGATGGATTTCGTTCAAACTTGGTACATACATTAGACATTACGGGTTCCTGTTGCACGTCATTTTTTTTCAGATTGGATTCATAATGGCTGACTGGCGGCCATTTTGTTTTAATGATTGGGCTTCTAGAGCCATATCTCTTAAATGCTTTGACAGATTATATTCAAATTTTATATATTCGTTATACATCATGTTATATATATACATGTATTCAAAATGTCTGATTTTGAATGCTGTTGCAGAGCAACATTTCTCAATATGGACAAGTACTTGTTTGACGTTCAGATACAAATGTCAATCATTTTAATGTTAAAAAATCGTATTCCTAATATGGTTATATATTACTATAAACAAAACTATATATCTTAAATTTGATAACTAACGGGGACTGTGCCATGCATGGCTCGTCTTTATTGTAATTTGTATATACCAAGCAAACGACCCCAATTGAAGGTCATGTAATTTGTGACGTCACCAATTCATGTGTAGGTACGGCTTCTGGAATTTTGCCCCACAGACTCGCATGAACTGAAAACATGAATGCCTTTCCAGTTGATGGGAAAACTACGAGTCACCACAAGTAGAATTGTAGAAGATGCTCAATTCTGAGGTATGTAAATGTACGAAAAAACAGGCTTTGCGAGCGTCGCTGCGAGTTCGCAATGGCGAAAAAACAGGCGATTGCGAGTTCGCAATGGCAAAAACCTGAAAATTGAAGAGTTTGCAATGGCGAAAAAAAATGACGATTGAGACTACAAGTATGCAATGCCACAAAAACAGTTGACTGAGAGTTTACAGTAACACATAGAACATGATTTATATTGCTGCAATGGAAAATAGAAAACAGTTTTGAAATGTCGTGTGAACCATCAAAGGTAGGCCGACAGTCAACCAATGGTAGATGTGGATTCACACAACCCTGCTGTTACATTGTACAAAACATGAAAGGGAAAGATTTGACATAGTATAATTAAAGTCAAACTCTCTCGTAAGGATGTTTCTTTTGGTGAATTATTTGAGGAAAAAACATTGTGATAGGATGCAATTCACAGCGTTCCACAGAGCCATTGTATTCATAGTTCGAATGACAAAACGACCCAGATATTCATCTCCGATGTGTCTTTTTTTACGAAATTGATAATTTTAAGCAGTCTCCAGCGTGATGCAGAAATGGGATTCTTCAAGCGGTTCAATTCATTTGCGAATTTACCGTTTGATCAGTTTTGATACAATGTAATAGAAAGGAATTGTACCCTAATAATAGTAAAAAATGCACAACAAAAAAATGGCAGACAACCGTAATTTTTGCATGAAATATGTAAATAGTTTACATGTTCACAAGTCAGTAACTTGTTTTTTGTTGTTTTTCTTCAGTTGATAACTTCACTCGCGTTCAATGATTAACACCAGCTCGAGTACGACACCCGTAATGGCCCGTAATTAGCGGTACACATTAACTAGTCCACATGAGCTCATTTCAGCTACATGACCTAGCTAAAGCCCGTTTCACTTGAGCTTGCAGTTTGTATTGTAATAGAAGTCAAAATAAATGGGCCAGCTAGGCAACAATGTTCCAGTTCGCGATAATACAAATAATCCAATAACATATACTCACACGATTTTAACATTGCCGAAAATGCATTTGTGCAATTGTAAAATTATGTTCAAGCAGTAATTTTTACTTTGCCCGTACCATCAAAGATGGAAGGGAAAGGTATATTAAGGGAAAAATTTTGTTCGGCGTTGTCGTCGTCGTTAATAATTGTTATTGTGTGCATGATAACTTTACTAATTGTATTCCAAACTTTATCAAACTTGGTCACCTTATTCATCAGTATAAAGTCTTCCCTGAGTTTGAACAACAGATGTCCTGTATGAAAATATCATGCAAAAATTGAGAAAATCTGATAAAATATTTTGACTGTTTCTACTTGACTGATCACTGGTGATACACATCAAAGGTCACTGATCTCAGTGGAAATATGCATTGTTGTATGTGTTCAATGAAGCAAATGATTAATCTTGTAATAATATCCTTGGTAATGTATCTCAGAATCCCATACTGGGTCTCAAAACCAACTCATGGAGAGATTGCACAGTCTGATACACATTTGCAAACCTACCAATAAAATCTTTACAGAAAACAAGATGTCAGAAAATCAATATAAGCACTCCTATGAACTGGGTGCCTAACTTTGATCAAGATCTGAAGCTAATAGAAAATCTGTTTAGTTCAAAGTTATCAAATCAAAAACAATACATAAAAAGCAAAACATTTCATCCACATTTTATAAAGAAAAATATTCTAAAATATATGTATTCTGTATTTGACAAACAGTTCATTCGACAAATGAAAACTCACAGGAGTTTTTATAATACTAGTTTAAAAACGCACTTCAAAGATTGCAGTGTTTGAAGATGTAGATTCTCAGGAGGCAACAGTACTGTTGACTTCTCCCTCCACTGGACACCAACTAACTATTTAAGTTGATTTGCATACAAAGCAGAGCTTGCAACATGATAGCTATTCATAAAGGGTGTTTTTTTACTTTTCATATAATACAGTAGTCACACAATGAGGCAGTTCATTTTTGTCTCAGTGATTCATTAATTTTTGACAGACACCTGTACAAAATACTTGGACTAAAGCCAGCTAAATTTTTCTGTTATCTTGCATGTTTTATGAATCTATTCACATCTAAATGCAGCACTTTTTTTTTGCAATGAGACATTTGTTTTTATACTAAAATATCTGAATTACTTTGAATAAAGCTGGAAATTATGTCCCTTAAAATAATTAAACAAATAAGGCACCAATGTTTTTTGTAAGATATTTACATCTGTTAAGGACATTCGGTAGACTGATTCCCCACTGTTGTTTCAATCCCAAAACTTGTTTGTATTCAAAATTAATTATGACAATGCATATTTATATTGAAACAAACTATGATAAAGGGAATTATATTATATAACAAAGGGCAAGGTCACCAGAGTTCAACTATGTTATAGCTCAGTAGAGATGATAATACTCTATTTTGACACGCAGTGGGAGAATTTTCACCAGTTTACCCAGAGAGTATCTAATCCATATAATATTTTATCCTTTATCTTAAAAAGTTACTGCCATGACCGTAGACTACATCGTTTTGTAATCTGGAAGACCATGTCTAAAAGTGTGTCAATTATGTGGTAATTATTCTTTTGAAAATGCCGTTTGGGTTTGTTGTCACAAATAGAAACTTTGTTGCCTGGCCCATTTATTTTGATAAACTGCCTGTAAATAATATAGAAAATGAAATCACTACTGTAAATATTAAGGCAACTGCGATTGTCAGCTAGCTAATAAAAAGGTCAGGTCCTAAAACTGAACTATTGAATACAGCATCGTAGACTACATCACTCTAGATGGCACTGTGAATATACCTGACTTGAATTCGAATTCTCACAAGTTGCCTTATCGTCAGAAATGAATTGTTTATTTTACTTTACACAGTTTAGATCAGTTAACTATACACATATAAACAATAAGCGTGCGTGCTGACTATCTGTGTACAAAGAACGTTTGACATTTGCTGTACTTAATTAGATAATCAATTGAAATAAAAAACTAAGCTCTGCCCATACCACGGGAGGTAAATGTAGGTCAATTCCAATGGTAGCTTCGATGTTTCCTGTTCCTTGTTTGTGTCATGACAAATACACATTGTCCTATATGATCAGTCTCTGAAACTTGAAATATATAGTCAGTAAACACCCAACAACTATTTCATCTATGGCGGGCCATATGCAGAAAACAATCGTTGGAAAAAAACTATATGCTAAAAATAAAACTTATCAACTGGGCATGGAATCTCACAAACTTGTCAAATGATTATCTAATCGCAGACGTAAATTCACGTTGCAGGCGATGAACTCAACTTGATCTTATTTCTAACCGTGTTTTACTATAGAACGCAAATTTCATCGTCTCAAATATATTATCTTTACTATTGCTACGCATTAGTAGTAACATTTATGTTGCCAGTCAGTAATTCAGTGTTGTTACAATTTTGTTGCGGCCGGGAGTGAAGAGTTTGCTCACAGTCACTGTGGTTTGTTTATTGTTTACTGTAGCGAACACGCCAGCACCATAAGCGTGCGTACATATATTACTGGTCATCGCCATGGCATCGTAGTTCAACGATACGAGAATGGCAAATATATATGATGCGTAACAGGTTACGTATGTGCTGTATAGCTCAGATCAATATTTTATGGAAGCAGACCTGTCTGGACCGCTATACACATTGACGCTTTTGGCGATTAGTGTTAGCTTGTAAATAAACTACGAGGGTTTCTGCAAACATAGTCTATGCAAGTTATTAGTAACACCTCCAATAAACATCTGTCCCGGGGAACTAAATTGACTCTATTTTTTGCAACAATCATGGGTTAGACCATGGACCAACTGGACAACAAAAGTAAAATTACGCCCAGGGTTTTATATTTGTAATGATTCAAATTGCAGTGCAGTTTGCCGGTGAAAGTACCACTGTCTGCAGACTGCACGCAACGTTCTGGTTCGTTTTGTCATTAGAACTATGAATACAATGGCTCTGCAGAACGCTGTGAATTACATTCTGTCACAACGTTTTTTCCTCAAATAATTCACCAAATGAAACGTCCTTGCGAGAGAGTTTTACTTTTATTATGCTCTGTTAAATCTCTCCCCTTCATGTTTGGTACAATGTAACAGCAGGGTTGCGTGAATCCACATCTCTCATTGGTTGACCGTTGGCATACCTTTGATGGTCCACACAATGTTTTAAAACTGTTTTCTATTTTCCATCGCAGCAACGCTCAACAATATAAATCAGCGTTTGTTTTATGTGTTACTGTGAACTCGTTTGTGGCCTTGTGAACTCTCAATCGTCAGTTTTTTTTGCCATTGCAATCGCCTGTTTTTTCGCTATTGCGAACGCGCAATCACCTGTTTTTTTTGCCATTGCAAACTTGCAGCGACGCTCGCAATGCCTGTTTTTTTCGTACATTTACATACCTCTAATTCTGGACAACAGATGGACAACTGCCCACATCACACTGCAGAATTACCCAGCATACTGACATACTTTGCATCACTAAAGCATTCCCATTCATCCCTCCAACCTGTACTAGTAACATTTCATACACCCACCTGTAAGTGCGTACCACTATTTAACACTCAATTCCCCAATACTCTCATTCCAGCACACTGCTAATTAAAGCATGACCTGATTCATGTACACCTAGTCACTAGTTGCCAAGCAACCAATATGCACCATTAAGTAGAGTTTATTCAATTAAATTACTTTTACAGTACTAAAACCTACGTATACAAATTACTAGTCAATATATTAAAACAACACCAAAGTAGTGACAATTTTGTCACACTGTTCTTTCAATTTCTACGCAGGTTTGTTTTTCTGTCCGCTGATTATTTCATATTTGGCACCTTTAACATACATGTATATATCTCATTTTGTGACAAAGCATTTTCTTAAAAAATCCGGACACCTTGTGAATGACCAGTACGACTTTGAATGTACTTGATGTGACAGCGGTCCCAATGAGTTGTACTCATCAAAATTTACACTTGGAAAAACTCCGAACACTCCAGATTTGGTGCATTATTATAAACATACACCAAGAATGGCCAAACTTATTAACCACTGATATCATAGAACTAATTAAAAGCATGTCAGATAATGAATAATATCAAGCGATCACTGAGTACAGTCCTGATGTTTCAGCAGTATTGGATTTAAAATGCCAGCTATAACGCTCAAGCTCGAAATTAGCCCTGATTACATTCCTTTAGGTTGGCCTCTTTCCGCTGATCATTCAACCCCACAGTCCAGTCGTATAGACCAGCGATTCGACACTATTTAAGAGGCATTCAGCTTTGCAGCTCGAAAATAAGCAGGTCAATACGTCTAATATATCCCAAATACTTTAACCGGGAGCGAAATTACATAAGAAGTGTCAATCATATTGCCATTTTCCAACATCAACAGAAAATATACGTTGACAGCTTGTTTCTTGACGTATTTATAAACAAAACGTAATTTTGTTGCCTAAAACTAGCTTTTGTGTTAGGTTCACTTTTCGGCCACAAGAAAAGGGTCTATGATCACTAGATTGGTTGTTATACATTTTGACCGATTACAATCATGAAAACTGCATGAAAGACTCTCCGCCATTAATTTTTGGGTGTCAAATCCCCAATCGACTCGACTTCTCGGGACTGTGGGGTTTGAATGATCAGCAATAGGAGTCCAACCTACAAGACTGTAATCAGGGCTAGTTTTAAGCTTGAGCGTGGGAATCGAAGACAACAGCTGGCATTTTGAATCCAGTACTGCTGAAACATCATGGAGGCATGGCTTCATTGTAATGTAAATGCACTAACAATTATTGCTGTCCCACTTTACACACTGACTGTTTACAAACAAGATAATCCTTCAAGTGTCTCTGTAAGAGTTCTACGGTAATAAAACTATTATCTTGGTGAAACAAAATGGCCGATGTTAGAAGAAACAATTTGCTGCACCAAAGTGTGGCAAGAAGACCATAGATAGACACCGAACAAATCACAAAATAACAGTCTCTTCTTTAGTTGCTACTTGTGATGCTAGGTAAGTAGCATTCAGTTGTATGGCTTTCTTGTTTATAGTAGCACAATTACACAGTTCATCACATAATATTAGTATGAAGTTTACCCTCATTCAATTGAAACATTTACTGTTTATGACTATTCTATATACGAGTCTGTGGCTATATCGAAGTTGCGTTCTTCATCGTCATTAGCAAGTAATATTTATGACAGTGCTCATTACTTTGAACTACAAACAAAGCATGTGATGGGTCAAACTGTATTTAGGCAATCAACTTTGTTTTACTAATACTATTGTGTAAGAGTTAAAACTAAATGTAGTTCATCAAATGCTATCGAAAAACACTGAATATATCTGTTGATGGCAAATCGACCACTTCATATTTACTGTGCATATACCTGAATTAATGCTATATCTTGATGTAATACTTGGTGATATCATTTGTAACTAAATTATACAATATATTTTGTTTTACAGTTATGATGGTGTAAAGCTACGCGAATGGATTAAAATCATTGCAAAATTATAAGGGCATTGTCAAAATTAGCTTGAACATTGAAAGTAGAAATTGCTGGCCCAACCATGTCATCGAGTAGTTTGACAAGACATTACTGCCCAAGAAAATGGTTATTATGGTTTTCAAGTTGTTAATCTAGCTGACATCGAACAGCAACATATTTCCTGTTTTCTTCCTGTCTGATGCATTGGTATCATCATCAGTTTTAGTAGTTGAAAATCTTTCTAGGGGATGCAAATTTTTCAGTCTCATTATCACTTTCGAACCACTGGCGTGGTTGGTCACAATATGACCCTGCGTCACAGATTTGTCTTTGTCTTGTCTGTCATCAGTGTTTTCGCTTACTTTCTTTTTCACAGTTTTGTGTTGTAAAATGGTGTTAGTAAAATAGAATATTGACTTGGCAAATAAAACAAAATAAACAAATGATTTAAAAAAAAAACTTGCGCAAAGTTATGACTGTGTTTCTCCGACAAAGTCTTGACTGACTATGCATGCTCGCTATTCACGGCCATCTTAAAAGAATGTTATCTTATACGACTTCGGAAAGCTCATTAATATTAATAGCAAGGGAACCATTGCAAGGGTCACAAGTCTCCTGTTTATTTTGCGGTAACTCAGCTTTTGTCATCAATACATTCCCATATTTGATTTTATTGAAAAATCCCAAGATAAACAAAAGTCTAATTGTATGTTTACTACATCATTGTGGAAATAATAAATTTCATTTATTACTCGTAGGATTAACTACAGATTACAGCCCCAATCGGAAACTATTAGGGAATATACCCCGATCACAAAGAACACCTTAGGGTAGTATTCCCGATAGAAAAAAGGCCTCTCCTAAGGGGTCACCCTCAGGGTGCTCATGCTCGTGAGGCCCAATCCAATTAATCTCTTTTGTTTCCGCGACCAACGAATACAGATATTTTTTCAGCTCTGTTGCGACGCATAGTCAAAAGTGCAGGTTACAGTTTTATGGATGAGAATCTAGGAATTGGTGATCGACCTAATTACGACCCCTTTTTTGCCTGTTTTAGTTGAATCGCCAGCTTAGTTTTTATTCACCCGGGTTCCGAGTTATGGCGCGGTGAATTTGCTCATTTTTTCACTATCTCATTTTTCGTTTTTTTTTTCGTACTGCATTTGCCTAAGTCATAAAAAAGACGAAGTATGTCCCGACGCAACAGTCGGGACATAAGACATGCTCAGCCTGCCTTTAACAAATGTCTGTTTGGGTCCCGCCTATTGTCTTTCACGCTTAGTTGCGTCAGGGACTCAGAGCATTACCTGAGGGTCTCTGCGATTGATGGGATCATAAAATAGAGTTGCATTAAGGGACGTGAAAAGCTGGAGGCAAGTGATTAAAAGCTGGTAGTCGCGATAAAAGGGGAAATCCCTAGCCGCAAGCTAGCTATGTAATGTCTGTTTCAATGAGTGAAAAATCTCTCCCTCCACTTTGCCGAAGAGTTGTCACGATCTGGCTCCCTGCTTGAGGTAGCGGGGTCGATGATTGAGACAAGACCTTCAGAACCATTTACTGTTGAGGTAACGGAGATGTCGGGCGATAGCGCGGGAACACCGGCGGTGGATCTAAATTCTCTCAACGTGGAGTTAGTTTCCTCACTGGATAATACTGAGGCTAACTAACACCGTTTAATCGAACTTTTGCTGGGAGATCGGTGACCGATGTTGATAAACAGCGTGTTCCCACTGGGGCACTGACATTTACATCGAGTTCCGAGTTGGAATCGGCACGGCCTTTAGAGACTGAACCGGTTCAATCCGCCAAGACTTTATCGGTACCGACACAGGGGGACACAGGTTGAAATACTGCCTGTCCCTCCACCACCAGGGCTAGGGTCAGGTGTGTCCCATTCTCCCAGTGATCTCTCCTTTAGAGGGTCAGTGGGGGACAACTCACATCAGTGGGAAGGGAATGTCCACCTCTTTTTAGAGGGGTCCTCTCCCTCTCCCTCTTCCCCACACCTCCCTCAGGCTCGGGCTGACCAAGCCGTGCAGTATGAAAAGATATAAATTTTCGATATGCCTCCACATATGACTCTGCGAAGGGAGGGGACTCCAGTGTTGGTACCCCTGTACAGGGTAGAATGCTACCACCTCCCCAACAGGAGGGGGCAAGCGCTTTGACATTTCTTGTCTCCACTTGGTCCGGTCAGTCACAGGATACCCAACCAACTGGGGCCCAGTTGTCCCTTACTAATATGCAGTTAAGGTCGCAGCTTGTGAACCCGGCAGTGACGGCCGCGAGACTCTTGTTTCGTATGCAGTACCACAGCCTTCTCCATCCTGATCCCGGTACCCATACTTTATTAAGGCGGGTAGTACAGATCGGGAAGGCCATGTTGAGTGGTCATTTGACCGGCACCAGAGCCTACTAGTCTCTGGTGGCACAGAGAGTCGCTATGTGCGATATTTTGCAAGTCCATACTGCCCTTATGGCAGGAGCAGTTTTGGCTGAGCGTGAGGCAGTTCTGGGTCTGTGCGCCTATCCTACTCCAGCGGGAGATTAGTTTTACCTGTGGAGAAGACCTTGGGGACGTGGTCTGCTATTTGGTGGCCGGTTAGTGGATGCGGTAAACGGTTTGGCGGTTGCGAAAGATCAGCATAACCTATTGAAGCAATCTTCCCTGTTGGCCAAGGTAGCTAGTCCGTCTGGTCGACTGTTCAAACCAAAACCACAAGGCAGCCCAGGTAGTAAGTTCGCTGCTCGGAGCCATAACCAGCGCAGATCAAAGCGCTCATGGTCTCCTTCAAAGGGGCAGAAGAAGACTAGTAGCGGGAAGCGTCAGAGAAAGCCCAAGTAACGTGGCGTTGGTGGTGGGTGTCCTGACACTTCTGGGGGCCACAAAGTGTGACTCCGGGTCTCCCTTCCCGGGTCCTCAGCTCAGTTTCCCCCTTCTCGTCCTCCTTTTCAGGAGGGGGAACACTAGCTCCAAACCCGTCCGCTCCTTCCTTCGCGCCTTATGCAGCACATACCAGCTTGGCGCAAGAGAGTTCCCAATCCCTGGACACTCGAAGTATTGTCACATGGGTATCAGATTCCTCTCCGGTCTCCCCCTCCTCTGACTCCTCACCTTCCCTCAGGTCTTTTACCGAGGGACGAGGTCAAGACGCAGACAATCTGACAGGAAGTAGCAAGCCTTCCGGAGAAAAGGGTGATACACCTAGTGGGGAATGCCTGTGTATCACCAGAGTTCTATTCCCGCATCTTCCTCATTCCGAAGAGTGCGGGGCTGGCGTCCAGTCCTAGACCTCAGTCGGCTGAACGGGTTTGTGGAACTCAAGCACTTCCGGATGGAAACACCGGCTTTGGTACTTCTGTCAGTGCACTCAGGCGATTGGTGGGCGTTGCTGGATCTGAGCGACACTTAACTCTACATTCCCATTCACCACTCATGCAGCCAGTATCTCAGATTCCCATTATAGGGCAAAGTTTAGGAGTTTACCGCCCTTCCCTTCGCCTGTGCACGGCACCATATGTCTTCACTAGAGTGCTAAGACAGATGACCCAGCTGCTACACCAGTCATCGGTCTATCTGAACCCATATCTCAACGACTGGTTAATACACAACCAAGACAGGGAGGTCTTAGTGGAGCATGTGCGGTTGACGCAGACACTCCTACACGAGTTGGGCTTTTTTAATAAATATTGCCAAGTCCAACCCAATACTGTCCCACAGCCTGGCTTTCTGACGTACGCTCTTTAGATCTCTTGGAGTCGCAGGGACTTTTACGCTTTTCTCCTTCCAACTGGGCACCAAGTTTTGGAGAATTTGTGACTCAAGCCCACCTGTCTTCTGACCTGGGGGTGCCCAATTGGCTTGTGAAGGTCTGGCTCCTAAAGTTGCTGGAACTTCTAGTCGAGTCTGCCGTAGAGTTGTTGTCCCAGCTGGCACTCTACACAGAACGACACTCTACCAATGAGCCCCGCGCTATTTCATATTCACGCGTGGAGGCTATCAATAAACTCATGCAAGCACTGAGCTTTTCTGCAGATTTGTCCAAGTTACTCGCTTTGGCACAGTTGGACGTCACCAGACGTTTGTACGAATCCAGATGGAGACCATACATTGATTGGTGCGATGGAAGGGAAATTGATCATTTTAGTCCCTCTATTAGCGAGGTAGCCAATTGTTACCTATATCATTTGATCAAAGAAAATCTATATTGACAATTCTTGGATATCGGTCAGTTTTATTCCCAGTTTTATCAGAATCTGCTGGACTGAAACTGGCTTCGAGTTTTATTATATTACAACTGTTTTAGTCTTTCCGCTTGAAAGGGCCACGTGCCTAGGGGCTAGCTAGTCCTCCTTACGAGGACTTGTCGTTGGTCTGACGGCATTACGACACCCCCCTTTGAGTCTATGGATAAGGCAGACGCTAAGTATGTCACTATGTGAACAGTTTTCTTTTGGCTCTAGTGTCAGGTAGGCGACGCTCAGATCTATGGGGGCACTGTCTTTTAGTAGCGAATATGCCTCCTTTATGAACTCACTAGTTATTTGGAAGACTCGACTGGGCTTTCTTGCCAGGAATCACTGAGCCGACCGTCATCCTACGCCTCACTTACATAGTGGGCAAGGAAGATCTGGGACATATTCTATGCCCGGTCCGAGCTCTGAGCTGGTACTGCGATTGCACTAAGGTGTCTAGGGGCAGTGAGAAGCGCATGTTTGTCTGTTATGGGCGGGGCAAATAGAGCCACCCTGCTTTGAATATCACCATTTCGCGGTGGATTGTTTATACAGTCGTGGAAGCGTATATTGAACTGCTTCTTCATCGATTCATTTGGAATGCCACCAGGTGAAGGCACACTAGGTACGTGGGGTAGCTAACTCATTGGCTTTGATATCTGGGGCCTCACTCGAGCAGGTGCTTCGAGCAGGGTTCTGGAGATCTCAGAATGTCTTCATAACTATTACCCGAGAGACCTCCAAGCACTGAAGGAGGGTCTCTACAGGTTGGTTCCAGTGGTGACGGGTCAGACAGTGTTCGTTGACCCAGCCCGCACCACAATAGGGGCCCTATTGTGCGAAAAACAGTAGTGCAATAGTGTCTTCAGTCAAAACCAGCCTCCTTTGCTTGATGCTGCCAGTTTCGTTCGACGCTATCAAACCCCAGCAATACACTGTTTTGATGCATTATAATTGTTGGGGCCCTAATTTATTGTTCAGTTGACCGGCTTTAGTAGCCTCCCTATATTGGGGGGTCTACCCTCGGGCACCTGGTCCCTGAAGAGTCGCCTAAGTGGTTTTATCCTTGGCTTAGACTCCTTGTTAGCGAGTAGTTTTAGATTTCTCTCAGTTTTTTTACCGTCTTTTTTGTGGCGAAAAATATACATTTCAGCCGTCGGAGCTTCTCCACCTCCAGTGAGCGTGCTACTCTGCCTACGAGTATTAAATGAAATTTATTATTTCCACAGACTTTCTGGTAGGTGATGTAGTAAACTATTAGGGTTGTACAAACTCGTTTGTTTACCTAATTATACCTACCAGAAAGTCTGTGGAAACCTGCCCACGTCCCCACAAGCTTCCGGCGGCATGTTGGTGCAGCGGAAATGTTTGTGAGATTAATCAGATTGGGCCTCACGAGCGTGAGCACCCTGAGGGTGACCCCCTTAGGAGAGGCCTTTTTTTCTATACAGAATACTACCTTAAAGTGTTCTTTGTGAATGGGGTATATTCCCTAATAGTTTCCGATTGGGGCTGTAATCTGTAGTTAAGCCTACGAGTAATAAATGACATTTATTATTTCCACTGACTTTCTGGTAAGTATGAATAGGTAAACAAACAGGTTTGTACAACCCTAACAATTAATTAGTTTCAATTAGTATTAAGCCATGGTTACCACAGAAGCACTTCATCTACTATTCTTTTTCATAAATATCATGCTTCACTGCAAGCTATTGTTGTGTACTGTTGTCAAGCAAATGGTTTAACATTAATTTACATCCTCATAACATACATTTCTGTTTCTAATGTTTAAGTTGATCCATCAAAAGGAATAAAAATAATGTATCGAGGGCGTGCTATGGTGTTAGGAGCAAGTGGTGCTGGCAAGACTTCAACAGTGAAAAGCATATTTGGTGAACCATTCGAAGAGAAGCTTGATAGCACAGATGGAATTAAAATATATAGATTTGATGATAATTGGTGTAAAGTTGAAGGTAAAATTCCAATAACTTTGCTCTTACATAATTAAGTGTTCTCTCATTGAATAGATTATGATTAAACAGGGGAAAATTGGGTGTACTGGTAATTGAAAATTACATTTCAACTCCAACAGTGTATGTGTCAATTTTTGGGATCGGAAATCTAAGTACAAAGTTATGCACTAATATTGGTCACTGAAAATAAATATAGCAGCCATCAAAGAAAACATTTAGTCTGTGTGAACCAACCAATGAAAAGCATAAGTGTGTTTGTCCATGTCTGTGTGTGTACGTGTTCCACTAATATCACTAATACCTTCCACAGTCCTGATTTTTTCTAAAGTCAGATTCAGATTTCTCATTTTTGACTCCCATGTGCGAAGCACAAAATGGGAGTCTTTGCAGTTAGTGTGTGTGTATGTGTGTATGTGTGTCCGACTGTTCCACTGCTATCTCAAGAACCATTCATCGGTTTTTGATGAAACTTGGTGCATAGATGCTCTGGGCCAATGCGCAGATTTGATTAGGTTTTGGTAAAAATCCATGCTCGTTAATTACCTAATTTGCATGATAATTAGCTAATTTTTAGCTGTTCTATGACTGTTCCACTGATATCTAAAGAACCACTCATTGGATTTTGATGAAACTTGGTACATAGATGCTCTGAACATATGCGCAGATTTGATTAGTTTTTGGTAAAAATCCGTGCATATTAATTATCTAATTTGCATGATAATTAGCTATTTTTTAGTGGTTCCATGACTGTTCCACTGATATCTAAACAACCACTCATTGGATTTTGATGAAACTTGGTACATAAATGCTCTGAACTAATGCTAGGTTTTGATTAGTTTTTGGTAATAATCCGTGGACACTAATTACCTAATTTGCATAATGATTAGTCAATTTTCGGTTTTTCCACTGATATCTCAAGTACTAATCATCACATTTCAATGAAACTTGGTACATAGATGTCATATGACACTGCACAGACCTGATAGTTTTTATGGTAATATCAGTACATATAATTACCTAATTTGCATAATTAATTAATTTTCAGCTTTTGATACAAGTAGTGAGCATTACATTTCAATGAAACTTGGTACTTACATACTCAAGGACTATGCAGAGATTGATTGTTTCGGATAAATATTTGTGCATATTAATCACCTAATTTGCATAATTAGTTAATTTTCAGCTTTTCCACAAGTATCTTAAGTACTAATCATCGCATTTCAATGAAACTTGGTACATAGATCCTTTAGGACTATGCAGAGACCTGATTAGTTTCAGGGTAAATAATTGTGCATATTAATTACCTAATTTGCATAATTAAATTTCAGCTTTTCTACTGATATCTAAAGTACTAATCATCACATTTCAATGAATCTATAATTATGCAGAGACCCAATTAGTTTTTGGTAAATATTTGTGCACATTAATCACCTAATTTGCATAATTAACCAACTTTCACACTGATATCTCAGGTACTAAACATCACATATCAATGAATGTACATGGATGCTGTAGGACAATAGACAGACCTGGATAATTGTGGGTTAAAATCTGTACATATTAATTACCTAATTTGCATAATTAATTAATTTTAAGCTTTCACACTGATATCTAAAGTACTAATTATTTCATTTCAATGAAACTTAGTACAAAGATGCTCTAGGACAATGTACAAACCTAATTAGTTTGGGGTAAAACTCTGTTCATATTATTTCCCCAATTAGCATAATAATTCATAATTTTTTGGTTCTAATCACATTTCAATTAAACTTGGTACATAGAGTTTTTGTTACATTGCGCAGACCTCATTAGTTTTACAATCAAATCTGTTCATGTTAATTTTCTGATTTGCATAATTAGTTTTCAGCTAAGTAATTTCAAATTATATTTAATGTGTCTCCAATATTCTCAGCACATGGGAGTTCTTTCTAAGCTTTCTTTGATTTAGCTCTGCTGGTATCATCTCATGGAAACTACCCAAAGCAATCACTTTGATACTTGCTAGGTACCGTACTAATCTGACTTACTGTGACTGTTTTGGATCATTGTTTGACTTTTCCGATTAGCGTTAATAGAATTTGTATAACACAGAGTGGAAATCGACCACCATGAATATGTTGTGAATGTGTAATAGATCATGAAAGACAGTAAATAGTCATTTCATATTTAATTTACGTTTCAAAAATTGCTAATTACCAGATCTAAAAAAAATTAATGAACACATTCAACAATGGAGATAATGATGAAGGTTTTAATTTAGACAGTGTTCCTACAAGCTTTAATAATTTTAACCTTGTAAATTCTGGTGGTACGTAATCAATATTCTAATAAAATGTGCATATTTTTTGTGACCATTTCTGTTTTTAGCTCCACTGTCGACTTTGTCAGTGTCAACTTTGTAGCTCCGCTGTCGACTTTGTCGAGCGGAGCTTATCATATGAGTGATTGTCCGTCGTCGTAGTCTGTTGTCGTCCGTTTCAATGTTTTACTTTTTCGACTTTTTCTTGACAACTACAAGCCTGAATGCTTTGATACTTGGTGTTTATGTACCTTGTGTAAACCTCTCTCAGATTTGTTCATTTCATGATGATATCTTCAATTTTCAATTCTCTAATTTTGATGAATATTTTTGTCATTTTTGGTAAAAAGTGATATTTTCAACTTCTTGTTGAAAACCGCAAGTCCAATTGCTTTGATATTACATATATAGGTACTACATGTGGATCTCTCTCAGATTTGTTCATTTCATGATGATATCTTTATTTCTCTAATTTTGGTGAATATTTCTGTCATTTTTGGTAAAAAGTGATATTTTCAACTTCTTGATGAAAACCGCAAGTCTGATTGCTTTTATATTACATATATAGGTACTACATGTGTACCTCTCTCAGATTTGTTCATTTTGTAATGATATCTTCAATTACTTAATTTTGATGGTTATTTTTGTCATTTTTGTCGAAAAGTTATATTTTTGAATTCTTGTTAAAAACTGTAAGTCCCATTGCTTTGATACTATACGAATTGTTCATTTTCTAATGATATCTTCCGTTCTTTTATTGTAATGTGCATTGCTAACAGTGGAGCTATCTCAGCCGATAGGCTGCTTCTTTAATCTCATATTTGGTCTATTAAAAGCACATCTTCTCAAATGTAAATTTCAAATACAAGTCTATGGTGAAAATAAGACATATTGAACTGAAAAATGTACAGTTTTTCTTCCATTGGGGGTAACGTACGCCAACTTCCAAATACATCTCCAATCAATGGTATCACTCGCATACATAGTTGCTTTATATTTAGACATATATATTGGAGTTTCAAAATGTTTTTCAACTAATAACTTATAAATATCTCTTGTTTTACCATCAACAACTGTATCATTTATTTGTTTAGTTAAATTCCCATTGATATTTCCAGCATCTTATTTGGACCAATAAGCTGGAATTGCATGCAGAATACCATTAAAAGTTACAAAATCTGTCTTAATTGTGTATTTCTCTATAAATTGTTCATATGACATAAAATTACCATCTATATTTAATAATAAACGTTGTTACCCCATTATTTAGCCAGTGTAAATAACACACTGTTTTTCCACCAATTAAAATGTATCTATTATTCCACAGTATTTCTGATTTTACCTCATTTGAATTAATGGGTGGGCCATGACAGAATAGTTCATACCAAAAACTTAAAATTTCAGAATAAAAAGCTGGTAAAGAAAAAAGCATTTTGTCAGGATCATAATTACATCTCAATAAAAATTCCAAGCCCCCATATCTACTAAAATAGCTCCTGGGAGTAACTCCAAGATAATAATAACTACATGATTCATTTGTTTCCATTATCCTTATAGCCCAAGCTAATTTGAATGCTTTGTTTAACAACTCTAAATCGGTTAGGTTAATATTTAACAGTGGCAATTTGCAGGTGAGTCTAACTCCACTTACTTGTATGATACCAAACTCTTGTTTGGGGCCCAACTGTCACCAGAAATTTTCCATTGTCTAACACAGAGCGTGCACCACATGATGGCTAGACGAGGTTTCCCGGCAATGGTTGTGTACCTTGACGATTTCTTAAAGGGAACCTCAATCCAAACAACCCCTAAAGAAAAAGCTCCACAAATGTAGGAGAATGCAATTTACACTTTTTTTATAACAGTTTTCATTCTCTAGATATTCAACTTTTCATCGTTAATAAGTAGTCAGCCATCTTGATTCTCAAGCAAAGGATTATGGGTAAAGTATGACATCATAGAATCTGTTGTCAGAAATTGAGAAAATTATTTCATCTATAACATGAGAAATACTGATGCGAATTAGTTCAAATTTTCGTTGTACATATTACTCATGTATATAATTATAGTAATGGAAATGGGAATTTCACAAATACACATAAAGTGAAGATATTGTTGAAAACGTTAACAAATAAAAATCAATATTTTAGTTGTGAAATATAGAATGTCACTTTTTTGTCCCCTTTTTGCACTCAACATGTGATATATCACCCATATAACCTACTCACGTTGGTAAATTGTATACAATATAAGAAAATTTTAGCATTTGGTAGAAAAACATAAAAATAAATATTTTCAATTCTGTTTCCATGACAATTATTTTATAAGCATGGATGGCACCAGTACATGTATGCTACCAATTTCTAAACTTTCAGCCAATTTAAAGTTCAACTTTTGAAGTTATAGATGAAATCATTTTCTCAATTTCTGACAACAGATTCTATGATGTCATACTTTACCCATAATCCTTTGCTTGAAAATCAAGATGGCTGACTACGTAATACTGATGAAAAGTGGAATATCTAGAGAATGAAAAGTGGTTGGAGCTTTTTCTTTAGGGGTCATTATGTTGTTTGGATTGAGGTTCCTTTTAAACATCGCTCCAGACTACGCATCGTGTATTTTTGCACTCAATACCCTTTTTCACACTCCTTCGCCGACTGGGGTTTAGTATCGCATGGCATAAGTTGGTGGGGCCCTCCCAGAAATTCTCGGAATTAATATTGATACTAATAACCTTATTTTACAGCTACCGCTGCAGAATCTTGCTGAATTGCATTCTTTACTTGTTTCTTTTGCTTCTAGGAAACGTACTAGCCGCCGCCAGCTTGAGTCCCTTGCTGGGAAGCTTGCCTGAGCATGCCAGGTTGTGAAAGGGGGTAGAACTTTCCTACGGCACATTTTAAATGAACTTCACAACTTGCACATGCCCTCCCATGAGTTAATTTTGTCTTTCGCTTTTAAGCTGGACATAGCTTGGTGGTTGAGATACATGGCGTTATGGCACACATAGATTTGTTGACCACCACCCTATCACCAGTGTTCATATTGATGTATCTAATCCGGCCTCCGGCATTTACTATGATGGGAACTGGCAACACACCTCATGGCAGCATGACTGGCCTGCTGCCGCTAATTTGCACATTTATCACAAAGAGGCTTTATCTCTTGTGCTAGCAGCTAAGCGTTGGGGCCATAAATGGCAGGACCATACTATTTTGATCTATACGGATAGTCGAGTTGTTATGGCGAAGATTAACCATGGCACGTCTAGAAACCCTATAGTTATGTCTGCCTTACATGAGCTTTTCTGGATTTCGGTCTTTAATTTTCACATTCAGGCAACTTAGCACAGCAGGGTATGTGTCCCAATACTTTCCTGTCCACGCTTCACTCCCATATGTTTCATAAAACTCTCTCTTCCCTCACTCCCCAGATCCAGAATTATGCAAACTCGAACACGAACTGGACCTGGAAGTTGCCTTCTACAGAAACCACACATTTGCCAACTCTACCAAGTCGTTATATGCCACCCATCACAGGGCCTACTTAACTTTTACTCACAATTTGGATACTGCCCGGGTACTTCATTGTAATTTCTTGCTTTCCTCACTTTTTGTAGGCCTAGCAAGAGTCAAGGGCACAACCTTGCGTAGGAAGCTCCCAATCACCTCAGGCATCCTGCTGGGTATCCATGCCCAACTGGACCTGTCCTTGTGCAAGGACAAGGTTTTCTGGGCAGTTTGCCTAACCTTGTTCTTAGGCCTTCTTCAAATGTCCTCTCTACTTCTTCTCGTCAATTTACCGTCATCTCACCCAAGGTGACTTATTGAGTTTCCCGTGGGACTTGCAATTGTGGTGAGATGGTCGAAAACCATTCAGACCAAGGAACGGACAGTTCTTTTGCCACTACCGGTCTTGCGGCATCACCCTCTCTGCCCAGTGGCAGCAGTCTTATCTGCCTTTCTTGACTCTTCGGTCCCACCATCGTCCCCTGACTTCCTTGTTCCTGGCTCTATCCCACCTATGATCCTTTCCGCAGTAACGTTCTCACAACCCCTGTCCTTTTTATTATATCCACTGGTTCCCAATGTGGGCCTGTACACACAGTTTCTAACCTGGTGGTGCTTCATGGGAACTGCATTGTGGCATTCCAGCAGAGATTATAAAGTTGTTAGGGGACTGGCAGAGTGAGGCTTTCCGTAACTATCTTCACCCATCTCTGCTATCCTTGGTCCATACTATCTATCAATTTGCCACAGCCCTACCCTCTGCAGGTACTTCTACCTGAATCCTGTTGCACTTTGTGCTCACAAGTGTCCTGGGTATTTGGTGTTTTAGTTTGTTTTCATTTGTTGTGTTTTAGTAGTAGTCTTAGTTTGCCAGTGTTTGGCCATACTTCAGCAACCTTGAGGTTGCCATGGCAACAGATTTATTCAGCAGTGTCTTTGTATTGGCCAAACTCTGGCCCCCTAGTTTTGTTATTTAGAATAAACCTACCCCTATTGGATCCCAGACACTTGTGTGTGATTGTGCGTCTTTATTCTCCCCCCTGTGGTGTGCAGCCCTATCGCAACCTGGATTTAAAGTCATGTGCAAACCACTATATTCAATATCCCCAATTAAAGTGTTGTTTTTTATATGGTGTCTTTTCCCGTTCCACAGAAAATCAAATAACCTAGCCCGGGCTTCGGACACGTATTTTGGCGGAATAGAAATGGAGTTTATTACAAAGAGCAGATTAGTAGCCCCAAAAACCTGTGCAAGTGTAACTCTGCCACCAATAGTCAAGTCACGTGACGTCCATATGCTAAGTTTTATATTAATTTTTTTTTAAATTGGTGTTGCTAGTGAGGTGGTATAGTAATTACTAGGAGGGTGATTAACAGCTCTGTCCATCTGTGTATACGCCCTCACATTACCAGCCAGATTCGGGCTTGTAATGATTGACATGCGTAATATGTCTAATATGTTTCAACCAATCAGAAGAAAGGCTAATTAACATATAAACTGAGACCCCGGAAACAACACACACTCCATGGCTCGGCTGTTCCAGCCACCATATGACGTATATGCAAATTTACAAGCCCGAATCTGGCCTGTAATGAGAGGGCGCTTAAACTGATGGCAAGTCTGTTGGGATTTCGCATTCATCCCTCGTTTATGCAATTTATTGCTGGGAAAGGATTGACCAGCTTTGTTATTAGTCCAAGAAAATTGTTCAGCTTGGAATGTGTCTGAACCTCTCATTAGTATGCAAGAATGTAGGAATGTACCAAGAAAATTGTTTTTCTGGAGTAAATTGTAGTGTATTTTACTTATGAAAAGTCAAAAGTGAGATTTTATGAAAATGTGTGGATGTTAACAGAATGTTGTCGTTTGGTCACAGTTGTGCAATAAATGATGGACTATTTTGAGAGTAGCTATAAAATGTGTCGCCGAAGTACTCACACGTGTGCATGGATTCCAATAGTTTGTGCTGTGAAGAAACTTCATTAGAAAATAAGTATTGTGTAATTTGTAGTGAGAATATATTAAAATAGATTTATGTTTCTTAATCTTGTTTCTTTTCAAAGCGTATTTATATAATAAAAATTGTTTATGAAAATGTTTTTTATATTTTTTTGTTGGATTGAATTTACAAATGATGAGTTATTTTGTTATACCATCACTCGAATTATGTGTTACGAATTTCTGATAGTTCAGACTTTGTGTTCTTGTGAACGGGAAGACATTTACTGGTGTACAGTGGACATCGATAAAAGCGAACATATTTCGAAAGTTGTGAAATCATAGTACTGTTTTGGCATTATACGACTTGCAGTTCCCTTTTGATGGATTTTGTGTGACTGGCCGTGTTATTGAACTGTTGTATTATGTAAAGTTTAAATTGCCATTTTCACACTGTGTCATAACGTTGAGTATGCACAATAGGGGATTTTCCGTACAATTGCGAGATCTCGCGAGATGCATGAAAGACGCGCGTCGAACGTCTGCCGCAAAAATAGAACGATTTGATTTTGAACTCGAATTTCCTTATTTCGTAGCTCACACCGACCGGCCGATCTTCGACAGAGGAATATTGCTTCCGAATACCCTTACTTAATCGAAATTGCCTATCATCAAATGTGGACAGCACATTATTAAGCATGGAAATGTCCCCAAAATACTTTCGCGTTTGTCGAATCCCAGGCGATGTTTGACGCCACTACGACGCTATGACCTTTGTTTGTCCTGTTTTTACGTTCGATTTCACGCACAACGCGTGATTCTCGCAGTGTACGGAAATGGTCAATTGTTCGTCTCGTGGTCCCCAATGCATTTAAAAATTCCTTTGGATTTGGGGGGTTTCGTGTGACTGACAGTGGTGTTTGTAAACATTAATCGAACTGTAGTAATATGTAAATCTGCCACAACGTGGAGTTGCCATCGTCTCTTGTTTACCAACTTATTTAAATATGTTTGTGTTCTCCACTGAAGTGATTTCCATTTACTTTGTCTGTTATAAATCAACTGTATTAGCTTCCTTTGAACGTCCTATTGCCATCGGGATTATGTCTACTACACTCGGCGGTGTAGTGCGTATCGATCTTCTTGTATGAAACACACCCGAACCCGGAAATCGACGGCAAATCGAGATGGTCTCGTCACGTAATTGCTTACCTTGTTCTTGAACGCAGTACGCTTGGTTATGAACTTCCACATACCCACGCTAATGGAAATAGTGTATATTGGGTAATACTGTATTGATCGAGGTGAAACAAACATGGCTGCTGTCATGGGTATCAGGACGATCCGGCCCTGGTTTTTTGCGGCCCTGGTAAAAAAAAAGACGTTCCGGGCCTGGTTTGGACGTTCCGGCCCCAAAACAGTTTGGTCGATACGGCCCTGGTATAAATTACATTAGATAAGTGTTCATATCTAATGTTAATATATTGAATGCACACTGAATGCTTGACTATCTTGTTTAACAACTCATTTTTCGTCTTTTGCAGGGCATTTTCACGATTTCACACCATATTTTACACAATGCAACAGATGTTTTTTTCATTTACTCGCCGCCACCTTTGTACTAAGCACCATATGGCCCGAGTGATTGACACTGTTCACGTAGATCCGTTTTAGTCAGGGTTTGAATACACATTTGTGGTTTGTCACGTAATGAATTAAGAACGATAATCAACAGAGGAAAAGAATGTAGAAGGCAGACAAAATAGTTTTATTGGTCTTTCAGTAAATAAACAAATAAACTGTTTCTTTGCACGTTGTGCTTCTGGTTGTTGATAAATACATTTTAGTTTTCACAGGGTCCGCATGTGTGTGGTTCGTTTCAATGTGTTTCCATGGGGAATTGCGTGAATAAATTAAGAGCAGAAATCAGAATGTAACAATGTAGCAAGATGCCTTACTTTGTCGCCATGTTAAATGTTCGACTTTTTGTACTAAAAAGTAATCGTGATTATACGCTAAATTACAAACAATGGCCTGTCGATTGGCGGCAGATCATTGTTGAAAGAATAAAATTCATGGCTAAAAGAAGGTGTTAACAAGTGAGTACCTGACTGACGATACCGCGCAAGTACGTAAGTGGTCAATATTATGAACATTGCCGTCCCATGTTACGGTACGTCGCATTATATCAGTCCCACTGATAATAAAATAAATCGTCCCATGTTACGGTACGTCGCATTATATCAGTCCCACTAATAATAAATAAATCGTCCCATGTTATGGTATGTCGCATTATATCACTCCCACTGATTATAAAAAAAACTCAAACTAGGCAACAATGAATCAGGTGGCGCCTGATGATACCACACTACACCGCATGTACTGGTAATGGGGACCTAGTGCCAGAGTGATTTTTCTATATGATGTCTAGCAAATGTTACAAATTAAATATATTGAAATCAGCAGATTTAATGCTACATTGCGTTTGCAGAAAACTAATCACGTTGATTAGCAAATTGGTTTCCTACACTTTAAATATTCATGGGTACTTTGACACATTGTCTCTGGAGTTTGTTTGCTACACTCCTCATTTCCATTACAATGATTGTGTGTACTTTGACGTTGTACTGCCCGACCGGAAGGTGTGTACGACCCTTGCATTGTGCTAAAACGTAAGTGTTAAAATTGGCTGCAATCTTTCCATGAACTCTGAAGTCCTACAAAAGATGGAAAAAAATTGTGGATAAGATAGTCACACATTTAATATATTGACGTTCATTACGCAACAAACGCAACAGACTGCAAGCAAGTCTAACCTCTGTCTTATTTAAGTTTAGTCACGACTTCTGGTTTTCAAAATAACCACTATCACTCAGTGCTTGGTAACGGAAATTCACACAGTTCAGGAATGCTTGGATACAGGTAACATCAATCAGCAATGCACCATAAGGCATAAACTCCGAGCAGAACCATAACGTCGGGGTCATCAATGTGGCGGACAGTACGACACTCTCACTGCAACACGGCCCTCGCTGTCCTGTAAAGTATGGTGGGTGGAGCGTGGAAATAAAAATAATACAAATGGTTGCTGGAGGATAACTTTATTCCAGTGCCTATTGTAAATTCAGAAGTAGGTGCTGTGTCAAAGGTCAAGTAAAAAACCAAGATCAGAAATATTTCAATGTTTATACCACATGTTGAGTAGAAATAAAACTAACATCACAAAAAAATCTCGCAAAAGATCTGCTCCGGGTCAACAAATTACAAAAATATAACATCATACATGACCTCAAGCACTCCATAGACCAATAGGTCTAGGCTCAAAAGTGGATGGATTGAATAACTAATAAAAATAAAAAGATTAGAATGGCATCACTTACCTATTGTAAATACAGAATTCAGAAGTAGGTACTGAGTCAAGTAGGGAAAAGTCCCTAGCCATGATCTTGACACAGAGGGCGACATACATTGTTGTCACTGTTCAAATTCTTCATGAAAAAAGTGTTATACCCAGCTTTTAATTACGTTACAACAAGACGCAATTTAAGAAAGAACAAAAATTAAAGAATGTTACATAATGCAAGTAATACCCGCCACAGAAAAAATTTTTAGTGATTTTTGCTAATAATTTAGATGTCACTTAACAATGTTGATAATACTTTTATGAACAATTGTATATTTTTAGTTCTAGCATTTTTTGTACATCACGTTATTATCATTTCTCATGTTTCTTAACTGTTATTAATGAACTCTTTTAATATGCAGATGACTCTACCAAGGCAATTAAATCAGCCCATGCAGACGCTGTTGCAAGTACAATAAAAGTGAAACAACAACCACAAAGTAAGTTAAATTGACTGACCTAGTATGTTATTAGTTTACTGTCATTGGTTTGCTATCTATAACTGATAAACTCTTAGTAGTGATTTTATACACACTGAAACTTTTTCGTGTGTGTGTGTGTGTGTTTATGGCAGAATTTTTGTGCCTGTTCTTGAAGTGTAATGCAAAATTGTCAGCAAATATATTTTGTGATCACTGAAATTGTGTTGAGTAATTATGTTGGCCACTCTATTAACATAATGAATGTATGATAGTTATTTCTTTCAAGAGAGACTCCAGACAATAAATCTGTGGCTCTTTATTTTGTATTTTATTACTTAAAACATGTTCAGGATCTCTACTACTTGTAATAATTGAGATGTCACTTACCAATGTTGCAGTTGATAATAATTTTCTGAACAATTGAATATTTTCTAGCATATTCACATTATTATCATTGCTCATGTCTCTTAATTGTTATTAATGAACTCTTTTAATATGCAGATGACTCAACTGAGGCAATTGAATCAGAACGTACAGATGATATTACAAATGCAAGTGAAGTGGAACAACAACCACAAAGTAAGTTAAATTGACTGACCTAGTATGATATTAGTTTACTGTCAACCGTTTGCTATCTATAACTGAACTGATAAACTTTTAGTAGTAATTTTATACACACTGACATTTTTTGTGTGTGTGTGGGTTTGTGTGTTTATGGCAGACTTGTTGTGCCTCTTCTTAAAGTTGTAATGCAAAATTGTCAGTAAATTAATTTTGGGATCACTGAAATTGTGTTGAGTAATTAAGTTGGCCATTCTATTCACATAATAAATGTATGATACATGTAGTTATTTTTCAAGAGAGACTCCAGACAATAAATCTGTGTTTTGTCATTAAATCTGTGGCTCTTTATTTTTTATTTTATTATTGAAAAAATGTTGATTTCTGCTAATAATTGAGATGTCACTTACCAATGTTGCAGTTGATAATACTTGTATATTTTTAGTTCTAGCATATTTTGTACATCACGTTATTATCATTTCTCAAGCTTCTTAACTGTTATTAATGAACTCTTTTAATATGCAGGTGACTCAACCGAGGCAATTGAATTAGAACGTATAGATGATATTACAAGTACAAGAGAAGTGGAACAACATTCACAAAGTAAGTTAAATTGACTGACCTAGTATGATATTAGTTTACTGTCATTGGTTTGCTATCCATAATTGATAAACTCTTAGTTGTAATTTTATACACACTGATACTTTTCGTGTGTGTGTGTGTGTGTGTGTGTGCATGTGGTGTGTGTGTTTGTACGCATGCGTGTGCGTGTGTGCCTGTTCTTGGAGTTGTAATGAAAAATTGTCAGTAAATAAATTTTGGGATCAAAATTGTGTTGAGTAGTTATGTTGGCCATTCTATTCAGATATGAATATATGATAGTCATTACTTTTAAGAGACACTTCAGACAATAAAATTTACCTTTATTCTAGGGATTAACACTGTTTTTTGTCATGAATCTGTGGCTCTTTATATTGTATTTTATTATTGAAAACATGTTTGTCATTTCTGATAATAATTGAGATATCACTTACCAATGTTGATAATATTGTTATGAACAATTGTGTATTTTTAGTTCTAGCATATTTTGAACATCACGTTATTATCATTTCTCACGTCTTTAATTGTTATTAATGAACTCTTTTAATCTGCAGATGCCTCAACCGAGGCAATTGAATCAGTCCATACAGATCCTATTGAAAGTACAATATCACAACAACAAGGTAAGTTAAATTTATAAACCTAGTATGTTATTAGTTTATTATCAATAATCATTGAGTTATTAGTACCTGTTCAAACGAAGTCATATTTCAGAACCCTGTGTACCAAGTCTGTTCATTCTTTGAATGTTCCTAGTACTTTTTCTGGGACATATGTACATGTTTACTGATTCGATCCACGATTTTTTTTTTAAAATGTGGTATATTATGCATTCTTTGTCCGTTTTTGCTCAAATTTGGTACATACATTATACATGTTAGTATACATGTCTACGATAATTCGTTTCACCATAAGACTGGACAATAGAATCAATCATGGCAGACGGCTGCCATATTGCTTTACAACCATACAACTATATCTATGTACATGAGCCTGGACAAAGGAAAATTCAGTTTGGATACAAAGAATGCATGAAAAGCATATTCTGTTTAATTTCTAGCCACGATTTTGTAAGAGTCATTTAATACACCTAATTTCTGTTGATACTAGGCCAATCAATTATTCTCTCTCAAATTACTAACTATGCCTTTGGTCCATATTACTTTATTTTTGGCATGAATAACATTTCCCCTAATTCCGGCAGTTACTATTTCATTATTACTATGACTTGTATTTTGTACACCAAAATAACAACATTGCTTGCTAACTTGCTTGCTGTTTGTTTTGAAAGACCACCATTAAAATGAGAATTCTATCAATTTTATCTGGTTTCACAATGTCATAGATCTGTTTGTTTGGTAATAAGATATGCAAACAAATGTAGCCATTATACTGCATTTACATGCATCTTTCTATTACATATATATATATATATATATATATATATATATATATATATATATATATATATATATATATATATATATATTATTAAGTGAGACATTGAACATGTTACAGTAGTAGTTTGCACTTCATCATATATAATTTTTGTTTTTAATTGTATTCTACAGAAGCAGAACATACAGTTTCTAATAGGAGCAGTGAGAACTCTGGCAGTGCAAAATGTGAGGAACTTCATAATTATTTCAATGTGTTTAGACCCCTGTGTGCACCAAACACATACTGGGAAGAATTGGGCTAAAGCCTGCCTCTGTGGATGTTTATGTACATGTCCCTACGACCAACATATGAAGAGGCACTCATCATATTTTGGCACAAGATGGCACAAATGTCCTTTGTTATCAATACAGTGTGTAATTTAATTTTCAAGAAATTTGAATATCATTTCTGATAATAATTGAGATATCACTTACCAATGTTGATAATATTGTTATGAACAATTGTGTATTTTTAGTTCTAGCATATTTTGTACATCACGTTATTATCATTTCTCACGTCTTTAATTGTTATTAATGAACTCTTTTAATCTGCAGATGCCTCAACCGAGGCAATTGAATCAGTCCATACAGATCCTATTGAAAGTACAATACCACAACAACAAGGTAAGTTAAATTTATAAACCTAGTATGTTATTAGTTTATTATCAATAATCATTGAGTTATTAGTACCTGTTCAAACGAAGTCATATTTCAGAACCCTGTGTACCAATCTGTTCATTCTTTGAATGTTCCTAGTACTTTTTCTGGGACATATGTACATGTTTACTGATTCGATCCACGATTCTTTTTGAAAATTTGGTATATTATGCATTCTTTGTCTGTTTTTGCCCAAATGTGGTACATACATTATACATGTTAGTATACATGTCTACGATAATTCGTTTCACCATAAGACTGGACAATAGAATCAATCATGGCAGACGGCTGCCATATTGCTTTACAACCATACAACTATATCTATGTACATGAGCCTGGACAAAGGAAAATTCAGTTTGGATACAAAGAATGCATGAAAAGCATATTCTGTTTAATTTCTAGCCACGATTTTGTAAGAGTCATTTAATACACCTAATTTCTGTTGATACTAGGCCAATCAATTATTCTCTCTCAAATTACTAACTATGCCTTTGGTCCATATTACTTTATTTTTGGCATGAATAACATTTCCCCTAATTCCGGCAGTTACTATTTCATTATTACTATGACTTGTATTTTGTACACCAAAATAACAACATTGCTTGCTAACTTGCTTGCTGTTTGTTTTGAAAGCCCACCATTAAAATAGAATTCTATCAATTTTACCTGGTTTCACAATGTCATAGATCTGTTTGTTTGGTAATAAGATATGCAAAAAATGTAGCCATTATACTGCATTTACATGCATCTTTCTATTACATACATATATATATATATATATATTATTATTAAGTGAGACATTGAACATGTAGTAGTTTGCACTTCATCATATATAATTTTTGTTTTTAATTGTATTCTACAGAAGCGGAATATACAGTTTCTAATAGGAGCAGTGAGAACTCAGGCAGTGCAAAACGTGAGGAACTTCATAATTATTTCAATGTGTTTAGACCCCTGTGTGCACCAAACACATACTGGGAACAATTGAGCTAAAGCCTGCCTCTGTGGATGTTTATGTACATGTTCCTACGACCATTATATGAAGAGGCACTCGTCATGTTTCGTTGGCACAAATGTCTTTTGTTATCAATACAGTGTGTAATTTAATTTTCAAGAAATTTGAATATTGCTCAAGATAGGTAGAATGGATATTGGATGGTGGTGGTTGTCAGCAGTTAAAACTTTTTTTCATAAATGGAAGTGAAAAAAAATAAGATAATTTCCAGGTAAATGTAAATTGCCTGAGGCAGTGATGTTTTACGTGAGTTTATATCCCATATTTGTGAAAAACAATAATGATAGTTTCAGTCAGGACTCTTTTTCAAGACTACTGAAGTAAAGAATTCAGTGTACATGGAGGTGTGCGTACTTTGAACATATAGGGTCCATAATGTTGGTGGCCACAACTTTCACAACTTACATATGTATCATCATTTGGTTGGTGTTGAATGGCATGTATCTCCAGATTGTTATCTTGTATATGGTTGTAGGACATGTAGTTCAATAGTGGCTGATTTTAAGTTGGTTTGCATTGCAATGAATCACAGTGTATCATAAGTGGTCCAAGCTAGCAGACTGAACAGAGTCGTCTCATCTCTATTCAATTGAATGGGGCTAATATGGATTAGGGCTCTTGAAATTTAGATTGGCTCACTGTTTTGGCAGCCATGTTTGTACTGGTGTATTTGACTTAAGTGTTGCATTTTGAGACTTGTGTATAGCTGTGTGCACACTTGTATGATATTGGATGTCAATGGTATTCCTCTATTCCTTGCCCTGAGATTAACTAATTTGGTACATTTATGTGCCAGCATATTGGGTTGTCACTATCTAAAGGTTTGAAAGAACATGCTCCCTTTTAAATATGTAAATTGTAAGTAATGTAAATAATTTGTTCTACTTTAAGCTGTGCCTCAAGACAGTCCCAAGTTTGAAAATATTGAAGTTGAAGTAAAAGGAGATGCAGCTAAAATTGAGCAGGTTGAAAAGAATAAAGAAGTATATATTAATAAACTCATGGAAAGATTGAAACACGTTAAAGACCCAGAAAAAGAAGACTTTTGCTTCACATTGTTTGATTTTGGTGGGCAAGAAATTTATTATATTTCACATCAGGTGAGTTGTATTATATAAAATGGAATTACAGAATTTATATTGTGGCGAATGTTGAGTGTGACAATTAAAACCACTGCTGTTACTGCTAGGAATTTAGCAAACAAAATAAAGGGGTCTACTGGAATACTCTCTCCAATGCTGAGTAATCAAGTTGTAAGCCATTCTAGCACATCTTGTCTTATACATGTTATACTTTTTTTAACAGCTATTTTGTTGTACATGTCATTGATTGATCTGTCATCAGCACTTTACTTGGATGGAGGGAGAATTGGCCATGAACACAGTCCACTGACAGCATTAGAACACAACACACTGCTCATTGGGATATTGCCAACATGATTAGAAACCCATTGACACACACACACACATGCACAGATTTAAGATTTTGCCTCAAAACCTTCATCTATCACCCCAGCGATTGTAAATACTACTGTGAAAAAACTTTCATCAACCAGTGTGGGGAGGAAGATTCACTGGTGATTCACCCTAGTTGTAGAGTGCAAAAACAAAATACAACTCACTGCTCCTCGTCACTCATTCGCAACATATTTTCCATGTGATTTATTACCAATGAATTTGGAGAAGGCATGTGCAATTCCAACAGAGGTTGCAACTTTATTGAGCAAGGAAGTGATTATCAAATCCTTCTTTCTATGTTTGTATGTTTCTTTTCTCAAAGGTATCAGGAGACCATAGAAAGTGATGAACGTATGAATTCAGATAAATTTATTTAGGATTGTTTCATCACAGGTCATATAATGATTTTCTTGGTTTTTCTAAATGATGCTGACTTACACATTCCAATGCAACTGGACTAGAAATATTTACTGAGAATTGTGATCGAAGAGATGGTATATCAATTCAAAAAGACCCATCTTTCTGCTTATGTTTGACCCCATTTTTCACACAGATGTCTGCAGGGAAAGGATAATTCAACTCAATGCCTTCTGCATTTTTGTCGACCCTTACATAAACAACTGATTCCCCACATAAATCAAGAGTGGAGTATCCATCCATATCACATTACACCTATGTTTTGCACCAATGTGGGTGTTCTGATCAATATTGGTTTAACAATGACCTCTAAATGGAGGTTTCATTTGATAATTAAAAACATGGGATCTTATTATTTTAAATTCACTAAACCCAGATCACTTATCTTATTCCAGCATAATTGTTACTAGGTAAATCATTGTTAACCCATTTGCAACAGTGTAATAGGCTTGCACCTTTTTTGGCTCAATGGACCATATGGGGGGGGGTAAATGCGTTTGTGTGTGTGTGCGTGTGCGTGTACAATTTTTTGTGTGTGGATGCCTTGATGAGTGTGGATGGTAATTCTATTTTCGACTTCTTTTTCAAAACCGGTAGCCTGAATGCTTTGATACTTGTTGTGTATGTACCTTGTGTTGACATCTACTAGATTTGTTCATCCCATGGCCATATCTTCAATTCTCTAATTTTAGCAAATATTTTGTCTTATTTGGTTAAAAATGGAATTTCAACTAACCACTATTTCCAATGCTTTGGTGTTAGGCATACATGTGTTTATTATTCCATTGACAACTTTGTGTGGATGTTTGGCGATATTTCATTTAAAAGTACAAATTTAAACGAAATTTAAGCTATCTTTGATTCTAATTTTATTGAATATTTTGTCAAAAATTACACTTTTAGCATTATGTTTTATTGTCTCACTCACTGCCTTTTGGGGTATTTGTCATATACAGTGCTAATCTTTTGTACAATAGCCGTTGAGCAACAGGCCATTGGCCTATTTTTCCTATATGCCAGCATGCAGGAACAAAACCAATATATGAGCAATTGTTATTGAATAACACTATTTTGGTTATGCTTCAAAATATAACTTATTTTTGTAGGTCTTTATGCAGGGTAAATTCCTGTACATAATTGTGACAGATATTTCCAAGAAATTGGATGAACCAGTTACTGATCAAGAAGGGCAAATGAATATTCATCTTGAACTGAAAACAGCAAGGGGTGAGTAGTTCATGAATACTATACCAGTATTTGTTATTGCTCATCATTCCACATGATTTTGACCTGGCCCAATTTACAAAGTTGATACATAATGGTGTACATTCACACATTATTTGTTTTTGTTGAATTGATAACCCTTAACAAATTTGCTATCACTTTCGTTCAAATAAACCACAAAGTATAAAATTTGATATATGACATATTTGAGTGTTGACAGGGTTGATTTCAAACTTGACAATGGTTCATTTTGTTTTGCGGTTTTAAATCTACTTTGCTTTTTTAAATGTCTTGTAGATTAATAGACACTCTTTTACTGACTCTGACAAGATGGCAATGATCAGTACATAAATGTAGTAATCTTTACACTCAAGACTTAAATCCATAAAGCTGATTGAACACTATACACAGGGTGATTACAGATACACAATTGTGCAATTTGCTGTTAATGAAAAGCTAGTGACCATAATGTAAACATGCCTTCCTATTTCTATGGCAGATTTGTTTGATACTAATATGGCAAAACAGAATGGTTTGTATCAAAATGTCAAATTGTTGTGTTTTAATGAAATTTACTCTATCCTTCCCTCCTTTTGCATCATAAATATGAATTTGCAAAATACACATTGAACTAAATATGATATTGACTTCATTTGGTAATTAATCATTTTATTGAGTGCTTGATTCACTTATTATATCATGTTTTTTTATTTTGAATGCTGAGAAGTCATTTATAATTTACATAATTTGAAACAAACTTGTTTTCAATTCAAAAGTTAAAATTAACTAATATAACATTGAACAAGTATGTTATGAGTTATCCAAAATTGTTGATAATTGCTTATACATCAATATATATTTACTGTTGCTATTACTGTTTCTGAACATAATGTACATACAGTAACTACAAAGCTCTTTTCCCTTCATTTCTTTGCTTAGACTTTATTCTCTACTGGGCAAATACAATACTGACATATGCTATGCACAGTGAAGATCATAAGGAGCCAAAGATAGTAATTATTGCAACTAAAGCAGATAAGATATCAAAGGTAATGTTATTAGTCCCTCCCTGTCCGACATAATCCAAAATAAAGGAGCTATTTTCCTTTGTTTATTAGTCACTGCAATTATCTATACTATATGTCAAATATTTGTCTAAGTTAGACAAAGTTGGTCTTATTACTGCCAGCCAGTTTCACCAGTATAAATTAATCCTAGTACCCACCTGGTTCACCTCCAGGGGTTATGGGTAATACATGTAGAATATTCAGTTTCATTCCAAGTTCCTGACTGTGATGAGCCAGTAGTGTAAATAATTGGAGTGACTAATAAACAAGGGGGCTACCTGAAGCAGCACCTCTAGCATTGCAGTCACCCCAAGACCAACAGAAAGTCCAGTATCAAGATATTGTATGTGTACTTGTGTATGTATGCATGTGTGTGTGTGTGTGTGTGTGTGTGTGTGTGTGTGTGTGTGTGTGTGTGTGTGTGTGGAGGGGGGGTAACAATGTTGCGACGACCTCAATTTAACTTTACACTGACTTGTGACAACAGGACCTACATTATGACAACTCTCACTATTTTCATAATTTATATTAATATTTTATCAAATATTTTTATTCTATTTTTTACCTGACAATTTACCCAGTATAATTAATCCTACGTGTAGAATATTTAGTTTCATTCCAAGTTCTCTGAACGTGATGCGCCAGTAGTGTAAGTAATTGGAGTGGCTAATAAACAATTGGGCTACCAGAATCAGCACCTCTAGCATTGCAGTCACCCCAAGACCAACAGAAAGTCCAGTAGCTAGTTATTGTATGTGTGGGGGTGTGTGTGGGGGTGGGGGTGTGTATGTGCGCGTGTGTGTGTGTGTGAGTGTGTATGTGGGGGTGTGTATGTGCGTGTATGTGTGTGTGTACTTGGATTGCTATATGTTGCGAGGACAAAAATACGAATATATAGCTACTTCCGAGGACATACACACCTTCCGAGGACCTTTTTCATAGTCCTCGGAAAACATAATTTATATTAATAGTTAATTTGATTATTAAGGTAGCGGGACTATTATTTGCATACTTGTTTTCATCTTCTAATTGTGACTAAATGACTACAAATAGACCTGGGAAAGTATATATTTTTAGAATCGCTAGACTTCAAGCTTTTCACAAGTGTATTTTGCATGCCCGTATCTGAATTCTACGACGCGTTACTCAATCAAAGGTGAAAAATTACTTTTTCTGTAAAAAAAAGAAATTACGCATTTATGCTGGCGATAAGAAGTATTTTTTCACTTTTCCTAGTTGTTCAATAGTCTGGTAAATTGAATGTGTCTGGTTAGTTTTATTCAAGCAACGCGTTTTAAAAAATAGTGTCCTGAATTTCAATTACTGTTTTAGTCGCATTGCCCCCAACTCAAACCACAACTCATTGGTAAATAATCTATGAAATAGTTTGTCTGGACACATTCAAGTTCCTCTCATTGTCACCTTAAAGCTGTGAAAATTTGGTGTTAATCCGAGGACAATAAGTATACGTTATTTTTTGTCAAAGACCTTGTATTTTGAAAAACATAAACTCATAGAAAACGTACATGAAGTAACAGCAAAGATTTTCAAGCTTGTTTATCGGCACAATCAATTTGTTTCCCCATCAAGGTCTGTTTTACCATGTGTAGGGACATCCAAATGTGTAAGGCTATTGGAAAGCTAAAAAATAAAGGAATGGGATAGCTATAATTGGATAAATTCGGCATATGAAAACACCAAAATCAATGATTTTTTTCAGTGGCTGTGTGACCTTGTGTCTGACACATTCATATGCGAATGACTAATCTGTGAAACAAACAGGGGCGGAGACAAACCACTCAAATGTTTGGAAACACTCATTGTGTGTCAGATAGCTACTGATAACACATCCTAACATTGCTTTGTCTTGAGTTTATCTTTGAAACTTATAGGCACACAGATTAAACCTGTGTTGTTGATTTTGGAAAACACTACTGAGACTGCCTTGCTTCCCTTCAGAAAATCTACATTTTAACCAACTTACATGACATTCTATGTTATATTGACTTTATCATATGAAAGTTTATAGTGCATTTCATCAATTAATAAATAAATGTGAAAATCGTAATTTTCAACACAAATAATAGTCTCGCTACCTTAATACGTTTTGGGTAGCTTAGGTTTAGTGTCGGGGGAAGGTATGGTTCACGTTATATTAATATTAATATAATTATACCATACCTTACCCCGATACTAAACCTAAGCTTCGCAAACATTTCTATGTTCAGTCACGGGATATTCAACTCTTGTTTAATTAAACTTAATTAAAATGCAATTCTCCATTGTATTGCATTGTGATTGAGTTTAATTAAACTCCAATTAAAATGCAACCCTATATAGGAACGCGTTTTAATCGAGTTCATATCGCAACTATATTAAAAGTTAATTCAACTATATTAAAAGTTAATTCAGTGGTGGCTCCACAATTCATGGGACACCTGTATGTGTGTGTGTGGGTTGTGTGCGTGTGTGTGTGTGTGTGTGTGTGAGTGTGTGAGTGCGTGTGTGGTAACAATGTTGTGATGACTTCAATTTAACTTTACAACGACTTGTGACAACAGGACCTACATTATGACGACCCTCACTATTTTCATAATTTATATTACATGTAATATTTAATCAAATTTAAGTCAAGTTTGCAAAGCTTAGGTTTAATAAAGGGAGGAAGGTATGGTTTATGTTAATATTAATACAATTACCTTCCCTCTTTACTAAACCTAAACTTTGCAATCATTTCTATGATGTCACGGGATATTCAACTTTTATTAAGCTCCACTGTCGACACAGCGAAGCTGTTCATATTACTGATTGTCCGTCTTCGTCATCGTCAACTTTACAATGTCAACTTTTTCTTCGAAACCGCAAGTCAGAATGTTTTCAAATTTGATATGCAAGTACCTTGGATGGTTCTTTCTCAGATTTGTTCATTTCATATCAAAATCTCAAATTCTCTATTTTTGGTGAATATTTTCGTAATTTTTGGTAAAAAGTGATATTTTCGACTTCTTGTAAAAGCCTGCAAGTATGATTACTTTGATATTACATATATAGGTACTACATGTATTCTTCTCTCAGATTTGTTCATTTTGTGATGATATCTTCAATTTTCCAATTTTGATGAATATTTTTGTCATTTTTGGTAAAAAGTGATATTTTTGACTTCTTGTAAAAAATAGCAGGTCTGATTGCTTTGATATTACATATATAGGTACTACATGTATTCTTCTCTCGGATTTGTTCATTTTGTGATGATATCTTCAATTCTCCAATTTTGATGAATATTTTTGTCATTTTTGGTAAAAAGTGATATTTTTGACTTCTTGTTTAAAACCGCAAGTCCGATTGCTGTGATGTTACATATATAGGTACTACATGTGGATTTCTCTCAGATTTGTTCATTTCATGATGATATCTTCAATTATCTAATTTTGATGAATATTTATGTCATATTTGTTAAAAAGTGATATTTTTGAATTATTGTTGAAAACAGCAAGTCTGATTCAAGATGGCTGAATGGCAGCCATTTTTGTTCTGAAAAATCATCAAAATTAAGCATTTCTTGGCTGTTTACAGATGGATTTTGTTTGAACTTGGTATATACATTGAACATTATAGGACCTTGATGCACATCATTTTTGTTTTCAGATAAGATTCAAAATAACAGACTGGAGGCCATTTTGTTTTAATGAATGTGGTTCTAGTGCCATATTTCTGACATGCTTTTTCTGCTTATATTGAAATTTTAATATTCATTATTCATCATATCATAGATATACAATATATATTGGTTTGACAATCTGATCCAAAATGGCCGAATGGTGGCCATTTTTGTGCAAAAAAGTCATCAAAATTGGTTCTCAGTCATGTATGGATGGATTTCGTTCTAACTTGGTACATACATCAGACATTATGGGTTCCTGATGCCGACTGGTGGCCATTTTGTTTTAATAAATGCTGTTTCAGAGCATTATTATTCAACTTGTCAAAAATACATGTGAAAATACATACAAAACACCCAAAAAATCTTTTCAGCGAAGATTAATTCCAGCTAAAATAAAGTATTCTACAGTATATTATAATAAACAAACTTAGATTTGATAACTTATGGGAACTGTGCCATAAATGGCTTGTTTATAGTAATAAAACTAATGAATCGGTATTACACACAGGCTTAATTGTCTTGTTTGGTATGTATCTGCGTACCCTCAGAACGTACACGCAGCTTAACATGCACAAATTAATGTTGTGGCTACTTTGTACCCACAAAACCGCAGATACGCTTTCGAGGCACCTGGCTAACCAGGTCATATCTGAGACTGCAAGAACCAGTGAGAATACAATTGCAAAGTGAAGGTTAAGGTCCATGGAGACAAAGTCATTGGTGAAATTGGAGCATTTCCATTGATAACTGAAGTGAAAATCAATATGATTAAGTTCTGGTCCCGTGTCACAGACAAGTCACAAAATAATTATACAAAGATAGCATTAAGCGATCAGACTTTGTCAAAAGCACAATGGGAAACATCAGTCAAAAATATCTTGAAAGATGTAGACCTCTCTAAAACATCACAACTATCACATCAAAATATTAAGGAAATTAGCAGCACTATTAAACAACAATACATAACATACTGGAGAGAGAATATGACAAATGAAAAAACAAAACTTGAGAACATACATTAAATTTAAAATTAATTACAATCTGGAAAATTACATTAATGTTTTGGATAATAATCAAAGAATATCAATGGCTAGATTCAGGACAAGTAGTCACAATCTAGCCATTGAAAAAGGCAGACATACCAATCCAAAAACCCCATTAGAAAATAGAATTTGTAAACAATGCCCATTACAGGAGATCGAAGACGAATTACACTTTCTTTTAGTTTGCCCACGATATCAAACAGATAGAAATGATTTTATTCCCAATATTTTATTCCCCAAAGAAATCATTACCAACCTGCAAAAATTCACATATTTAATGAAAAGTAATGACAGAAATATAATAAAACTTTTAGGGGAATTTTTACATAAATCATTTATTTTAAGAAATGAGCTTTTTTTGGATATAATACCTTGACTCTTTTTTTCTATTTTTTACGTTATCGTACTTTGATTTTTTTAATCACTTATATATTTATTGCTGTAAACCAATAGAACATTTGTAATTCTAAGGATGCAATAAAGTTATTATTATTATTATTGGTACCATAAATAAGCGCATCCATTCGGCCGATGTTAACCGCCAAGAGGTTTTGCAAGTGCAACAAGAATTGAAGAGAAAAGCCACTAAAATAGAAGAGTAGATTGCTCAGCAAATCATTTCACAAGCTGTACAGTCTATATCTAAAGGTGTTGATCATCGCACAGTCTCCTCCTATTTAACATATTCATTGATGTATTAGACTATTATTAACAACCTGTTTTTGCTCCGCATCCTGTCTCGGCAAAGCTTGCAGAATTGATCATTCCAGAGGAATATAAGGTAAATTATGTTGTCTATTTAAAATTACATGTATTACCAAATTATTATGCATATTTTATCTATTATGATCACTTTCATTTAATTTTGGGAGAACTGGGAGAATATTAGAGCAACAAAAAGCAACGATAACATGTTTAATAATTACTTTATTTATTTCAGTATACAAATGATGGCGAAGTTTTCCTTCAGTATGACAATCAACCCAGTGATCAGTGCCTGCTCATCTTTTATCAACAGCCCAAAATATGAGAATTTCAAAAACTGGTTTGCTGATGGTACTTCAAAGGTAGTTCCTGAATTGTTTACACCATTCATTCGCCCATTGCTGTCAAAGTCATCCCATGCGTATATGCCCTATTTCCCAACAAGTAACAAGCTACCTCCAGAGATGTATTCCAGAAACTACTTAATATCAACCCTAATCTGACCCCACAGTCAGTGCTCATTGACTATGAGCAGTTTTCTTTGACTATGAGCAAGTCATGAATAATGCCATGGAAGATGTATTCATGAAAACTTCATGGTTAACGGATGTTTTCATCACCCTAAGCATATATCGCAAAGTGATATCAGAGGGTCTTCAAGGCATGTATCTTGTACGTTCCTGAAGACGAAATTATCAACACCTTTGACACACTAGCACAAAATATGCCAGACAAAGTCGAATAGTAGACAAATAGTAGACTACTTCGAAAATGCATATATTGGCAGACCACGCTGTAATGGAAGAAGACCACCACTTGTTCCGGTTAGCATGTGGAATATTAACATTAGAGGTAACAACCAACTGCCGTGCACCAACAAGAATGTTGAAAGGGTGGAATCGTAGAATACAGGAAAACATCAAAGCATACCACCCAAATATATGGCGATTCCTCAAAGTACTGAGAGCAGACTCCCTCAACAATGTTATCATTAACCAAATGTTTGCAGGGGAATCAGCACCAGCACAGCATTAACAATACCAAGATTCTGCTGCAAGAATATCTACTATTCAACAGGAAAATCACCATGTACTATATTTTCTTAGGGGAATAACCCACATTTTAAAGTTTTAAGTGCTTGGAAGGCTAACTAAAAAGTTGTAATTTTCAAATAAAAAAGTGACACACTAAAATTTGTTTGTTTATTACAGGTTGTTGAATAGTATTGGCTGGTCTATTATTTGTGAACAGAGGAGCTATCAGTGCCATTTGTGTATTGTTTGACAGGGTCAACGTCTTGAGTTTCACTAATATATCAGTAAACAACAAGAATGCATTTGCATCAATGTTGTCCCAGGTGATGGACAGCGCTTCCAATGTCAGTGTCGTCTGTCACGTGGCAATTTTTATTGAAGTTCAGCAATGTGGCAAATAGATGAATGATTCCGGGTCAAATATTGAAGTCTTTTGTGGCAATTCGATAAGAGATCTATCTGCCACTCCATGCCACAAAATTTGGTTCAAGTTTGACTATGGCGTTCTCCAAGAAGTATTTTTGGTGTTTGTAGTGCATCTATGCTAGCTGTCACCTTTTGTGCAGTATAGGGCCAAGGGTGTACCAAAGTGTGTAATGGAATGAAGCCATAGCTCATTGCTGCTCTTTGTTCATTCATATTTATACAGAAAAAGGCTATAAGACGTCTACATGAAATTAATACATTTCTGTCAGACGTACTTAGCCAGAAAATAATCGTGAAAACCGCAGCTCTTTATGCTATCAGCAATAAGAAACGACAAGTGGTTTATTCCATAAATGGTAGTGATGGGAAGAGTGGTAATATTTCACTGCTTCAAAATAAACTCATGGGGATTTTAAAGTCGAATTGGTTCAAGTATGAAGCTGAAAGCAAGTGGTTGGAGTTTGAACTGGAACTGAAAAAAACAGTTGCTGATACAAAGAGGCCTATTAAGACAATCAAAGAAGCTTGTAAGCTAGCACATGAGATTAACATGAATGAAGAGAACTTCAACAAGGCACTGAAGTTTTACTGCAGGATTGGGGAGATGATTCGTCTGGAAGAAGAAGTTGGTATTAAACCAGAGTGGTTTGCAGAGTTGTTCAGTATCGTTATTACCAGCGCATTGAATGAACATTATCTCCCAGACCCAAAATGGTTACTAAAAGCCTTAAAAGAACATGGTAAATTGAATGAAGAGCTTTTGGATACAGTGTTGAAAAAAAAGAGCGTCAGGAAGATAAGCAGATCTTGATTGAATTATTCAAGAAGTTTGATATTATTTGTGAAGTAAACCAATCACCACAAGCACAACCAGTGAGGCGGAAATTTATAATGCCATGTATGCTGACCAGCAACACATCTACTATTCAAGATAAACCCAACACAACAACAAGTCCTCCTCTTCATTATCACTTTCCAGACAATTTTCTCCCCAGTGCAGTTTTCCATCAGTTAGTTGTGAGGTGTGTATCTGTATTGCAAAGTCAGTCAAAACAGCCACATCAGTCATATCCGCCAGAATTATTCAAACATGCAGCACAGTATTATTTGAATGCCTCAACTATCATTACTCTAAAGAAGGAAGATTCTGACATAGTCCTGACAATGACATTTGAACATCTTGATGATGATGATGATGATGAGAATGAGGATGAGAGTTCCAATCAGTCACGCTGTGGTCCAAAAATCAGAAAATCTGTAGATCGTAACCTAGACGAAATCATCAAGGAATACAGGCCTGGTTTATCATATGAGCACAGTTTAAAGTGTCCCTGTCATAAACATGATTCATCAAATATTAAAGAAGATGATGGATGTGTAGCTATTGGTTCATGGGAAGAGTGTGCTTGTAATGTAAAACGCCGATGCAATAAAGGGACACTATGGAAATATCATGACTTGTCATTTTGGTTTGACTCAAATGACCCTAGTAAGTATGTTTCTTTTATTAACAAAAGAAATGAAAAAAGTTAGGGTCTCTATAATTGTTGATAAAATGTAATTTGCATTCCTACTTTGTAAAACCATCCCTTGACCAATTTATACAAATATTGAAATTGTGAATGCCATAATAGCTGCAGAATAAGTCAAGCAACAGAGTCATTTTAACACATTTTATGTTTTTTACTTGTTCTGGGAGTGATATGTCATGTGTTTGCAGAGTGGGAATCTAACATTACCAATTAGTGTAATGTGTAGTTTACGAATAGTATACTTACTACTAATTGTTGACGTTTTAATTGAAACATACATGTATCTTATAACATTGAACACTGGTTTGTTCTGCCAATATCAACAAATGGGCATAAAATGTCTTAATCCTGGTATTCATGGTTATACTACAGCTATATACAAGTGCTGATAAATAATTAGTGGATAGCAAAGTCATCTTAGCTGATGTCATGTTGTCAATAGTGTTAGATATGAACAATGAATAGTTAACACATTGAATGGCGTAATATCTTACCCATCAATCATGTCACAGGTGAGGTCAAATAATAACCCAGGTTCTTCACCAGTTTACACAATTCATTTAACACAGGGATAATAAAGACTGCATATATCAATCTTACACATACACTACCTCACATGAACTATTTTATTAGGTACAACAAATACTATGTTTGGTATGGTTCTCATTACAGCAGTTTCACAAACAAACAACAAAGTGTTTTATAAATAATAACTACCCTTTTAATGAACATCAATATTGCAGATCACTCACATGATACATCTGCTGTCTGTGCCATCAAGACAATGCTTGCAACCCAATTGACTATCAAATGGAAGCAACATACCCCCGGTACATCAGAAGTTAAACTTCAGCGTCAGATGGCAGATAAGACTAAATGGGTTGAGGTTCCACATAATGGCGACAATAGTGCTGAAGATGATGATCTCAATCCAGATACAAGATATTACTACAGAATAAAAGCTGACAGGAAAACAAGTTATGCTGTTTCAGGTGTAACAAAAGGTATGCATTACTAAGCACAGCTCAGCTATTATACACTTCTATATCTCTTGTTTTATCATTGCCCCGTATAGAATTGCTATATCATAAGATTTAGTACACTGACAGTTGGTATTGTCAATATGGTGTGATCAGAGCTAGGTAGACACAGTACAGTCTTCAGTATTGACTTGATATACCAGGAGTGTGAATGGATTGTACAGACAGCTGGTATCATATAGTTGGTATGGTTTGATCAGTGATAGGTAGGTACAGTCATGAGTAGATAGATAGATAGATAGAATATTTTATTTGACTCGAAATAATGTAAGAAATTACATAACTTATGGCCAAAAACCAACACAGTAACGCACAAATACAACAAAAATAAAATAAAAATTAAAAAGATGTTTAACAATTAGCATACATTTCTAAGATTTTATGTATATAGACTCCTAGACTGCTGGCAATGAAACTATCTTTTGAACTCATCAGTTTCTTAAACATGATCTGCTTAGGCAAACTTTGAAATTCTGTGTGCATTGAGAATGCTCTCACACATTTGCACCTAGCAGATTCAATCTCTGGGTTCCTGCAATCTAAGAAAGCATGCATCTCATTGCCAACAGCTAGATCATCACATAGCATGCATAACCTTTCCTCTGGTGGTACTTGTAAATACCTTAATTTCTCTATTGGTAGTTTATGTGCAGAAATTCTGAATTTAGTGATGGCAACTCTGTGTTGACATTATTTACATATTCCAAATATGGTTCCAAAGAGTATTCAGATTTGAAATTGTTATATGTACGTAGCTTGTTATTTTCTTTTTTGTGTAAGGTAGGCGACCACAAATCTTTTATAAATTTTTGCTTTAATTTATTTTCAAAACTGTCAACATCATGGCCAATCTCATTGGTTTTAGTATTTTCTTGTAGTTTACTTACAAAATTTGTCCATGTGTTGCCTGTACTTTTGCTTTCATTGTTGTAGGCAAAATGCACTAACACATTACATTCATCTGTTACAATTCTGTCATGATACCTAATCATCTGTCTGCAAATATCAATGATAATGGGGTAGCTTCCAAGTTCAGCTCTTGTCGCAATGTTGCTTGACTTTTTGTGAACTCCTAGTATGGTTTTACAAAATTTAATGTGTAGTTGTTCAAAATAATTTATCATCAAATAATATTTGAATGAATTTTTCGCTTGTAATTTCAACATTGGCTCTGTGCAATTTGAATGTGAAAGCTCCCCAGATTTCAGATCCATATATTAATATAGGCAGAACAAATCTCTTAAACATGTGTATAGCATTACTCACTGATAAATAATGGTTATGTAAATTAAGTGTTTGTTTAAGGACCCCTATTGCTCGTTGTGCCTTCATCACTAAATTTTCAATTGCCAGTTTGAAATTGCCACTACTTTGAAAGACAATTCCAAGGTAATTGTATGAATTAACAATTTGTATTTGGTTGTTCCCTAAATAAAAATCACCGTCAATAAATTTCCCCTGCTTATTAAATATAATGACCTGTGTCTTTTTGTAACTTCCACTTGTTACAGTAATTATTAAGACTATCTAGACTATTTTGAAGCCCATTACTAGAATTCTACACTATCACAATATTGTCAGCAAATAATAAACAGTTAAATAAATTATTCTCTAAGCTAACTGGATTAGAAAGGATACTATCAGAAAGATCATTGATAAAAATGTTGAATAGAAGAGAACTTAAATTGCACCCTTGTTTCACTCCACAAGATGATGAGAGTGAATTGGTACAACCATGAGCAGTTTTGATAGCATATTTGGTTACTGAATACATGGATTTTATCAAGTTGAATACTTTTCTTGTAACTCCAGCCTTTAGTAATTTGTATAGCATGCCTTCTCGCCAGACGCTATCAAAAACTTTGCGCAGATCTACAAAGCAAGCATATAGATGAGATTTACCTGCTTTGTTGACATATTCATTTATCAGTGATGAAAATGAAATGAAAATGGAAATACTATCTGTGGTACGATGATGTTTTCGAAAACCAAATTGTGTATTTTTTATATAGTTTTGATTATCCAAAAATAGTTGTAATCTGTTATTAATTATAATATTCAGAACATTTGATATAGAGTTTGAAAGTGCAATGCCTCTATAATTGTTGACATCTGTGATGTTTCCACTTTTATGTAATGGAACAAGGTAGCTGGTATTCCATTCAGTTGGAAACACACCATTTGATAGAATTTGGTTGAAAAGTCTCTTCAAGCAGGTTATTAATAAAGGGTTTTAAAACTTAAGCATCTCATTGATGATGGCATCAGGACCTGGTGATTTCCCAGTTTTGATTTTCTTAAGAGCACTATTTATTTCTTGCTCACTGATGTCCTTATCAAGATCAGAATTAGTAATTGAAGTATTGAGTATATAGAGTAGATATATTAAACAAAGACTTCTTTGGTCTTAACAAAGACCTTTATTTGTGTACTACATACACTCCTCCAGTAGGGTCATCATATTATAATTCCAGTAATATTAGTTGCGTTCACGCACAGCTACTTAGCACAGGCTAAGAGGTCAAATTGCTTAGCCCGTGCTAAGAAAACGTGCGTGAACGCTTAGCACGGGCTAAGGAATGCTAAGTACGGGTAAAATCTGATCCGAATTTAAGACGCGGTCTAGACACTTAGCATGGGCTAACGAAGTATGCGCGAACGCTTAGCCCAGGGCTAAGCGCATTCTGTGGCGACCTTTGGGAGTGAAAATTGTCCCATGTTCGTATAACGACTCTATTCCACCAGTCATTACTCCGCGCTCGCTTCCACAATGATCGGGTCGCTGTAGTGGAGCGTACAGCAGCTCCAATTGAAGACAAAATAAATTTGGTTCGTTGTCTACGACATGCATTAATAAAACTCTGTATTCTGTTACGCCCATTGTATACTGTTTCTGTGCATCCAAATAAGTTGGGTCCGTCTTCTTTCGCGTTCTTGTGCATGTCGCTTCAAAATTAGAACGAAACATGTCAGCAGCAGAAATAGAACCTCACGCGTGTCATCCATTTTTCGTTCGTAAATAGCGGCTTGCCAAAGGTCACCAACTGATGGCTCCCCTTAGCCCGTGCTAACGACTGGCCCTCCCTGTGCGTGGACGCAATTGGGTCTAGCCGAAATGCATATATGCTAGATAAACCTAAATCAGCTGAAATCTTATCCCGTACTTCGTGTTACGTGAACACAACAATTACAGAGAAAAATTTCTTTGATATTATTACTGGAGAAACCCTACAGTTCACAAATAAAGGAAATGTGTGTATATTAGGCGACATGAATGCCAGAACAGCTGAACTGAGTGACATTCTAGAGAACAATATAAATACAGCTGACATTGAAGTGCCATATACACAACTAAATGACAATAGAAGATATTCAATGGACAGTATAAATAATAGTTTTGGAAAACTTTTATGTAATCTGTGTATAACTACCGACATGGTAATAGCAAATGGGCGAGTAATGGGTGATCTTTCAGGAAAAATTACTTGTTTCCAGTACAATGGTGTTAGTCAAGTTGACTACTGCATAGTACAGAAAACATTTCTGTCACATATGAAGTATTTTAAAGTTAATGAATTAAGTCACATATCAGACCGATTATTCTCTGTTATTAGCTATTAATGTAAATCATACAGTTAACAAGAGCAATGACATCCCATTAATTCCATTCAAAAAGTATGTTTGGGATGCCTCATCTAAATGTTAAAACTTTTCAACCAAATATTGTCAAGTGGAAGCTACCCTACACTGAGTGGAACACAAGCTATCTAGTACCCATCCATAAAGCAGGGGACATTTCAGATGTAAATAATTATAGGGGCATTGCCCTCTCAAACTGTATTTCAAAAATATTTAATTTGATCATGAACAACAGGTTAAAAAGTTTTCTTGAAAGTACGAAATTCTTTCAAAATAATCAGTTTGGATTTCGTGAAAATCATCGTACACCAGATAACATGTTCATTCTAAAATCACTGATCAATAAGTATATAAATCAGGCAAGTAAATCTTCATATTTATTTGCTTGTTTTATTGACCTGCGTAAAGCATTCGATAGTGTTTGGAGAAATGGTCTGTTATATAAGTAACTTAAAGCTGGTGTAACAGGAAAGTGTTTCCATTAGATTAAGACTATGTATTTAGACCCCAGATATGCAATTAAAACAAATCAAGGCTGCACTGATTCCTTTTTATCTAGTAGTGGAGTAAAACAAGCGTGTAATTTGAGTCTCCTTCTATTCAATGTCTTCATTAATGACTTATCGGATAGTGTTAATTCAAACCTGTTAAGTCTAGGGAACTCAGATTTAAACAGTTTGCTTTTTGCTGATGACATAGTATTGTTGTCAGATTCAAGCAAAGGGCTTCAAAATAACATGGACAAACTCAGTACCTATTGTGAGATGTGGAAGTTAAATGTTAATATTAATAAGACAAAAATAATTATTTTTAATGAAAGGGAGAGCACTCTTGACAATGTTTTCTATTTTGGTGATTAGGAAATTCAAATAGTACCTTCATATATTTATCTGGGAATTACATTTCAAAGCAGTGGAAATTTCACAATAGCTATAGACTGCTTAGCTAAAAGATCATTACGTGTATTGGGTGCACTTACACAAACTTTAAATTTAGGGAATCACACTGTTTCCCCCAAAAATGTCATACATCTTTTTAAAAGTACAGTGTTACCAATTAATTATTATGTATGGGTCAGAGGTATGGGGTGCTTTCACTTTTAAACTGTATAAAACAAAACAAAATAGTATTATTACTAATGAAGCATTCATTAAACAATTGTTTAGTGACAAAACCCATTTTGAACAGCTTCACATCAAATTCTGTAAGCAGGTCTTGGGTGTACATAAGAAAGCAAGCAATAATGCTGCGAGAGCAGAGTTGGATGCTACCCTATTATTATTGAACTTTGCACACATATGCTGAAATTCTGGAAAAGACTTAAGAATTATAAATGTACTGAATTGGTGTGTTCTGCTTTCAACCAAGAAAAAAAATAGCACCGGTAATACTTGGACAGCATTTATTAATAAACTGCTTAAAATTACTGAAACTAGTGCAGCTGGGATTGATATTTCAAATTTTAAAACAAAGTTAAAACAATTGTATGTAGAAAAAATCTGGTTGCAAAGTCTACAAAAAGCAGAAAATAACAAATTACGAACATACAACAAAATAAAATTAGCATTTAAATTTGAGCCATACCTGGATCTTATAAAAAATATAAAACATCGAACCAGCTTAACTAGGTTTAGAATTTCAGCTCATTCACTTCCAATTGAAAAGTTGAGATATCAAGGAATACCTCCAGAAAAAAGAATTTGTACACTAGGTAATCTAGGGGCTATTGGCAGTGAAACTCATGCATTCATGGACTGTGAAAATATTGAATTAAGAATAGTCGTATACAATTTCTAATATGGTTTCAGTTTATGATGAAAAAATTCAAGAATTATTCAAGGATAACTTACTTAAAAAAATATTTACCTCAAATGATAGTTCATTGTTAACAGTCTCGGGAAAATTTGTTCATCAAATTATATTGTCTAACAGTATCTAAATTTTATTTTTGTTTCTTATTACATGTACTACTAATATTTTATATTTCTTTGTTTACTTATTGTTTTATTTGTTATTGATGTTTGTTACTTGTTGTTGTATGTTTATTGACCATAGATAATGTAATTCAATGCATTATTTCGTGCCAAATAAAATATACTATACTATACTATATATAGAGTAGATATATCACAAGTATAGATAGATTGTACCAACAGCTGGTATCATATAGTTGGTATTGGTTGATCAGTGATAGGTAGGTACAGTCATGTGTATATAGAGTAGATATATCACGAGTGTGGATTGATTGTAATAACAGATGGTATCATATAGTTTGTATGGTGTGATAGGTAGGTACAGTCATGAGTATATAGAGTAGATATATCACAAGTGTGGATAGATTGTACCAACAGCTGGTATCATATAGTTGGTATGGTGGGATCAGTGATAGGTAGGTACAGTCATGAGTATATAGAGTAGATACATCACAAGTGTGGATAGATTGTACCAACAGCTGGTATCATATAGTTGGTATGGTGTGATCAGTGATAGGTAGGTACGGTCATGAATATATAGAGTAGATATATCACAAGTGTGGATAGATTGTACCGACAGCTGGTATCATATAGTTGGTTTAGTTTGATCAGTGACATTAAACATTATGAGATATTAGTACATGGTTTAAGTTTTGTTTTTGAAAGTCAAATTATAATTCAAAATAGAATCAGCTATATATCATACTATCCATACATGTCCAATATACAGAGAATATGTCAATAGTGAATATATGTAATTTAGTGCACATCATGATGTGCATAATAATTCAGTGAATTAATAATAATTCAGTGAATGATTGATGGTTTTATTTGTGTTTTTCACAAATACCATACTGTTTGAGTGGTTTTGTTTTTGTTTGAACTAATATATGCATGTGTGGTGTGATCAATGCCAGGTAGGTACAGTCTTCAGTATAGTGTAGATATATCACAAGTGTGGATGGATTGTGCTGATAGCATGTTATTGGTGTGTTGATGGTTTTGTCATTGCCACCTTGATATCCATATCTTGATATCCTAATATCTAAAAATGTTTGTTTGTAATAGTTGCAGGTGCAGAATCACCTAACCAGCTCGCTAAACGTGCAAGACTCCCAGATACTGAAAACGGTGAGTATAGTACATAATTCAGTGAACTGTTGATGGTTTTACTAATGTCATTTGCACCTCCTTATCTTAATATCTAAAATTGTGTGTTTATTGTTTGTAATAGTTGCAGGTGCGGAATCACCTAACCAGCTCGCTAAACGTGCAAGACTCCCAGATACTGAAAACGGTGAGTATAGTACATAATTCAGTGAACTATTGATGGTTTTACTAATGTCATTTGCACCTCCTTATCTTAATATCTAAAATTGTGTGTTTATTGTTTGTAATAGTTGCAGGTGCGGAATCACCTAACCAGCTCGCTAAACGTGCAAGACTCCCAGATACTGAAAACGGTGAGTATAGAACATAATTCAGTGAATGATTGATGGTTTTACTAATGTCATTTGCACCTCCTTATCTTAATATCTAAATTGTGTGTTTATTGTTTGTAATAGTTGCAGGTGCAGAAACACCTAACCAGCTCGCTAAACAAGCAAAACTCCCAGATACTGAAAACAGTGAGTATAGTACATAATTCAGTGAATGATTGATGGTTTTATTTATGTTTTTCACAAATACCATACTGTTTGAGTGGTTTTGTTTTTGTTTGAACTAATATATGCATGTGTGGTGTGATCAATGTTAGGTAGGTACAGTCTTCAGTATAGTGTAGATATATCACAAGTGTGGATGGATTGTGCTGATAGCATGTTGTTGGTATGATCACCAAGTGTGGATGGATTGTGCTGATAATATGTTGTTGGTATGATATGATCAGTACTATGTATGTAAAGTCTGTACTTACAGCTAGTATCATAGTGTATAGTGAGTTCAGTGCTTGCTGTGTACATATTCGTATAATATAGATATATCACAAGTGTGGAAGAATTGAGCTGATAGCATGATGTTTTTCATCAACACCTTACTGTGGTTTTGTCTTTGTTTGAACTAATATATCGTAGTTGTCCGGGTAAGCGTCCACGGTCCTGGACATATAACATTGCCTAAAAATAGGGGTGGGCCTATGCCCAGACATCCCCTGCAATAAAAAACGAAAATTGACAACACGAAGATCGAACTGCTGCAAGGAATACAATAATATGCAACATTAGAAGTATAACAAAAATAGTTTATTGCTTATAATGTGACAAATAAACCAGAAATAATAAAAATCAACAGTGCGGAATCATTAGAATTTGGATTTCCTTATCACAAACAGGACCAATGCTCGCAAACATATGCATAAAATTATTTACGGATCAACTGTCATACACAAACAATAATAATTTAGGAATTTACACAGTAAAAATTCACAGTTCTTTGAAAAAAATGTCCCAGATCTGCATTTGCACGTTCATTGCCATCTTCGTCAAAGTTACCAGATTTTGAAAAAATAATGCTGAGTAATTGTCAAAATCAATTCCAACAGATTGTACTGTGACATTGATAATTCACTTCTGCTATGCTATGATTGGGTATATTAAGCATATTTGACTTTGTTTGTGAAGTATTTCATAGTTCAATAGTTTTATTAATCTGTCTTATCAATATTAAAATGCGGTTATTAAACCCCAAGGTCCACTGTTTAACATAGTCAATATGGCTATTCACTTGAATTGTTTATTATTGTCACTGTAGAAGATTGTTTATCAACGAATCCAGCAAATTCAAGAGAAACAAAATTCAGAAAGATGCTCTATGATATTTCCATGGAAATGGAAAACGGTAAATTAATGATCACATTTACTTATAACGTACTTTTTTTCAGATCTCTTCCAAGTTTTAACTTTAAATTACATCATGTTACTAAATAATGAGTATGTCTGCCAAATAAAAAAGTATATTTAATTTAGTCATTTCATACATTACAAGATTGAGGGAATCAACACTGAAATTTACCATACTTATATTCGCTTTTGTTACTTTCTACAGAAGACTTGAAATCATTGAAAGACCTATGTTATGTTTATGGGCTGATACCTAAGAATAAATTAGAGGACATGAAAAGGGCATTTGAAGTATTTAAATTTTTGCTTGAAAATAACGAAATCAGCGTTGACGACACAGAATGGTTGAAACGATTATTAAAGAATATAAAGAAATCATATCTGGTGGAGCAATTTGTATTGCCATTTTTATCAAAGAATTATTGAAGGTAAATATTGTCTGAAATCAGAACATTAGGTATTATTTTTACTTGATTAAATCAATTACCCATTGATCACTGATTTATATTTGTTTCTAGTTTTCAGATTTATGGAAGTGAATTAACTCATTGTGAAAGATTTGACTAAAGCCAAATTATCTGATTTATATTTATTTCTAGTTTTCAGATTTATGGAAGTGAATCAACTCATTGTGAAAGATGTGACTTGAGCCAAATTATCTGATTTATATTTATTTCTAGTTTTCAGATTTATGGAAGTGAAATCAACTGATTGTGAAAGATGTGACTTGAGCCAAATTATCTGATTTATATTTATTTCTAGTTTTCAGATTTATGGAAGTGAATCAACTCATTGTGAAATATTTGACTGGAGCCAAATTATCTGATTTATATTTATTTCTAGTTTTCAGATTTATGGTAGTGAATCAACTCATTGTGAAAGATGTGACTGGAGCCAAATTACCGGTATCTGATTTATAGTTATTTCTAGTTTTCAGATTTATGGAAGTGAATCAACTCATTGTGAAAGATTTGACTAAAGCCAAATTATCTGATTTATATTTATTTCTAGTTTTCAGATTTATGGAAGTGAATCAACTCATTGTGAAAGATGTGACTTGAGCCAAATTATCTGATTTATATTTATTTCTAGTTTTCAGATTTATGGAAGTGAATCAACTCATTGTGAAAGATGTGACTGGAGCCAAATTATCTGATTCATATTTATTTCTAGTTTTCAGATTTATTGAAGTGAATCAACTCATTGTGAAAGATGTGACTAAAGCCAAATTATCTGATTTATATTTATTTCTAGTTTTCAGATTTATAGCAGTGAATCAACTCATTGTGAAAGATGTGACTGGAATCAAATTATCTGATTTATATATTTATTTATTTCTAGTTTTCAGATTTATTGAAGTGAATCAACTCATTGTGAAAGATGTGACTAAAGCCAAATTATCTGATTTATATTTATTTCTAGTTTTCAGATTTTTAGAAGTGAATTAACTCATTGTGAAAGATGTGACTGAAGTCAAATTATCTGATTTATATTTATTTCTAGTTTTCAGATTTATAGAAGTGAATTAACTCATTGTGAAAGATGTGACTAGAGCCAAATTATCTGATTTATATTTATTTCTAGTTTTCAGATTTATGGAAGTGAATAAACTCATTGTGAAAGATGTGACTGGAGCCAAATTATCTGATTCATATTTATTTCTAGTTTTCAGATTTATTGAAGTGAATCAACTCATTGTGAAAGATGTGACTGAAGTCAAATTATCTGATTTATATTTATTTCTAGTTTTCAGATTTATGGAAGTGAATTAACTCATTGTGAAAGATTTGACTAAAGCCAAATTATCTGATTTATATTTATTTCTAGTTTTCAGATTTATGGAAGTGAATCAACTCATTGTGAAAGATGTGACTGGAGCCAAATTATCTGATTTATATTTATTTCTAGTTTTCAGATGTATGGAAGTGAATCAACTCATTGTGAAAGATGTGACTGGAGCCAAATTATCTGATTCATATTTATTTCTAGTTTTCAGATTTATGGAAGTGAATCAACTCATTGTGAAAGATGTGACTGGAACCAAATTATCTGATTTATTTATATTTATTTCTAGTTTTCAGATTTATGGAAGTGAATCAACTCATTGTGAAAGATGTGACTGGAGCCAAATTATCTGATTCATATTTATTTCTAGTTTTCAGATTTATTGAAGTGAATCAACTCATTGTGAAAGATGTGACTAAAGCCAAATTATCTGATTTATATTTATTTCTAGTTTTCAGATTTATAGCAGTGAATCAACTCATTGTGAAAGATGTGACTGGAATCAAATTATCTGATTTATATATTTATTTATTTCTAGTTTTCAGATTTATTGAAGTGAATCAACTCATTGTGAAAGATGTGACTAAAGCCAAATTATCTGATTTATATTTATTTCTAGTTTTCAGATTTTTAGAAGTGAATTAACTCATTGTGAAAGATGTGACTGAAGTCAAATTATCTGATTTATATTTATTTCTAGTTTTCAGATTTATAGAAGTGAATTAACTCATTGTGAAAGATGTGACTAGAGCCAAATTATCTGATTTATATTTATTTCTAGTTTTCAGATTTATGGAAGTGAATAAACTCATTGTGAAAGATGTGACTGGAGCCAAATTATCTGATTCATATTTATTTCTAGTTTTCAGATTTATTGAAGTGAATCAACTCATTGTGAAAGATGTGACTAAAGCCAAATTATCTGATTTATATTTATTTCTAGTTTTCAGATTTATAGCAGTGAATCAACTCATTGTGAAAGATGTGACTAGAGCCAAATTATCTGATTTATATTTATTTCTAGTTTTCAGATTTATGGAAGTGAATCAACTCATTGTGAAAGATGTGACTGGAGCCAAATTATCTGATTCATATTTATTTCTAGTTTTCAGATTTATTGAAGTGAATCAACTCATTGTTAAAGATGTGACTAAAGCCAAATTATCTGATTTATATTTATTTCTAGTTTTCAGATTTTTAGAAGTGAATTAACTCCTTGTGAAAGATGTGACTGAAGTCAAATTATCTGATTTATATTTATTTCTAGTTTTCAGATTTTTAGAAGTGAATTAACTCATTGTGAAAGATGTGACTGAAGTCAAATTATCTGATTTATATTTATTTCTAGTTTTCAGATTTATGGAAGTGAATTAACTCATTGTGAAAGATTTGACTAAAGCCAAATTATCTGATTTATATTTATTTCTAGTTTTCAGATTTATGGAAGTGAATCAACTCATTGTGAAAGATGTGACTGGAGCCAAATTATCTGATTTATATTTATTTCTAGTTTTCAGATTTATGGAAGTGAATCAACTCATTGTGAAAGATGTGACTGGAGCCAAATTATCTGATTCATATTTATTTCTAGTTTTCAGATTTATGGAAGTGAATCAACTCATTGTGAAAGATGTGACTGGAACCAAATTATCTGATTTATTTATATTTATTTCTAGTTTTCAGATTTATGGAAGTGAATCAACTCATTGTGAAAGATGTGACTGGAGTCAAATTATCTGATTTATATTTATTTCTAGTTTTCAGATTTTTAGAAGTGAATCAACTGATTGTGAAAGATGTGACTTGAGCCAAATTATCTGATTTATATTTATTTCTAGTTTTCAGATTTATGGAAGTGAATCAACTCATTGTGAAAGATTTGACTGGAGCCAAATTATCTGATTTATATTTATTTCTAGTTTTCAGATTTATGGTAGTGAATCAACTCATTGTGAAAGATGTGACTGGAGCCAAATTACCGGTATCTGATTTATAGTTATTTCTAGTTTTCGGATTTATGGAAGTGAATCAACTCATTGTGAAAGATTTGACTAAAGCCAAATTATCTGATTTCTAGTTTTCAGATTTATGGAAGTGAATCAACTCATTGTGAAAGATGTGAGTAGAGCCAAATTATCTGATTTATATTTATTGCTAGTTTTCAGATTTGTAGAAGTGAATCAACTCATTGTGAAAGATGTGACTGGAGCCAAAATATCTGATTTATATTTATTTCTAATTTTCAGATTTATGGAAGTGTATCAAACTCATTGTGAAAGATGTGACTGGAGCCAAAATATCTGATTTATATTTATTTCTAGTTTTCAGATTTATGGAAGTGAATCAACTCATTGTGAAAGACTGAAGTCAAATTATCTGATTTATATTTATTTCTAGTTTTCAGATTTATAGAAGTGAATCAACTCATTGTGAAAGATGTGACTGGAGTCAAATTATCTGATTTATTTATATTTATTTCTAGTTTTCAGATTTATGGAAGTGAATCAACTCATTGTGAAAGATGTGACTGGAGTCAAATTATCTGATTTATATTTATTTCTAGTTTTCAGATTTATGGAAGTGAATCAACTCATTGTGAAAGATGTGACTGGAATCAAATTATCTGATTTATATTTATTTCTAGTTTTCAGATTTATGGAAGTGAATCAACTCATTGTGAAAGATGTGACTGGAGTCAAATTATCTGATTTATATTTATTTCTAGTTTTCAGATTTATAGAAGTGAATCAACTCATTGTGAAAGATGTGACTGGAGTCAAATTATCTGATTCATATTTATTTCTAGTTTTCAGATTTATGGAAGTGAATCAACTCATTGTGAAAGATGTGACTAGTCAAATTATCTGATTTATATTTATTTCTAGTTTTCAGATTTATGGAAGTGAATCAACTCATTGTGAAAGATGTGACTGGAGTCAAATTATCTGATTTATATTTATTTCTAGTTTTCAGATTTATAGAAGTGAATCAACTCATTGTGAAAGATGTGACTGGAGTCAAATTATCTGATTTATATTTATTTCTAGTTTTCAGATTTATGGAAGTGAATCAACTCATTGTGAAAGATGTGATTGGAGTCAAATTATCTCTTATTGATTTATATAGTTGTTAACAAACAAGGACTGAAGATCTGTCTGAAACTAATGCAGCACAATTCAGTGAGTTTATAATTACATCCACCCAGTTTGCTGTCCATCTAACAGTGATGTAAAATATAATGGCAGCTGTTGACTTATTACAAAACAAAATTAATTTGTCCTCTGTGATTGCATGATGCTGTGGCACACAGGTTAGTGCTATGGCAACCTGTAATTTCAAGTTAAAAGCAGGCAGGTCAGTCCTAATGTATTAGCATACCTGACAGTGAATGAATTTACATTTATTTTCAATGACTTCTTTAAAATTTTATATGCAGAAACCTTGGATCTGATTATTTTTTTTTCATTTCGTGTCAACAAGTTTTATTTTCTTCTTTTGTTTGGTGAAAAATGATATTTTCAACTGTCTAACTGCAGTTAGGAACTTTTATTATTTTATGAGAACTTTTATACAATTCATTTTATTTTATTCTGTAAGGGACAATGAGATTAATACAGTACATGTAGTATTAATTGAGGAGTACAATGGCTAGTAGTTTTCTTGCCAAATTTTGCTTAGATATGTTGCTGTACTATTATTTTTGTGGAACTTTTATACAATTCATGTTATTTTATTCTGTAAGGGACAATGAGATTAATACAGTACATATGATATTAATTGAGGAACACATTGGCCTTGTAGTTTGCTTTCCAAATTTTCCTTAGGTATGTTGCCGTTCTATTATTTTTGTGAAAATGTTATACAATTCATGTTAATTTATTCTATAAGGGACAATGAGATTAATACAGTACATGTAGTATTGTGTAAGGAACTTGAACATTTATTTTTAGCTCCGCTGTTGACTTTGTTAGCAGAGCTTATCATATGAGTGATTGTCCGTCGTCCGCATCAAACTTTTACCTTTTTGTCTTCTTCTTGAAAACTACATGCTTTATTGCTTTGATACTTGGTGTATTCGTACCTTGGACATACCTCTCTTAGATTTGTTCATTTCATAATGATATCTTCGATTCTCTAATGTTGGATGAATATTTTTGTAATTTTTGGTGTAAAGTGATATTTTCGACTTCTTGTTAAAAACGACAAGTCCAATTGCATTGATACTATACATATAGGAACCTCAGGTAGACCTTTCTCAGATTTGTTCATTTTCTAATATCTTAAGTTCTTTAATTGGAATATGCAGTGCTAATAGCGTAGGTATCTCCGCTGGGAAGTTGCTTGTTTGTTTGTTTTAATTATGACTTTTTTCTATTTCCATGCAAAATGAGTACACCATTTTTAGTTTATCTATTCATATATTCTTATATTTGTTAGGTTTTCAATTGACAAGTTTGTAATATTTCTGCCAAGCTTTTAAGAATTTTATTATGTTCTATATGACGTCTGTTACTGATTACATCAAAAACATTGGAGAAAAAAAAACTTGTAAATAGGGATTATTTTCATTAAAAGTAAAATACAGTGGCATTTCACAATATACAAAGTGTTTAAATCTCAATGATTGAAAATAAAGCAAGCATAGATATTTGTTGATAATTTAACTACACAAAAGATCACAACAGATTTATACATTTTTTTTCAAGCTATGTCAACACAAATATTGTTTTTTTTTCTAAATAGCTCACCTGTTACATAAATGTATTGATAGTCTGTTCTTAAAAGTTGTTACAATTTTGCACAATATAAATTAAATGGGACCAGGAAGTGATTTTTGATTACAGCATAGTCAATTATTTCTTTATTTTTTTGAAATATAGCCTTGTGTAAGTACATGTATATCTGTGAATTAAAAAAGTACTGCTATGATATTGCACACTATTTATTGTAGACAGTGTATCTATTGATCGTCTATTTTCAGTCTAGTCCGCTGACAGGAAGGTCTGTGTGACCACATTCAGCTGGCGCACACGTGATAATAAAATAAATATGATATTTACTATATGGGGGCCGCCATCTTGAATGCAGCATACAACTAAATAAGAGACAAGTTGTGAAACGCGTTTTTCAGATTCTTACAAATCAAGACAAAAGTGCCTGTAATACCCAATGCATTACAGCAATATTATGGCACGATGTAACTTATGTTGTTATGGTGACAGATGTATAATAATATAATTTAATCTGTAGGATGAATCTCCATTGAGTCAGTGAATTGGCATCTTATTAAATAAGATGGAAATACACAGTTCTGTACATTGCTATGGTAACCCTGCTAGTCTTGAGTAGCTTTTTCATAAATGGAACCCACAACCATTCTGAATTGCACCTAAAGGAAGTCTCACGATAAGGCGACATTTAGTCTAACTAACTGGGTATTTCTCACAGAAGACAACAAAAATAATAATGACTGCAGAAATACTGTGGAATACTTTATTTTCGATGGAATTAATTTTCGCTGAAAAGGCTTTTTGGGCGTTCTTTATGGAATTTATTTTCACTGATTTTTGATGAGTTGAATGTGAAATATAGGAAAAAAAGTATATTCACTGGATTTTATTTTCACGGAATCATCCCTTCAGCGAAAATAGCGAAAATTAATTCCAAGCAAAAAGAAAGTATTCTACAGTAAGTGGTTGTTGAGTGTCTACCATCAATGGGGTACATTCAAGGGTGAATAAATATCTTGTGTATTGCATCGGACATTGTCATATTCATAATAGAAAGAACGCTGCCCACCCCACAGTGCAGTGGAGACTCGCAATGATTCCTGTTAGATTTGTAGCTTTCAATGACATTGATGCTGGACCTATCGACATGTTAAGCGACTCATCCCACGGTGCAGTGGAAACTGACAATGATTCCTGTTAGATTAGTTGCTTTCAACCACATTGATACTGGACCTATCGACATGTAAGCGACCCATCCCACGGTGCAGTGGAAACTGACAATGATTCCTGTTAGATCAGTAGCTTTCAATGACATTGATGCTGGATCTATCAACATGTTAAGCAATCCATCCCACAGTGCAGTAGAAACTGACAATGATTCCTGTTAGATCAGTAGCTTCCAATGACATTGATGCTGGTCCTATCAACATGTTAAGCGATCCATCCCACGGTGCAGTAGAAACTTACAATGATTCCTGTTAGATTAGTAGCTTCCAATGACATTGATGCTGGACCTATCAACATGTTAAGCGCCCCTCCCCACGGTTCAGTGGAAACTGACAATGCATCTTGTTAGACTAGGGGCTTTTAATGACATTGATGCTGGACCTATCAACATGTTAAGCGATCCATTCCACGGTGCAGTGGAAACTCACAATGATTTCTGTTAGATCAGTAGCTTTCAATGACATTGATGCTTGACCTATCGACATGTTAAGCGACCCATCCCACGGTGCAGTGGAAACTGACAATGATTCCTGTTAGACTAGAAGCTTTTAATGACATTGATGCTGGACCTATCAATATGTTAAGCGATCCATCCCACGGTGCAGTGGAAACTCGCAATGATTCCTGTTAGATCAGTAGCTTTCAATGACATTGATGCTTGACCTATCGACATGTTAAGCGACCCATCCCATGGTGCAGTGGAAACTGACAATGATTCCTGTTAGACTAGAAGCTTTTAATGACATTGATGCTGGACCTATCAACATGTTAAGCGATCCATCCCACGGTGCAGTGGAAACTCACAATGATTCCTGTTAGATCAGTAGCTTTCAATGACATTGATGCTGGACCTATCGACATGTTAAGCGACCCATCCCACGGTGCAGTGGAAACTGACAATGATTCCTGTTAGACTAGAAGCTTTTAATGACATTGATGCTGGACCTATCAATATGTTAAGCGATCCATCCCACGGTGCAGTGGAAACTCGCAATGATTCCTGTTAGATCAGTAGCTTTCAATGACATTGATGCTTGACCTATCGACATGTTAAGCGACCCATCCCATGGTGCAGTGGAAACTGACAATGATTCCTGTTAGACTAGAAGCTTTTAATGACATTGATGCTGGACCTATCAACATGTTAAGCGATCCATCCCACGGTGCAGTGGAAACTCACAATGATTCCTGTTAGATCAGTAGCTTTCAATGACATTGATGCTTGACCTATCGACATGTTAAGCGACCCATCCCATGGTGCAGTGGAAACTGACAATGATTCCTGTTAGACTAGAAGCTTTTAATGACATTGATGCTGGACCTATCAACATGTTAAGCGATCCATCCCACGGTGCAGTGGAAACTCACAGTGATTCCTTTTAGATTAGTAGCTTCCAACGACATTGATGCTGGACCTATCGACATGTTAAGCGACCCATCCCATGGTGCAGTGGAAACTGACAATGATTCCTGTTAGACTAGAAGCTTTTAATGACATTGATGCTGGACCTATCAACATGTTAAGCGATCCATCCCACGGTGCAGTGGAAACTCGCAGTGATTCCTTTTAGATCAGTAGCTTTCAATGACATTGATGCTTGACCTATCGACATGTTAAGCGACCCATCCCATGGTGCAGTGGAAACTGACAATGATTCCTGTTAGACTAGAAGCTTTTAATGACATTGATGCTGGACCTATCAACATGTTAAGCGATCCATCCCACGGTGCAGTGGAAACTCACAATGATTCCTGTTAGATCAGTAGCTTTCAATGACATTGATGCTTGACCTATCGACATGTTAAGCGACCCATCCCATGGTGCAGTGGAAACTGACAATGATTCCTGTTAGACTAGAAGCTTTTAATGACATTGATGCTGGACCTATCAACATGTTAAGCGATCCATCCCACGGTGCAGTGGAAACTCACAGTGATTCCTTTTAGATTAGTAGCTTCCAACGACATTGATGCTGGACCTATCGACATGTTAAGCGACCCATCCCATGGTGCAGTGGAAACTGACAATGATTCCTGTTAGACTAGAAGCTTTTAATGACATTGATGCTGGACCTATCAACATGTTAAGCGATCCATCCCACGGTGCAGTGGAAACTCACAGTGATTCCTTTTAGATCAGTAGCTTTCAATGACATTGATGCTTGACCTATCGACATGTTAAGCGACCCATCCCATGGTGCAGTGGAAACTGACAATGATTCCTGTTAGACTAGAAGCTTTTAATGACATTGATGCTGGACCTATCAACATGTTAAGCGATCCATCCCACGGTGCAGTGGAAACTCACAGTGATTCCTTTTAGATTAGTAGCTTCCAACGACATTGATGCTGGACCTATTGACATGTTAAGCGATCCATCCCACGGTGCAGTGGAAACTGACAATGATTCCTGTTAGATTAGTAACTTCCAATGACATTGATGCTGGACCTATCGACATGTTAAGCGACCCATCCCATGGTGCAGTGGAAACTGACAATGATTCCTGTTAGATTAGTAGCTTTCAATAATATTGATGCTGGATCTATTGACATGTTAAGCTACCCATCCCATGGTGCAGTGGAAACTGACAATGATTCCTCAGGTGCAGCCAACAAGCAATAAATTGAAATAGTCAATTCTCTGGGACAAAGTTTATTTTATAGGCCTTTTGAAGGACATGTATGCTAATTAATACAAAGGAAAGAGGGGAAATTAAAAGCTGTTCATAAGCTACCCTCCATCGGAAAAAAATTGTCTTCCCCTCCTGCAGACACAATTCATCTTTCCCTGCCCTCATTAAAAAAACACTTTTTTGCCTACTCCCCTACCGCCAGCTTGCCTTTCTTGCCCTCCTGCTGACCAAATTCATCTTTCCCCTCCCCCTCATTAAAAGGTGTTTTTTTCCCTACTCTTCTCTCGTTGTGTTGCTTTCCCCTGGGGAGGATGCTGCCCTTTCCCCACTGCCCTACAATCATTCAATGAACACTTTCAGCAAACTGTTTGAAAGATAATCGAAATTTAGTATAAACATTATCCCAATGTATATGGATTTGGAGGTCCCGGTGGACACCCTACCACTTTTCTAGGTGAGTACGCCCCCCAAGACATCTTATCAAATAGATAATCCTAATTGAGACATTAGCTAGCTAAATAGATAATTTACATATGCAAATTATACCCAACACTAATATGGCATGCATATTACATCAATGTACATCCTACCAAATTTGATCCTAATCTGTAGTCCACGAGATAATCCCAACTCAGTAAAAAACATATGCAAATTACCTAATTTACCCTAAACAAATTTGGGCCAAAAACTAATCGGGTCTGAGGAATACCCCAAAGCATATATGTACCAAATTTCATCGAAATATCATGAACGGTTCTTCAGATTTTCAACACACATGCAGACAGACACCTTAAACTCCAAAAATGGATTAAACAACCAATTTTTATTTCGTCATACAGTTAAATTCATCAAAAAAATCTTTGTACGTATACCAGTTTCAATAAGTAATTGCAAATATCAATTTTATAATCCCCCCCAACCTAACAAAAAAAACATCAAACTGGTGTGCACATTTTAAAGTAAAGGTAATGCCAACAAAGTTAATAAGGGGCTCAGTCTGAGAATTTGGATACACTCGCCCAAATTACTGCCCAATAACGGTCGATCATTTATTTTGAACATCCAAAATTGTCCCACAATGACATGGTAGTGCTTTTTATTGAGTTAGTCAGAGTAAGGAGCATGTATCATGCTGCTGAATATGCGGTAACGGCTGATTTCGACAAGACTACATCTAAGACGTGTGGTGGCGCGTGCCGTTTCATTAAAACAGTCTTTCTGAACTTTGGGTCTGTCCCCTAAATTATTTTACAGTGCAGTACATGTTAACTACTGGCAAATATGCCGCATACAATGATCAGACATGTGATAATTGTGTTCTTACCAAATGGGAGAATGTAGTTACCCACACGGGTTGTAGGGCCATAGGCGGAGTTTGGTGAGCTATTTTTGTTATTGTAGCCCTGCGTACAGTGCTGTGTGTACGGGGACGCATTTGGTTGAAGTCCCCACCACAGCCCTGCGTACCTCCATAGACAAAGTCCGGGAGCGCACCGTAATTGGTGCGCAAGTTAAAAATAACTTTTAATAAGTAGTTTCCCAGCCGAAATCGGTTGAAATGGTGATAGTTATCCGTAACAAGCATTACAAAGTTATCTGAAACTGAAATGTCTTTAAATAACAACTAGTAAAGACGGACAAATTGTAAACCGGAGGAATCATCCACCAAACGCCGCCATTTTTAATTTCATTCACGCGAGAGAATGCGTTTGTTTTTAGTACAAAGTAGCCGATTTCATCCACAACCGGACTCCGAACTGGGAGTTCTAGATATATCTGGTAATCGATCATCATTTTTGGTACCTGGGCATGTTATTTCATTAAAAAAGTTATATTTTTCAAAGTCCCGGACTTTGTCTATGGAGGTACGCTGGGCTGTGGTGGGGACATCTATCAACCGAACGCGTCCCCGTACACACAGCACTGTACGCAGGGCTATTGTTATTGTTGCTGTTAGCTTATACTGTACTAGTGACGTCCTTATCAACTTTTGCCGGTTTCTAAAAAATCTGTGTAACATCAACTTCGTACATTCATAGTGATGACAACTGTTATGAACTCTATTCCTCACTTACACTGGTTGCAGTAAAATGTTTGTGAATATTCCGGGTGAATATTCACAGTGACAAAACCTACATTGCTGTGCCGATTGGTGGCGTAATTCATCGAGTCAATGGCTTCTATGGGCTTCTTGAAGGCATTAATCACTCAGCAGATCAGTGGGTGACTCGCATTTTCAGCTATTGATAGCACACGGCTGCTCAAATTTAGCATTCAGGCAACAAGTGTTAACAGTCACAATCTGTAAATGCGATGTAAAAGAATTAGTGTTATGAGCAGAGTAAATATGAGTTTCTCATACAACTGATGGCTGCACAGAATTGCATTGTTGGCTTCACAAAAATCGAGAATGAGAGAAAAATCGTCTGTGAACAACTTGCAGGTTTTAGTATCATGTGGTGTGCGCCATTAAATCTACCGTATTCATTTGATTCATATCTGCACGAACTTCGACTGAACAAGCCTACAAATTGCTGACATCATTGGACAGAATATTAGATACACTAGAGGCTACGATTGTAAAAGTATATGTAAATTTGGGTAGCTATGAGCAAACTGGTTTTGTGTTTTCACATTTATGACTTGTACGTTTTGCATTAGAGCGGCATTCACATGTTTAATACATGTATGTGGAAAACATCTCGTTGACAACTGTAAGCATAATCGGACTTTGAATTTTAATAGTTCATGTGAAATCTTATTCAAAAATATTTTGAAATTGAATTTAGAGACGCAACACTTGCAAAAAGTTTAATTTAGTGATTAGGCACCACGACTTTCAGTGCTCCAATATTTCTAGATGTGTTTCCATGCCAACTGAGTTATCATTTCTTAAAACTAAATTGTAAATACGCCAAGCTTTTTAGTAAATAAATGTACTAGTAATTAAACCTTACTTACAACGTACGAGTTAAAACTAAATTATAAATATGCCGTGCTGGTAAAATACAAGCTTTTTAGTAAATAAATATACTAGTAATTAAGCCTTACTTACAACGTGCGAGCCTGAGTTAAAACTAAATTATACCTACACCATGCTTGTAAAATACAAGCTTTTTAGTAAATAAATATACTAGTAATTAAGCCGTCCTTACAACGTACGAGTTAAAACTAAATTATAACTACGCCGTGCTCGCAACGCACGAATTATTAAGTTAGTAAATAAGCATAAAAACGACGTATTTACAACGTACGGGTTATAAGTAAAAACATATTTTTATCTCCATGATATAATTAAAGCGGGGGAGTCGTCACCTGCGCATGCGTCAGATGGTCATAGCGTGTCATAGTCTGGTCCCCTGCCCCAATTTCAACGCTGAGGGCGTTAAGAAAATTGTCTTAACCGCCCTCAGCGTTGAAATTGGGGCAGGGGACCAGACTAAGCGTGTCATTGTTTACAAACGAGTCTACCCATGAGCCTTTGCGTTTTGTTGTAGCGTGTGTTGTTATCGTCGCTTGGGACTCAATTCCCGCGCGTGCGCAGTTGACGACCCTCCCGCCTTAAGGTAGCAGAATAGTTTTTTGGGCACTTTTCACATTTTTTTTTGAAAATCACACGAATAGCTTCCTAAGGCATGCTACATACATTGGTGTTTTTATTTTATTGAAAAAAAAATATCTTGTACAAGTAAACTGATTTTTTTCTTGTGTGCAAACAAATGGCCAAGTTTTTGTTGATCCAGTGTACACCAAACTAGTGCATCTCATTAATATGTATGGTTTACAAACATAACTGAACTGAGGGTAAATAGTTTTAAGTTGAGCCACTTTCTTTATTTGCTATTTACAAACAACTGATAAGATATCTGTTTGTAGTTTACACACAGCTGATAAGATGTGTGCACTGCTGCCTTTCTAGACAGGAAGTATAGCAAAGATAAAACAATCGCTTTTGAACAACAAATTTTGAATAAACGAAAAAGTACATGAATGTACCACTTCAATGTAATTATATGTTAACAGAATAAAAACTTGCAATACATTTCTGTAACATTTTTTCTTGGCTTTGTCATTGAAAGGTGTCTGACCACGAGGTTACTTTCCTAGTCCAGAAGTAATGCAGTTACATTGGGAGGGGGCTCCCTTTTACAAAATATGGTTGCAAACAATAAAATACGGCCATCTGTGGTGGCTATGCATTGCATGAAAATTCTGGTAACAGGCCACAAACTACATGTAAAGGTTGATCAATGATAAGAATATGCTTGGACCTGGTTTATATAATCCATTTTTCAGAGGAGTTTTCACCAAGTAGGCATACTTGCATGCATGCTAAATTCGTAAATTATGTTACATGTAATAAATCTGTCTGATAAATACTTGGTTGTTTTATCTAATGTGCTCATGCGAACAAAATGCACGGCAACGAAATAGTAGCGTGCCCCCCCCCCCCCGGGCCGACGTCTTGACATCGGATAGTTGGCCAGTGTTTCACGCAAGGCAAGGGTTGACTTTTTCGTACGACGTCGGTAAAAAATAAAAGTATCATCTAAAATCTAGGTAGTTTTTATAGATGATAACAGTGAGTCCGGTTACAATTAAATTTTGAAGAGATTCATCTACAAGTATAAGACCGGAGGTTACTGCGACGGTAAAACTCTGTTTTGCGGGATTTGATTTTTAATAGCACAGGAAATGCTACATGCCGGCATACATCACTGGGTCACATTTTACAATTATTCTATTACCCCAGACCATTCGTCCCGGTGTTATCGCTATCGCCACACGAGACTCCAGCTTGTCTCCTATACAATTTGACTGCGCACATCCAGAAAGTAGATGTAGCTGTGATTGGTGGAATACTAATGAGTTGAGTGTCAATCAAACGCCCACGCTATCTTTAGTAAACAAAGTCACGTGACACGCGCCATTTTAGTTTTGGCAGGCGATTTCAAGGCAGCACGCTTAACCCTTTCGTTCACAGGTTGGGAGATATTAGAATGACTGACAATTTCACGCCACTGTTTTACATTATTGGCGGATTTTTCTGCGCTATCAATCTTTCTCTTACAAACTAGACATAGATGAGACGACAGAGTCGCTCCTTTCACAACGTCGCACTGGATCAAATTGGAAAGACGATTTCCATAAGTTATCCCTCCTGCTTTTCCTGGCTTGAATAAATTCACACACGACTTTAACTGTCCACAAACTCGAAGACTACACGAACACAGTCTACAATAGTCGTCCGCAACAATATGTATGTATTTCTTCGGTGTACTGATGCACGAATGCACCGTGACACGATGTTTCTCGGGTGTCGCCATCGCTGAGAATGCCGCCGGCGCAATTTTTCACCCAACTCGCGATTCTGTTTTGCAACATTTTATCAATATTCCCTTTGACAAAATCGCCGACAAAAGCACCGCTTTGCTGATCTTTTGTTCTATAATTCTTAATGCAAACACCGACCCTAGTAGTAATTAGTAACGTCGCCTTGTACATATGAACGGTCGTCATTGCAAATCGAACATCCTTTTGAAATTTGGACGTCGGGCAGGCGATTTCAAGGCACCACACTTAAATATTAGCAACATATTTTTCTGAGCGGTTGTTTATTCTCTTTCAAACGAGACATAAATGTGACGACATAGTCGATCCCTTATCCACCGCTAAGAATGCCGCAATGTTTCGTTCGTTTTGCAACATGCCACAAATCGTCGAAAAAAACACCACTTCGACGGAAGCTTGCGTAATAAGGGGGTTAAAACAAGAAAACAAATGCCATGTTTAATACATATCGACCTGTTTTACTTGCGAAAGATAACGGAACATGAACTCGTTTCGTGCGACTTCGGAACCCGAAGGAACACACCAACAACGTTGAATTTACCCGCTATCTTCCAAATATGGTATATTAATTTATTCAGTTGTTTATTTAGAGTGACGTCCGCGGTCGAATGCGATTGGCTATCGATGTCAGTGCAAAGGTCATATGAATATTAAAATTAAGTGGGCGGAAGGAAAATTGTATAGGAGACAAGCTGGAGTCTCGTGTGGCGATAGCGATAACACCGGGACGAATGGTCTGGGGTATTATTCTATTCACACCAATTAAAAAACAGGGCAGCTTCCTTCATTAATGTGCAAAATATGCAAAGAAGGAGAGGGTTGTCAGTAATTCTTTAGTTTAGTTGTCATTCACTAATTATGGACGAGATAGTAAGCACGCGAAAATTTCCAAGAAAAAGAAAGCGAGGAAGAAAGAAGAAAAACGTCAAAAGAATGATCACTCCTGTCAAAAAAGATGTTGAAAGAGACGATGCTGGGTTCGTACAGAACGGATTTCCCCGTCGAAACCAGTGTCAGCCATGAAGTGGGCGAAGAAAGTTTTACCGTGACACTGAGAGTCCGATGAATCAGACTTCGATATAGTGGGTGATACTCCTGTTCAAAACGTTCGAGAAATGTCTGTATCTCGCAGGAAAATATTGTTACCTTCCGACGTAGAAGAAGAAAGTGAGAGTGAATGTCACGGCCGATCGTTTGAAGACGGCGAAATTCGACTCGTTGACATGTCACTGTTGAATGGCGCCCTAAAAAAGAGATTTGTCAATTTTGCAAAGTAGGCAATATCTCAATAGTGGAGCGCACGCGTCACGGTCTAGGCAGTCAGTTTGAATTTCTTTGCACGCAAGGAGATTGTATTCGATCGCAACTGAGCCAGCCTAGCTTCCCGTCATCCCGAAAGAAGGGGGCAGTTTTCGAAATAAATAGAAAGGCTGCCATTGGAATGCGAGCGACTGGAAAGGGAGGGCGCGCTCTGGTGAAACTGTCAAGCTATTAGGGGTTACCTCAACCAGTAACGGGTACACCCTTTCGCCAGTATGTACGAGCTGCCTCCAGGAGACTTCGAAACTCGTGGCATCATGCTTGAACTAATAAGTTTACAAACACAACGGCCCAAAAATAAATACACTGTATTTGCAAACACTTCAACTGCCAAGTGTAGTGTCTGTATTGTTTGTTACTCGCAAACAGAACCGCCCACTTTGCATAATCCAAGCTTTAATGAATGACGTCACCGTTCGTTATCAGCACAGACCGTCACAAAACTTCATAGCGTGAAAGAAAACGGCCAAAAAACAAAGTTTTTCACAGATATAAATGTCGGTTCATGATTTTTCCCGAAGACAACTTTCAAAGCATTTCATTTACAATTAGCCCATGTAAATTTTGCTCCTAAAACGGGAGTTAACGTTGATTGAAGTTTGAAATCATAAAAGTGCCGATTTCTCCGTGTTCGGTTTTTGGCAATTACCGTTGACCTAATTTTAAATGGCGTTTCAGTGAATAGCGCTACGATGTCGCCGTTTAACTTTTCTTACTCTTGGATATGTTAGCTTCATATCCGTATTTGCATATTTGCAAAATTCTATTGCGTTTTTTCACAAACCTCGTGCAAACCACCGGTATACTCTAACTTTAACACCAAAAAACGTGCTTGAAATTTGTGATTTTCGGAAAGAAAAAAAAACTTAATGCAAAAAATAGAAATACGGATTTAAACTTCATGACATTTGCTTCAAAACAGTGTAAAGTTTTTGATCGCATGAATGACTGTAGAGATGACAATTAAAATTTTATTCACGTTAGTTAAATTATCAGCCCCGCTGATTTTCAGAATCACGTGACGCTAAAACAAACACAATGTTCACAAAATATTAATAGTAGGAAAATACAAGTCAAGAGCTTTCTAAACATATATAGATTGTATGGTTTCTTGTAAAATTTATTCCGATTATAGGTGTTTACATTTTTCATGCAAAAGAACTATCCTGCTACCTTAACCTACTGTACTTGCAACGTACAAGCTATTTACAGATATAAAAACGCCATACTTCCGTGAGGTTATTTGAGAAAGTAAATCAACCAAACTGGCTTTCAACAGAGCTTTACGTAAAAATAATATAAAACGAAATAATAAACGAAAATATGTATTTCAAAAGGTTGTAATATTCCAAAAAACTGTAACATGTTTCAATTAAATGAAAAATAACAAATAATCCCTTTTCCTGCTTAAGGACTAACATGACTTTAAAAAAACTGCAAATGTGTACAAACATTTGCAAAAAAAAAATAACTCAATCCAAGTAAAAACATCAATAGGAAGCCATATTTGCGATTCCTCGGAATTTTAAACGTCATGTATAATGGGAGACATACTCACCCGGAGATTGCTGAGGAGATTACAAAATCAATTTGGAAGAAAACAAACATATCATTTTGTTTTTTGTTTCTTATTTTAATAACCCTAAACACTGTATGTACGTAGACTGTTTGAAAACCACGCACTGTAACACGCGTGGTCGTACTTTTGTACACCGGATACTGTAAAAGTCATTTTCGTTTTGTTTCTTGAGTACAAAAATCCCATTTCGATTTCCGGTTCGGGGTTCACAGACAACCAAGAAAAAAAACGGCCATTGTTTGATACTAGTATGTGGAAATTGGTCTGATTTAAAAGTTGAACGGAATCAGTTCACCAGTCAATCATCAATGGTCAAAATAAACACATTGTTTAAGCAAATAGAAAAACGAAAAACGGGCCCAAAATAGTTGCATAGCGCATAAATACACGGGAACACACTACTGTGTAATATGAACTAAATGTGGATTTATAATTCTATGATACGACTTGTGTCTTCGCTGAGCTGTTAATTACATACCCTAAGACTAGTTGAATTCATTGTTTCCTTCAAAAATTAATGAAATTTTAGCCTCGTGAATATCCAAAAAACAAAGCCAAGCAGTTCATACTTTCGCAGTGCGAAGTCACAGTGAATTGGGGTCAATCTCAGGCCAAATGTCATTCTGCGACAACTCCCAAAAGTTTCAAAATGGCGTCTCTGTGTATTAGTGCACGCTTGTTGTCTTACCGTTTTGTCGGTTTCCATCGTACCCATGGCCCGGTTAGGACTTTTGCAGGTGCGTAAGGTATGTCTGTACTTGTGTGGTGCTGTGTGTACTTGTTTTGCAGTGGAGTACGTGTGTAAAGTGTGCACGTTCCGTTGACCCACTTTGGTGCGGTTCGCTCTTCAATCGTTGCTGGTCCATATATGTTGTCGTTGGCATGTACTCCACAGAAACTGTACGCCACTAGTATTAAAATTAACTTTCCTTAATCAAAGAATTGTCTCCCACTTTGAAACATCAAATCACGCGTACAATGCATCTATACTCATTCTGGTAATTCAGTTCATATTGTTTGTAGTCTGAAATATAATCTGACAACTTTATTTTGTGAAGCGCCCCCCATTGGTAGAAATATCCATCGGTGTGGGGAGATTCATTTCAATTATTGATCTTTTATTCATAACCATGTTTTCTTCGTATTTCATTTTTTGCATGTAATGCTATGAGAAACTAGCACACTCAGTTGTAATTTGGCCAATATGTGTGTTATGGGTTCTGTTCATTGAAGATAATTAATGACAAGACGAGTGACTGAACACTGACAGCATATCTAAGACGCCATGTTTATATTCTACACCGAGAGGTCAGAAAGAGGCTGCATACATTAAGTGTATAAACAAGCGGGTTATCAGTATGAACGCTGGGGGCGCCATATCTTACATAAGGCTAACTCCCAAACATCTCCCTTCTTTTATCAAGATTAAAGTTCAATGTTCACACTGGATGTTGATGCTGCATCAGGATGCTAAAAGTCATTTCTCATATGCAAAGATCTTGAACGAATCAGATAATGAATGAAATATCAAACAGGATCAAGTAACATATACGTATAAAACAACGAATCAAATATCGAATCAAATATCGAATGTTATATCAGCATAATTGTCCAATCATTATACTACGCTAGTACTATGTATATAACTAAATCACTAATCTAAATACTAAATTTAGTGTTCATGTCATTATAAAGTGTCTGTATTTGGCGGACGGTTTAATGTTGCTTCTGGTTCGAGTTGATCTTGTTGTTGGACTCAGTGAGGTCTCTTGAATCTCTGGAATTGGTTGTGTAGATGTATGATCCGGCTTATCATTACTCACTGCTGGTGTTGACTGTTGAGTTGGTAACACAGTGCATTCAGGCTGACTTGCTAGTTGAGACGGTTGATTAGTCGGTGGTTGACTAGATAGTTCTGCAGTTTCACGTATGAATTTACGATTCCGTCTATACATCCTTCCATACTCTGTTTACAATATATATGAACGTGGACCCACTTTGTTGACACATGAGGCTTTTCTCCATGGTTCTCTAGGGTTTGTAGGTTGCAATCTAACTTGTTGACCTATATTTAGCTCTGGTAGTTCTTTAGCACTTTTGTCATAATGAAATTTGGACTTCTGTTTTCTAAGTTTGATGTTTTCTGCTACACCTTGGACAACTTGTGGTTGAAGTAATACTTCTGGAGTTGGTAATAGTGTGCGGGCTCTACGTGACATTAATTTCTGTAGTGGGCTGCTGCCATCAGTGCTGGGTGTATTTCGCCAATCTAAAATTGCTAGCTGTAAGTCTTTCTTGTCTTTGTTTGTTTTCTTGATGATCTTTTTTGATATCTTGACAGCTGACTCGACTTTCCCGTTGCTTTGACTGTGGTACGGTGAGCAGGTTATATGTTCAAATTCCCATTCACGTGCGAAGGTTTCATACTCATTGGATATGAATTGCGGTCCGTTGTCTGAAATTACATTCTCTGGAATGCCATGTCTGGCAAAGTGTGATTTAGTACAGTTAACTATAGTTGATGAAGTTGTATCTGTATCTAATTTGTCAAGTTCCCAGTAATCACTATAGTAATCAACAGTAATTAGGTAGTCAGGTTTGTTGTATGTAAACAAATCTTGTCCAACCATTTTCCATGGTCGTGATGGAATCTCGTATGACATCAAAGGTTCTTTTTGTTGTTTACTGAGGTATTCGTTGCAAGGACTACATTGTGTGATTTTGTCCTTTATTTCCGCTGTCATTCCGGGCCAAAATAGTACGTCGCGTGCTCGCCGTATACATGCTTCAGCACCTAAGTGACTTGAATGAATTCTATTGAGCATTTGTGGTCTCATTTGTTTTGGAATTATGATTTGATTTCCTTTGTATAGAACACCATTGTGTACTGTGATTTCTTCTCTGTATGTCCAATAGTCTCTTGCACATATTGGAACATCATCACTGTTGTCTGGCCATCCAACTAATACTGTTGTCATTAAGGATTGTAGAGTTGTATCTGTTTGTGTTAGTGATCCTACTCATCAGCAAATTCAAAAGCTAACGCGTTGGTATTGAGCTTGGTTAATGGACTCTATTTCTTGAAACAACTTGTCTTCTATTTTTAGCTGAAATAACTGATATTCTGGCATGTTGGAGCTAGTACTCTTCTCTGTTAAGTATGCTCTGCTGAGCATATCAGCAATGTGCATCTGGTTGCCGGGTTTATATTGTACTTTGATGTTGTACTTTTGAAGATGTAGCACCATGCGCTGTAAGCGTTTCGGTGCTCGGTGTATCGGTTTATTGAAGATAGGTACAAGCGGTTTGTGATCTGAATCTATGGTGATTTCTTCTCGTCCATGTATGTATTGATTAAATCGTTCACATGCGAAAACGATTGCTAGACATTCCTTCTCTATTTGGGCATAGTTTTGCTCAGTGGGAGACAACGATCTTGACGCAAATGTCACAGGTTGTCCGTTTTGAAGAAGTGTGGCACCTAATCCTTTTTCCGAAGCATCGCATTGTATGGTTACCTCGTCATTTACATCGTAGTATTTCAGAATTGGTGCATGGGTGATAAGATGCTTTATTTGACTGAACGATTCTTCTTGCTGCGATTCCCATACAAATACAGCTTTGTCTTCTTTCAGTCGTCTTAACGATTCGCTGATTTCTGCTAGTTTGGGTAAATATCTAGCTAAGTAGTTAACGCATCCAAGTAAACGTTGTACTGCTTTCTTGCCATCTGGTCTGGGCATATTCTGTATCGCCTGTATTTTCTGAGGATCTGGTCTGAGTCCATCAGTGGTAATCAGCTCTCCCATAAATGGTACTTCTTTGAGCGATAATCTTAGCCTCTTTTTGTTTAATTTCAAGTTAACCTCTCTCGCTCTCTGCAGTAGACTTCTTAGCTTTTTGTCATGGTCTTCCATGTATTGTTGAGGAGTGTCTCCACATCCAAACACAAGTATGTCATCTGCAATGACTTGAATACCAGGAATATCATCCAATGCGTCATGAAGGCGGCGTTGGAATTCTTCCGAAGCTGATGAAATGCCAAACGGCATCTGTACATATCTGTACCTGCCAAAAGGTGTCCAGAACATTGTCAGGTAGGAGCTTTGTTCATCCAGTTTGACCTGATGGAAACCATCTTTGGCATCTAGAATCGAGAATACTTTGGCATCGGATAACTTAGGTAGAATTTCGTCTAGCGTTGGCATCTGATACTTGGGACGTTTAATTGCTCGATTTAAATCTCTGGGATCAAGACATACTCTAAACTTGTTTGGTTTCAGAACAGCTACAATACTGCTTATCCAGTCTGTGGATTTAGTAACTTTCTTTATTATGCCTTTCCTTTCCATTTCATTTATTTTGGCTTTCAATTTTGCTTTCAGTGGAATGGGAACGCGTCTTGGTACATGCTGTACTGGCTTAATAGTTGAGTCTATTACAATTTTGTATTCACCAGGCAGGCACCCTAGACCTTCAAACACATCTTTGTATTGTTTGATGACGTTATCTTTAGATGTGCATGTAGGAGTTGCTTCCTGTGAAATACTATTCACAACATTAAGAGTAATCAGTCCCATATTTGTACATGTATCACCAGATAGTAGTGGTTTCTGTTTTCCTGCTATGACTTTGAAGTTCAGTGTGTATTCTTTATCTTTAACTTTGCAGATTAGGTTACATTCACCAATAGCATTTACTATGCTATCGTCATAGAGCTTCAACCTTGCTGTTGTTTTCTCTAATGCTGGCTTGCCATGCTGTTTTATGTCACACAGGCCATTATATGTCATCACATTACAGGTTGCACCAGTGTCTAATTGACAATTCATTCTTGTTTCACCAGTTGTATCTCGAAATGTTATTGGTATATAGAATTTCTTTCTATTTCCATATTGAACTGCACCAATAGTATCTATCTTAAATATGGAATCATCAGAATCTGATACTTCATCCTGCAGCTGGTGTAGATTCTGTTGTACTTGACGCTTCTGTTTGCATACAAATTGAAAGTGATTTTGCTTACTACAATTCCTGCAAGTCTTACCATAGGCTGGACATTTGTTCTTGTCACGTTCATGGTTGCTACCACAATATCTACACTGGGAGGACTTATCTTTCGTTTGCTTATACTTGGGTCTTTCTTTGCGTTGCTCAGTATATTTATGTCGATTGGTTTCTGTATGTTTACCTCATTTCTTTACATAGTTGACTGGGTTTACTGTGACATCATTTCCCATTTGACTTAGCTGTTGCCGTGAAACTTCACTTATTCTAAGCGATTCTATGACTTTGTGTAAGTCACTTGCTTGCTCTCTGAATAATCTTGCTCTTGCTATGGAATCTTTACAGCCAAGGACCAATCTATCTCTAACCATCTCATCTTCGAATGTGCCAAATTTGCATGGTTCAGCTAACTGACGTAGTCGGATTACTAACTGGTCTATGGTTTCATTGGGTTGTTGTTCTGCATTGTGAAAAACATATCTTTCATACAGAATGTTGCGTTTTGGTACAAAGTGTGCTTCTAACTTATCTAAGATTGTCTGTGGCTCTTTCATTTCATCATCTGTGAGTTGCAATTTTTTCAGTATTTTCTTACACTCCGTACCCATTAACATCTTAAGAGTAGCAACTTGGATGGGTTTATCTTTCTTATCAAGCTCAATGGCTGTTTTGTAATCTTCATATGATTCACGATATGTCTGCCAATTTATTGCTATATTTCCATTACAGTTCATTGGTTCTGGAGCGGGAATGGAATTGTTCGTTGCCATGATCAATCACTGGGGTCAACGCTGACACAAAAATTTACGCTATGTTACTCACGGTTTTGAAGTGTTGTGCTGCACACATCTGAGTCAGTTTGAAGGCTGGATACTTCAAAAAAAAATGTTTGCACTCACATATATTCAATCGGTGATATTGTCAAACTGTTCACAACAATAATAGCGGCGATCTGTGCTCAAACACATGTACGGAGTCAAAGTTGCCAGTCTTGTATTTTTCTTTGCTCAATAGTCTTCGTTTTGGTAGCTGTGTTGTAATCCAGGCTTTTCTACTGTGATCCACACTATTTTCGCCAAAACTTCACCACTTCTGACACCATGTTATGGGTTCTGTTCATTGAAGATAATTAATGACAAGACGTGTGACTGAACACTGACAGCATATCTAAGACGCCATGTTTATATTCTACACCGAGAGGTCAGAAAGAGGCTGCATACATTAAGAGTATAAACAAGCGGGTTATCAGTATGAACGCTGATAAGAATATGCTTGGACCTGGTTTATATAATCCATTTTTCAGAGGAGTTTTCACCAAGTAGGCATACTTGCATGCTTGCATGCATGCTAAATTCGTAAATTATGTTACATGTAATAAATCTGTCTGATAAATACTTGGTTGTTTTATCTAATGTGCTCATGCGAACAAAATGCACGGCAACGAAATAGTAGCGTGCCCCCCCCCCCGGGCCGACGTCTTGACATCGGATAGTTGGCCAGTGTTTCACGCAAGGCAAGGGTTGACTTTTTCGTACGACGTCGGTAAAAAATAAAAGTATCATCTAAAATCTAGGTAGTTTTTATAGATGATAACAGTGAGTCCGGTTACAATTAAATTTTGAAGAGATTCATCTACAAGTATAAGACCGGAGGTTACTGCGACGGTAAAACTCTGTTTTGCGGGATTTGATTTTTAATAGCACAGGAAATGCTACATGCCGGCATACATCACTGGGTCACATTTTACAATTATTCTATTACCCCAGACCATTCGTCCCGGTGTTATCGCTATCGCCACACGAGACTCCAGCTTGTCTCCTATACAATTTGACTGCGCACATCCAGAAAGTAGATGTAGCTGTGATTGGTGGAATACTAATGAGTTGAGTGTCAATCAAACGCCCACGCTATCTTTAGTAAACAAAGTCACGTGACACGCGCCATTTTAGTTTTGGCAGGCGATTTCAAGGCAGCACGCTTAACCCTTTCGTTCACAGGTTGGGAGATATTAGAATGACTGACAATTTCACGCCACTGTTTTACATTATTGGCGGATTTTTCTGCGCTATCAATCTTTCTCTTACAAACTAGACATAGATGAGACGACAGAGTCGCTCCTTTCACAACGTCGCACTGGATCAAATTGGAAAGACGATTTCCATAAGTTATCCCTCCTGCTTTTCCTGGCTTGAATAAATTCACACACGACTTTAACTGTCCACAAACTCGAAGACTACACGAACACAGTCTACAATAGTCGTCCGCAACAATATGTATGTATTTCTTCGGTGTACTGATGCACGAATGCACCGTGACACGATGTTTCTCGGGTGTCGCCATCGCTGAGAATGCCGCCGGCGCAATTTTTCACCCAACTCGCGATTCTGTTTTGCAACATTTTATCAATATTCCCTTTGACAAAATCGCCGACAAAAGCACCGCTTTGCTGATCTTTTGTTCTATAATTCTTAATGCAAACACCGACCCTAGTAGTAATTAGTAACGTCGCCTTGTACATATGAACGGTCGTCATTGCAAATCGAACATCCTTTTGAAATTTGGACGTCGGGCAGGCGATTTCAAGACACCGCACTTAAATATTAGCAACATATTTTTCTGAGCGGTTGTTTATTCTCTTTCAAACGAGACATAAATGTGACGACATAGTCGATCCCTTATCCACCGCTAAGAATGCCGCAATGTTCGTTCGTTTTGCAACATGCCACAAATCGTCGAAAAAAACACCACTTCGACGGAAGCTTGCGTAATAAGGGGGTTAAAACAAGAAAACAAATGCCATGTTTAATACATATCGACCTGTTTTACTTGCGAAAGATAATGGAACATGAACTCGTTTCGTGCGACTTCGGAACCCGAAGGAACACACCAACAACGTTGAATTAACCGCTATCTTCCAAATATGGTATATTAATTTATTCAGTTGTTTATTTAGAGTGACGTCCGCGGTCGAATGCGATTGGCTATCGATGTCAGTGCAAAGGTCATATGAATATTAAAATTAAGTGGGCGGAAGGAAAATTGTATAGGAGACAAGCTGGAGTCTCGTGTGGCGATAGCGATAACACCGGGACGAATGGTCTGGGGTATTATTCTATTCACACCAATTAAAAAACAGGGCAGCTTCCTTCATTAATGTGCAAAATATGCAAAGAAGGAGAGGGTTGTCAGTAATTCTTTAGTTTAGTTGTCATTCACTAATTATGGACGAGATAGTAAGCACGCGAAAATTTCCAAGAAAAAGAAAGCGAGGAAGAAAGAAGAAAAACGTCAAAAGAATGATCACTCCTGTCAAAAAAGATGTTGAAAGAGACGATGCTGGGTTCGTACAGAACGGATTTCCCCGTCGAAACCAGTGTCAGCCATGAAGTGGGCGAAGAAAGTTTTACCGTGACACTGAGAGTCCGATGAATCAGACTTCGATATAGTGGGTGATACTCCTGTTCAAAACGTTCGAGAAATGTCTGTATCTCGCAGGAAAATATTGTTACCTTCCGACGTAGAAGAAGAAAGTGAGAGTGAATGTCACGGCCGATCGTTTGAAGACGGCGAAATTCGACTCGTTGACATGTCACTGTTGAATGGCGCCCTAAAAAAGAGATTTGTCAATTTTGCAAAGTAGGCAATATCTCAATAGTGGAGCGCACGCGTCACGGTCTAGGCAGTCAGTTTGAATTTCTTTGCACGCAAGGAGATTGTATTCGATCGCAACTGAGCCAGCCTAGCTTCCCGTCATCCCGAAAGAAGGGGGCAGTTTTCGAAATAAATAGAAAGGCTGCCATTGGAATGCGAGCGACTGGAAAGGGAGGGCGCGCTCTGGTGAAACTGTCAAGCTATTAGGGGTTACCTCAACCAGTAACGGGTACACCCTTTCGCCAGTATGTACGAGCTGCCTCCAGGAGACTTCGAAACTCGTGGCATCATGCTTGAACTAATAAGTTTACAAACACAACGGCCCAAAAATAAATACACTGTATTTGCAAACACTTCAACTGCCAAGTGTAGTGTCTGTATTGTTTGTTACTCGCAAACAGAACCGCCCACTTTGCATAATCCAAGCTTTAATGAATGACGTCACCGTTCGTTATCAGCACAGACCGTCACAAAACTTCATAGCGTGAAAGAAAACGGCCAAAAAACAAAGTTTTTCACAGATATAAATGTCGGTTCATGATTTTTCCCGAAGACAACTTTCAAAGCATTTCATTTACAATTAGCCCATGTAAATTTTGCTCCTAAAACGGGAGTTAACGTTGATTGAAGTTTGAAATCATAAAAGTGCCGATTTCTCCGTGTTCGGTTTTTGGCAATTACCGTTGACCTAATTTTAAATGGCGTTTCAGTGAATAGCGCTACGATGTCGCCGTTTAACTTTTCTTACTCTTGGATATGTTAGCTTCATATCCGTATTTGCATATTTGCAAAATTCTATTGCGTTTTTTCACAAACCTCGTGCAAACCACCGGTATACTCTAACTTTAACACCAAAAAACGTGCTTGAAATTTGTGATTTTCGGAAAGAAAAAAAAACTTAATGCAAAAAATAGAAATACGGATTTAAACTTCATGACATTTGCTTCAAAACAGTGTAAAGTTTTTGATCGCATGAATGACTGTAGAGATGACAATTAAAATTTTATTCACGTTAGTTAAATTATCAGCCCCGCTGATTTTCAGAATCACGTGACGCTAAAACAAACACAATGTTCACAAAATATTAATAGTAGGAAAATACAAGTCAAGAGCTTTCTAAACATATATAGATTGTATGGTTTCTTGTAAAATTTATTCCGATTATAGGTGTTTACATTTTTCATGCAAAAGAACTATCCTGCTACCTTAACCTACTGTACTTGCAACGTACAAGCTATTTACAGATATAAAAACGCCATACTTCCGTGAGGTTATTTGAGAAAGTAAATCAACCAAACTGGCTTTCAACAGAGCTTTACGTAAAAATAATATAAAACGAAATAATAAACGAAAATATGTATTTCAAAAGGTTGTAATATTCCAAAAAACTGTAACATGTTTCAATTAAATGAAAAATAACAAATAATCCCTTTTCCTGCTTAAGGACTAACATGACTTTAAAAAAACTGCAAATGTGTACAAACATTTGCAAAAAAAAAATAACTCAATCCAAGTAAAAACATCAATAGGAAGCCATATTTGCGATTCCTCGGAATTTTAAACGTCATGTATAATGGGAGACATACTCACCCGGAGATTGCTGAGGAGATTACAAAATCAATTTGGAAGAAAACAAACATATCATTTTGTTTTTTGTTTCTTATTTTAATAACCCTAAACACTGTATGTACGTAGACTGTTTGAAAACCACGCACTGTAACACGCGTGGTCGTACTTTTGTACACCGGATACTGTAAAAGTCATTTTCGTTTTGTTTCTTGAGTACAAAAATCCCATTTCGATTTCCGGTTCGGGGTTCACAGACAACCAAGAAAAAAAACGGCCATTGTTTGATACTAGTATGTGGAAATTGGTCTGATTTAAAAGTTGAACGGAATCAGTTCACCAGTCAATCATCAATGGTCAAAATAAACACATTGTTTAAGCAAATAGAAAAACGAAAAACGGGCCCAAAATAGTTGCATAGCGCATAAATACACGGGAACACACTACTGTGTAATATGAACTAAATGTGGATTTATAATTCTATGATACGACTTGTGTCTTCGCTGAGCTGTTAATTACATACCCTAAGACTAGTTGAATTCATTGTTTCCTTCAAAAATTAATGAAATTTTAGCCTCGTGAATATCCAAAAAACAAAGCCAAGCAGTTCATACTTTCGCAGTGCGAAGTCACAGTGAATTGGGGTCAATCTCAGGCCAAATGTCATTCTGCGACAACTCCCAAAAGTTTCAAAATGGCGTCTCTGTGTATTAGTGCACGCTTGTTGTCTTACCGTTTTGTCGGTTTCCATCGTACCCATGGCCCGGTTAGGACTTTTGCAGGTGCGTAAGGTATGTCTGTACTTGTGTGGTGCTGTGTGTACTTGTTTTGCAGTGGAGTACGTGTGTAAAGTGTGCACGTTCCGTTGACCCACTTTGGTGCGGTTCGCTCTTCAATCGTTGCTGGTCCATATATGTTGTCGTTGGCATGTACTCCACAGAAACTGTACGCCACTAGTATTAAAATTAACTTTCCTTAATCAAAGAATTGTCTCCCACTTTGAAACATCAAATCACGCGTACAATGCATCTATACTCATTCTGGTAATTCAGTTCATATTGTTTGTAGTCTGAAATATAATCTGACAACTTTATTTTGTGAAGCGCCCCCCATTGGTAGAAATATCCATCGGTGTGGGGAGATTCATTTCAATTATTGATCTTTTATTCATAACCATGTTTTCTTCGTATTTCATTTTTTGCATGTAATGCTATGAGAAACTAGCACACTCAGTTGTAATTTGGCCAATATGTGTGTTATGGGTTCTGTTCATTGAAGATAATTAATGACAAGACGAGTGACTGAACACTGACAGCATATCTAAGACGCCATGTTTATATTCTACACCGAGAGGTCAGAAAGAGGCTGCATACATTAAGTGTATAAACAAGCGGGTTATCAGTATGAACGCTGGGGGCGCCATATCTTACATAAGGCTAACTCCCAAACATCTCCCTTCTTTTATCAAGATTAAAGTTCAATGTTCACACTGGATGTTGATGCTGCATCAGGATGCTAAAAGTCATTTCTCATATGCAAAGATCTTGAACGAATCAGATAATGAATGAAATATCAAACAGGATCAAGTAACATATACGTATAAAACAACGAATCAAATATCGAATCAAATATCGAATGTTATATCAGCATAATTGTCCAATCATTATACTACGCTAGTACTATGTATATAACTAAATCACTAATCTAAATACTAAATTTAGTGTTCATGTCATTATAAAGTGTCTGTATTTGGCGGACGGTTTAATGTTGCTTCTGGTTCGAGTTGATCTTGTTGTTGGACTCAGTGAGGTCTCTTGAATCTCTGGAATTGGTTGTGTAGATGTATGATCCGGCTTATCATTACTCACTGCTGGTGTTGACTGTTGAGTTGGTAACACAGTGCATTCAGGCTGACTTGCTAGTTGAGACGGTTGATTAGTCGGTGGTTGACTAGATAGTTCTGCAGTTTCACGTATGAATTTACGATTCCGTCTATACATCCTTCCATACTCTGTTTACAATATATATGAACGTGGACCCACTTTGTTGACACATGAGGCTTTTCTCCATGGTTCTCTAGGGTTTGTAGGTTGCAATCTAACTTGTTGACCTATATTTAGCTCTGGTAGTTCTTTAGCACTTTTGTCATAATGAAATTTGGACTTCTGTTTTCTAAGTTTGATGTTTTCTGCTACACCTTGGACAACTTGTGGTTGAAGTAATACTTCTGGAGTTGGTAATAGTGTGCGGGCTCTACGTGACATTAATTTCTGTAGTGGGCTGCTGCCATCAGTGCTGGGTGTATTTCGCCAATCTAAAATTGCTAGCTGTAAGTCTTTCTTGTCTTTGTTTGTTTTCTTGATGATCTTTTTTGATATCTTGACAGCTGACTCGACTTTCCCGTTGCTTTGACTGTGGTACGGTGAGCAGGTTATATGTTCAAATTCCCATTCACGTGCGAAGGTTTCATACTCATTGGATATGAATTGCGGTCCGTTGTCTGAAATTACATTCTCTGGAATGCCATGTCTGGCAAAGTGTGATTTAGTACAGTTAACTATAGTTGATGAAGTTGTATCTGTATCTAATTTGTCAAGTTCCCAGTAATCACTATAGTAATCAACAGTAATTAGGTAGTCAGGTTTGTTGTATGTAAACAAATCTTGTCCAACCATTTTCCATGGTCGTGATGGAATCTCGTATGACATCAAAGGTTCTTTTTGTTGTTTACTGAGGTATTCGTTGCAAGGACTACATTGTGTGATTTTGTCCTTTATTTCCGCTGTCATTCCGGGCCAAAATAGTACGTCGCGTGCTCGCCGTATACATGCTTCAGCACCTAAGTGACTTGAATGAATTCTATTGAGCATTTGTGGTCTCATTTGTTTTGGAATTATGATTTGATTTCCTTTGTATAGAACACCATTGTGTACTGTGATTTCTTCTCTGTATGTCCAATAGTCTCTTGCACATATTGGAACATCATCACTGTTGTCTGGCCATCCAACTAATACTGTTGTCATTAAGGATTGTAGAGTTGTATCTGTTTGTGTTAGTGATCCTACTCATCAGCAAATTCAAAAGCTAACGCGTTGGTATTGAGCTTGGTTAATGGACTCTATTTCTTGAAACAACTTGTCTTCTATTTTTAGCTGAAATAACTGATATTCTGGCATGTTGGAGCTAGTACTCTTCTCTGTTAAGTATGCTCTGCTGAGCATATCAGCAATGTGCATCTGGTTGCCGGGTTTATATTGTACTTTGATGTTGTACTTTTGAAGATGTAGCACCATGCGCTGTAAGCGTTTCGGTGCTCGGTGTATCGGTTTATTGAAGATAGGTACAAGCGGTTTGTGATCTGAATCTATGGTGATTTCTTCTCGTCCATGTATGTATTGATTAAATCGTTCACATGCGAAAACGATTGCTAGACATTCCTTCTCTATTTGGGCATAGTTTTGCTCAGTGGGAGACAACGATCTTGACGCAAATGTCACAGGTTGTCCGTTTTGAAGAAGTGTGGCACCTAATCCTTTTTCCGAAGCATCGCATTGTATGGTTACCTCGTCATTTACATCGTAGTATTTCAGAATTGGTGCATGGGTGATAAGATGCTTTATTTGACTGAACGATTCTTCTTGCTGCGATTCCCATACAAATACAGCTTTGTCTTCTTTCAGTCGTCTTAACGATTCGCTGATTTCTGCTAGTTTGGGTAAATATCTAGCTAAGTAGTTAACGCATCCAAGTAAACGTTGTACTGCTTTCTTGCCATCTGGTCTGGGCATATTCTGTATCGCCTGTATTTTCTGAGGATCTGGTCTGAGTCCATCAGTGGTAATCAGCTCTCCCATAAATGGTACTTCTTTGAGCGATAATCTTAGCCTCTTTTTGTTTAATTTCAAGTTAACCTCTCTCGCTCTCTGCAGTAGACTTCTTAGCTTTTTGTCATGGTCTTCCATGTATTGTTGAGGAGTGTCTCCACATCCAAACACAAGTATGTCATCTGCAATGACTTGAATACCAGGAATATCATCCAATGCGTCATGAAGGCGGCGTTGGAATTCTTCCGAAGCTGATGAAATGCCAAACGGCATCTGTACATATCTGTACCTGCCAAAAGGTGTCCAGAACATTGTCAGGTAGGAGCTTTGTTCATCCAGTTTGACCTGATGGAAACCATCTTTGGCATCTAGAATCGAGAATACTTTGGCATCGGATAACTTAGGTAGAATTTCGTCTAGCGTTGGCATCTGATACTTGGGACGTTTAATTGCTCGATTTAAATCTCTGGGATCAAGACATACTCTAAACTTGTTTGGTTTCAGAACAGCTACAATACTGCTTATCCAGTCTGTGGATTTAGTAACTTTCTTTATTATGCCTTTCCTTTCCATTTCATTTATTTTGGCTTTCAATTTTGCTTTCAGTGGAATGGGAACGCGTCTTGGTACATGCTGTACTGGCTTAATAGTTGAGTCTATTACAATTTTGTATTCACCAGGCAGGCACCCTAGACCTTCAAACACATCTTTGTATTGTTTGATGACGTTATCTTTAGATGTGCATGTAGGAGTTGCTTCCTGTGAAATACTATTCACAACATTAAGAGTAATCAGTCCCATATTTGTACATGTATCACCAGATAGTAGTGGTTTCTGTTTTCCTGCTATGACTTTGAAGTTCAGTGTGTATTCTTTATCTTTAACTTTGCAGATTAGGTTACATTCACCAATAGCATTTACTATGCTATCGTCATAGAGCTTCAACCTTGCTGTTGTTTTCTCTAATGCTGGCTTGCCATGCTGTTTTATGTCACACAGGCCATTATATGTCATCACATTACAGGTTGCACCAGTGTCTAATTGACAATTCATTCTTGTTTCACCAGTTGTATCTCGAAATGTTATTGGTATATAGAATTTCTTTCTATTTCCATATTGAACTGCACCAATAGTATCTATCTTAAATATGGAATCATCAGAATCTGATACTTCATCCTGCAGCTGGTGTAGATTCTGTTGTACTTGACGCTTCTGTTTGCATACAAATTGAAAGTGATTTTGCTTACTACAATTCCTGCAAGTCTTACCATAGGCTGGACATTTGTTCTTGTCACGTTCATGGTTGCTACCACAATATCTACACTGGGAGGACTTATCTTTCGTTTGCTTATACTTGGGTCTTTCTTTGCGTTGCTCAGTATATTTATGTCGATTGGTTTCTGTATGTTTACCTCCTTTCTTTACATAGTTGACTGGGTTTACTGTGACATCATTTCCCATTTGACTTAGCTGTTGCCGTGAAACTTCACTTATTCTAAGCGATTCTATGACTTTGTGTAAGTCACTTGCTTGCTCTCTGAATAATCTTGCTCTTGCTATGGAATCTTTACAGCCAAGGACCAATCTATCTCTAACCATCTCATCTTCGAATGTGCCAAATTTGCATGGTTCAGCTAACTGACGTAGTCGGATTACTAACTGGTCTATGGTTTCATTGGGTTGTTGTTCTGCATTGTGAAAAACATATCTTTCATACAGAATGTTGCGTTTTGGTACAAAGTGTGCTTCTAACTTATCTAAGATTGTCTGTGGCTCTTTCATTTCATCATCTGTGAGTTGCAATTTTTTCAGTATTTTCTTACACTCCGTACCCATTAACATCTTAAGAGTAGCAACTTGGATGGGTTTATCTTTCTTATCAAGCTCAATGGCTGTTTTGTAATCTTCATATGATTCACGATATGTCTGCCAATTTATTGCTATATTTCCATTACAGTTCATTGGTTCTGGAGCGGGAATGGAATTGTTCGTTGCCATGATCAATCACTGGGGTCAACGCTGACACAAAAATTTACGCTATGTTACTCACGGTTTTGAAGTGTTGTGCTGCACACATCTGAGTCAGTTTGAAGGCTGGATACTTCAAAAAAAAATGTTTGCACTCACATATATTCAATCGGTGATATTGTCAAACTGTTCACAACAATAATAGCGGCGATCTGTGCTCAAACACATGTACGGAGTCAAAGTTGCCAGTCTTGTATTTTTCTTTGCTCAATAGTCTTCGTTTTGGTAGCTGTGTTGTAATCCAGGCTTTTCTACTGTGATCCACACTATTTTCGCCAAAACTTCACCACTTCTGACACCATGTTATGGGTTCTGTTCATTGAAGATAATTAATGACAAGACGTGTGACTGAACACTGACAGCATATCTAAGACGCCATGTTTATATTCTACACCGAGAGGTCAGAAAGAGGCTGCATACATTAAGAGTATAAACAAGCGGGTTATCAGTATGAACGCTGATAAGAATATGCTTGGACCTGGTTTATATAATCCATTTTTCAGAGGAGTTTTCACCAAGTAGGCATACTTGCATGCTTGCATGCATGCTAAATTCGTAAATTATGTTACATGTAATAAATCTGTCTGATAAATACTTGGTTGTTTTATCTAATGTGCTCATGCGAACAAAATGCACGGCAACGAAATAGTAGCGTGCCCCCCCCCCCGGGCCGACGTCTTGACATCGGATAGTTGGCCAGTGTTTCACGCAAGGCAAGGGTTGACTTTTTCGTACGACGTCGGTAAAAAATAAAAGTATCATCTAAAATCTAGGTAGTTTTTATAGATGATAACAGTGAGTCCGGTTACAATTAAATTTTGAAGAGATTCATCTACAAGTATAAGACCGGAGGTTACTGTGACGGTAAAACTCTGTTTTGCGGGATTTGATTTTTAATAGCACAGGAAATGCTACATGCCGGCATACATCACTGGGTCACATTTTACAATTATTCTATTACCCCAGACCATTCGTCCCGGTGTTATCGCTATCGCCACACGAGACTCCAGCTTGTCTCCTATACAATTTGACTGCGCACATCCAGAAAGTAGATGTAGCTGTGATTGGTGGAATACTAATGAGTTGAGTGTCAATCAAACGCCCACGCTATCTTTAGTAAACAAAGTCACGTGACACGCGCCATTTTAGTTTTGGCAGGCGATTTCAAGGCAGCACGCTTAACCCTTTCGTTCACAGGTTGGGAGATATTAGAATGACTGACAATTTCACGCCACTGTTTTACATTATTGGCGGATTTTTCTGCGCTATCAATCTTTCTCTTACAAACTAGACATAGATGAGACGACAGAGTCGCTCCTTTCACAACGTCGCACTGGATCAAATTGGAAAGACGATTTCCATAAGTTATCCCTCCTGCTTTTCCTGGCTTGAATAAATTCACACACGACTTTAACTGTCCACAAACTCGAAGACTACACGAACACAGTCTACAATAGTCGTCCGCAACAATATGTATGTATTTCTTCGGTGTACTGATGCACGAATGCACCGTGACACGATGTTTCTCGGGTGTCGCCATCGCTGAGAATGCCGCCGGCGCAATTTTTCACCCAACTCGCGATTCTGTTTTGCAACATTTTATCAATATTCCCTTTGACAAAATCGCCGACAAAAGCACCGCTTTGCTGATCTTTTGTTCTATAATTCTTAATGCAAACACCGACCCTAGTAGTAATTAGTAACGTCGCCTTGTACATATGAACGGTCGTCATTGCAAATCGAACATCCTTTTGAAATTTGGACGTCGGGCAGGCGATTTCAAGACACCGCACTTAAATATTAGCAACATATTTTTCTGAGCGGTTGTTTATTCTCTTTCAAACGAGACATAAATGTGACGACATAGTCGATCCCTTATCCACCGCTAAGAATGCCGCAATGTTCGTTCGTTTTGCAACATGCCACAAATCGTCGAAAAAAACACCACTTCGACGGAAGCTTGCGTAATAAGGGGGTTAAAACAAGAAAACAAATGCCATGTTTAATACATATCGACCTGTTTTACTTGCGAAAGATAATGGAACATGAACTCGTTTCGTGCGACTTCGGAACCCGAAGGAACACACCAACAACGTTGAATTAACCGCTATCTTCCAAATATGGTATATTAATTTATTCAGTTGTTTATTTAGAGTGACGTCCGCGGTCGAATGCGATTGGCTATCGATGTCAGTGCAAAGGTCATATGAATATTAAAATTAAGTGGGCGGAAGGAAAATTGTATAGGAGACAAGCTGGAGTCTCGTGTGGCGATAGCGATAACACCGGGACGAATGGTCTGGGGTATTATTCTATTCACACCAATTAAAAAACAGGGCAGCTTCCTTCATTAATGTGCAAAATATGCAAATAAGGAGAGGGTTGTCAGTAATTCTTTAGTTTAGTTGTCATTCACTAATTATGGACGAGATAGTAAGCACGCGAAAATTTCCAAGAAAAAGAAAGCGAGGAAGAAAGAAGAAAAACGTCAAAAGAATGATCACTCCTGTCAAAAAAGATGTTGAAAGAGACGATGCTGGGTTCGTACAGAACGGATTTCCCCGTCGAAACCAGTGTCAGCCATGAAGTGGGCGAAGAAAGTTTTACCGTGACACTGAGAGTCCGATGAATCAGACTTCGATATAGTGGGTGATATTCCTGTTCAAAACGTTCGAGAAATGTCTGTATCTCGCAGGAAAATATTGTTACCTTCCGACGTAGAAGAAGAAAGTGAGAGTGAATGTCACGGCCGATCGTTTGAAGACGGCGAAATTCGACTCGTTGACATGTCACTGTTGAATGGCGCCCTAAAAAAGAGATTTGTCAATTTTGCAAAGTAGGCAATATCTCAATAGTGGAGCGCACGCGTCACGGTCTAGGCAGTCAGTTTGAATTTCTTTGCACGTAAGGAGATTGTATTCGATCGCAACTGAGCCAGCCTAGCTTCCCGTCATCCCGAAAGAAGGGGGCAGTTTTCGAAATAAATAGAAAGGCTGCCATTGGAATGCGAGCGACTGGAAAGGGAGGGCGCGCTCTGGTGAAACTGTCAAGCTATTAGGGGTTACCTCAACCAGTAACGGGTACACCCTTTCGCCAGTATGTACGAGCTGCCTCCAGGAGACTTCGAAACTCGTGGCATCATGCTTGAACTAATAAGTTTACAAACACAACGGCCCAAAAATAAATACACTGTATTTGCAAACACTTCAACTGCCAAGTGTAGTGTCTGTATTGTTTGTTACTCGCAAACAGAACCGCCCACTTTGCATAATCCAAGCTTTAATGAATGACGTCACCGTTCGTTATCAGCACAGACCGTCACAAAACTTCATAGCGTGAAAGAAAACGGCCAAAAAACAAAGTTTTTCACAGATATAAATGTCGGTTCATGATTTTTCCCGAAGACAACTTTCAAAGCATTTCATTTACAATTAGCCCATGTAAATTTTGCTCCTAAAACGGGAGTTAACGTTGATTGAAGTTTGAAATCATAAAAGTGCCGATTTCTCCGTGTTCGGTTTTTGGCAATTACCGTTGACCTAATTTTAAATGGCGTTTCAGTGAATAGCGCTACGATGTCGCCGTTTAACTTTTCTTACTCTTGGATATGTTAGCTTCATATCCGTATTTGCATATTTGCAAAATTCTATTGCGTTTTTTCACAAACCTCGTGCAAACCACCGGTATACTCTAACTTTAACACCAAAAAACGTGCTTGAAATTTGTGATTTTCGGAAAGAAAAAAAAAACTTAATGCAAAAAATAGAAATACGGATTTAAACTTCATGACCTTTGCTTCAAAACAGTGTAAAGTTTTTGATCGCATTAATGACTGTAGAGATGACAATTAAAATTTTATTCACGTTAGTTAAATTATCAGCCCCGCTGATTTTCAGAATCACGTGACGCTAAAACAAACACAATGTTCACAAAATATTAATAGTAGGAAAATACAAGTCAAGAGCTTTCTAAACATATATAGATTGTATGGTTTCTTGTAAAATTTATTCCGATTATAGGTGTTTACATTTTTCATGCAAAAGAACTATCCTGCTACCTTAACCTACTGTACTTGCAACGTACAAGCTATTTACAGATATAAAAACGCCGTACTTCCGTGAGGTTATTTGAGAAAGTAAATCAACCAAACTGGCTTTCAACAGAGCTTTACGTAAAACGTTTGCAAAGCGAGATTGCAGAAAATATATATTTCAAAAGGTTGTAATATTCCAAAAAACTGTAACATGTTTCAATTAAATGAAAAATAACAAATAATCCCTTTTCCTGCTTAAGAACTAACAACACTTTAAAAAAACTGCAAATGTGTACAAACATTTGCAAAAAAAAAATAACTCAATCCAAGTAAAAACATCAATAGAAAGCCATATTTGCGATTCCTCGGAATTTTAAACGTCATGTATAATGGAAGACATACTCACCCGGAGATTGCTGAGGAGATTACAAAATCAATTTGGAAGAAAACAAACATATCATTTTGTTTTTTGTTTCTTATTTTAATAACCCTAAACACTGTATGTACGTAGACTGTTTGAAAACCACGCACTGTAACACGCGTGGTCGTACTTTTGTACACCGGATACTGTAAAAGTCATTTTCGTTTTGTTTCTTGAGTACAAAAATCCCATTTCGATTTCCGGTTCGGGGTTCACAGACAACCAAGAAAAAAAAAACGGCCATTGTTTGATACTAGTATGTGGAAATTGGTCTGATTTAAAAGTTGAACGGAATCAGTTCACCAGTCAATCATCAATGGTCAAAATAAACACATTGTTTAAGCAAATAGAAAAACGAAAAACGGGCCCAAAATAGTTGCATAGCGCATAAATACACGGGAACACACTACTGTGTAATATGAACTAAATGTGGATTTATAATTCTATGATACGACTTGTGTCTTCGCTGAGCTGTTAATTACATACCCTAAGACTAGTTTAATTCATTGTTTCCTTCAAAAATTAATGAAATTTTAGCCTCGTGAATATCCAAAAAACAAAGCCAAGCAGTTCATACTTTCGCAGTGCGAAGTCACAGTGAATTGTGGTCTATCTCAGGCCAAATGTCATTCTGCGACAACTCCCAAAAGTTTCAAAATGGCGTCTCTGTGTATTAGTGCACGCTTGTTGTCTTACCGTTTTGTCGGTTTCCATCGTACCCATGGCCCGGTTAGGACTTTTTGCAGGTGCGTAAGGTATGTCTGTACTTGTGTGGTGCTGTGTGTACTTGTTTTGCAGTGGAGTACGTGTGTAAAGTGTGCACGTTCCGTTGACCCACTTTGGTGCGGTTCGCTCTTCAATCGTTGCTGGTCCATATATGTTGTCGTTGGCATGTACTCCACAGAAACTGTACGCCACTAGTATTAAAATTAACTTTCCTTAATCAAAGAATTGTCTCCCACTTTGAAACATCAAATCACGTGTACAATGCATCTATACTGGTAATTCAGTTCATATTGTTTGTAGTCTGAAATATAATCTGACAACTTTATTTTGTGAAGCGCCCCCCATTGGTAGAAATATCCATCGGTGTGGGGAGATTCATTTCAATTATTGATCTTTTATTCATAACCATGTTTTCTTCGTATTTCATTTTTTGCATGTAATGCTATGAGAAACTAGCACACCCAGTTGTAATTTGGCCAATATGTGTGTTATGGGTTCTGTTCATTGAAGATAATTAATCACAGGACGAGTGACTGAACACTGACAGCATATCTAAGACGCCATGTTTATATTCTACACCGAGAGGTCAGAAAGAGGCTGCATACATTAAGTGTATAAACAAGCGGGTTATCAGTATGAACGCTGGGGGCGCCATATCTTACATAAGGCTAACTCCTAAACATCTCCCTTCTTTTATCAAGATTAAAGTTCAATGTTCACACTGGATGTTGATGCTGCATCAGGATGCTAAAAGTCATTTCTCATATGCAAAGATCTTGAACGAATCAGATAATGAATGAAATATCAAACAGGGTAAAGTAACATATACGTATAAAACAACGAATCAAATATCGAATCAAATATCGAATGTTATATCAGCATAATTGTCCAATCATTATACTACGCTAGTACTATGTATATAACTAAATCACTAATCTAAATACTAAATTTAGTGTTCATGTCATTATAAAGTCTCTGTATTTGGCGGACGGTTTAATGTTGCTTCTGGTTCGAGTTGATCTTGTTGTTTGACTCAGTGAGGTCTCTGGAATCTCTGGAATTGGTTGTGTAGATGTATGATCCGGCTTATCATTACTCACTGCTGGTGTTGACTGTTGAGTTGGTAACACAGTGCATTCAGGCTGACTTGCTAGTTGAGACGGTTGATTAGTCGGTGGTTGACTAGATAGTTCTGCAGTTTCACGTATGAATTTACGATTCCGTCTATACATCCTTCCATACTCTGTTTACAATATATATGAACATGGACCCACTTTGTTGACACATGAGGCTTTTCTCCATGGTTCTCTGGGGTTTGTAGGTTGCAATCTAACTTGTTGACCTATATTTAGCTCTGGTAGTTCTTTAGCACTTTTGTCATAATGAAATTTGGACTTCTGTTTTCTAAGTTTGATGTTTTCTGCTGGTTTTTCTATTCCTCATTCTTTATTTGAGGTGTAAATTGGTCTTGGTCAAAAATAAAGTAATTTTACAGGTGGACATTCTTTCTGGTTTGTCATAATGTTTGAAAGGAGCTTGGTCCTGTGGAGACATAGGATTAGTCATAATATGGCTATGCCTAAATCCACAAAACATTGTCTCCATGTAACTGATTCCATTTGCAGATGTATAGAATCTCATAAAATCAGTACATCAGTTGGTGCACAGAGGATAAATACAATCATGTCCTCAAGGTTAATGGTAGCAAAGTCTATTGTAAATTGCTCACAGAAAAATCATATTCAGCTGTTTATTAAAATGGTTATGACAAGATTAAAATTCTTAAAAATTAGAGAAAGGATTGTAAATAGCAAGTTTGTTTTCAGTCCATGGAGTAATTTTCATGCTGTCAATCTAAATGAGAAAATATCTAGTTTCATGAAAATGTCAAAGGAAAGCAAAAGAAAAAAAATTATCTTAAAGATCATCTTCAAGAAAAAAAATTTGCTTCTTAAAAAATGTAAAACCTCCAGTCAGGTTAATCTTGTTTTAGGTGATATAGCATGTCGGTTAAACAAATTAGTGTCTAAGTCGAAACAAACTAGCAAATTTGTGAATTTGGAAGTTGATATACATGGAAAATTGGTTAAATTTGCAGTCCCAAATCTAGTAAAACTAAAGGAGTGTGTAGAAACTGAAATTGGTGTGAAAGATTTCAAATTAATGACTCTTGGCGGAAAACCACTCTATGGTAATATACCTGTAAAAAAGTTGAAAGGGTGTGTGATTCAGGTACATTTAAGTGGTTTAGGTGGTGGTAAACCAAGTGGTAAAAATGTTGCACACCCTGATAAACAGAAATGTGGTCCTTTTAGTAAATGTAACTGTTTAACTGCAAATAGATGGTATCATTTTATTAACAAACCACAGGCGTACATTGATTGGTTGGAATGTGTTAAGCACTTGTCTAGAGATGGTTGTTTCTGTAATTCCTGTAGGCTTTATTTGGAACGAATGTTTAAATCTGGTGATGACAACAGACCACTGCCTGCAAACGAAAAATCTTTGTTTCAGTGTTTTATTTGTCGGGCTGCGACTGCACACTACACTGAAGTTGAGGACAAGAATGAATTTGTGTCACTCTTTAATTTGCATGCCACACACTTGGTATCCACAATTGCAAATAAAATTGGTCTCTGTGAACAACATTATCAAAAATGGATTTTCAGAAATCAACTAAAATGCATCATGCCTGAATGTATGCTCACTGAGAACAGTTCCTTATGTTCTCGGTGCTATGCACAACTACACCGTATTACAGAAAAGACAAAAAAAAGTTAATGTGTCTAAGGACGAGGATCTTTCTAAAATTCTTGATGAAATAGAACAAAAATGTTGTCATTCCACGATAAAGGGTGACACTGAGTTACTGGATTTTTCTCTCTGTAAAATGGCACTGTTTGTTGGCGAAAAGCTCATGATAAAGGAACCAGTACTTTTACATGAAGCTAAGAAATATTTTTGTGAGGTAGTCGAAGATACATTGTCATATTCATCTATGTCAATTCAGAATACACTTGATTATTTCACTGGTAAATCAAATACATTTCTCAAACTTGAGTTGGCTCAATTATTTGATTTTCATATACAATTCTCTACAGTGAAACAAAATGGTAGAATTGTCCCCAAATACGGTACACTCCTTTTAAGGCAAGGTGCCGATCTGAAAAATATGTTGCACACGTTTTATTATACCACAAAATCTACCCAGGATAAACTTAGTGATACTTGCAGTAGACTAGAAAAACAAATAGTAGATATAGCGAAGAACCAATGCCCAGATTTCAATACAATGTACCTGACTGTGGCCGATGATTTTAATAGCCGATTACATGACCTCTCTGTTAAAATTGATGAAAAATGCAAACAATTTGATTCCTCAACATTTGACATTTTTGATGCTGTTGGGGAAATTGATCCTATATTGTGGAACTTCTTATTTGTAATTACGCAGAACAAATCTGAAAAATCTGAAATGTTTAAAAATTCATTCACTTGGAATAAGCAGTACTTGGGGTTTTACAAGGACACATCTCTCAACAAGCACAAACGAATGCTTCAACTTTTTTATAATGCTTGCCATTTGCTGTTCATGTCTAATGGGTGTTTGCATCCACTTCATACATTATTAGCAGACAGTATAGATTCTTACAGTGGGTCAACAAAATTGCTTGGTATGATGAATGCTTTCGGAATAACCTGCTCAAAGTCTACTGCTAGAGAAAACATGAATAAATTAGTTAAAAAGAATGTTACAGAAAATTTTGTGAATTGTTTCTCAGCAGATAGTTTTGCAGTTGCAAGTCTGGATAACATTGACATTGGACAGCCATATGCAGGTGTTTCTACTACATATAAAAACAGGGGCATCCATGCCACATCTTACCAAGCTGTTGAGCCTAAACCAGTCACTCTTAAAACTGGTGAATTCATTCCGTGTAGTACAAGGCCTAGGAAAGATAGTGAAATGTGCCATATCAAGGTTGCAAATGACAGTTCTCTTTTTAGGTGCATAGCAGTTGCTTCTTGTCCCACATTGAGGAAGTGTGAAAGAGACTATTTTGGTTCACCAGTTGATCTCACTTTAAAAGAACTAGAAAATACAATCTCATTGGCTACAAGGCATTATATTTGCTCTGAAACTGCCAGTCAAGAAGTTATGGTAGACTTTTTTGAAGGCCAGTCAGAATTAGAATTGGAATTTCTTCTAACTCCACAATGTTTTGATGTAATAAATAGATGTGAGAAAATTCAGCATACTGATTCACAGCCTGATTATATGGAATTGATCTCTTTATCATTTCTGTTGAAAATGCCTGTTAAAATATTTTCTCCTGAAAAAATATTGCTTAATATCTTTGGAGAAAAGTATGAAAATGTTGAGCCAATGCATGTTACCAGGAACAGTTATGGGTATTACAATCTGTTAATCAGTCAAGAATGGCTTGATAGTGACTATGAGTTGTCAAATGTTGGTGACACAAATCCATTGTACCCATGGTACCTTGCTAATGCAAGATTGGTTGACCCAAATAAACTAAATTTAGAAATGAAATTGGTGTTTGGAGATAGGTTATTTCAAGCTGCATCAAGTATGGAATCTTATGGTCCTTCTAAACCCAAAAAACAAAAGACCACTTCCAGGGATATACAAAAATTAAAAGCTACACTTGATGAACATTTTTTACCCCATTTACCTGTTTCTGGAGCTCATGTTTCCAATACTCATGGCATCACATTAAGTGACTTTGATATAAGAGCGACTGAATTGCTGGCTCTAGAAAACATGAAAGTTGATGCCTTCACATACTGCTTTCAAAAACATGCAACAGCCAAATTAAATCCTGAAATTATGTTGCCCAATTTAAAGTGTGAACTCTCAAGAGCATCAACTCAAGAAACTGAAAAATCAAGAGTTGTATATCTTGGTATATTAAATGAACCATGTGACAATTTAGAATCGGTGAAACATGTCCTCGAAAAATTTTATACCATTTTTCAAATTGGTAAAAGAATTCAGTATTTAGTTGTAGTAGGTGATGGCAAAACATTTGAATATTTGTCCAAATTGAAATATGAATATTCAGATGAACTCAGTTGGATGATACCCATGCCAGGTGACTGGCATATTTTAAAGAATACTCAGCCTGTATTATTTAAAATTTATCTTGATAGCGGTCTTGGGGAAATCGCAAAAACTACTTTTAAAGCAGATGGTCTTTTTCAAACTTTTATATTGTGCCACAAATTCAAACTTTGTCACCGATTTCTCATGAATGTGTGGGAAGCATTCTACCGATATCAAATATCTGAGTTTCTTAGTTCTAGATCTAATAATCCTGTTGAAAATAGTGAAATGAACAATCTCTTGAAAACAGTAGTTGAACAAACAATTAAAATGAACAAACTGAAAACTAGTGATGAGGATGAACTCCATCAAATCCAAACATTCCTGGCAGAAATCAAACAATATCTTGGTGATTTAATGAAAGACTTCTTTGAGTATACTGAAAATAGGTGTAAAAAAGATGACACTTACAAATTCTGGTCGGCCTTTGTACATAGGGATTGTTTTTCCTATGTGTGTCTGTATATAGCATTTAGAAGTTCAAATTGGTCACTGCGAATGGGCGCTCTCAAACAACTCGCTCCATTGTACCATGCTTATGATAGACCAACATACCTGAGACTTGTACCAAAGCACTTGCTTGATATGTTAAAAGCCCCATCAAGTATAATAGATCAACTTAGTTCAGAAGGTTTCACTGTCAGTCTATCTGGCTATACATGGAGGGAACTGGCTTTGGATGAGGCTCATGAACAGTGTATAAATCTAAATGTGAAAACAGCTGTTCACAAGCCTTCACCAGAATTCCTGGATAATATGGCAAAATATTTACCCCACAAAGCTGCAAGAACAAATTGTACCAAAAAGTCACAAGTCTAAGGAGAAATACAGAGAAGAGAATCACAGTGTGAGAAAAAATGATGAGGGCCTCTGTCAAATTTACCTTGCTAAAATAATTGAAAGTTTTGCATTTAAACCTGTAACTGAAAACAGGGGATTAATCAAACTGTTTACTGACACTATAGCAATTGGTTCTGTTCATGAAGACTTGATGCAATTTTATCAAGTTGATCAAAGGGGTCTGTATGATTACATCAATACTAGATTGTTGAACATACCAAGTGTTAATGCTCCTGTGAGACAGAGGAAACTCAAAACTTTTTCTGAAAAAAAATCTATACGAAGAAAGGTTAGAACATCAGCAGCTGATAACAAATTACTGGATCAGTGTCTGAAACGACAAATGTCGCATTCAATAAAAAGTGGTTCTGCCATTTCAAGTTTCTTCCAATTTATTGCCCTCCCTAGAGCTATTTGTAAAGCAGATGGAACACTTCACCATCAAAGTACAAAATCTAATTCAACAAAGGTGTACTGCAAGAGATATGAAACCTGTGATTTAGTAAGAGACTCACTGCCTCATAATTGGCTTCCTGTAACTGTTATTCTTGAAGGAATGTTTCTCATTCAATCAGCCCCATTGCGTTCACACCATAAAATAGTAAAAGATTATCTTTGGTTTCTTTTGAAAAAGTGGATTTTATTTTATTTTGAAAAAGGAACTCAATATGTGCATTTGTTATTTGATGACCCTCATGCCCTCAGTTCTGACAGGCCAAGTCCGAAGGATCTTGAACGCACTCCTAGGGATCAAAATAAAACTGAATGTAAAACATATACTGAGTTGACTTTGAACACACCCATTCCTAAAGAGAATTGGACAAGTTTTCTTGGAAACAGAAAAAAATGAACGCCTTCTTGTAAACCTCATATCAGAAGAATTTCCTGATCTTGTATTTCCTTATATGGCTCCAAACAAAGAGCTTTTACTTGTTGGTGGTTTTCATGGGACAAAAAAGGGGAAAGCATATGCAATTAATTCTCAGGGTGTTTATGAACATAATGCATATAGTGGAAATCATGAGGAAAGTGATACACGTATATGGTTACATACATCAGTTTGTCAGGGGAGCAATATTTTAATATATTCACCAGACACTGATGTCTATCATATTGGACTTCCACTGATAAATGAACAGTTAACTAGCAAATCCATTCTCATTCAACTCAGTGCAAAAGCTGGAGACAGGAAATATTTTGATATGAATAAATTCAATACAGCTCTGTCCAATGACCCAGATTTAGCCCAAATTGATAATACAATTAGGGGGAAATGTTTACAAACACTCTTTATAACATCTGGCTGTGATTTCATTTCATTTTTTGTTGGCCATGGAAAAGCAGCTTTTCTGAAATGTTTTTACCAATTTGCAGAATTTATTTCTGGTGGTAAAGTTGCCCCAGGTACACTCGCTCACACAAACAATGATAACCAGTCAACAGGGCTTCTATCGTTTTATAGATTAATTGGTACTGTATATTACCAAAAGTACCACTCTGAGTTTAGGCCCGAATATGACAGCCCATATGACTTGTATAAGTCATTATCAAGTCAATATTCAAACATTATCGAGCTGCATACAAAATGGTTAGATAAAATAAGGAATACAATTCATGTTAGGATAAGGTGTGAGGATGATTTAACGCCCAATCATATAGCTTTACAATACCACTGGCAGAGAACATGTTTCATATCAAATATTTGGGGACAGTGTTATAAGAGGGACATTTCTCTTCCACTCTATACTGATTCTGGGTATAACATTGAAGGGACTAACTGCAACCAATATGGGATAGTGAAGAAAATACAAACAAAATACAAGAGAGGGTTGCTTTCTTTACTAAGGGCTGCAAATGTGAAAAATCATGCTGCAAAACAAAACAATGCAAATGCAAAAAGAAAGACATACTATGTGGACCTGGATGTAGTTGTCAAAATTGTGTCAATACTGGTGAGCCACAGTCTACTTTGTTGGACATTATTATTGATGAAACACAACAAATAAATGAAGAAGTTCTAGATATTGAAGATGAAGAGGACAGTGAATATGAAGAGGAGTGTGAATATGAGATATCTGATAATATTGAAGAAATACCAGAGAATGGTGATCCTGATTATACATATAGTGATACTGACTAACAATAACACTATTATGAACAAGGGAATATAACATATAAAACAAGTAAACATATGAAAAAATTATACATGTAATGATTTATTGTAATTGTTTACACAAGTTACTAAAACTATTTCCGGGTTTTGTGGCTTCAGTTTTTATCGTAAACTATGTGAAAACCTTGTAAAAATACTGTAAATATCTTTTGTTGTTACTATTGCACTGTGTTTCACTTTATGAGGAAAACGATGGTCTGTTTTCGTAGGTTCACAAATGCGTCATTTACGTTAACAAGGTCCGAGGCTGTTGAAATTTACGCTATGTGTACTGAGGAGACTCGTGAATACGTGTACAGAGTTTGACATGGGTTCAAAGTGCTTAACCTTGTTTTTACAGCCTATCAGTGAAAGCCATACATTCCCATTCATGCAATGGGAAGACTATTTTAGCATACGAGATCATTCGACAAGATCAATCTTTGATTTCACTTACTTTATTTCGATATAAAATCAAACCAACAATGACCGGTGATATATCGTAGTTAAAATCATGTGTTTCTGAATAATTTTATGTATTTCGAGCAAATGTAGTCCTTTTATCCAGCATTAAACTTTCAATGTTTTACAGACTTTAGTATAGCAAGCCGCCATCTTTTTTGTCTAGATGTGTGACCAAAACGAGGCTGGCCTCATTATAATAAAATTAGCATACTATAGATTTATTTAAATTAGCTACCCAGTGGCTTGCGTGTTCCAGTTGTTTACAAGTTAACATCTGTAATACGTGTTGTTGAAGAATAAACGAGATTGAGTTCCAGTTTACATGACGTGTCCATTTCAGTGTTCACTTCCTTGACTGAGAAGACCCGAACCTTCCCTTCCCCCACATTTTTGGTGCCAGATACCAGGATTTCTCATTTCTACGGAGAAGCAAGTACTCTACAACGATGTCTGATCCAGGAACGTCATCGGGGACTGATGCTGCAACAGCACAGCCCAACCCTCTCTCTGTCAAGGGACTCAAGCTCACTCGTCGTATTCAACGCAGTTTGATGACAAGAACATTTAACAAAATCACTCCTAAACTACAACAACTGTCTAACGAAGTCGAGAACGAATTAAAAGAAAGCCTCTACCGAGAAATCAACTCTCTTTCTCAAGTTTTGAACGATCGGTTTGTTGATCTACGTAATCTCGACAAACAAATTCAGCAACAAATGCAGTTAGAGCAAGTCAGCGACGAAGACTACGAGAATGAATGCACAGAATCGTGTGACTACATTGACGATCTCGTCATCAAGAAGGACCAAGTTGAATACACTATCTCGATAGCGAAACCGCGAGTTCAAAGTAGTACCGTCGCACCGCCCGTTAACCCCTCATTTCGCGCCAACGAACTCCAAGCAAACGCATCGCCAAGAAGAACAGTAAATCTACCCAAACTTGAACTGCAAACTTTCTCCGGAGATACTCTGTGCTGGACGAGTTTCTACGATACATTTAATGCCGCTATCCACAGCGATGAAAGCCTGTCTAATGTGCAAAAGTTTACTTATTTGCGCAGCCTACTACAAGATGAAGCCGCTAGATCCATTGAAGGACTCAAACTCACTAACGATAATTACATCGATGCTCGGACTTTACTAGAAGAACGATACGGCGTGAAACAAGCCATCATCAATGCACACATCAAAGCATTATGGGAACTACCTACACCGGCGAACAACACAGCGAGTCTTAGACATTTCTATGACACAATTGAAACGCATGTTCGTGGACTTAATTCGCACGGCAAAGATGAAAGCGCATATGGAGAATTACTTATACCATTAATTTTGGAGAAATTACCCACTGACTTTCATCGTACGCTATACCGCATCCGGGGAGATACACCGTGGACACTTCCCGATTTACGTAAGGCTATACTAACTGAAATTAAGGTAAATCATATTGGTGACTTTGACAATCATACTCGACAGACTCCTACCATAGCCACCTTCCATACATCAACGAGAGGAGGCGAGAGAACTGCTCCGCCATTTAATACCAGAGGTGGCCGAAGATCGACTACACGACAGACTTACTCCTCTCCTCCATGTACCTATTGTAAAGGGGGGTCATACCCCAAACGACTGTGTAGTTGTCTCTGATTTTGATTCACGACTTGACATAGTCAAACGCAACAAGTTATGTTTTAACTGTTTGGGAAATCATGTCGTCAATAACTGCAGGTCGAAGTATTCGTGTCGCCACTGTCAAAAAAAACATCACACCTCCTTGCATGACAAAAGTAAAGACAAGGAAATAACAAACCGTTCACATTCCAATACATCACATTCAAATAAAAACACTCACGTTAAAACTACTTACACCTCGGTGCCAGGGAGAGGTACACTGGCTCACACTTGCAATCACACCGATTGCTCATCAACACTGGTTAACGAGAATCCTACTGACCCGAAAGTCAGTAACAATTCGGCTGTATTTCATTCAAATTCCGGTAATGTTGGCTATTCACAGAGACCTGTACTACTCAAGACTGCCAAAATTAACGTTTCTTATGACAATAACATAACTACTGCTACTGTACTATTTGACGAGGGTGCCAATAGAAGTTTTATAACTGAAAACCTTGCTAGCAAAATTGCAATGAACACGACTAATCCAGAAATAATTGCCCTTTCAGCTTTTGGAAGTAAACAAGCTGAACGACGTATACTACAAAGTGCGACATTGAATTTACACGCATTAGACGGTACTGTATCACAAATGAACGCTTTGCTGATACCTGAAATTTCTGCTACAACCAACATGCTACATGTACTGATAAACATGCCTTCGCCAATAAAGGAAATTGTAGATGAACAATCTATAGCTGTACCGCGAAAAGTTGAAATTATCACCGCCTCTACATTATACACACGCAAATCGTTACGACTGGTCAACGAGGGGTCATCGAACGCCGCGCCACCAGCCACATCTACGCACTATGAACGCCGATCGTCGCAACTTGATAACGGTCCCTCCGATCACGAAACCGAGAACAATAACGCAAACTCTGCAAGTCGCATTACTAACTCTGAACTGCATGTCTACAATGTATGTGAAACCTCTGAACATTCCCCCAGTCTGAGCGATGACGTCATCACCAATGAGAAAACCCCTACTGACACAGTAAATATTAACAACACGCAGCTAGACGAGACACTTTTACGTTTCTGGGACCTTGAGTCAATAGGCATACGAGATGACCCAGTGTGTTATGATATTACTACTGACAACCATGAACAATATAAACAATATTGTGCTACTCATCTACGCAGAGAAGGTAACACATTTATTGCCAAGTTACCTTGGAAGATTGATCATGCTCCACTACCTACTAATTACACTGTGTCTTGCAACAGAACACGCGCCATGATTAATAGATTAACGCCTGAACTTATTCAAATATACGATCGCATAATTAAAGAACAATTACATGCCTACTTCATAGAAATTGTCACCGACGATGATACCGAATCAGGACATTATTTACCCCATCATCCAGTGAAAAAGAACTCTGAAACAACGCCGATACGTATAGTATATGACTGTAGTTGCAAAGCTAATGGCAACCCAAGTTTGAATGACTGCTTGATGGCAGGTCCACCACTACTTAATGATTTGACTAGTATTTTACTGCGTTTTCGTGCAAACCCCATCGCGTATACAGGTGACATTGAGAAGGCTTTCCTTCAAATACAAATCGACCCCCATGACAGGAAATTCATAAAATTCCTGTGGTTTTTGGACGCAAACAACATTAACTCCGAGTTCATCACACTACAATTCAAAACAAATCCCTTCGGAGCGCGAAGCAGTCCATTCATACTCAACGCAACTGTACGCCACCTACTTGATGAAAGCGACGATGATGTCACTGTGAATCAACTACGCAATGACCTATACGTTGACGACGTCGTCTCCGGATCAACCACCGCCGATGAAGCATTCTGTTTTTACAATAACGCAAATAAACTTTTGTCTACCGGTAACTTCAACCTACGTTCTTGGTCGACAAATTGCCAAGAACTGGGTGATGTTGCGCGGAGCGACAAGATACAACCTACACAAACAACTGGCGTACTGGGTATGTTATGGGACACTGAAGCTGACACGTTAACATACAAACCTATTTTTGACCAGAAAGACTCAGCAGAAACTGCAACTATAAATAGTACATCACGTGACCCCGTTACTTAGCGACGAGTAGTCAGCGAAACTTCTCAGTTGTATGACCCATTAGGACTCCTGTCGTCGATAACTGTTAAAGCAAAACTGTTTGTGCAAGAACTATGGAAACAAAAACTTGAATGGGATGACATTATTTCCCCCGAAATGACGAATAGATGGTACGAAATCCGCGATGATTTGCAAGCTGCAACTGGGATGATATACAACCAGAAGTATTTTGAAACTACGAATAACTTGAATAAACATTGTGAATTGCATCTTTTTGCAGACGCGAGGTGCAACTGCCTATATCAAAAAGGACAATGTCACATCTCTCATCATGGCGAAGAACCGAATTGTGCCCACAAACCAAACTACTATGACTATACCAAGATTAGAACTGATGGCCTTAGTTACCTCTATCCGACTAAGTAAATTTGTGAAAGCCGCACTCCGTGATAAGTATATTATTGACAATATAACATTTTGGTCTGATTCTCAGATTGTGCTGTACTGGTTAAAGTCTGACAAGAAATTGCAACCATTTATTTCTAATCGAAACATGAACACAATGAAATGAAATAAATGCTGCGGAGGGAACATATCGATACGTTCCTACCAAGTCAAACCCAGCTGATTTACTAACCAGAGGTATTAACTTTATTGACCTTGTGAACAATGACCTTTGGAAAAAGGGTCCTCCATGGCTGGCCAGAAATGATACCTGGCCAGTCACAGAACTGCAATTATCATCAATAAATGATGACGTCAGTGTCAACATACTACATTCAGCCAATCAACCGCTAGGTGAGCTGATTCCTCCGCTGTCAATCAACGCGACTTCAGATACGTTACCGCGTCACGATACCGATTTGTTGATGAATGATGCTGATGACGAACCAAATGAACCCAACATCAATCTCAAGAATATAATCCACCCAACTTGTTTCAGCATGTTGCAACGATTACTTCGAGTTACTGTATTAATTCGTCGTCGTTTAAACTATTTCTACCGCGAATTCGCCAATTTCCGCTGAAGAAATCGCTAAGGCTGAAAGGACATGGGTTTCTGATCTTCAGCAACGACACTTCGCTGATTCATTCACCGCCATCCGTCACAACAATAAACGCTTTGGTGTACTTGTTAGACAACTACGTTTATTCATCGATGACGACGGAGTTTTGCGCTGTGGCAGCAGACTTCACAACGCAGATGTGAACTTTACTACTAAATTTCCTGCATTGTTACCAAGCAAACATTACTTTACTATGCTACTTGTCCGCCGCGAACATGAACGTCTACACCACAGTGGGACACAGGCTGTCGTGACTGCTATTCGTCAACAATATTGGATTACAAACATCAGACAGACTGTTAATTACATTATTCGGCGCTGTGTCACCTGTAAGCGAGTCGACGGTAAACCCTACAATGCGCCACTTACTGCACCGCTTCCGAAGTACCGTGTGACCGTCACGCCCCCGTTCACTGTCACCGGAGTTGACTTCACCGGTGCCTTGTACGTACGTACCGCCGATCACCGATCAGCTAAAGCATATGTGTGTTTGTTCACATGTGCGGTAACGCGTGCACCTCGAACTTGTACCCGATCTATCCAGGCACTCCTTTATGTTAGCCTTTCGACGGTTCGCAGCAAGACGATCGCTACCATCCAAAATTCTTTCCGATAACGCAACGACTTACTTGGCGGCATCGCACGAATTGCATGAACTATTGTCATCACCCGAAGTTCAAGGACTTCTCGCCGAAAATAAGGTAACATGGACATTCATCCCCAAACGAGCTCCCTGGCAAGGGGGGTTTTGGGAACGCCTGATCGGCATGACAAAAACGGCACTTAAGAAAACCCTTGGTAAAACTCAAGCCACTTTCGATCAGCTCCGCACAATTCTAACCGAGATTGAAGCATCTCTCAATGACCGACCTTTGACTTATGTATCGCCATCAAACAACGAATTTACAGCGCTGACTCCTTCACATTTGATTTCAGGACACCTATTAACCCCACTTCTGAACTCACCTATCGATGATGATGAACTCGACAAATCAATCCGTGGAAATCACCACACAATGAATAGTCGATATCAATTGTTAACAGCCCTCCAAAATGAATTTTGGAAGCGCTGGTTGACAGAATATCTCTCGGCATTGCGAGAAAGACACGCTTTCACAGCTGATGGAAGTAAACACAACGCCATAAAGGTTGGTGACGTAGTAATGGTTCATGATGATGTCAAGCGCCGATTCAAATGGAACATTGCTGAAGTCACCAAATTATTTAACGGTCCAGATGGATTAGTACGAGCAGCAGAATTACGTACCGCTACAGGCACAACAAACCGCCCGATTCAGAAATTATACCCGATGGAGATATCCACCGATGATAGCCAGCAGGAGTTTCAACCTCTTACCAACAAGGGAAGTGAAATTGATCAACCAGACAGTACTGTTAAATCTCCGCCCTCAAGACCACCGAGGAAAGCTGCAATAGCAGCACGAAAGTTTGTCCGTGACATTATAAAGGACTTGTAAAATATGTTTGAACACTTGTTACAATTTTGAATAATTTATATATACCTTGAGTTTTTTAAACGTGTATTGTGTTATTGATTTCTCTCAGGAAAATATTTGATCTGTGAATCAGAATATTTCTTGTGCCCGCCCCCAGTATGCAGGGCGATTCATTTCAATTATTGATCTTTTATTCATAACCATGTTTTCTTCGTATTTCATTTTTTGCATGTAATGCTATGAGAAACTAGCACACCCAGTTGTAATTTGGCCAATATGTGTTCCGAACGTCGGAGTAAACACCGTATTCGTAATCGGGCAATGAGAACGCCTCCCGCCCTACAAATTGTTACTTGACGCGATATTGGCAATTGGCAACATTGTATGTTTTTGCGCTCGTTTTGAGCAGTGGCTTTCCAGTTGTTTACAAGTTAACATCTGTATTACGTGTTGTTGAAGAATAAACGAGATTGAGTTCCAGTTTACATGACGTGTCCGTTTCAATGTTCACTTCCTTGGCTGAGAAGACCCGAACCTTCCCTTCCCCCACAATCGGCAACGAGATATTGTTTTCAAACAGCACAGGAAAAATAATGCTCTCTGAAAAATTGAGTAGCCATATACAAAATTGTTGGTTGTTTATTGTTTTACAAATATATAATAAATTACACAGAAACAGACATTTGTGTTTTTTCAGATATTTATTCAGGCATTCATGATATCTCATCCATACCAATTCAACTATGTACTCTCATCTTCATTACAGTACAGCAGTATATATAAAATACATGATTTTTGTTATTTTTGTACACGAAAAAGTCCATGACCACGAGTTTAATTTTTGTCCTATTCAGACAGAATTTTAATCAGCACTTCGTGACCAAAATTCGCGCAATCTTGAGGGCTGCCCTTGTCGCGCAGGATTGCATTGACCTCTGCTACATATAGGTCGATACAATCACTGTACTGCTTTTGTGTGTACTTCTCTGTATTCTTGTGATACACTTGTACTATTCTTGCAATAACATTATATAACAATGCTCTCAGTCTCTCATACCTCAACAATTTGGTGAGACATTCATTCATTACTTTTATATGACAAACTTACACATGTGAATGAAGATTAACCATTTCCTGGCACCACTGTAATTGCCACCCAAAATAAAATAATTTGGTCCAAGATGTCTTTGTTGTCTTGTTTGATAAAGGCGTCATAGTAATACGTTGACAACTATGTATCATTTGAGTTTACAAGCTTACAGTGAAATGGACAAGGTATTATAATACTTGAGTCAGGTACGCTCAGTAAACAGAAGTGCCATGGCAACATTTTTCAAAAGTCACTGACACAGGATTTAGGACAGTATTGTTCACTGCTACAAAAGTTTTACAATTCAGTTGACTTATTGAATTTGTCTTCAGCTAAAATAAAGTGGTTTACAGTATTTGAAATACAATGTTTATAATAGGTGTGGATATGCATGCACGGGCAAACATTTTTGTGAATATTTGGTTTAATTTATTAAGACTTCACTTACCTTCCCTGTTTTATTTATTCATTCATTCAACACTAAAACAAACTACAGTGAGTTGTTCTATGGTCATATATACAAATAATAAAATAAACTAAATTAAAATACAGTAAAGTTGAACAAACTAAACAGAATGCTAAATTAAGCTAAATATTATTACAAACAATTACAATATGAACAGAAAAACTGTATTTCATTCATTTTGTGTTACAAAAAATCATGCCATTTAACACCTGAATAATATTTTAACATAATATTTTTTTCTTCTTTTTTTCAGTTTCCAGTCAGAGTAAGGTATGTTTAACTTTTTATCTTGATATCCACTGTGGAGGTCACTAAGGCCTAAAACAAAACTTGTGTTTCTTATCTTGATATCCACTGTGGAGGTCACTAAGGTCTAAAACAAAACTTGTGTTTCTTATCTTGATATCCACTGTGGTGATCACTAAGGTCTAAAATAAAACTTGTGTTTCTTATCTTGATATCCACTGTGGTGGTCACTAAGGTCTAAAACAAAACTTGTGTTTCATATCTTGATATCCACTGTGGAGGTCACTAAGGCCTAAAACAAAACTTCTGTTTCTTATCTTGATATCCACTGTGGTGGTCACTAAGGCCTAAAACAAAACTTGTGTTTCTTATCTTGATATCCACTGTGGTGGTCACTAAGACCTAAAACAAAACTTGTGTTTCTTATCTTGATATCCACTGTGGTGGTCACTAAGGCCTAAAACAAAACTTGTGTTTCTTATCTTGATATCCACTGTGGTGGTCAATAAGGCCTAAAACAAAACTTGTGTTTCTTATCTTGATATCCACTGTGGAGGTCACTAAGGCCTAAAACAAAACTTGTGTTTCTTATCTTGATATCCACTGTGGTGGTCACTAAGACCTAAAACAAAACTTGTGTTTCTTATCTTGATATCCACTGTGGTGGTCACTAAGGCCTAAATCAAAACTTGTGTTTCTTATCTTGATATCCACTGTGGAGGTCACTAAGGCCTAAAACAAAACGTGTGTTTCTTATCTTGATATCCACTGTGGAGGTCACTAAGGCCTAAAACAAAACTTGTGTTTCTTATCTTGATATCCACTGTGGAGGTCACTAAGGTCTAAAACAAAACTTGTGTTTCTTATCTTGATATCCACTGTGGTGATCACTAAGGTCTAAAATAAAACTTGTGTTTCTTATCTTGATATCCACTGTGGTGGTCACTAAGGTCTAAAACAAAACTTGTGTTTCATATCTTGATATCCACTGTGGAGGTCACTAAGGCCTAAAACAAAACTTCTGTTTCTTATCTTGATATCCACTGTGGTGGTCACTAAGGCCTAAAACAAAACTTGTGTTTCTTATCTTGATATCCACTGTGGTGGTCACTAAGACCTAAAACAAAACTTGTGTTTCTTATCTTGATATCCACTGTGGTGGTCACTAAGGCCTAAAACAAAACTTGTGTTTCTTATCTTGATATCCACTGTGGTGGTCAATAAGGCCTAAAACAAAACTTGTGTTTCTTATCTTGATATCCACTGTGGAGGTCACTAAGGCCTAAAACAAAACTTGTGTTTCTTATCTTGATATCCACTGTGGTGGTCACTAAGACCTAAAACAAAACTTGTGTTTCTTATCTTGATATCCACTGTGGTGGTCACTAAGGCCTAAATCAAAACTTGTGTTTCTTATCTTGATATCCACTGTGGAGGTCACTAAGGCCTAAAACAAAACGTGTGTTTCTTATCTTGATATCCACTGTGGAGGTCACTAAGGCCTAAAACAAAACTTGTGTGTCTTATCTTGATATCCACTGTGGAGGTCACTAAGGCCTAAAACAAAACTTGTGTTTCTTATCTTGATATCCACTGTGGTGGTCACTAAGGCTTAAAACAAAACTTGTGTTTCTTATCTTGATATCCACTGTGGTGGTCACTAAGGCCTAAAACAAAACGTGTGTTTCTTATCTTGATATCCACTGTGGTGGTCACTAAGGCCTAAAACAAAACGTGTGTTTCTTATCTTGATATCCACTGTGGAGGTCACTAAGGCCTAAAACAAAACTTGTGTGTCTTATCTTGATATCCACTGTGGAGGTCACTAAGGCCTAAAACAAAACTTGTGTTTCTTATCTTGATATCCACTGTGGTGGTCACTAAGGCTTAAAACAAAACTTGTGTTTCTTATCTTGATATCCACTGTGGTGGTCACTAAGGCCTAAAACAAAACGTGTGTTTCTTATCTTGATATCCACTGTGGTGGTCACTAAGGCCTAAAACAAAACTTGTGTTTCTTATCTTGATATCCACTGTGGTGGTCACTAAGGCCTAAAACAAAACTTGTGTTTCTTATCTTGATATCCACTGTGGTGGTCACTAAGGCCTAAAACAAAACTTGTGTTTCTTATCTTGATATCCACTGTGGTGGTCACTAAGGCCTAAAACAAAACTTGTGTTTCTTATCTTGATATCCACTGTGGAGGTCACTAAGGCCTAAAACAAAACTTGTGTTTCTTATCTTGATATCCACTGTGGTGGTCACTAAGACCTAAAACAAAACTTGTGTTTCATATCTTGATATCCACTGTGGTGGTCACTAAGGCCTAAAACAAAACTTGTGTTTCTTATCTTGATATCCACTGTGGTGGTCACTAAGGCCTAAAACAAAACTTGTGTTTCTTATCTTGATATCCACTGTGGTGGTCACTAAGGCGTAAAACAAAACTTGTGTTTCTTATCTTGATATCCACTGTGGAGGTCACTAAGGTCTAAAATAAAACTTGTGTTTCTTATCTTGATATCCACTGTGGAGGTCACTAAGACCTAAAACAAAACTTGTGTTTCTTATCTTGATATCCACTGTGGTGGTCACTAAGGCCTAAAACAAAACTTGTGTTTCTTATCTTGATATCCACTGTGGTGGTCACTAAGACCTAAAACAAAACTTGTGTTTCTTATCTTGATATCCACTGTGGAGGTCACTAAGGTCTAAAATAAAACTTGTGTTTCTTATCTTGATATCCACTGTGGAGGTCACTAAGGCCTAAAACAAAACTTGTGTTTCTTATCTTGATATCCACTGTGGTGGTCACTAAGGCCTAAAACAAAACTTGTGTTTCTTATCTTGATATCCACTGTGGTGGTCACTAAGGCCTAAAACAAAACTTGTGTTTCTTATCTTGATATCCACTGTGGAGGTCACTAAGGCCTAAAACAAAACTTGTGTTTCTTGTCTTGATATCCACTGTGGAGGTCACTAAGGCCTAAAACAAAACTTGTGTTTCTTATCTTGATATCCACTGTGGAGGTCACTAAGGCCTAAAACAAAACTTGTGTTTCTTATCTTGATATCCACTGTGGTGGTCACTAAGGCTTAAAACAAAACTTGTGTTTCTTATCTTGATATCCACTGTGGTGATCACTAAGGCCTAAAACAAAACTTGTGTTTCTTATCTTGATATCCACTGTGGTGGTCACTAAGGCCTAAAACAAAACTTGTGTTTCTTATCTTGATATCCACTGTGGTGGTCACTAAGGCCTAAAACAAAACTTGTGTTTCTTATCTTGATATCCACTGTGGTGGTCACTAAGGCCTAAGACAAAACTTGTGTTTCTTATCTTGATATCCACTGTGGTGGTCACTAAGGCGTAAAACAAAACTTGTGTTTCTTATCTTGATATCCACTGTGGTGGTCACTAAGACCTAAAACAAAACTTGTGTTTCTTATCTTGATATCCACTGTGGAGGTCACTAAGGTCTAAAATAAAACTTGTGTTTCTTATCTTGATATCCACTGTGGAGGTCACTAAGGCCTAAAACAAAACTTGTGTTTCTTATCTTGATATCCACTGTGGTGGTCACTAAGGCCTAAAACAAAAATTGTGTTTCTTATCTTGATATCCACTGTGGAGGTCACTAAGGCTTAAAACAAAACTTGTGTTTCTTATCTTGATATCCACTGTGGTGGTCACTAAGGCCTAAAATAAAACTTGTGTTTCTTATCTTGATATCCACTGTGGAGGTCACTAAGGCTTAAAACAAAACTTGTGTTTCTTATCTTGATATCCACTGTGGTGGTCACTAAGACCTAAAACAAAACTTGTGTTTCTTATCTTGATATCCACTGTGGAGGTCACTAAGGCCTAAAACAAAACTTGTGTTTCTTATCTTGATATCCACTGTGGTGGTCACTAAGACCTAAAACTAAACTTGTGTTTCTTATCTTGATATCCACTGTGGAGGTCACTAAGGCCTAAAACAAAACTTGTGTTTCTTATCTTGATATCCACTGTGGAGGTCACTAAGGCCTAAAACAAAACTTGTGTTTCTTATCTTGATATCCACTGTGGTGGTCACTAAGGCCTAAAACAAAACTTGTGTTTCTTATCTTGATATCCACTGTGGTGGTCACTAAGGCCTAAAACAAAACTTGTGTTTCTTATCTTGATATCCACTGTGGTGATCACTAAGGCCTAAAACAAAACTTGTGTTTCTTATCTTGATATCCACTGTGGTGGTCACTAAGGCCTAAAACAAAACTTGTGTTTCTTATCTTGATATCCACTGTGGTGGTCACTAAGGCCTAAAACAAAACTTGTGTTTCTTATCTTGATATCCACTGTGGTGGTCACTAAGGCCTAAGACAAAACTTGTGTTTCTTATCTTGATATCCACTGTGGTGGTCACTAAGGCGTAAAACAAAACTTGTGTTTCTTATCTTGATATCCACTGTGGAGGTCACTAAGGCCTAAAACAAAACTTGTGTTTCTTATCTTGATATCCACTGTGGTGGTCACTAAGACCTAAAACAAAACTTGTGTTTCTTATCTTGATATCCACTGTGGAGGTCACTAAGGTCTAAAATAAAACTTGTGTTTCTTATCTTGATATCCACTGTGGAGGTCACTAAGGCCTAAAACAAAACTTGTGTTTCTTATCTTGATATCCACTGTGGTGGTCACTAAGGCCTAAAACAAAAATTGTGTTTCTTATCTTGATATCCACTGTGGAGGTCACTAAGGCTTAAAACAAAACTTGTGTTTCTTATCTTGATATCCACTGTGGTGGTCACTAAGGCCTAAAATAAAACTTGTGTTTCTTATCTTGATATCCACTGTGGAGGTCACTAAGGCTTAAAACAAAACTTGTGTTTCTTATCTTGATATCCACTGTGGTGGTCACTAAGACCTAAAACAAAACTTGTGTTTCTTATCTTGATATCCACTGTGGAGGTCACTAAGGCCTAAAACAAAACTTGTGTTTCTTATCTTGATATCCACTGTGGTGGTCACTAAGACCTAAAACTAAACTTGTGTTTCTTATCTTGATATCCACTGTGGAGGTCACTAAGGCCTAAAACAAAACTTGTGTTTCTTATCTTGATATCCACTGTGGAGGTCACTAAGGCCTAAAACAAAACTTGTGTTTCTTATCTTGATATCCACTGTGGTGGTCACTAAGGCCTAAAACAAAACTTGTGTTTCTTATCTTGATATCCACTGTGGTGGTCACTAAGGCCTAAAACAAAACTTGTGTTTCTTATCTTGATATCTACTGTGGTGGTCACTAAGGCCTAAAACAAAACTTGTGTTTCTTATCTTGATATCCACTGTGGAGGTCACTAAGGCTTAAAACAAAACTTGTGTTTCTTATCTTGATATCCACTGTGGTGGTCACTAAGACCTAAAACAAAACTTGTGTTTCTTATCTTGATATCCACTGTGGAGGTCACTAAGGCCTAAAACAAAACTTGTGTTTCTTATCTTGATATCCACTATGGTGGTCACTAAGGCCTAAAACAAAACTTGTGTTTCTTATCTTGATATCCACTGTGGTGGTCACTAAGGCCTAAAACATAACTTGTGTTTTTTATCTTGATATCCACTGTGGTGGTCACTAAGGCCTACCAAATTAGGCTGATACCCCGCCCTGGGCGATCTCATGGAGGATTCGATTTTTTTTAGAAAAATGTCAACCAAAAGATCGCCTTGGTGATGTTACGGCAGATATTACGAAGCCCATTTTGTCTGGAAAAATAATTCTGCGTTGATAAAAATGGTCTCAGAAAATGTTTAGAAAAAATAATGTTTCGCGTTGACTAAATCATGCAAAGTATAAAGTGTATTAATACATTAGTGAGAGGTCACATTTTACGTGAACATGCACTAAGAAAAAAAGCAAGCCAAAGGCGAAACGGGGTGCATCATGCTCATTGCTCTGTTTTGATGAATTGATGAAACTACAAAGTTTGTACACCATAAAATATTGCACCGGCAAAAAAAAAATAATCGCATCACCCAAAAAAACAAACCAGAAACATTTTTTGTCGCTTTGCAAGGCCTAAGAGTTCTTTAAGGTAGAATGCCTTTAGGTAGGTTTGTCCATTGAAATTAAATTTTCTTGAGTTTACTTTAATTTTTGTTGCAGGTCAATATCAAAATACCGATTATTGCATTGAGATACCCTTACTTCATTAAATTTGACTATCAACTATTCTCTTCTATGCCATTTTTTTTGAGTGAAAACTGAAAATTGACCGAATTTTGTCAGTTGGCTTCTAAAATAGTGTTCAATTCCAGAAATATTGAAAAATATATAAAAAGTGCAGAAACATCTGGGTGAGAAAATCTGATGGTGTAAAGGTTAACGCATCCTTGTTCGAATGTCTCCATTGATATTATTCAAGACCAATCACTAGCAACATAGTGGTTGTCACATCAGACTCATGATTGGCTGAACAGAAAATAGGTTGGCACATACACTAGGTGAGTGTGCCATAGGCTCAATGGGAAGGCCGATTCCACTGGCCAAGATTCATTCACTAACAAATGTGACTTTGCGGAAACCTTAGTAAATGTATACAGGTGCTTGTGTTCGACCGAGCCTGGCTGACGCCAGGATAGCGCATTAAACTTGCCTTTTGATAGAGAGATGGCCGCACAGCCCTGTCATGTAGTCCCAAACATGAGTATAACTTTGTGGCAATAGTGTGCTACAATGTCAGTACTAGCACTTGCAATTTGCACATAAAAAAAATTCAGGAGGAACAACTTACAGTGACATTCGATGGCCAGAACTGTAGCTTGGCACAAACACATTTTTGAAATAAGGGATGTGTTAATTATTTTAATTTATTGTAAATTTATTTTTTCAGGCAAATGGTTCACCTGTAGGATTCATAGGTTTAGGTAACATGGGAGGACCCATGGCACAGAATTTGATAAAACACGGTTATGCACTCGTTGTTTACGATGTCTACCCCGAAGCTATAACACCCATACAAGACTTAGGAGCACATGTAGCAGAATAACCGGCTGAAGTTGCACAGCGTACAGAACGAATTATAACAATGTTACCATCTAGTCCACTTGTACAGAGTGTATATGCAGGAAGTGATGGCATATTAAGGTAATTGGTCAATATGGAGTTCATTATATAATATTGGTTCATATAAAGTTCATTATTAGTCAATATGGATCTGATTATTTTTCACATTTGCACATTATTGGCCTGTATGGAGTTTATATTGGTTCATATGGAATTCATTATTTGAACAATATTGGACAAACCCGCCAACCCATAATGAGCAAAATAACATTTTGTTTGACATCGCCAAGCAGGAATATGGAGTACAAAGTTTGCTTGAGGTTAGTTTGCTTGGCGAAGAGTTCATTATTGTTGTTATTTTGTAGCGATGTCGGTACCAGGGATTTGATGCCACTAAAAAGCAGAAAACTTGGAAAAAAGTTTCACAATCACTGGCCCCTGATAAATAAAAATGTAAAGTAATTTAAATTCATCACATATTAAATATATTTTAAATTATTTAAAGTGACAACTGACTGATGTGTGGAGTGGTGTGGTATTGTAGTGAATGCCAAAATGATGTGTATAATGTCTCTGTGCAGACCACTGCCTTGCACTCCTATACAAGGTCTCTGTGCAGAACACTGCCTTGCACTCCTATACACTGTCTTGGTGCAGACCCCTGCCTTGCACTCATATACACTGTCTCACTGTCTCGGTGCAGACCACTGCCTTGCACTCCTATACACTGTCTCAGTGCAGACCACTGCCTTGCACTCATATACACTGTCTCAGTGCAGACCACTGCCTTGCACTCCTATACACTGTCTCAGTGCAGACCACTGCCTTGCACTCCTATACACTGTCTCGGTGCAGACCACTGCCTTGCACTCCTATACACTGTCTCGGTGCAGACCACTGCCTTGCACTCCTATACACTGTCTAGGTGCAGACCACTGCCTTGCACTCCTATACACTATCTCAGTGCAGACCACTGCCTTGCACTCCTATACACTGTCTCAGTGCAGACCACTGCCCTGCACTCCAATACACTGTCTCAGTGCAGACCACTGCCTTGCACTCCTATACACTGTCTCAGTGCAGACCACTGCCTTGCACTCCAATACACTGTCTCAGTACAGACCACTGCCTTGCACTCCTATACACTGTCTCGGTGCAGACCACTGCCTTGTACTCCTATACACTGTCTAGGTGCAGACCACTGCCTTGCACTCCTATACACTGTCTCAGTGCAGACCACTGCCTTGCACTCCTATACACTGTCTCAGTGCAGACCACTGCCTTGCACTCATATACACTGTCTCAGTGCAGACCACTGCCTTGCACTCCTATACACTGTCTCAGTACAGACCACTGCCTTGCACTCCTATACACTGTCTCGGTGCAGACCACTGCCTTGCACTCCTATACACTGTCTAGGTGCAGACCACTGCCTTGCACTCCTATACACTGTCTCAGTGCAGACCACTGCCTTGCACTCCAATACACTGTCGCAGTGCAGACCACTGCCTTGCACTCCTATACACTGTCTCAGTGCAGACCACTGCCTTGCACTCCAATACACTGTCTCAGTACAGACCACTGCCTTGCACTCCTATACACTATCTCAGTGCAGACCACTGCCTTGCACTCCAATACACTGTCGCAGTGCAGACCACTGCCTTGCACTCCTATACACTGTCTCAGTGCAGACCACTGCCTTGCACTCCAATACACTGTCTCAGTGCAGACCACTGCCTTGCACTCATATACACTGTCTCAGTGCAGACCACTGCCCTGCACTCCAATACACTGTCTCAGTGCAGACCACTGCCTTGCACTCCTATACACTGTCTCAGTGCAGACCACTGCCTTGCACTCCAATACACTGTCTCAGTACAGACCACTGCCTTGCACTCCTATACACTGTCTCGGTGCAGACCACTGCCTTGTACTCCTATACACTGTCTAGGTGCAGACCACTGCCTTGCACTCCTATACACTGTCTCAGTGCAGACCACTGCCTTGCACTCCTATACACTGTCTCAGTGCAGACCACTGCCTTGCACTCATATACACTGTCTCAGTGCAGACCACTGCCTTGCACTCCTATACACTGTCTCAGTACAGACCACTGCCTTGCACTCCTATACACTGTCTCGGTGCAGACCACTGCCTTGCACTCCTATACACTGTCTAGGTGCAGACCACTGCCTTGCACTCCTATACACTGTCTCAGTGCAGACCACTGCCTTGCACTCCAATACACTGTCGCAGTGCAGACCACTGCCTTGCACTCCTATACACTGTCTCAGTGCAGACCACTGCCTTGCACTCCAATACACTGTCTCAGTACAGACCACTGCCTTGCACTCCTATACACTATCTCAGTGCAGACCACTGCCTTGCACTCCAATACACTGTCGCAGTGCAGACCACTGCCTTGCACTCCTATACACTGTCTCAGTGCAGACCACTGCCTTGCACTCCAATACACTGTCTCAGTGCAGACCACTGCCTTGCACTCATATACACTGTCTCAGTGCAGACCACTGCTTTGCACTCCTATACACTGTCTCAGTGCAGACCACTGCCTTGCACTCCTATACACTGTCTCGGTGCAGACCACTGCCTTGCACTCCTATACACTGTCTCGGTGCAGACCACTGCCTTGCACTCCTATACACTGTCTCGGTGCAGACCACTGCCTTGCACTCCTATACACTGTCTCGGTGCAGACCACTGCCTTGCACTCCTATACACTGTCTCAGTGCAGACCACTGCCTTGCACTCCTATACACTGTCTCGGTGCAGACCACTGCCTTGCACTCCTATACACTGTCTCAGTGCAGACCACTGCCTTGCACTCCTATACACTATCTCAGTGCAGACCACTGCCTTGCACTCCTATACGCTGGTATATGTGTACTCACCTAGTTCTCCCAGATCGTCTGTGTAGATTGACTGTCTGTAACCTGGCTACAGATAAAGGTTTTGCTCCAGCCATTCTACTAGAACGCGCTGTTCCACTAGAGAGCGTTCTATTAGAGGACGATACGCGCGCGTAAGTAGGTCGGAAACTAGGTCATTCAATTTGCGCGTCCTCAACGCGGACGCCCACTATTGGACCCGGCTACACATGCGCAACCACAGCATGATTTTGAATTTGAAAGAGACGATAGCAGACATGATGGCAGAACAGGCGAATGATATCATTGCCAGAGTGAAAAGTGAGTTCTAAAATATATTATTGGCTTACAAAAACGTCAGCCATCTGTGTTTATTATGCATAACAGCATACAGTACGTATGATTTTGTTGTAAATATTACACGTGGCATCACGTGTCATATTCCCTGGAGTGCGATTTGCCTGTAGGTAAATTATGTACTATCCAGGAAAAAAATAAATTAAATAACACCACAGCGGCTACGAAATAACTTCATTCTATTAGAGAGCGCTGCGCTCTCTGTTCTACCACAGCACGCTTCATTATAACAACGTGTTTGAAGTACATTTATAGCACTATTTGTAATTCAAACAATATTTACTAGTCTACTTTATTAAAATACGTACTTTCCATGGAGAAATTATACGAAATTATATCACGGCGGCTACGAAATAACTGCATTCTATTAGAGAGCGCTGCGCTCTGTGTTCTACCACAGCACGCTTCATTATAACAACGTGTTTAAAGTACAGTCATAGCACTATTTGTAATTCAAACAATATTTACTAGTCTACTTTATTAAAATACGTACTTTCCATGCAGAAATTATACGAAATTATATCACGGCGGCTACGAAATAACTTCATTCTATTAGAGAGCGCTGCGCCCCCTGTTCTACCACAGCACGCTTCATTATAACAACGTGTTTGAAGTACATTTATAGCACTATTTGTAATTCAAACAATATTTTCTAGTCTACTTTATTAAATTACGTACTTTCCATGCAGAAATTATACGAAATTATATCACGGCGGCTACGAAATAATTGCATTCTATTAGAGAGCGCTGCGCTCCCTGTTCTACCACAGCACGCTTCATTATAACAACGTCGTTTGAAGTACAGTTATAGCACTATTTGTAATTCAAACAATATTTACTAGTCTACTTTATTAAATTACGTACTTTCCATGCAGAAATTATATCACGGCGGCTGCGAAATAACTGCATTCTATTAGAGAGCGCTGCGCTCTCTGTTCTACCACAGCACGCTTCATTATAACAACGTCGTTTGAAGCACAGTTATAGCACTATTTGTAATTCAAACAATATTTACTAGTCTACTTTATTAAATTACGTACTTTCCATGTAGAAATTATATCACGGCGGCTACAAAATAACTGCATTCTATTAGAGAGCGCTGCGCTCTCTGTTCTACCACAGCACGCTTCATTATAACAACGTGTTTGAAGCACAGTTATAGCAGTATTTGTAATTCAAACAATATTTACTAGTCTACTTTATTAAAATACGTACTTTCCATGTAGAAATTATACGAAATTATATCACGGCGGCTACGAAATAACTTCATTCTATTAGAGAGCGCTGCGCTCTGTGTTCTACCACAGCACGCTTCATTATAACAACGTGTTTTGAAGTACATTCATAGCACTATTTGTAATTCAAACAATATTTACTAGTCTACTTTATTAAATTACGTACTTTCCATGCAGAAATTATACGAAATTATATCACGGCGGCTACGAAATAATTGCATTCTATTAGAGAGCGCTGCGCTCCCTGTTCTACCACAGCACGCTTCATTATAACAACGTGTTTTGAAGTACATTCATAGCACTATTTGTAATTCAAACAATATTTACTAGTCTACTTTATTAAATTACGTACTTTCCATGCAGAAATTATATCACAGCGGCTACGAAATAACTGCATTCTATTAGAGAGCGCTGCGCTCTGTGTTCTACCACAGCACGCTTCATTATAACAACGTGTTTTGAAGTACATTCATAGCACTATTTGTAATTCAAACAATATTTACTAGTCTACTTTATTAAATTACGTACTTTCCATGCAGAAATTATACGAAATTATATCACAGCGGCTACGAAATAACTTCATTCTATTAGAGAGCGCTGCGCTCCCTGTTCTACCACAGCACGCTTCATTATAACAACGTCGTTTGAAGTACAGTTATAGCACTATTTGTAATTCAAACAATATTTACTAGTCTACTTTATTAAATTAGGTACTTTCCATGCAGAAATTATATCACGGCGGCTGCGAAATAACTGCATTCTATTAGAGAGCGCTGCGCTCTCTGTTCTACCACAGCACGCTTCATTATAACAACGTTGTTTGAAGCACAGTTATAGCACTATTTGTAATTCAAACAATATTTACTAGTCTACTTTATTAAAATACGTACTTTCCATGCAGAAATTATACGAAATTATATCACGGCGGCTACGAAATAACTTAATTCTATTAGAGAGCGTTGCGCTCTGTGTTCTACCACAGCACGCTTCATTATAACGTGTTTGAAGTACATTTATAGCACTATTTGTAATTCAAACAATATTTACTAGTCTACTTTATTAAAATACGTACTTTCCATGTAGAAATTATACAAATTAATATCACAGCGGCTACGAAATAACTTCATTCTATTAGAGAGCGCTGCGCTCCCTGTTCTACCACAGCACGCTTCATTATAACAACGTCGTTTGAAGCACAGTTATAGCACTATTTGTAATTCAAACAATATTTACTAGACTAATTTATTAAATTACGTACTTTCCATGCAGAAATTATACGAAATTATATCACGGCGGCTACGAAATAACTGCATTCTATTAGAGAGCGCTGCGCTCTGTGTTCTACCACAGCACGCTTCATTATAACAACGTGTTTGAAGTACAGTCATAGCACTATTTGTAATTCAAACAATATTTACTAGTCTACTTTATTAAATTACGTACTTTCCATGCAGAAATTATACGAAATTATATCACGGCGGCTACGAAATAATTGCATTCTATTAGAGAGCGCTGCGCTCCCTGTTCTACCACAGCACGCTTCATTATAACAACGTGTTTTGAAGTACATTCATAGCACTATTTGTAATTCAAACAATATTTACTAGTCTACTTTATTAAATTACGTACTTTCCATGCAGAAATTATATCACAGCGGCTACGAAATAACTGCATTCTATTAGAGAGCGCTGCGCTCTCTGTTCTACCACAGCACGCTTCATTATAACAACGTGTTTGAAGTACATTTATAGCACTATTTGTAATTCAAACAATATTTACTAGTCTACTTTATTAAATTACGTACTTTCCATGCAGAAATTATACGAAATTATATCACGGCGGCTACGAAATAACTTCATTCTATTAGAGAGCGCTGCGCTCTGTGTTCTACCACAGCACGCTTCATTATAACAACGTGTTTTGAAGTACATTCATAGCACTATTTGTAATTCAAACAATATTTACTAGTCTACTTTATTAAATTACGTACTTTCCATGCAGAAATTATACGAAATTATATCACAGCGGCTACGAAATAACTTCATTCTATTAGAGAGCGCTGCGCTCCCTGTTCTACCACAGCACGCTTCATTATAACAACGTCGTTTGAAGTACAGTTATAGCACTATTTGTAATTCAAACAATATTTACTAGTCTACTTTATTAAATTAGGTACTTTCCATGCAGAAATTATATCACGGCGGCTGCGAAATAACTGCATTCTATTAGAGAGCGCTGCGCTCTCTGTTCTACCACAGCACGCTTCATTATAACAACGTTGTTTGAAGCACAGTTATAGCACTATTTGTAATTCAAACAATATTTACTAGTCTACTTTATTAAAATACGTACTTTCCATGCAGAAATTATACGAAATTATATCACGGCGGCTACGAAATAACTTCATTCTATTAGAGAGCGTTGCGCTCTGTGTTCTACCACAGCACGCTTCATTATAACGTGTTTGAAGTACATTTATAGCACTATTTGTAATTCAAACAATATTTACTAGTCTACTTTATTAAAATACGTACTTTCCATGTAGAAATTATACAAATTAATATCACAGCGGCTACGAAATAACTTCATTCTATTAGAGAGCGCTGCGCTCCCTGTTCTACCACAGCACGCTTCATTATAACAACGTCGTTTGAAGTACAGTTATAGCACTATTTGTAATTCAAACAATATTTACTAGTCTACTTTATTAAATTAGGTACTTTCCATGCAGAAATTATATCACGGCGGCTACGAAATAACTGCATTCTATTAGAGAGCGCTGCGCTCTGTGTTCTACCACAGCACGCTTCATTATAACAACGTGTTTGAAGTACAGTCATAGCACTATTTGTAATTCAAACAATATTTACTAGTCTACTTTATTAAATTACGTACTTTCCATGCAGAAATTATACGAAATTATATCACGGCGGCTACGAAATAATTGCATTCTATTAGAGAGCGCTGCGCTCCCTGTTCTACCACAGCACGCTTCATTATAACAACGTGTTTTGAAGTACATTCATAGCACTATTTGTAATTCAAACAATATTTACTAGTCTACTTTATTAAATTACGTACTTTCCATGCAGAAATTATATCACAGCGGCTACGAAATAACTGCATTCTATTAGAGAGCGCTGCGCTCTCTGTTCTACCACAGCACGCTTCATTATAACAACGTGTTTGAAGTACATTTATAGCACTATTTGTAATTCAAACAATATTTACTAGTCTACTTTATTAAATTACGTACTTTCCATGCAGAAATTATACGAAATTATATCACGGCGGCTACGAAATAACTTCATTCTATTAGAGAGCGCTGCGCTCTGTGTTCTACCACAGCACGCTTCATTATAACAACGTGTTTTGAAGTACATTCATAGCACTATTTGTAATTCAAACAATATTTACTAGTCTACTTTATTAAATTACGTACTTTCCATGCAGAAATTATACGAAATTATATCACAGCGGCTACGAAATAACTTCATTCTATTAGAGAGCGCTGCGCTCCCTGTTCTACCACAGCACGCTTCATTATAACAACGTCGTTTGAAGTACAGTTATAGCACTATTTGTAATTCAAACAATATTTACTAGTCTACTTTATTAAATTAGGTACTTTCCATGCAGAAATTATATCACGGCGGCTGCGAAATAACTGCATTCTATTAGAGAGCGCTGCGCTCTCTGTTCTACCACAGCACGCTTCATTATAACAACGTTGTTTGAAGCACAGTTATAGCACTATTTGTAATTCAAACAATATTTACTAGTCTACTTTATTAAAATACGTACTTTCCATGCAGAAATTATACGAAATTATATCACGGCGGCTACGAAATAACTTCATTCTATTAGAGAGCGTTGCGCTCTGTGTTCTACCACAGCACGCTTCATTATAACGTGTTTGAAGTACATTTATAGCACTATTTGTAATTCAAACAATATTTACTAGTCTACTTTATTAAAATACGTACTTTCCATGTAGAAATTATACAAATTAATATCACAGCGGCTACGAAATAACTTCATTCTATTAGAGAGCGCTGCGCTCCCTGTTCTACCACAGCACGCTTCATTATAACAACGTCGTTTGAAGTACAGTTATAGCACTATTTGTAATTCAAACAATATTTACTAGTCTACTTTATTAAATTAGGTACTTTCCATGCAGAAATTATATCACGGCGGCTGCGAAATAACTGCATTCTATTAGAGAGCGCTGCGCTCTCTGTTCTACCACAGCACGCTTCATTATAACAACGTCGTTTGAAGCACAGTTATAGCACTATTTGTAATTCAAACAATATTTACTAGTCTACTTTATTAAATTACGTACTTTCCATGTAGAAATTATATCACGGCGGCTACGAAATAACTGCATTCTATTAGAGAGCGCTGCGCTCTCTGTTCTACCACAGCACGCTTCATTATAACAACGTGTTTGAAGCACAGTTGTAGCACTATTTGTAATTCAAACAATATTTACTAGTCTACTTTATTAAATTACGTACTTTCCATGCAGAAATTATATCACAGCGGCTACGAAATAACTGCATTCTATTAGAGAGCGCTGCGCTCTCTGTTCTACCACAGCACGCTTCATTATAACAACGTGTTTGAAGCACAGTTATAGCAGTATTTGTAATTCAAACAATATTTACTAGTCTACTTTATTAAAATACGTACTTTCCATGTAGAAATTATACGAAATTATATCACGGCGGCTACGAAATAACTTCATTCTATTAGAGAGCGCTGCGCTCTGTGTTCTACCACAGCACGCTTCATTATAACAACGTGTTTTGAAGTACATTCATAGCACTATTTGTAATTCAAACAATATTTACTAGTCTACTTTATTAAATTACGTACTTTCCATGCAGAAATTATACGAAATTATATCACGGCGGCTACGAAATAATTGCATTCTATTAGAGAGCGCTGCGCTCCCTGTTCTACCACAGCACGCTTCATTATAACAACGTGTTTTGAAGTACATTCATAGCACTATTTGTAATTCAAACAATATTTACTAGTCTACTTTATTAAATTACGTACTTTCCATGCAGAAATTATATCACAGCGGCTACGAAATAACTGCATTCTATTAGAGAGCGCTGCGCTCTCTGTTCTACCACAGCACGCTTCATTATAGCAACGTGTTTGAAGCACAGTTATAGCAGTATTTGTAATTCAAACAATATTTACTAGTCTACTTTATTAAATTACGTACTTTCCATGCAGAAATTATACGAAATTATATCACGGCGGCTACGAAATAATTGCATTCTATTAGAGAGCGCTGCGCTCCCTGTTCTACCACAGCACGCTTCATTATAACAACGTCGTTTGAAGTACAGTTATAGCACTATTTGTAATTCAAACAATATTTACTAGTCTACTTTATTAAATTACGTACTTTCCATGCAGAAATTATACGAAATTATATCACGGCGGCTACAAAATAATTGCATTCTATTAGAGAGCGCTGCCCTCCCTGTAGTACAATAATTGTATTCTTATCAAGTATCTCATTTTAAAAACTTTCACAAACTCTCGCCAATGAGTCGTATCTACTCAACTTTCACCGTCACCTTCCCAATCACCTTAATAAATGACATTTCAGAATAAAATGCTTGATTCTTGATGCGTTCCCAGATAATGAATTCCCGAGTATTGTAACCGGAGAGAATGACTTGTCTTATAGAATTTTGAAATGCAGTGATGAGGGAAATTGCCATTGTTCCCGATATCATTGTGCTTTATGTGATACAAAAGGCAAAAATACATGATCATGAAGCACATACGTGCAGTGCACTGGAAATCGAGAGTGAGTTTTCTCGGTAAGTATACACTAAGATTTCGTGGGCAAGAGACCACGTTACACCGCATCAGATGGTGTTTTATTCTTACTATGTAAACTAGATATTTGAAACAAAGAACGGAGAGAATGGAATATATGTTTGGTTCTCGCAATCTCGAGATCATTGTATATATTTACACCTTTGCTGTATATTAGTTCAAATTACATTATTAAATATTGCTCACCATATTTTACTCATTACTTATACAGCTTCAGCAACAAAGCCGCATTGTTTGATTCTGTTGGTTATATCAAATTTCTAATTCTATTTAGTTCTATACATACTTTGGTATGTTATCCGCCCTCTCGTTTCGTCGTGAAAACCAAACAATGTCAATAAATTCAGATAATTGCCAAGATTGCAAATCATTGCAGGTAATTGTATAACTGGTTTTGGTCAAATATCATTAGTTTCTCAGCGTAGTTGTCGTAGTCAACTTAGATTCTGAGTCTGTCATGGATATGACGAATTAGGTCAATTGTATTGAATTAATCTGTTTGACTATTTGGTCAAAGGCCTACATATTGGAGCGGCATCTTAAAACATGCGACAACAGCATGGACAACATTGAAGTGGCCGTATTATTATCAAGAAAGAAGACTGAGAATGGTAACATATATGTTGTTTTTACGTATTCACGTTTAATGTTCTCTTCAGAATAGTACAATACCAAAATAGAAAGCTATAATACACCGTAATTAGAAAGATAATTATGTGTTGTTATATTGTATTTTACAAAAGATAAAAAGCAACAACATTCGCAACCACTGCCAATGCCACCACCAATCGATCATGAAGATCCTGGCGATGATTCTGAAAGAGATGAATCTCCATCACCCTCATCCAATCTGCCTTTAGTAAACCATTTATCATGTAGTACATCAACACGCATTCCACTATTCAAACGTGGGGTAGACAGAGTATCATGTTCTGAATGTGGCGAACGTATGTTGAAAAAAAATCTTAAACGCCACGAAGAAAACATACATGGCAATAGTTTTAAGTCTTTGCCAGTTCTTAAATCATATTCTGTGAATCGAGAAAACTCCTTATTTGCAGTGGAAGCTGGTCCGAGAAATGCCTTACCAATTCATGCTGAGAAAGAACTTCTTTGTACAAATCCAAAAGTATTTTGCGAGAGTAGCACATGTATACAAGCTGCAACAATCGCAACACGTAGCAGACTTCCAAGTTTCGAATGTGAACATTTATTATCAGTTAACAGAGCAATTCGATTCATAGAACAACCATTCCTTCTCCCCGTGAAACTTGATGAATTATGTAATACGTATCATCCATTTTCTGATAGCAGTAGAGATGCAGCTCTAACATTGAACAGTCGAAGCATAGCCAATGGGTCAGTGCCTGTGTATCCATTATTTGAATCGGCTAGTACAGATCGGCAATTGCGTTTTTCCATTCATACAGGCGAGACTCACTAATACAGTATACTTGGGCGAGTTATTGTTTCATATGATACTGATAAAAACACATGGCATTGTCGATGCTGCAAGAAGAGGGGTTGCGGTCACAAAGCTCTTGCTCGTTGGTATTGCTACCAAGTATTCCCGGGTAAAATACACCACGGCGCCTCAGAAGACCAATATGAAACTGATGACATTGATGATGGCAACACGCTGATTATTCCTGGCGCTATAAAACAATTACATTCATATCCACCGGTTATTGACATTTCGGAGAGAATGGTTGAATACTGGTTGAAGCATAAAAAAATTCCACCTGATATTTCTTTGTCTATGTCAGAGAATTTTAACCATACTCGTCTCATGCCTGTGGAAAAGAGGTGCAAAGTATGTAAATCGCAACCGCTTTTGGATTCACCCTTGCTTATATCATCGAATGCAAATATAGTTGCAATGAATGGACTAATAAAAGGTATGTAACTGTTTCCTCTATTATTTATACTGTCATATAAAAACTATATATATTCACATACTTTTCAATCCTATGAAATTATGCAAAATACGTAATGACTAATATTGTTGTGTTATTTTTTAATTGTTTGCACATTTTTTGGCCAACGGCAACCATTACCCCAATAAGACAATCGTTATACAACTATTACATTTTGTATTTTTTAGGCGTGGAAACTTATTGTCGAAAGTGCAGTCTTTGTGACCTGGTGTACAGATATCAGGAACATTGTGATCAATTACACAATTATGATGACAAATGGATATTTTCTGTGCGATTATTAGTTTTTCTAAGAAAATCTCTCGCAGTAAGTTTTGCTAAATCATTTTCTGTGTGAAAAAAATGATAACGTATGCTGAGAACGTGTTTGAGAAAATAAGTCAATATAATTATGATTAATACGAATACCTCTGGCCCATTTGTATAACATGAACACATATATTCATACACAGAATCATACTGCTATTGGTAGTGTGATGTCAGCTTGGGAAGACACAAACAATATACGGATACCCCATAATGTTGTCATCAAAGCGTATGAACATTTTGAGGCCTTGACGGACCATGATTATACTTTCAATTGTGTAATTTGTGGCAGTAACCCGCCCGTCATCATTACTGATTTGCAAAGAAAGGCATGCTTCAGGATGGATGGTAAGCATGTAGTGTAGTGAATATATTTAAAATATGCAACGTTAAGTTAATTGCTAATATGAGGTCTAAACATATGTTTAGTTAGAGATGAAATACTGCAATGTTGAGTTTTCATTCAAATGATTTTAATAAACAATAAACCCTACATTATTTTTTTCTAAGTGTCTAGTCTCAAATTACCGGATGTTTGTGAAGATTCTGATAAAGTTGATGTTGAAACATTCTGGAAAAAGATCGAAATGGAGAAGTTAGTGAAACCGCTCATTAGATGTAAGATACATATTTTATTATAATATAATTACCCAAATGATTGTTTGTATTTTTAATGTTGTAATGTGACATTGTTTTGTATACTAATTAATGTGTCTTTTTGTGTTCCCACTGTTTTGCTGGCAGTTCTTATGATATCTTTATTTTGGTTCGTTCCTAGCACAAACATACAGATTATGTAAATGTATATTATGGTTATATTGTTACAGATGGCGAAAAAAATCCATTCCAAATGACACCATCCTATTCAGCATGGGCACCATACATTGGACGAGCTACCCGTGGGGAAACAGTATGGAATACAGAGCACAGAAAAGTGATAAGAGAAACTGAAAGACTTGAAACAGACTGTCGTGATATGTCCGAGGAGCGTTTAATAGAACTCCTGAATTCTTCAAGCATCACGGTAAATGATGTTTACTATTATTTAACCACAAAGTAGAGAAAGTAGACCAGACTAATTCCAATTCATATTTGTTATTATTTTGTATGTACGGTGTGTAAACTAATGATATTTGATTTGTACTGATAGACCTGAACTGACATTTAATATACTAGTATATGAATTGAAACATATGCTAAGCTTTCATATTAATATTTGTTTCGAAAGGTTGCAAAGGTGAAAGAAATATGTTCAACTTGCAATATTGCAGCAACCGGATCAAAATATGATATGGTATTGCGTATTCGACAGGCACTGATTAAAAATGATAATATAATGAACAAAGTATTCCAAAAGATATGGGGTGCTTCTGGTACGTACATTTTGAAATCTATGCACAATTTACTAAATATACTATCGAGCAATACTCAAATTTAAATATAGACCCACGAAAACAAAATTAGGGAATAATAGAATGCATAATGTAACTATTGTTAATGGAAAATTTATCATTGACCAAATTTTGTGCGGAAAAATATTCATATATGTTTGTATTTATTAAGGTGGATGGCTTTCAGCAAGCTGCCCTCATCGTATCGTATATGCAGTTAAGTTTCTTATTCGGGCTGAGAGTCCGCGAGATCACGTTGACCTTATTAGATCTTTCAAGGTTCAACCATCTGTTGTTATCGTTGATATGCCACATATGGTAGCAAGACATGGAAATATTAGATATCCGCATATGTTTCATCCCTATGACGGCAGAGTTGCAGAAAGCACATCAGAAAATATTATGCTAGCAACAGAAGGAAAATTGGAGGTACACTTACCTTGGCTATATGGTCGGCAGCAGTCCAGTCAAGGAAATCATGTACTAGGAGATGATGTTCATCTGTGTTTATATGATGTATTTCACCAGCAAAATACATCCAAGGAAGAGGAAGTATTGCGACGTATTTCAAATATTCCGGAGTTGCACGGCATTGTAAATAGTCAGGTAGCAGAACAAATACACAACTCAAGAAAGAGGGACATTCATTTCCTAAATACTATGAGAGCTACAACACATATATTTATATTAATGAATGTTATTCACTCACATAACATGAAAGTGAACGCCGATACCATGGCCAAAATGACAGACGTATTCAAGGTCCAAGTAACCTTCGATAGCTTGGGACGTGCAGTTATCAGTAAGTTTATTGTTTCACTACAAATGTGTTTACTCATGTATCTATAGTGATTATTTATGTTTCACATGTTAATGAAAGTATGTATTACATACTCGTGTTTTCTTTCCCACACAGGTCATTCGACTTCAAACCATTCCGCTATTGACCACATTTCCAATGTTACCGAACACGTAGACAGTTTATCGGAGCAAGGCGATGTCACAGGTATGATAATTGCATATCTGGTTTGGGTTATATTTGATTTTTTTAACTGTAATTGTTAGTTCAGTACATAAATTTCATACTTTTCACTTAAATCATTTCATGTACATGTTACATTTTTATGTTTTCTTTTCCACACAGGTCAGTCGACTTCAAACCATTCCTCTATTGACCAAATTTCCAATGTTATCGAACACGTAGACAGTTTATCGGAGCAGGGTGATGTCACAGGTATGATAATTGCATATCTGATTTGGGTTATATTTGATTTTTTTAACTGTAATTGTTAGTTCAGTACATAAATTTCATACTTTTCACTTAAATCATTTCATGTACATGTTACATTTTTATGTTTTCTTTTCCACACAGGTCAGTCGACTTCAAACCATTCCTCTATTGACCACATTTCCAATGTTACCGTACACGTCGAAAGTTTATCGGAGCAGGGTGATGTCACAGGTATGATAATTGCATATATGACTGCACAACCTTGTTGATTTGAGGCATATTTGATTTTTATAACTGACTTCATCTACGTGTTTGAATTATATGTTTGTTTGTTTATCACATGTTCCTCATAATTTGTATTTCAATCATCCAATACAGATAATATACCAGAGCATTCAGTTATAGACCTTGAAGTTGCAAATGAGATACTTGGTTCTATAGCAATGGACCAAACACAAGGTAATTGACCATGATATGGAAATACGGAATGTATTCTTGAGATACATCGTTGATATAAAACATATTGGTGTTCACTGACTCGAGAGCCCATTATATTAATAAGTATTAATCTCATTATTTAGGTTACAATAATCAAGTGATTGATATTATGAGGGTTCTGCGTGAGTCACGTGAAACTGCTGAGAAAGAGACAGAGAATATCACTCGTCTGAGGGATGCCCTACTCAGAGAAGGGCTGGAAGAATGCCTACCGCCAACACCAATGGATGGGAATTGCTTATTCCACGCACTGTGTGAACATATTTGTAGAGTTAAGGACATCCCACGGACAGAACTATCTCACTACGAGTTACGCGAACTCATTTTAAACTTCATGTCGGAATCAAAAACTGAGCTTCAGGTAAGAAATAGCATATAGCATTTGTGTTCAGTTACATTCTCATAGATTTCTGTGAGACGAGTCGCAAACATGTATTAACATTACGGCAAATAGTAGTTTCTTCATGCTCAATATTTGAATGACAATATAGTTATTAATATCCAAAAACAATGCAGTTAGTATTATTGAGAGTATATTGAGAGTTTTTATCCTTAAATTTTAATAATTAACATAAGTCATTCCCGATTAAAAAATAATATGATAAATGCAGTTTAGTATCATGTTGTACCGTGGGATTTGTTTGTGTCTTTTTTATTATTATTTGTTATTCCATGTGTCGTTCAACTATGTAAATTATACATAATATGTAACATAATATTTAGGGTTTTGACAGAATCAGAAAATTGTATAAATACAAATAAAGACAGTCATTGCGCATTATTAATACTAAACAATTATTGCATAATTTATTTTTCTCTGATTTTCTAAAGGGCTTACTATGTGTTGAACTACGTAATATGAAAACAACTTTTGAGAATTACATCGACTACATGAAAGGACCGAGCGTTTGGGGTGACCAGATTATACTTGTTGTTGCTTCAATTATGTTACAATCGGAAATTAAGCTTGTAACCCCAACTTATACCAGGATCATAAGTCCGCCACATGACGTACCACTTAATGAGATGAAATACCTAGGGTATCTGCCAAACCTTCATTACATGGCGGTTAAACCTTTACAAGGTCAGTGTGTACAATAATCATTCATTTTTAAACTTTCTTTAAAATTCCTGTTCTTTGTAAATTAACAAGACTTCATGCTGTATTGTATTATGCAGAAATTAACAAGGATACAATGAAATACAATCTACGAGTTAATCCATCAAAGGTAATTATACGCAGTGAATGCTGTAAAAAATGTGTAAATCAATCTGAATTACGAATATGAGCTTCATATTTCTCGTTGTTATGGTTGAATGTAGAAATATTTTACACTGTACTAGTATACATCGACGTATTGTTTTATTACAGAAACACTTTTCTGATAAGTGGATAACAGAGACTGTAAAGAAGAAAAAACTGCGGAAAGGTACGAAGCTCTGAAATAACAATAAAATACGAGATAACTGTTCTGTAATTTTTCAACACAGCGTGCCAAGGATATTTTAGATATGGTATATACGTTAGTTAATCTCATCTATGTTTGAAATTCTATATTATTTCAATGACATTGCTATTATTATCGGGGACAGCGAACAGGATCATCAAAAACCAACATTAGGTAAGTAAGTACAAATCTAATGTGCCACCCAAGATAAATTGTGTTGTGCAATTTATTCAGTTTTTGAGCTTACCAAATAATGCAATAACGAATTGAAAGGCAATAAGAATGTATGGTATTTGGCCTCAAATTGGCGCCAGTACAGTCCCCATTGTTCCTCATTGGCGGCTCCTTTGTAAACTTTACCCCATGACCTCAACTTGACTTCGTGACCTTGATCAGGCCTCTGGGGCACCTTGGTTCTTTGAAACACATGCGAACACCAACACACATTTACATATTAGATTTTTTTTCCAGAAATCTCAGGTCTGTCACAAATGCATAGGCGAAATGATGAAGTACGTATAGATTAATTAATTTCATGAAAATTAATTGCATTTATTGTTACATACTAGTATGTACAAATATACAACCTAAATATATGTACTACCGGGAATTATATGTTCAAGGCATGTCAATGTAATATGTAATATGTGAAGCTAGGCGATTAGGTGTCGTACGCGAGCGCCGGTTCGAGTCACGCACGCAGTACGTGTTTACTATAATTAGACATAGTCTTTACCTTGCCGTTTATTCGGTGTTATTTGCTTACTTTACTTCCTATGTCGATAGCAACTATGAATGTAATATGTATATGATTTGTAATCACAATAATTCGTTTATAAACTAATGAATAGAATCCTGATGATGTCAGTACATGTGTCGATGCCAATGATGTAACTGAGGATAATAGTAATGCCATAGAAAGTAGTGAACCAAAGTTTGTATTCCAGAAAAGAGATATCATTAGAGAGGTAGGTTACACAACACCTGCGAATTAGCTAACAGTCAATTCAATAAATTCAGTCATGCAATATCGGAATATTCAAACTTAGCGAAAGTGAATATCCCTGTCTTATAAATGTTTTCTTGCATATTATTTCTTGATAGTTACCTTCTTATCATTGGTATATGGAACATATAATAATGTCACATTGTGAACAGAAAAGGTAAATTATATTTTAATACTTTTATGTTAGCAGTTTTAAGTACACACACATTTTTCTTTCGCATACTTCAGAATAGTTTTTTCTCAAATTTGACGGTTTTTCTTTGATGTTTTGACAGAGAGTTGCCTGAGGTAAAAAGACATGTAGAATGTCTCGAAGGTGACAGAGAGAAAACCCGCCTGAAGTATTGCTTTGGACTCGATCTTTTCACCCTCGAGGTAAGCTGACTATAAGCTAATCAGTGTTGCTAACTTGAGTCTGTTTAATATAGAATAGAGACTTAACAAGACCTGGCTTTAATTTGTTACAGGCTGTGGATTCCCTTATTGAGTATTTAAATAATAAATGTGTAATAGTTAAATCCGGTCCCAGGTATGTTAACGAGTTATTTTGTCATGAGTTATTCTTTAATTTTTATACTCACTTTTGTAAATGTGTTTGAAAATTTGTATTTTTCGTTCTCATCCAATAATTTCACAACTCTTATGTTTGCTCTATACAATAGAACCTGCGATTAGGTTTACTTCTCGTGGGCGTGCAATCAAATTTTCCAAAATCTCGAAGCAATTTAACTTTGAAACACTCCCACTAACAGAAGAGTGGGGACAATTTGTACTTTAGTGGTTTCATACGAAATATAGCTTTTGTTGTTTAATTTCGAAATATTGACAACATGAACGCCAATACCATGTCAACATAAATGAAGAACGAACATTATCCAAGTGTCCACGAACTTTAAGATATACCTCAAAACTTCTATTTCAAACGATAGTCAATAGAGGACACCTGTTAAAAAATAGGCAATACTTTCACAGTACAACTTCAGCATTAAGCATGGACAAGTTATTGAATGCCAATTATTGAATTATACAGATTGTACGACAGATTCTCTACGATAAGAACACCCTCTGGCAAGAGTGATGATATACTAACAGAAACTTTCAGAAATGGGTCAGTATGTTAACATATTTATATATTGAGTTTCATTATCATTTAAGTAAGATTGGTTAGTAATTGTGATTGTTTTTTACAGCCCACCATCGATGGTAACCGCATATATGTTTCAAGTATTATCAAAAGAAATAATGATTAAACTTGCAATGGAAAAACATGGATTTACATACACTGAGGCCGACCAACATTGCTCATCGACAGAAATCAGTAACAGTATGTACGATTAGAATCTAAGTTGCAATCAATTTAGTATTTCTGTACTAATATATCGACTATTTCATATAATTTTATAGAATAATAAGGTTGATACAGAGTTATGTTTTAATATGCCAGATACATTGTTATAATTTATGTTACCCTTATGTTCTTTATACGTGTTTTAACTGTAATCATTTATCTGCATAATATTAAATAAATTCCAGTTAAAATTGTTAATAGAGTGTTGTATCTACCAGGTACATTCATATAACTTAACTGCACATTTTGCATTGTTGCATATAATAAATGTATAAACTAAATGTCGTTTTGACTATTTATTTGATACAGAATTTTTAATATAATGTCACATTCAAATAGTTACTACTTTATGTGACCTAATACACATCATGTAATTCCATACTCATTCAGAGCACGGTAGTTATAAGTATTTATCAACAAATATCAATTCTTAACGTGTCCATGCAATACCATAACTATCTGATTTTTGTTTAGGTAAACAGTCTCGTCGTATGAGATCAGGAATCAAACATATGAGTAAGTATTTTACATGACCGCATTTAGATAATAAAAACTTAGAGTTAAGATTTGGGAATATTGCGTTTACTTTTTTATTGTGTAGCCTATGAATACGAGGGAAAATCGACGATTAACATTGTTTACTTAAGTTTCGATGAGGTGGTGGATTGACGAACATCTTGCCGACTGAGGGCAGTGTTACATTAGCTAACTAAGTTATATTCCGTGTTAATTATTTCAGGTGTAATCAGGACAGAAGTATCCACGGAAGCAATATACGAATCTGAGTTCGAGAAAGCAAAAGTTGACACAGCATAACATTGTATCAGTCTCATTATTCTACAACAGAAATCACTATCTGTGTAATTTCTTTCACGCATTTTTTCAATAAATAGATCACGTTTCTGTAACAAATCGTTTAGATTATTACATTTCGAGCATACCGAATGGTTTCACCTTTGATAAATTCATTTGAATACTGATGTGGAATGACAAAAATTACGTTTATTGAAATATTGAAACGTTTCCGTTGTCTTGCGTTAGGGAATATTCAAATGTGAGCCAGTATTTTTTATGAAGCATGTTGGCTTCCTTAACAAATGTGTTTAATTCTAGTACTAACATGAAGATGTCATTTCGAAAGCGGTACAAAGTTTTGATATTTTGAGCACTGAGTAGTAAAATTCGATTTTCCAGTGGGTGGAATGTTATTATGTAAGCAATCTCAGGCGAAGCTGGTGATCCCATGCTAATTCCGCATGTTGGGGTAGGTATAGAATAGGTTAGAATAACGTGCCATAGTTTGAAATTTATGAAAATAATGGTTTCAAATACTCAATCCATATTATCACGGCGCACCTTTAAACTCGTACAGGACAGGACTGACACAGACAATACTCTAACTCATGTATAAAAATTAGATCACTGTGTGTCCTTTTCGAGACACAATATATACAGATTTTCACTCAACGTGAATCACTATGATGCACGTTGTTGTTCGTAAATCAGAAGAAAATCAGTTCAGAAAATAAGTGTTGACACCGTTATTGAAATGTACAAAATGTTATCTATACAGATATGTTGAATAAATTGAAATACACTATTAATAGTAAAAATGCATTGCTCATTTTAAAAAGTTAAAGGCGCATGTTAATTACGTATATTTCCATAACTATATATATTTCCATAATCTTTGTACAGAAAACTTACTTTCTGACCTCAAAATGTAGCATATTTGTATCGGGTCTGTGGTTACGCTCACTTGTGAACAGTTTTCCGTAACGAATACGACGACCAACACTCGTTTGTCGAAATAGGGTGGTCCTATGACATTGGTGCTAAAGTGTTTTTTGTTTTTTCTGGCCCTGAAATCACCACCGTAGGGTATTTGTGTCGGATAATTATATATTTCGCATGGTTCATTCATTTATTCACATTTTTCTGCAAAAAATATCGAAAACGAACAATTTAGGCCCAAATTTATACTGTGAAAAATTATTATATTGTTTTCAATGTTTATTGTGCTAAGGAACATTTTACTACAAACATTTTCAAAATTGTCTGTAATTGTGTCGATTTTAAAATAGCGTTCGCTAGCTTCACCCTAGTTGCTCTACTATTGAGGTCGGTATGTTAGGGCATTGAAACAATACTAAAATGAAGCCCTTAAAAGTTTCCCAATTTAAAGTGCTAATCAGCACCGGCTTGAGATCATTCATATAGAAGTAAACCGGACCATACCGTACCGAGCGTCAAAATCCTGGCGAGCGTCGGTTGAGTAAGTCGCTCGGGGTTAGATCGAAGTCACAGTAGAGGGCGCATCGCTCTGTAATAGAACGCGCTGTAGTGGAACAGCGCGTTCTAATAGAATGGCCGGAGCCAACTCTATTTGTGGCTACATGTACATACAGTACTCAATTCGCCCAACCTCTCGCTCACTTCCGCTTTTCAAACGTTTTTTTTTTTCCTCGCTTTTGTGGCAGTTTTTTTTTTACATCGCGAAACTACAACACAGTTGGAGTTGTTCCGGTGAAACAGCCGCTTTGAAATCGATGCAACTTCAACTAGCCATTGCTCACCCTGAAATAAAAAAAATAAACATTCAAAGAGCTTCAGGGAATAAATAATAACCATTCTTCAATTCGCAATCGCTAGCTTTATTTTATTCAATCAGTTTTTCAACTTCCGCACTAAAAATGGTTGAAAATGTGGGTTTGGTTTTCTCGCAAAGTCCTGTTGATAATTCAGACAAATATGGTTCTGTGACCCAGGTCATGCTCTGATCAGGTGACTTTCAGCAAATCAATGATGTTGTAACAAAACATATTTGACGCTAATTGAAAGGTCGTCATACCATCCAATCTCCGGCTTTGATTCACATAGGTTTTTTGTGCTGTGACAGGCTTCAAAATTATTCACTGAAAAACATAGGCATATTTTTACAAAATGATGGGATTTGAGCTCAGTACAAAAAGAATAATTAGACTGAGATACATTTAGTGTCTACAGGGAATCAGATTTCTTTGCAAGTTGTGAAATAAGGTAAACCAGAGTAGAGTAGATTTCAGTACCAAAGGACTTCCGTTTGAATCATCATTTTCAAATTGATCATTGATTAATTGCGTAAAACGAGGAGTGAACACGAAATAGCTGTGACAGCAAAATAGGTAATTTCGCATTCTGCCTCCAGGGCACCACTGTTTATGTAATTTATTTATGCTTAAAGGTCAAAGATGATAGAGAAGAGTTGTTTGCATGTGACCCCCATTTGTTCTTGTCTCTTTATTGTGATTAGACATGCCAAGTATAAAGTCTGCGAAATTTGTGGATTAAAAGTGCTGAGTCCAAATTGTGTGCGATGACATCGACGAACTTCAAGACAAAGCTGTAGGAATTTTGTTGGATGGTGACAGTGATGCCAACTTGGACTTTGAGGGTTTGGCTTTGCCAAAGATAGCTAAATGTGCAAATAGAGATCTGAGAATTTTTTTCGAACAACTATGAACCTTTCGTAATTTTCACTGTGTAAACTCGTAAATTATTATTGTTTGTGTGTGACTGTTGCTACGGTATTTGTCAAAACCGAAAATAATTTTACGCAGTTTAACCCGTGACATTTTCAGTTCATTTGCGGTGATTCCTCACAGTCCATTTTTGACTCTCGTGTGCGAAGTCACTTTTTTTGTTCCACCGTTATCTCAAGAACCACTAATCAAATTTTGGTGAAACTTGGTACATAGATGCTCTGTGATAATGCGCAGAGTTGATAAGGTTTTGGTAAAAAGCCATGAAAATTAATTACCTAATTTGCATGATAATTAGCTGATTTTTAGCTGTTTCATGTCTGTTCTACTGATATTTGAAGAACCACTCATTGGATTTTGATGAAATTTGGCACATGCATGCTCTGAACTAATGTGCAGATTTGATTAGTTTTGGGTAAAAATCTGTTTATATTAATTATCTAATTTGCATAAAGATTAATCAATTTTTGGCTTTTCCACTGATATCTCACGTACTATCATAACATTTCAATAAAACTTGGTACATAGATGTCATATGACACTGCACAGACCTGATAGTTTTTAGGGTAATATGAGTACATATTAATTACCTAATTTGCATAATTAATATTCAGCTTTTGATATTTCGAGTAGTAATGATCATGTTTCAATGAAACTTGGTACATAGATACTTGAGAACTGTGCAGAAACCTAATTAGTTTTTGGGTAAATATTTGTGCATATTAATCACCTTATTAGCATAAATAGTTATTTTTCAGCTTTTCGCCTGGTAACTCAAGTACTGATCATCATATTTCAATGAGACTTGCTACATTGATCTTCTAGGACTATGCAGAAACCTGATTTCAATGAACCTAGGACTATACACCATATTAGTTTTTGGTAAATATTTATGTTTCTTAATCACCTAATTAACATAATTAATTAATACTGATATCTCAAGTATTAATCATCACATTTGAATAAAACTTGGTACATAAATACTCTAGGACAATAGACAGTCTGATTAATTTTGGGTTAAAATCTGTTCTTATTAATTCTCTAATTAGCATAATAATCAATAATTGTTTGGTTCTAATCACATTTCAATTAAACTTGGTACATTGTGCAGACCTTATTTGTTTCACACTTAAATCTGTTCATCATAGTTACCTTATTTGCATAATTAGTTTTCTGCGTTTCCATCAATATCTCAAGTTCAAGTAATTTTTAATTAATTTTTAATGTCTCCAATACTCTCAGCACACAGGAGTTTTTTCTAAGCTTTCTTTGATGAAGTTCAATATTGGTTTATATGGAATTCAATATTGGTTTATATGGAATTCAATATTGGTTTATATGGGGTTCAATATTGGTTTATATGGGGTTCAATATTGGTTTATATGGGGTTCAATATTGGTTTATATGGAGTTCATTATTGGTTTATATGGAATTCAATATTGGTTTATATGGAATTCAATATTGGTTTATATGGAGTTCATTGTTGGTTTATATGGAGTTCAATATTGGTTTATATGGGATTCAATATTGGTTTATATGGGGTTCAATATTGGTTTATATGGAGTTCAATATTGGTTTATATGGAGTTCAATATTGGTTTATATGGGGTTCAATATTGGTTTATAAGGAGTTCATTATTGGTTTATATGGGGTTCAATATTGGTTTATATGGAGTTCAATATTGGTTTATATAGAGTTCAATATTGGTTTATATGGAGTTCAATATTGGTTTATATGGAGTTCAATATTGGTTTATATGGGGTTCAATATTGGTTTATATGGAGTTCAATATTGGTTTATATAGAGTTCAATATTGGTTTATATGGAGTTCATTATTGGTTTAATGGAGTTCAATATTGGTTTATATGATGTTCATTAATTTATTGGTCCATAAATATAATTTATTGTCAGACATCTTTTTTACAAACTGCCCTGCTCACAATTTCACAAGTTAGTGTACATGTATGCAAAGCTAAGGTCATGTAATAAATGACATGGAAATAAAATTTTCTATAATTATGTATTTTTTATTCAACAGTTCCGTGAAGCAAGGCAGTTTATTGATTGACAGTAGTACAATAGATCCCGCAGTGTCTAAAGATATGGCAGCATTGGCTGAGAAAAAAGGCTGTGTGTTTATGTGTGTTTACAAACCAAATTGAAATATTCAAATTAAATTGAAATATTCAAATTGAATTGAAATATTCAAATGGAATTCAAATATTCAAACCAAATTGAAATATTCAAACCAAATTGAAACATTCAAATTGAATTGAAACATTCAAACAAAATTGAAACATTCAAATTGAATTGAAATATTCAAATTGAATTGAAATATTCAAACCAAATTGAAATATTCAAACCAAATTGAAATATTCAAATTGAATTGAAATATTCAAACCAAATTGAAATATTCAAATTGAATTAAAATGTCTATGTTCATTAAAGTGAGCACAGCAAAAGCTGCTAAACCCTGTGGCATTATTTTGAATTCTGGTCAACTCACTCATGAACTGATAACTTGCTGTTCGCACGCCTCAACGTTGTATGGTTACGTCAGTTCTATGTTGTAGTAAATCTATTTACTTGCTTGACTGTGACTTGCGCCCCTCTTCCTGGTGTACTTGATGGAGTACCATCCATTAATAACTATCAAGGTGGTTTTGGAACAGCTCTCATGACGAAGGTAAAGTATTCTGTTTTTGCACCAATAGTGTAGTGGATGGTAGGTATCAAGTTGCAATACTATGAGGTTATTACAAGGATATTGAAGACAGGAATTCATTATCGGAATTTTGAAATACAAAATGTTTAGAACAGATTTAGCAAACTTCTTTGTGTGGGGTCTGTCAAACCCTGGGGGCAGCCATGTTTGTTTTTTAATATTAGAGGGCACTTATGTGTGTATTCATTCCATATTTAGGATCTGCGTTTCCTAATATGGTAGGATGAAAATACTAAGTGCAATACCGCAAAATTTCGACTTGCTATAACTTATGGCATTACGGTGACAGACGTATAATAATAAGTTTTATTGTATTCCTCTAAAGGTACCAAACCCCTACACTAGATGAGTACCAGAATGCTGAGACCAATACACTGTACTCTCAGTGATTGTACCAAAGACTCAACGAGGGGCTGAAGCCACTCTACCCAGGGTGAATGTGCCAGACTCGATGCATGGTCCAATACACTGTACTCTTAGTGATTGTACCAAAGACTCAATGAGGGGCTGAAGTCACTGTACCCAGGGTGAATGTGCCAGACTTGATGCAAGGTCCAATACACTGTACTCTCAGTGATTGTACCAAAGACTCAATGAGGGGCTGAAGCCACTGTACCCAGGGTGAATGTGCCAGACTTGATGCAAGGTCCAATACACTGTACTCTCAGTGATTGTACCAAAGACTCAATGAGGGGCTGAAGTCACTGTACCCAGGGTGAATGTGCCAGACTTGATGCAAGGTCCAATACACTGTACTCTTAGTGATTGTACCAAAGACTCAACGAGGGGCTGAAGTCACTGTACCCAGGGTGAATGTGCCAGACTTGATGCATGGTCCAATACACTGTACTCTTAGTGATTGTACCAAAGATTCAACGAGGGGCTGAAGTCACTGTACCCAGGGTGAATGTGCCAGACTTGATGCAAGGTCCAATACACTGTACTCTTAGTGATTGTACCAAAGACTCAACGAGGGGCTGAAGTCACTGTACCCAGGGTGAATGTGCCAGACTTGATGCAAGGTCCAATACACTGTACTCTTAGTGATTGTACCAAAGACTCAATGAGGGGCTGAAGCCACTGTACCCAGGGTGAATGTGCCAGACTTGATGCAAGGTCTAATACACTATACACTCATTGGGGTTTGAAGACTGAGATGAAGGCCACAGACACCATACCATGAATGAGTACACCACAGACCAGGGTGAGTGTGTCAAAGACTTAATCCACCTATCTGCCTATCAGTTAAGCTGGCCACTGACCCGTCTGCCCATAATTTTAGCCAACTGCCCGTCATTTTAGCCAATCACTCGTCTGCCAATCATTTTAGCCAATCACTCGTCTCCCCGTCATTTCAGGCAACTACCCACCTGTCTGCCCGTCATTTTAGCCAACCACCCACCCGTCTGCCTATCATTTTAGCCGGCCTCTCGTCTGCTCATCATTTTAGCCATCCACCTTTCATTTAAACCGGCTGCGCATTTACCCATCATTTAAGCCGGCCGCCATCTACCCATCATTTAAGCTGGCCACCCACCCATCTGCCCATCATTTTAGCCGGCCACCCACCCATCTGCCCGTCATTTTAGCCGAACAGCCATCCGCCTGTCTGCCTGTTATTTTAACCATCTACCTGTCTGCCCGTCATTTTTGCCATCCACATAACTGCCCGTCATTTTTGCCATCCACCTGTCTGTCCGTCATTTTTGACATCCACCTGTCTGTCCGTCATTTTTGACATCCACCTGTCTGTCCGTTATTTTTGCTATCTGCCTGTCTGCCTGCTATTTTAGCCATCCACCTGTCTGTCCGTCATTTTAGCCAACCACCTGTCTGCCTGTCATTTTAGCCGGCCACCTGTCTGCCTGTCATACTAGCCGGCCACCTGTCTGCCTATCACTTTAGTCAGCCACCTGTCTGCCTGTCATTTTAGACAGCCCCTGTCTGTCCATCATTTTAGCCGGCCACCTGTCTGTCCGTCATTTTTGCCAACCACCTGTCTGCCTGTCATTTTAGCCGGCCACCTGTCTGCCTATCACTTTAGTCGGCCACCTGTCTGCCTGTCATTTTAGACAGCCCCTGTCTGTCCATCATTTTAGCCATCCACCTGTCTGCCTGTCATTTTTGCCATCCACATGTCTGCCCGTCATTTTTGCCATCCACATGTCTGTCTGTCATTTTTGCCATCCACCTGTCTGTCTGTTATATTTGCCATCCGCCTGTCTGCCTGTCATTTTTGCCATCCACCTGTCTGTACGTCATTTTTGCCATCCACCTGTCTGCCCGTCATTTTGCCATCAACATGTCTGCCCGTCATTTTTGCCATCCACATGTCTGCCCGTCATTTTTGCCATCCACCTGTCTGTCCGTCATTTATGCCATCCACCTGTCTGCCTGTTATTTTTGCCATCCGCCTGTCTGTCCGTTATTTTTGCCGTCTGCCTGTCATTTTAGACAGCCCCTGCCTGTTCATCATTTTTGCCATCCACCTGTCTGCCCGCCATTTTTGCCATCCACATGTCTGCCCGTAATTTTTGCCATCCACATGTCTGTCCATCATTTATGCCATCCATCTGTCTGCCTGTTATTTTTGCCATCTACCTCCTGTCTGCCCGTTGTTTTTGCCATCTGTCTGCCTATCATTTGAACCAGCCACCTGTCTGCCTGTCATTTTAGCCAACCACCTGTCTGCCTGTCATTTTAACCAGCCACCTGTCTGCTTGTCATTCTAGCCGGCCACCTGTCTGCCTATCACTTTAGTCGGCCACCTGTCTGCCTGTCATTTTAGACAGCCCCTGTCTGTCCATCATTTTAGCCGGCCACCTGTCTGTCCATCATTTTTGCCAACCACCTGTCTGCCTGTCATTTTAGCCGGCCACCCACCCATCTGCCTATCACTTTAGTCGGCCACCTGTCTGCCTGTCATTTTAGACAGCCCCTGTCTGTGCATCATTTTAGCCATCCACCTGTCTGCCTGTCATTTTTGCCATCCACATGTCTGTCCGTCATTTTTGCCATCCACCTGTCTGTCCGTTATTTTTCCCATCCACCTGTCTGCCTGTTATTTTTGCCATCTGCCTGTCTGCCTGTCACTTTAGCTGGCCACCTGTCTGCCTATCACTTTAGCCGGCCACCTGTCTGCCTGTCATTTTAGACAGCCCCTGCCTGTTCATCATTTTTGCCATCCACCTGTCTGTCCGTCATTTATGCCATCCACCTGTCTGCCTGTCATTTTTGCCATCCACCTGTCGGCCCGTTATTTTTGCCATCTGTCTGCCTGTCATTTGAACCAGCCACCTGTCTGCCTGTCATGTTAGCCAGCCACCTGTCTGCCTGTCATGTTAGCCAGCCACCTGTCTGCCTGTCATGTTAGCCAACCACCTGTCTGCCTGTCATGTTAGCCCCACCCACCTGTCTGCCTGTCATGTTAGCCACCCACCTGTCATTTTAGCCAACCACCCACCCGTCTGCCTATCATTTTAGCCGGCCTCTCGTCTGCTCATCATTTTAGCCATCCACCTTTCATTTAAGCCGGCCGCCCATTTACCCATCATTTAAGCCAGCCGCCATCTACCCATCATTTAAGCCGGCCACCCACCCATCTGCCCATCATTTTTGCTAACCACCTGTGTGCCTGTCATTTTAGCTAACCTCCCACCCAACTGCCCATCATTTTAGCCGGCCACCCACCCATCTGCCCGTCATTTTAGCCGACCAGCCATCCACCTGTCTGCCTGTTATTTTAGCCATCTACCTGTCTGCCCGTCATTTTTGCCATCCACATATCTGCCCGTCATTTTTGCCATCCACCTGTCTGTCCGTCATTTTTGCCATCCACCTGTCTGTCCGTTATTTTTGCCACCCGCCTGACTGCCTGCTATTTTAGCCAACCACCTGTCTGCCTGTCATTCTAGCCGGCCACCTGTCTGCCTGTCACTTTAGTCGGCCACCTGTCTGCCTGTCATTTTAGACAACCCCTGTCTGTCCATCATTTTAGCCATCCACCTGTCTGCCTGTCATTTTGCCATCCACATGTCTGCCCGTCATTTTTGCCATCCACATGTCTGCCCGTCATTTTTGCCATCCACCTGTCTGTCTGTCTGTCATTTTAGCCAACCACCTTTCTGCCTGTCATTTTAGCCGGCCACCTGTCTGCCTGTCATTCTAGCCGGCCACCTGTCTGCCTATCACTTTAGTCGGCCACCTGTCTGCCTGTCATTTTAGACAGCCCCTGTCTGTCCATCATTTTAGCCATCCACCTGTCTGCCTGTCATTTTGCCATCCACATGTCTGCCCGTCATTTTTGCCATCCACATGTCTGCCCGTCATTTTTGCCATCCACCTGTCTGTCTGTCTGTCATTTTAGCCAACCACCTTTCTGCCTGTCATTTTAGCCGGCCACCTGTCTGCCTGTCATTCTAGCCGGCCACCTGTCTGCCTATCACTTTAGTCGGCCACCTGTCTGCCTGTCATTTTAGACAGCCCCTGTCTGTCTATCATTTTAGCCATCCACCTGTCTGCCTGTCATTTTTGCCATCCACCTGTCTGTCCGTCATTTTTGCCATCAACATGTCTGCCCGTCATTTTTGCCATCCACATGTCTGCCCGTCATTTTTGCCATCCACCTGTCTGTCCGTCATTTATGCCATCCACCTGTCTGCCTGTTATTTTTGCCATCCGCCTGTCTGCCTGCTATTTTAGCCAACCACCTGTCTGCCTGTCATTCTAGCCGGCCACCTGTCTGCCTGTCACTTTAGTCGGCCACCTGTCTGCCTGTCATTTTAGACAGCCCCTGTCTGTCCATCATTTTAGCCATCCACCTGGCTGCCTGTCATTTTGCCATTCACATGTCTGCCCGTCATTTTTGCCATCCACATGTCTGCCCGTCATTTTTGCCATCCACCTGTCTGTCTGTCTGTCATTTTAGCCAACCGCCTGTCTGCCTGTCATTTTAGCCGGCCACCTGTCTGCCTGTCATTCTAGCTGGCCAACTGTCTGCCTATCACTTTAGTCGGCCACCTGTCTGCCTGTCATTTTAGACAGCCCCTGTCTGTCCATCATTTTAGCCATCCACCTGTCTGCCTGTCATTTTTGCCATCCACCTGTCTGTCCGTCATTTTTGCCATCAACATGTCTGCCCGTCATTTTTGCCATCCACATGTCTGCCCGTCATTTTTGCCATCCACCTGTCTGTTCGTCATTTATGCCATCCACCTGTCTGCCTGTTATTTTTGCCATCCGCCTGTCTGTCCGTTATTTTTGCCGTCTGCCTGTCATTTTAGCCGGCCACCTGTCTGCCTATCACTTTAGCCTCCCACCTGTCTGCCTGTCATTTTAGCCAACCACCTGTCTGCCTGTCATGTTAGCCATCCACCTGTCTGCCTGTCATATTAGCCAACCACCTGTCTGCCTGTCATGTTAGCCACCCACCTGTCTGCCTGTCATGTTAGCCATCCACCCGTCTGCCTGTCATGTTAGCCAACCACCTGTCTGCCTGTCAATTTAGCCAACCACCTGTCTATCTGTCATATTAGCCATCCACCTGTTATGTTAGCCACCCACCTGTCTGCTTGTCATTTTAACCATCCACCTGTTGCCTGTCATGTTAGCCACCCGACCGTCTGCCTGTCATGTTAGCCAACCACCTGTCTGCCTGTCATTTTAGCCAACCACCTGTCTACCTGTCATATTAGCCATCCACCTGTTATGTTAGCCACCCACCTGTCTGCTTGTCATTTAGCCATCCACCTGTTTGCCTGTCATGTTAGCCAACCACCTGTCTGCCTGTCATGTTAGCCAGCCACCTGTCTGCCTGTCATTTTAGCCAGCCACCTGTCTGCCTGTCATTTTAGCCAGCCACCTGTCTGCCTGTCATGTTAGCCAGCCACCTGTCTGCCTGTCATTTTAGCCAGCCACCTGTCTGCCTGTCAAGTTAGCCACCCACCTGTCTGCCTGTTATTTTAGCCATCCACCTGTCTGCCTGTCATGTTAGCCAGCCATCTGTCTGCCTGTCATTTTAGCCAACCACCTGTCTGCCTGTCATGTTAGCCATCCACCTGTCTGTCCGTCATTTTTGCCATCAACATGTCTGCCCGTCATTTTTGCCATCCACATGTCTGCCCGGCATTTTTGCCATCCACCTGTCTGTCCGTCATTTATGCCATCCACCTGTCTGCCTGTTATTTTTGCCATCCGCCTGTCTGCCTGCTATTATAGCCAACCACCTGTCTGCCTGTCATTCTAGCCGGCCACCTGTCTGCCTGTCGCTTTAGTCGGCCACCTGTCTGCCTGTCATTTTAGACAGCCCCTGTCTGTCCATCATTTTAGCCATCCACCTGTCTGCCCGTCATTTTTGCCATCCACATGTCTGCCCGTCATTTTTCCCATCCACCTGTCTGTTCGTCGTTTATGCCATCCACCTGTCTGCCTGTTATTTTTGCCATCCGCCTGTCTGTCCGTTATTTTTGACGTCTGCCTGTCATTTTAGCCGGCCACCTGTCTGCCTATCACTTTAGCCAGCCACTTGTCTGCCTATCACTTTAGCCAGCCACCTGTCTGCCTGTCACTTTAGCCTCCCACCTGTCTGCCTGTCATTTTAGCCAACCACCTGTCTGCCTGTCATGTTAGCCATCCACCTGTCTGCCTGTCATATTAGCCAACCACATGTCTACCTGTCATATTAGCCATCCACCTGTTATGTTAGCCACCCACCTGTCTGCTTGTCATTTTAGCCATCCACCTGTTGCCTGTCATGTTAGCCACCCACCCGTCTGCCTGTCTTGTTAGCCAACCACCTGTCTACCTGTCATATTAGCCATCCACCTGTTATGTTAGCCACCCACCTGTCTGCTTGTCATTTAGCCATCCACCTGTTTGCCTGTCATGTTAGCCAACCACCTGTCTGCCTGTCATGTTAGCCAGTCACCTGTCTGCCTGTCATTTTAGCCAGCCACCTGTCTGCCTGTCATTTTAGCCAGCCACCTGTCTGCCTGTCATGTTAGCCACCCACCTGTCTGCCTGTTATTTTAGCCATCCACCTGTCTGCCTGTCATGTTAGCCAGCCATCTGTCTGCCTGTCATTTTAGCCAACCACCTGTCTGCCTGTCATGTTAGCCACCCACCTGTCTGCCTGTCATGTTAGCCACCCACCCACCTGTCTGCCTGTCATGTTAGCCACCCACCTGTCTGCCTGTCATGTTAGGCAGCCACCTGTCTGCTTGTCATGTATGCCGCCCACCTGTCTGCCTGTCATTCTAGCCGGCCATCTGTCTACCTGTCATTTTAGCCAACCACTTGTCTACCTGTCATGTTAGTCATCCACCTGTCTGCCTGTCATATTAGCCAACCACCTGTCTGCCTGTCATGTTAGCCACCCACCTGTCTGCCTGTCATGTTAGCCATCCACCTGTCTGCCTGTCATGTTAGCCAGCCACCTGTCTGCCTGTCATTTTAGCCAGCCACCTGTCTGCCTGTCATTTTAGCCAGCCACCTGTCTGCCTGTCATGTTAGCCACCCACCTGTCTGCCTGTTATTTTAGCCATCCACCTGTCTGCCTGTCATGTTAGCCAGCCATCTGTCTGCCTGTCATTTTAGCCAACCACCTGTCTGCCTGTCATGTTAGCCACCCACCTGTCTGCCTGTCATGTTAGCCACCCACCCACCTGTCTGCCTGTCATGTTAGCCACCCACCTGTCTGCCTGTCATGTTAGGAAGCCACCTGTCTGCTTGTCATGTATGCCACCCACCTGTCTGCCTGTCATGTTAGCCACCCACCTGTCTGCCTGTCATTCTAGCCGGCCACCTGTCTACCTGTCATTTTAGCCAACCACCTGTCTACCTGTCACGTTAGCCATCCACCTGTCTGCCTGTCATATTAGCCAACCACCTGTCTGCATGTCATGTTAGCCACCCACCTGTCTGCCTGTTATTTTAGCCATCCACCTGTCTGCCTGTCATGTTAGCCAGCCATCTGTCTGCCTGTCATTTTAGCCAACCACCTGTCTGCCTGTCATGTTAGCCACCCACCTGTCTGCCTGTCATGTTAGCCACCCACCCACCTGTCTGCCTGTCATGTTAGCCACCCACCTGTCTGCCTGTCATGTTAGGCAGCCACCTGTCTGCTTGTCATGTATGCCACCCACCTGTCTGCCTGTCATGTTAGCCACCCAACTGTCTGCCTGTCATTCTAGCCGGCCATCTGTCTACCTGTCATTTTAGCCAACCACTTGTCTACCTGTCATGTTAGCCATCCACATGTCTGCCTGTCATTTTAGCCAACCACCTGTCTGCCTGTCATGTTAGCCACCCACCTGTCTGCCTGTCATGTTAGCCATCCACCTGTCTGCCTGTCATGTTAGCCAGCCACCTGTCTGCCTGTCATTTTAGCCAGCCACCTGTCTGCCTGTCATTTTAGCCAGCCACCTGTCTGCCTGTCATATTAGCCACCCACCTGTCTGCCTGTCATGTTAGCCACCCACCCACCTGTCTGCCTGTCATGTTAGCCACCCACCTGTCTGCCTGTCATGTTAGGCAGCCACCTGTCTGCTTGTCATGTATGCCACCCACCTGTCTGCCTGTCATGTTAGCCACCCACCTGTCTGCCTGTCATTCTAGCCGGCCACCTGTCTACCTGTCATTTTAGCCAACCACCTGTCTACCTGTCACGTTAGCCATCCACTTGTCTACCTGTCATATTAGCCAACCACCTGTCTGCATGTCATGTTAGCCACCCACCTGTCTGCCTGTCATATTAGCCATCCACCTGTTATGTTAGCCACCCATCTGTCTGCTTGTCATTTTAGCCATCCACCTGTTTGCCTGTCATGTTAGCCAACCACATGTCTGCCTGTCATGTTAGCCAGCCACCTGTCTGCCTGTCATGTTAGCCACCCACCTGTCTGCCTGTCATTTTAGCCATCCACCTGTATGCCTGTCATTTTAGCCATCCACCTGTCTGCCTGTCATGTTAGCCAGCCATCTGTCTGCCTGTCATTTTAGCCAACCACCTGTCTGCCTGTCATGTTAGCCACCCACCTGTCTGCCTGTCATGTTAGCCACCCATCTGTCTGCCTGTCATGTTAGGCAGCCACCTGTCTGCTTGTCATGTTGGCCACCCACCTGTCTGCCTGTCATGTTAGCCACCCACTTGTCTGCCTGTCATGTTAGGCAGCCACCTGTCTGCCTGTCATTCTAGCCGGCCACCTGTCTGCCTATCACTTTAGCTGGCCACCTGTCTGCCTGTCATTTTAGCCAGCCACCTGTCTGCCTGACATCATAGGTTGATACGAATGACAGCATAGGTTTATACGAATGACCTCATATGTTGATACGAATGACCTCATATGTTGATAAGAATGACTTTATAGGTTGATATTAATGACATCATAGGTTGATACGAGTGACATCATAGGTTGATATGAGTAACATCATAGCCTCATATTATGTGTGAAACTAAGGTGAAATTATTCGTTCATTTTTTTTATTTCTAGAGTAAATTTGTTGACGACAGAACAGAAACTTATTTCAAAGTATGTGATCATGCGTGTTTTAAAAAAGCGGTTAGCAGCAGTGAATGACATGATGGGATCGTACACGCACACTTTGTAGATGGAAACAAAATATATGAATCAAAGGAAGAATCGGCCTGACCACCCCTATTTACATCATAGTCTACAATTTGGTCATATTCCAGCCATGTTACTTTTAAATGAACTGTTAATAGCACAGCTTGCATGACACATGTAGACCAATTAAAGAATAATAGAATGAACACATGTCTAGCTCTGAAGAATCAGCCTGACCACCCGTATTTACATCATAGTCTACAATTTGGTCATATTCCAGCCATGTTACATTTAAATGAACCGTTAATAGCACAGCTTGCATGACACATGTAGACCCATTAAAGAATAATAGAATGAACACATGTCTAGCTCTGAAGAATCGGCCTGACCACCCCTATTTACATCATAGTCTACAATTTGGTCATATTCCAGCCATGTTACATTTAAATGAACTGTTAATAGCACAACTTGCATGACACATGTAGACCAATTAAAGAATAATAGAATGAACACATGTCCAGCTCTGAAGAATCAGCCTGACCACCCGTATTTACATCATAGTCTACAATTTGGTCATATTCAAGCCATGTTACATTTAAATGAACTGTTAATAACACAGCTTGCATGACACATGTAGACCAATTAAAGAATAATAGAATGAACACATGTCCAGCTCTGAAGAATCAGCCTGACCACCCCTATTTACATCATAGTCTACAATTTGGTCATATTCCAGTCATGTTACATTTAAATGAACTGTTAATAGCACAGCTTGCATGACATATGTGTAGACCAATTTCATTTATCTTGATGAATATTGTTCAGACACAATGATAATGTGATTTCTTAGAGACTTTATTTGATATGTAATAGCATCAGTTTTTTTTATTCAACCACTTTGGGTGTAATAGCTAATCTACACAACATTAAAATTATGAAATGAAATTTTTTATTATCTTTTTCTGTACTTTTTCAAATTCTTCACATTTTAAATGTAATTTCTGTTGATAAGATTCATTGTAATGTAGTGGAATAATATCTACAACTGGTTTGCTGTTACATGGGACCCAAGCTGATTCTTTTGGGGAATGATATCACAAATTCAAGAATTTTGTCGAGCTGATTTTCAACCATGGACCACTTATTCACTTGTAATCTACCAAATCACAAGCTCACTGAATTGGCGATGTTCTCTTCTGGACAGATTCAAAGATGGCCTATCACAAATACCATTTACTTTCAAACTGCTTTACATTTATTAGGGCTTTTATAGACGTGTGCATTTGTTTATGTTTCAAGTATGCAGTAACTTGTTGGCAAAAATCAATAATTCTCACCCAAAGATAAAATTATGACGTTGTTTGTTGCAGTTATTAAATATACATGCATGTGTTCTGTTTACTCAAACTTATGGACTACGTTGTCATAGCAATTGTTGATCAGTGAAAACATTTATTATCGAACATTTGTATGCTGATTGGCGAAAACGACTGCCTATTTAACATTTTTTTTTGTTACTCAAACAAAAAAAATACAGAACTTAGGTAAATAAATAAAGTTTGTTAATTGTAAGATGCACAAACCAACATTAGGTAAAATTTCCCCAATTCACCTGAAACAATTCCATAGTGTTATTTTCACTCCATATACAATTTTCCGTAACTAGTATTTGTATAAAAAACATGATTTAGTTTTCACTTATTGATAACTCAAAAATAATTTCCCACTTAATTTCATTTAATTGAAGTAACTGCTGAAAATAAGTTTTACTTTTTGGTGGAATAAAATAAAGAGATGATAGAGCTTTCTGTATTACTTTTAGTGAACAGGTAGGATATCGCTATCAATTTTAACAAAAATTCACAATTGAATATGTAAATTCAATTGAGTCAATAGTAAATATTTCACAAGATATTATTAAAAGAATGGCTGCCACTAGTCTGTTATATTGATTAAAAATAACGATGTGCATATACACCAGTGGTCTCTGTCAATCTATAAAGTTTGAAGTGCACTCATCTTGTAGAAATGGTAATCGACATGCCAAAAGGCTGGACTTTACTGGGTTTGGACTGCTCTGGGGCTTTGTCAGGTAAGAGTACAGTAGCTGAAAAGAACAGTTTATTCTTGGCAGGACTATCATAACTGCCAGTAAAATAACCAAGCCCTTGCCACAACATGCTTCTATTAATTTTTCACAACAAGGTTCATATGCTTTGAGTCAAATAAAATTCCAGCTTTCCAGGAGTATATAGGTTACAAGATATTAACAAAAATTAAATATGCAAATGAGCCCATTATTTAAGTTGAAACTCAATATTGCATAGCACATATCTTATATTGACAGATCAAGTAAGTCTATACCAAGTTTGGTCTCATTCAAACAATTAGTTCACCAGATATTGTGAAAAATTCAAAATTAACTAAATTTGCAAATCGGCTTGTTGATTAAGTTGAAACTCAATTGCATAGTATACATCTTATATTGAAAAATCATCGCAATTCAGCAAAACTGTTTCATTGCATAAAATATGGGAATTTTTCAGGGCAAATGTGCACAAGAAATCACAAAAATGTTTAATTTTTACTACAGAACAGTTTGGCCGAAAATGACGGTATCCATGGAATGGCTGCTCATTGGGAATCACCAACTTCAGTTATTATATTAACTTCTCACACCAGTTCAGAAAATGTAAAATATTTCAAAAGCACAACATTTAATAATGGAATAAATAAAAACTATTTGCAGAAAAAAATATAAAATAACTAACTTGACACATAGTGGCAATATTTGGGAATGAGGACGATTGATGATTAAAAACAAACTGGAAACGCAATTCATTTGATTTGAGGGAAGTAGTAAAAGTTAATCTAGTATTGTTTTCATAAAAATTAAAATACCGTAATGAACCGTGTTAGAGCTTATGCCCGGTCAAGCGCCCACTCCTCCAAAATGCAACTACCGACAATTTGAAACTTGTCTTTGATAATTGCGTAACGAAAATTGGTAATCGTTTTTATATGATACAGCGTGGATATCGACCACTGTGAATATGTTGTGAATGCGTAGACCACGGTCATAAACCATGCTTCGACAATGACCTGTTAATAATGCGGTAAATATTTCATGGCATATTCAGTTTACCTCTCAAGAAAGGCTAGTTTTTGGGAAAAAACATGTCGTTTATTCGCTGAAATCAATTCCAACAGATCGTACATCGATAATTCATTTCCGCATTGCGTTACCAGAAAGTTTTCGAGAATTTCCAAAGAATTGCGTCGGGGAACACAGCATTTCTGATTTGTTACTAATCAACTTGACCCATTAGGTCAAAGGACGCTGTTGCAGGTCAAATTATGCAAATGCATCATGGTGGAAAGAGATTTTCATCGAGAGTTTGCGAACAATCCTACTCATTTGTCAGTGGAGATAATGATGAGAATTTAGACTTTGACTGTCTTCCAACAGACTCTTACATTTTTAATTTCGTAAATTCTGGTGGTACGTAAATAATATTGTAATAAAATTTGCATATTTTTGTGATCATTTCTGTTTCTTAATTGTAAAAATCAATGACGACGCAACTAATTTCGTAATTTTATTTTCCCTCAAAAACGTAATATCCCCCTCAATTTTCCTTCTTTTCCGAGAGGGAGTGTTCGGGTAAGCACCACCCCTAAAAAAATCATGATTTTCTGAGTTGAGGCTCCTGGGCGCTAACACGGTCCAGTACGGTAACTAGGGCTACTTCCTGAAATGTCAAGGTATTCTGAGTAGTTATTTACAACAATGATTACCAAATAATGCCCATTGTATATCATATTTATCGTCTTCAACATCTATTTATTACTACTGCATTGAAACAATAGACAGGACAGCCTCAGAAAATGCAATGTACAATGTGATTCAAGGGTGGATAAAAATAAAGGCATGCAACTTCTTTCATACAAGGTTGAAATACAATGAGATCTCATTGTTTGTTATTGTGTTTTTAAATTGATCTGTATACATGTTGCCATAGTGACACATTCACTAAAAAGAAACAAGCCAAAAAAAATTAGCCGATAACATTTTTCAGATCAAAGATTATGTAATTTTTGTGTATTGAGTCCAAATGACCAATTGACAATAAGAGCTGTGCATCATATAAATCAGACCCTTTCTTGTTCAACTCAATGATTCTCAATGATATTTTTAGTTTTGAAAGCAGAATATAAATGGTTAAAACAATCCATGTTACAGAAGTGATTAGGATATGGTCAGATTTTATTGACAAATGTTTATCTGTGTCACGCAATGTTGACATACTTTAATCAAATTGTTGTCTCATTCTATTCTTTGCAACATTCATGTTGCAGATTGTTGAAGGCAGTCAACAAAGCATGATAAACAGATCATCATTTGTTAACAAAAGTTGTTGTTGTTGTTGTTGTTGTACCATGGTCTTAATATTGCATTTAGTTGTTGGATTCACATCGTCTATTTCAGTCAGTTGTATGCATATATCTCAATCCAGTATTGTATGATATCACATGATGTTATATCTAGTGATGGAATAGTCTGGTATTTGTGAATACTAATGCAATGGAATGGTCGTCACATGCTTCAGTTATAACCTGGTCTTGAGTTGATCCCGATGGTGAAGCAATGTATTGAACACCACTCTGAAAATATAAAAAAATTCCACACATAGTTATACCAGTTCTAGACCAGTCTAATTCTGTTTTAAATTTGCCTAAACTAGTGTAGCCCTGTGTAAACTAGCAATCTGTCTGAACCAATATAACCCTGTATAAACCAGAAATTGATATAATCCTGTCTAAACCAGCAACTAGTCTCAACTGGCAACTAGTCTAAACCAGTCTCACCCTGTATAAACTGGCAATCTCTAAACCGGTATAGCCCTGTATAAACTAGCAATCTGTCTGAACCAGTCTAAAACTGAATAAACTAGCAACCTGTCTAACTCCATATAAATTATCGTCTACCCATGAGCCTTTGCGTTTTTAGCGTGTGTTGTTATCGTCGCTTGGGACTCAATTCCCGCGCGTGCGCAGGTAACGACCCTCCCGCTTTAATAACCACACTGTATTTTGAAGAAGAAGTGAAATCTTCGTAAGTAAATTGAAGTAACCTTGACAAAGTATTTTTCAAACATCTTTATGTGAAAAATGATAGCAAAAATCTGTTGACCGACATGTACATTTGTATATGTACTGATTTTAAAACTGGCGGTCCTACATTTACTTCAATGGATTTATATCATCTGTACAATGAAAAGTAGTATTGTAATAATAATATTAATAATCCGTATTGCAAATCCTTATTTAGATATTAACTCATAAAAAAGAAAGTTGCATGAAGAAGAACTGAAGAAGTAGCAAAGCTGGAAATGCTAAAAAAAACGAATACAAATAAAATTAGTTTATTTAGGGGCAGCTGACACTGAAATAGTTATACAGGGATTTTTTAAACAAGGGAACAAGGGCGCAGCGCCCTCATGCCATGACCATGCGCCACCTTACCCTGGGGAGCAGATCCTTTGGCAACCATAAAATTATGATTGACCAGGGATCACATGTGGCCACAGTCTTCAACTGTGACCTGTCTGATAGTAATTTTGGCCCCAAAGAAGCCACAGAATGTTCCATTTTAACTTAGAATTATGAAAAACTCCACACCCTGGTAGGAAGAACCCTATCTCCCCCACTTGGTGGCGCCGCTGAATTGCAGGTTTTTTTTTCTAGAAAAACCCTAGTTTTGCTAGTTTTGTCATTTACATCTTTGAGGGAAAATTAGTTGCGTCGTCATTGACTTTTACAAGGAAGAAACAAAAATGGTGACAACATTTTTTTATTACAATATTAATTATGCACCACTCAAATTTACAAGGTTAAAAATATTAGTGTCTGTTGGAACAAAGTCGAAGCCAAAATCTTCATCATTATCTCCTCTGACGAATGTGTTGGATTGTACGCCAACTCAAAAGCACTCCGTATTCATGATTTGACCTGCAACAACGTCTCTTGCCCTAATGCGTCAAGTCTCTTATTAAGAAATTAAAATGCTGTATTGTGCCGGAACAATTCTTCGAAAATTCCCAAAGACATGTCGAAGTACAATCTATTGGAATTGATTTTGGCAAATAAACAGCATGTTTTTTTCAAAAAACTGGTAACTAGCAATTTTGGATAGGTAAACTGAATATGGCATGAAATATTTAACGCATTTTACTTTTATTAACAGGTCATTGTCGAAGTGTAGTTTACGCATGGTTACCGTGGTCTATGCATTCACAACATATTCACGTATTCATCACATGCTGTATCATATAAAAACGATTATCAGTAATCGTTAAGCAATGATCAAAAATCAAGTTTTAAATTAGGGGATGGGTGTTTTGCCGAATGTGAGCCCGAATATAACAATTGCGCAAAAGTAAGTTCAACATTTCAGTCCTCTCATTTTCATACAACTTGCATTCAATTAAAAAGTGCATTTTGTCTTCGATCTCATTTTGGTTGCAAGCAGTACACTTTATACCACCGCAAGGAATTTTTTTTGTATCGTCTTTTCTCTATTTCTGAATTGCGGGTGCTAATTCTTAATTTTGTTAACGCTGCTCTATATTTTGCATTTATTACTGTTGATAGATTATTTTCATATTGGCAATTTTTCTTTTAGTTTTTCATATGTGCAGATCAAATCAAATCTCAGCTTTATGCAAACGTGTGTGTGCGTGTCAAATTAGGTCACCGACCACCAAAATTTCAGCTATTTTTTTTAAGATTGCTTAGTTTACAAATTGTCTGTATAACCTGACGCTCTCTCATTGATTTGGTTGTTTGTATTTTCAGCGCTGGTCCGCAGTCAGTGATGATAAATAAAGTAATGGCAAAGTGACTGAAAATGGTGGTTGAGTAGCGTGAGAAACAAGGAAAACTCGAATGTGAGCGATTGCTTAATATTCCCTGTCACCTCATTTATGATGTAGAAAAATAGCAGGCCCCCTTCGCCAATTATTGTGGGTTATTGAGCTTATACCCGAAAAAGGCAATATTGCACATTTTTGTAAACAAACAAAATCGATGTAAGAGATTGGTCAGTTACTTCGGCCTAGGGGGGGGGGGTCGGTGGATCAGTAGGGGGGTACCCTGATTTTCATTGTGCGAATAGGGGGGTCACCCTGTTTTTGATATCATGTTTTCCAGAATTCACACACGCGCTCATGCATATATTTTTAAAATTTTTATTTCAGAACAAACGATACAAAAGTTAATCATACAAATATGTTCTTAATAATAACTATTACCTATATTGCCTATAAATTTGTTGATCCAAAAAATGTTAAAGGCTAAATATTTTGAGATTAAATTTGCCAAATAACTAACAGATTATGCAATGCGGCTAGAACCCCAATTATACAGTTAAGTTTTAAACACATCCCAAGTCCATGTGCTGCTGATATCAGAATATTTTATTTAAAGTCTGTAGTCACCATTGTATAAGATATTTACTGGATTTATCCAATTATAACAGGAGACGGAAAGACAAAACAGGAATTAGTACAAAGAGCAGTGACAGTTTTTGTTCAGCAAATCAAAAAAGTTAAATTTGTGGAAATGCTGATATATAAATTAAAATAAATGATGAAAAAATAAATTAAGTTTTTTTTGTTTTTAATATGCATATTTTTAATTATGCATATTTTGCTCTGTAAAATACCAAAATCCAACACAAATTTAAGCAAAAATCAAAGTTTCCTTTGTTTTCATAATCACAGACTGTGTTTTGGGTGTAAAGCTTTCCTGGTCTATAAGATATGAAAGATATTTTAAATCCAATTTAGTTTTCAAAGAGTTCAAACCGCCTAGATTCAAATCGCCTAGATTCAAATCCGCTTTTCCTATCTTATAAGGGCGTGTATCGAGTAAGTACTCCACAGCTTTGCTTTTATTTACTATCTTTAGCAGAATAGATTTCCCTCCTTCCTGCAGCCTTTTCTGTAGTCAATTTCTGGTATTATGCTTCCCCTCCCTTAAGGTCTATTAAATGCAAACGCTAAAAATTATGTCAAAATTATGGCAAACCATGATATTTTCAATGCACATATAATACATTTTGTAATCATGTCAGAGCCAAAACTGTTAACTGTTTTTTTTTTGTTTTTTTGTTTTTTTTTGGGGGGGGGGGTCAGCATGTTTTAAGTTTTAACATATAATGTGTGTGTGGGGGGGTCACCCACTTTTTTTTATTTGATAGGGGGTGGGTCAACTGAGATTTGCAGCTGGCAAAATGGAATCTGCCGACCCCCCTAGGCCGAAGTAACTGACCAATCCCTAAACAGACGTGGTACGATTTAAGGAATGTTGGCTATGTAAGAAACCGCCGAGCAAAACCCCTATAAAAAGGCGTAGTTGGCAGCCCCAAAATTTGTCTTTTGAAGAGGGAAGCAGAGTCCTTGCAAGATTGCGAACTGAACGCACTGAATTTAGCCAAGGCTTTGTTCAGAGTTGTTTGACTAGGAGTTTGGGATTGGCAAGACCGTGTCTTGAATCACATAATTTGGGTAAGCTCACATTAATTAAATCGTGATATTTGCATTGCCCTTGTGAGAGATATAAACTTTGCTTCCTTCCTTTCAATTTTCAACACAGCAGATTACAGTTGCGTAATAATAAACTATTTATTTAAAAACCCGAAATAAAACAGTCCCGTTAAACAAATGCTATACTTTACGTGGTATCAGCAGCCGTGACGGGACCTAGGTGTGGTATTAATATACCTGAATAGTTTCGTATTGGGAAGCTAATTTCCCCTGATTTATTGAGAGGAGACTGTAGATGGTGCGTGTCTTAGTGTTGTGATACTTGTATGCCTTCCGACCCCATAAACAACAAACTTTAAGTAGATTTGATTGTTGTTACACACGTAGGGGTTAGTAGGTTTAGCCGTGAGAAATTGTTTCAGTCACCAAGTTACGGGTGTCTAATTCTTATATGATGTATCAGGTTCATTCCCTGGGAAACAGTGGCATCCCAGAGATAATGTTTTAATATGCGCTAAGTGATCATAAACTTGTAACTGTCCTTCTGTGAGTGGCATGTAGTGAGTTCGAATGACGGCACATTCCATTCTGAGCCGGGTATGATGGGTACATGTGTTTAAGGAGATAACTGCCAAAATCAATCCTCACTAGCTCATTATAGTCTTTAACCTGTCGAGTGTCTAATTTATGCCTGACTGTTACCACGTAAAGCAGCGCTGTTTCGTAGTGTACTTGAACTGGATTTGGTAGTGTTTAGGCCTTATTTTGGAAACTTTAACTTGAGTCTCTGACTCCATATAGCTGTGGCTGCAGACCTGCTACGAGACAGCGGGTCCACAAGAGAGAGGTCCACCACAGCGCGATCAGTCAATCTTGCACGCATAGTTGTCTGATTGGTTGTTTGATATACAACGACGCGCCCACATATCTTCGCGTCATAAGTATTTGCCGTATGATGGCGTCGTAATGCAGCTGTCCTGACATGGCGTTACCAAAGGAAGTGAATCACGCTGGAAATGTGCGCGGTGAGTATATGAAAACTGAAACTGTTTCAATTCGTGTATTAGCTATTACCCAACATTTTTATAACATGCACAGGGACTAGAAACTTGTAAAACGTAGCTCTCGCTTCTGACATTTACCGTGACCGCCATTGCACGTTGTCTGAGTTAGCGCCAATGAATAGACTTACCCCAGACCATTCGTCCCGGTGTTATCGCTATCGCCACACGAGACTCCAGCTTGTCTCCTATACAATTTTCCTTCCGCCCACTTAATTTTAATATTCATATGACCTTTGCACTGACATCGATAGCCAATCGCATTCGACCGCGGACGTCACTCTAAATAAACAACTGAATAAATTAATATACCATATTTGGAAGATAGCGGGTAAATTCAACGTTGTTGGTGTGTTCCTTCGGGTTCCGAAGTCGCACGAAACTAGTTCATGTTCCGTTATCTTTCGCAAGTAAAACAGGTCGATATGTATTAAACATGGCATTTGTTTTCTTGTTTTAACCCCCTTATTTACGCAAGCTTCCGTCGAAGTGGTGTTTTTTTCGACGATTTGTGGCATGTTGCAAAACGAACGAAACATTGCGGCATTCTTAGCGGTGGATAAGGGATCGACTATGTCGTCACATTTATGTCTCGTTTGAAAGAGAATAAACAACCGCTCAGAAAAATATGTTGCTAATATTTAAGTGCGGTGCCTTGAAATCGCCTGCCCGACGTCCAAATTTCAAAAGGATGTTCGATTTGCAATGACAACCGTTCATATGTACTAGGCGACGTTACTAATTACTACTAGGGTCGGTGTTTGCATTAACAATTATAGAACAAAAGATCAGAAAAGCGGTGCTTTTGTCGGCGATTTTGTCAAAGGGAATATTGATAAAATGTTGCAAAACAGAATCGCGAGTTGGGTGAAAAATTGCGCCGGCGGCATTCTCAGCGATGTCAGTGTACTGGAACTAACTCCAAGTTTCGTTGCCGCATTCACCTGATCCTCAATTAGCGCAACTAGCGGTGAAATTACCAGTATTATTGGGTTTGGATCTAACCCTAGTTCTTTGATGACAAGTGGAAGAATTTGGAAAATAAGCGATTTTGCGAAACCAGTCGGCAAAAAAGCGACAGTATCTTTCCTGTTACATATAGCTTCAATTGCGGACAATTGTTCTTCTTTGATAGAGTTGATGCCATCGATGTGTTTTAAGACACTGTCCACTGCTGACGCGACAATTTCCTTAGAAATCATTTTGATTTGATTTATGGATGGCGAGCACCGACACTCCGATCCGATGAACTAATCAAAACTAAAATGGCGCGTGTCACGTGACTTTGTTTACTAAAGATAGCGTGGGCGTTTGATTGACACTCAACTCATTAGTATTCCACCAATCACAGCTACATCTACTTTCTGGATGTGCACAGTCAAATTGTATAGGAGACAAGCTGGAGTCTCGTGTGGCGATAGCGATAACACCGGGACGAATGGTCTGGGGTAGAATAGACTGGACTTTTAGCAAGTTAAATTAATTTAATAAATTCTTTCCATAAATGTAGATGTCAGTGTACCAAGTGTTGTCACAAGCCTGGATGATCTACTGACAAAATTACATCGATGCAATGATGATGAACATTGCTCATGTAAAAAATGGCACTGTTCACTGTGTGGTCATAAAACTGACAAATATTTACTGAAAAAAAACATTTGAACAGTGTGTACTGTTCAAGACTCGAGTTTCAAGGCAAGTGTAACTTTTATTCGCTTCAGACCATAGACTATGTTCAGACTAATAATTAGTCTTGCTACTTCAGTAAGGGGTTGCATATGGTGCAAATTGCTATGTATTTTCTTAGTTTAAGAGATCTTTTTAAATCGTTTATAAATTGAATTTGTTGCTTCTCGTGTGTGGGATATTTATAGAAAGAAAAAATTCATTAATTGAAGGAGTATCTTGGAAGTTTGAATTTAATCTGGCGTCTGCATCCATGTTTGAAAATAAATTATCTTAGTTGTGTTAATTCTGTAGGTATGGCTTGTGTTTTGTGCAAGTTCTCCATTGCAAAAATGAAGATTCCTCGTCATTGGCATAAAAATTGTCCATTGTGCTGACAAACATTTTCATAATGTTCCAAGTTGAGTGTACATCTTGCTGGTTGTAGTTGTGGTGATTTAAATGTACAGAGCAGTGAAATTGAAAGATTTCAGATTTCTTCACCAGTGGTATGCCTTGACTATGCAATAGGAGATTGTCTGTCACTTTCAAGAATGAATTTGTGCCTTATCCATTTTGTTGATTTTTATATTTTACTTCACTCAATTAATAATTAACAATAGTTACAGAAATTTAAATTGGCATGCCACTACACACATGAAAAAGGAGTTGGCCATTGGACAATTTACTCCTGGTATGTCAATCTGAACAGTTTCTAAGATGAGAATCCATTTGAAAGCACTAAATAGCAGACATATCGTTAAAAACTGCTTTGAAAGAATTGCATATTGGATCATTTTAAATCGTGACACAGTTTAGTATGAGTTTTGAGGCTAATTAGGAGCTAAATATCGACAAATGATATAACTGAGCTAATAATATTTGTCAATAAATCAATGATCAATGTGTATACAATACATTACCTTTATTACCTTGAAATAGTTTTAATTAAGGCAAATTATTAATATAATATATTTCTATGGCAACGAACAGGACATTGCTTCAAACTTGAAGTGTTGAAAAAATTGCGTGAATCGGTTAAGAATTGGCAAAGATACAAACAATTTACTAGCTCTTTTTGTTTGTTTTGTGGATCCAAATCAAAGTTTAGAAAATGAATGTGGTAAAATTATTTATTTATTGTTAAATAACGATCATGTATCTTGTAACGTTTTATCATTAATAAAAAAAAAATTGAGGCCTTTATCATTGCTGGCTCCCGGTTGTAGTTTCAAGCAATTGCACGCCCTGGTCTAGACTGGCGCAGTCGGGGCGATTACTTTGTTTTGTAATTTGAATAAAATAAAATAAATCGCGAAATGAAAATAAAAAAAAAATCGCGAAATGAAGGTGTTAGCGCGAAATCGCAGTTACAGGGGATTTCGCGCTAACACCTCCATTTCGCGATTTTTGTTATTTTAGTTAAACTACAAAAACAAATTAATCGCCCCGACTGCGCCAGTCTAGCCCTGGTCGTACTACTAGCTCGACTGCTCGCGTTAGTCCTGCTGTGTCGATTTTTCAGTAAAGAACGATCCGTAATTCAGTTTTTAAAACGTAGTTACAAACGCAGTGTATAAGTATTTTCCCAACAAAAACACGAGTAGATCCTTGAATTCAACACTACAGCAACGTCATGTTAAGTCAGGTGATAACCACGTGATGATCACGCCATCAATCGCTCTCTCCTGGACCGCGCTGTCGTAGACCCTTTCTCTCGTGGACTGTCTGCAGCCACACCTCCCTCTCTGACTGAGGAACGAGTCAAATATTTAAATGGTGCCATTGCTATGTCTTTTTGTATCTTTATTTTTGAGATATCAAGGAGATATCTTTTGACTTACTTTCTTGTACCCCTTTGTTACCAGTGTGTATTGACTTATAGTATTTTATCTAATAGCGTGTTATTCATTAAAACATTGGATTCGTGAATTAAATAATTTGTGTCTTGAGTACCGGTATGTTTTATTAAATTAGGAAGTGACCTCTCCCTCTGGCATAATTATGTCCTCCATCAATTTGCAAGATGTACAATGCAGTCATGTTTAAGTCTTCACTTTATCATAAGCGAAGCCGGACCTAGGTAATTGAGGAGGCAGATTGATTGAAACCACCATTCGGCTACCATTTATTAGTCCCCGTTCGGACGTAGTCCAAAAACGGGGACTTATGTTTTGCCCTGTGTGCGTCCGTCCGTCCGTGCGTTCGTCCGTGATCACCTGTATCTCGAACATGCATAGACCGATTAAGTTCAAACTTCACTCATACATCACACATTATATGGGACATATGCACATGCATTTTTTTCATGATCCGATTAACGATAGCCGAATAGCGGCCATTTTAAGGCCGAAAATGCATCAAAATCGCACATTTTCACCATTCCGGACCCGGATCTCAGTTATGCATGGACGGATTTTGTTAAAATTTGGTACATACATTAAACATAATAGGACCTTGATGCACGTCATTTTTTTTTCGGATCAAGTTTGAAATGGCCGACTGGCGGCCATTTTGTTTTAAAGAATTCAGTTCTGGATCCGTATCCGAGACATGTCTGGATTGATCAAGTTCAAACTTCACACACACAAGGTACATCATGTCACAAATATGTATGTGCATTTGTTTCATGATCTCATTAACGATAGCCAAATGGCGGCCGCTTTAAGGCCGAAAATGCATTGAAATCGCACATTTTCACCATTCCGGACCCGGATCTCAGTTATGCATGGATGGATTTTGTTCAAATTTGGTACATACATTAAACATAATAGGACCATGATGCACGTCTTTTTTTCCCCGGATCAAGTTCGAAATGGCCGACTGGCGGCCATTTTGTTAAAGAATTCAGTTCTGGATTCGTATCCAAGACATGTCTGGATTGATCAAGTTCAAACTTCACACACACATGGTGCATCATGTCACAAATAGATATGTGCATTTGTTTCATGATCTGCTTAACAATAGCGGAATGATGGCCATTTTAAGGCCGAAAATGCATCAAAATCACGTATTTTCACAATTCCAGAACCGGATCTCAGTCATGCATGGATGGATTTTGTTCAGATTTAGCACAATGTGTTGTACATATGCAGGTGCATTTCGGTCATGATCTGCTTTGAATGTATATGTCACTCAAATATGAACGGAACGGGGACGTGTCATTGACAATGACTTGTTACAATAGATTCCAAGACCCGCTCTCCAGTTCAGTGTTCAGGGGTACTGTCTAAATATCCAGTACCACACATCATATCACGGGGTAGTTGTGAAATTCCTTCTTTCAGATCGATAATCGCACACCCCGGGTATTTTGTTACAATATAATACATTTAGTGTCCTGGTGTTATTCAAAAATGTTTAGAATATTCTATTGTTTACAAGATATATTTAGTCTTGTGACACTGATTGTTTTTTTTATTTATTTATTTCTCAATTTTAATCACAATCCACAGTTATGCAGAAGAATGCTTCGGATAGGACGACAGTTGAAAAAGTATCGAAAGTGAAGCCGAAAAATAACTTATAATATGGCCGATAAAGTGAGTTACAGCACGTCAATAAATTGCATGAAATAGATACATTGTATGTCTACTACGTGAATATATACTGTGAATTAAGATATTTCAGATGCGATGTTAAATGTATCATTATCGGCTAACACTGACATGATGAATTCCCAAGTCTACTTTCAATCAAATTCTGCTACAAACTGTGGTTTATCGATGATTCTTGTATGTCGTTATAGAACAGTAGTTGTGTGTAGAAGTGTGCCACTAAAAGTATGACTAGCTGTATAATCTGTTTTATATTACAAAGTTAGACTTTGTTTAGGTTGCCATTAGCAACGTAGATAATTTTTTTAATCGCTATTGATAAAATTTAATCACCATGGAGACTAAAATGATTGAAGTCTAAGAGATCTGTAAATTGGTAAAAAAAAGTGCAAGCATACGATTTGTGTACTTTTTAATTAATTTGTATATGTTAATTAGCTAATTTGCATGCTAAATAACTACATTTAGCATGTTTTGTAGGTATTTTAGTGTCGATAAAATGCTTGCTATTTTCTTGTCCAAAATCAATTATTGGTGATTTATTATTATGGTGTTTCAGGGCAAAATTAATATTTTTTGTGATAAAAAAAAAGGTTTTAAAACATACAAAAATATGCCTCGTGACATCACTAGGCCGGGGGAAGTGTCTAATCAGTGCCCATAGTGTTATTTTGTACTGACGCATGCGCAGTATTAACCTATGACGTTGCAATTTCTGTGTTTACATTGATTTTGCCTGTACGTACAATAACAAACCAAAAGCGTGTTTGGTTGTTTCACTGAAGAATACTATTTACAAAAGTTATGTTTTAGATTCTGATAAATCACATTACAATCTCTTCTATAGCATGTAGTATCAAACGACTGTGATTAAAATTTCAATTTCTCGTCCATATTGCATCTTTAATCAACTAAATTACTAGTAGATAAAATAAAATACATTGCAGTTTGTTAAACATAAACAAATATTGAATTCATTTCACACACAAACCCTTTCTATCATATTTCTAGTTAAATCAAATATGAATTTTACTGATCAGCAGTAATATGCTCTTGCGTTTGCTTTATTTCCAGTTTTCAAGACCAGGATGTTTACTCATTCCCTTTTGTGGTCCTAATATTCCTATTTAAATTCCACATATTATTTTAACATTGTGTGTATGGTATTATGTAATTATTGGGTTGATTACTTTATTTCAACATTTTTCTCTAAACTACCCCGGTACATAAGAAACTGAATGTTGACAAAACTCAGCATATATTCTAATTCATAATGGTATGGATCACTTTTATGAACTAAAGAATGTTAGTTTGATTAAAATTTTCTATAAATCTAGTGAAAAAAGGAATTAAAGCATTTTTTTGAAACTGTTTGATTAAACACAAAAATAAAAAGTAAAATTATACAAAGGAACCCTATGATCATCATGGTATCTCCCTCCTCTTTAAGGTGAGTTAAAATGCAATGGACTTGGAAGGGAACAAAACAGTATGGGAAAATTACAAAGGTGACGGAGTATGTATGTAATGATAGGAAGGGGGATGTTTATCACTTTTTATTTCTTTTGCAAATAAAACTAACCACTTGAGAAGTAAATTCTATTCAGAACTGACCAATACAATAGTAGAAAGAGGTGGAGAACCAACTATTGTAGAATTTTTTTTTTCTTAGGTGAATTCAATTTCTAATTACATTTTTTTTCAGTGATGCTTTATTGGCAATCAACAAGGATTTGGGAAATAATACATCAAAAGAAATCCAAAACTTTCTCACCGCTATGGAAATTTAGCAATGAGGTTTACATGTATAAATGATTTATAGTTTGTTTTATTTTCTTCTTGTTGACTTGTATGTTTCTGTTTTACAACATTTCAAAAGCTAATAAAATAATAACTTAAATTACCTGTATCAATCACATGTACAGGCAGGGTTGTCAAAACCTTATCAGTAATTTTATTGTAAAATTGTGGACTGTGACTTAACAACACTCAAGTGTTTGTACCATCCATTGTTCATGAGTAATGTGATCGTTATTTCTGATGGGGTTGCTAAGATGAAATAAAGAAAAAGAAATTATACATGGACTTGGAGAATTACGTAACTTAACATTTAGCCATTTTAGCTTGCTTTCAAAACTGTCACATATCAAAATTAATATTGTGCATTTAGTAATCTGCCTAAATATGTCTATTATTATTAAAGGTAAATACTACAAAGAATAAGTTGAAATTATTGATGTCAATAATAATCACAAATTGTAAGTTTCTATAAAAAGACAAAGTCAGCCAGCTTAAAAGTTAAGTTATGCCAAGCCTGTACTATAAGAATATCTCTGTTTATTGATTACATAGAATCATTAACTAGAGTATGTAGCAACGTTATCAGTTTAACATTAGTTACAAATCACTTTACAAAATACAGCCTACACTTGCAGTCACATATCTCAATCTGAACAGTGTATGTGCCAGCATCGTGTTGTCCACATCTTATGCTGATCTACCATCTTAACATGTTACCACAATTCTGTGAGTTAATTCATCTTGTTTTTGTAGTACAATTATAAACTTCTCTTGCACAATGTAAAACTTGTTTTGATATTTTAAAATCACTTTGTTTAAACACTGATGTTTTTGTTCTAAATGTGTTTCTAATGTACATACGAGTTAGCATTTTAAAACTGAAAATAGTTCCTTTTCTAGCATTTCTGTGAATCGGAAACTAGATCTAATCAAACTTTACACACATGTATCTCTAGTAGTGATTTGAAGTGGCTGACTGTTCTTTGTTTTGTTTCTTACATGACAGAGATTGTGTCAAATCATTGACATGTTGAAACAAAAATGAATTTTGAAAGTTACATGAACCCCCAAGTTTATTGCTGTCGTTGATTTCATAAATAGGGTTTGTTTTATATGATTACATTATCTATGTACACTATCTATGTTTGTAAAAACTGAGTAAAAATTATTGCTAAAATAAGATTGATAGTGAAAAGTATTCCACACGAGAATTACCTTTTATAATTGTTAAAACTATTTCTGAATATTTTATACATTGTAACTGGTTAGATTGGGTAAAAACACTTTAGGAAAGCAAGACAAGGTGAATAATGGCTGACATGAAACAGACAACTTAGACACTAGGCTAATTACTAGTATATAGCATACCATTCTCCGTTGGTCCCAGGGAATAAGCTGTTGCATACCTGAAACAACAGCTGTTGTCAGACAGGTGATATAAACAGACTGTGGTCAAACTGACAAATGTACTGCTTTTATTGTTTAGTTTATAGCTTTCAGTTAATAATTTACTAAAGCAAAGAAATTCAAACTGAGTCCTAAACAGCTCAGTCGTGTTTGATCAATACCAGCAGTACCCGGCCATATATCTAGACTGTCATGGCTAAGCCTTCTCCAGAGTGAACATACATATCTCAGGTAATATCTACAAAGTGGTGACTATAAGTTGACTTTATCTGGTGTGCTCATTAACTGTAGCTGTGGTGTGAGTTGTTTGTGTTTTCGTGTTGTTGTAGTTGTTTACCAGAATTCTAATTAGCCTTAGTACGTACTGAACATGTTTTTGATTACATGAACAAATTATCTATCCAAGTCCGTCACCGCAGGTTCTACTTTGATATGGTAGGCACTGGTTGTACCCGATGAACCTGTGCAAAATTTTAATTTAAAAAAAATGGAGGGGCTTATGACCAATAAACTATGGTACTGTTTTGCACCCATAATATGACCAATAATTAGAAATGTCCCATGATGCTAGTTGTTATTTTGAACAAAATGTCGTAAGTAATTTTGAGAAAACTAAATCCCTGTAATTGATCTGCATTGTGTGTTGACATTAATCATATAAATGATAAAACTATCCTGATAACAACCAGTAAGCATTGAATTTGTTCCATATACCAGTTACAGTGTAACCTATGACCTATCATATAGGGAGGCAAGGCTCAAAATTAAATCCAAGGTGTACACAGACTACCAACTCATGTCCTGGGGCTACCATTTTTAGCTCCCGTGAAACGGAGCTTATGTGGTACCGGTGTCTGTGACTCTGTGACTAAAATTTGTTCTACTGATAACTCAAGATCTACAATTTCAATTCAAGTGAAATTTGGCACACAGCTAATATATGATGAGTAGATGCGCTGATTAGATTTTGGTGCAATTCCATGCATATTAATTAGCTAATTATTGCATTAATTAATTTATAACATAGTGGTCTTTGAAAATGAACAAATATTTGACTTTGGTGAGTAGCCTAATTTGCATATTGCATAATTTGCAAAAATACTGGTAATATTTCATTGGAAGGTCTGAAAAATGCGAGTTTTAGTACATAATGATTTAATATGTCATGATGGATGTTATTTGAGCAGATACCGTGACTAAAACATCATGCTATTTATCAGTTTGGCAAGTATGCATGCGCAGTTACAAGGGTACTTGACGCAGCCATTTTTTCAGTTTAAAGAAAAAGCATTATTCCCGTTGTCTTGTTCTCCGATGTTTTTAATCTCACCTGTTATAATCAATATAGAAGTATTTCTATCATTACGAGAAGTAATTCTTTCTGGTGAGTACGTTTAATGATTCTTTCTGGGTTTTTTTTTCACCTTATTTTAGCCATATTTTTTGTTCTCTGTTTTTCCAAACATGGGCAGCATCATACACTGAGTTTGACCATGGTTTGACCGAGACTGGCGGTATTTTACTCCCTTTTTATTACCTTGCCCGTACCATCAAAGATGGAAGGGAAAGCTATATTAAGGGGAAAATTTTGTCCGGCGTTGTCGTCGTCGTTGTCGTCGTCGTTGTTGTTGTCGTCGTTAATAATTGTTATTGTGTGCATAATAACTTTACTAATTCTATTCCAAACTTTATCAAACTTGGTCACCTTATTCATCAGTATAAAGTCTTCCCTGAGTTTGAACAACAGATGTCCTGTATGAAAATAATAAAATTGAGAAAATCTGATAAAATATTTTGACTGTTTCTACTTGACTGATCACTGGTGATACACATCAAAGGTCACTGATCTCAGTGGAAATATGCATTGTTGTATGTGTTCAATGAAGCAAATGATTTATCTTGTAATAATATCCTTGGTAATGTATCTCAGAATCCCATACTGGGTTTCAAAACCAACTCATGGAGAGATTGCACAGTCGGATACACATTTGCAAACCTACCAATAAAATCTTTACAGAAAACAAGATGTCAGAAAATCAATATAAGCACTGCTATGAACTGGGTGCCAAACTTTGATCAAGATCTGAAGCTAATAGAAAATCTGTTTAGTCAAAAGTTATCAAATCAAAAACAATACATAAAAAATACATTAAAAGCAAAACATTTCATCCACATTTTAAAAAGAAAATTATTCTAAAATATATGTATTCTGTATTTGACAAACAGTTCATTCGACAAATGAAAACTCACAGGAATATGTTTCAGCTATTAAAACAGAATGATAGAGTTTTTATAATACTAGTTTAAAAACGCACTTCAGAGATTGCAGTGTTTGAAGATGTAGTTTCTCAGGAGGCAACAGTACTGTTGACTTTTCCCTCCACTGGACACCAACTATTTAAGTTGATTTGCATACAAAGCAGAGCTTGCAACATGATAGCTATTCATAAAGGGTGTTTTTTTTACTTTTCATATAATACAGTAGTCACACAATGAGGCAGTTCATATTTGTCTCAGTGAATCATTCATTTTTGACAGACACCTGTACAAAATACTTGAACTAAAGCCAGCTAAATTTTTCTGTTATCTTGCATGTTGTATGAATCTATTCACATCTAAATGCAGCACTTTTTTTTGCAATGAGACATTTGTTTTTATTCTAAATATCTCAATTACTTTCAATAAAGCTGGAAATTATGTTCCTTAAAATAATTAAACAAATAAGGCACCAATGTTTTTGTAAGATATTTACATCTTTTAAGGACATTCTGTAGACTGATTCCCCACTGTTGGTTCAACCCCAAAACTTGTTTGTATTCAAAATTAATTATGACAATGCATATTTATATTGAAACAAACTATGATAAAAGGAATTATATTATATAACAAAGGGCAAGGTCACCAGAGTTCAACTATGTTTAAACAATGTTAGGAACTGGTCGGCACATTTGTTATTCCTGCACTTTTCTATTAAAATAGCCACTTATTTTTACCATTGCTGTTTTCGTTAAAACCAACATGGCGCTAGTCCCGGTCCTACTAATTACTGCTCGGAAACAAATGGTACTGCTCAGGACCGATTCAACTATTCAAAACAGCAGGAATTAGACTGATTTTTGAATACTTCCCCGCTAAATGTATTACCTCCTACCAGTGCTCAAATGATCATGCTTTTTATTTTAGCCACGTTGCGCACTGACCGGTAATCTCGGGTGCCGACATTGTTGCACTGTATCAACTTAATCCCAACGCAGCTTTGAACTTTGAATGAACTGTAAATGCTGCGTTCAATCTAGAAAATAATATTGCAAAACATGTGGAAATAATAAATTTAACAGCAGAATACGCCCTTGTAAAGTGAAGTGACTTCTAAAGACTCTGACTGAATGTTTCTTGCGAACTTCGTATACGGGGCCAGTTTTAGTTACAAACCAACGTTTACCTTCATGTTTATGTCCTACCATATGGCAACAGCCGAAAAAATTATGCTTGTTTTCTGAGCGGATCGCCAACCAGACTACCAGATTATTTTTGTTAGTAACATTCACGGTCCTTGCTATTTCAATATATCTTTAGAACAGTGTATAAGTGAGTATTTTCGCCTGGGCAGTCCCATGCTGACGTTGCGTAATTTTAACAATGTTACGAAATATTGAACGGCTCTCATCACAGATTATTACTTGCTAATCTTCAGCTACGCAACTTTCTTCAAAAGAAAAAAATGTGGTCACTGTTTTTTCAACCATCGAAATTATCGCATTGATGCCATTTTTGACTCCCGTGTGCGAAGCACAAAAAGGGAGTCTTTGCAGTTAGTTTGTCTGTATGTGTGTATGTGTGTGTGTGTGTGTATGTGTGTCCGTCTGTTCCACTGATATCTCAAGAGCCATACATCAGTTTTTGATGAAACTTGGTGCATAGATGCTCTGGACCAATGCGCAGATTTGATTAGGTTTTGGTAAAAATCCATGCATATTAGTTACCTAATTTGCATGATAATTAGCTGATTTTTGGCTGTTTCATGACTGTTCCACTGATATCTAAAGAACCACTCATTGGATTTTGATGAAACTTGGCACACAGATGCTCCAAACTAATGCGCAGATTTGATTAGTTTTGGGTAAAAATCTGTGCAATATTAATTACCTAATTTGCATAATGATTAATCAATTTTTGGCTTTTCCACTGATATCTCAAGTACTAATCGCCACATTTCAATAAAACTTGGTACATAGATGTCATAGGACACTGCACAAACCTGAAATTGTTTAGGGTAATATCAGTAGATATTAATTACCTAATTAGCATAATTAATTAATTTTCAGCTTTTGATATTTCAAGTAGTAATTGTCACATTTCAATGAAACTTGGTACATAGATGTCATAGGACACAGCACAGACCTGATAGTTTTTAGGGTAATATGAGTACATATTTATTACCTAATTTGCATAATTAATTAATTTTCAGCTTTTGATATTTCAAGTACTAATCATCACATTTCAATGAAATTTGGTACATAGATGTCATAGGACACTGCACAGACCTGTTAGTTTTTTGGGTAATATCAGTAGATATTAATTACCTAATTAGCATAATTAATTAATTTTCAGCTTTTGATATTTCAAGTAGTAATCATCACATTTCAATGAAACTTGGTACATAGATGTCATAGGACACTGCACAGACCTGTTAGTTTTTAAGGTAATATGAGTACATATTAATTACCTAATTTGCATAATTAATTAATTTTCAGCTTTTGATATTTCAAGTAGTAATCATCACATTTCAATGACACTTGGTACATAGATGTCATAGGACACTGCACAGACCTGATAGTTTTTAAGGTAATACGAGTACATATTAATTACCTAATTTGCATAATTAATTAATTTTCAGCTTCTGATATTTCAAGTAGTAATCATCACATTTCAATGAAATTTGGTACATAGATGTCATAGGACACTGTACAGACCTGATAGTTTTAGGCTAATATCAGTATATATTAATTAGCTAATTTGCATAATTAATTAATTTTCAGCTATTGATATTTCAAGTAGTAATCATCACATTTCAATGACACTTGGTACATAGATGTCATAGGACACTGCACAAACCTGATAGTTTTTAGGGTAATATGAGTACATATTAATTATCTAATTTGCATAATTAATTTTCAGCTTTTGATATATCAATTAGTAATCATCACATTTCAATGACACTTGGTACATAGATGTCATAGGACACTGCACAGACCTGATTGTTTTTAAGGTAATACGAGTACATATTAATTACTTAATTTGCATAATTAATTAATTTTCAGCTTCTGATATTTCAAGTAGTAATCATCACATTTCAATGAAATTTGGTACATAGATTTCATAGGACACTACAGACCTGATAGTTTTAGGCTAATATCAGTATATATTAATTAGCTAATTTGCATAATTAATTTTCAGCTATTGATATTTCAAGTAGTAATCATCACATTTCAATGACACTTGGTACATAGATGCCATAGGACACTGCACAAACCTGATAGTTTTTAGGGTAATATGAATACATATTAATTATCTAATTTGCATAATTAATTAATTTTCAGCTTTTGATATATCAAGTAGTAATCATCATATTTCAATGAGACTTGCTACATAGATCTTCTAGGATTATGCAGAGACCTAATTAGTTTTAATTGGATATTAATTACCTAATTTGCATAATGTTCCACTGATATATAAAGAACCACAAATTGGATTTTAATGAAACTTTTAAAGAGAACTATGCAGAAACCCAATTAGTTTTTGGTAAATATTTATGCTTATTAAACTCCTAATTAACATAATTAATTAACACTGATATCTCAATTACTGATCATCACATTTGAATAAAATTTGGTACATAAATGCTCTAGGACAATAGACAGGCCTGATTAATTTTGGGTTAAAATTTGTTCATATTAATTCTCTAATTAGCATAATAATTCATAATTTTTTTGTTCTGTTCTGTTCATATTAGTTACCTGATGTACATAATTAGTTTTCAGCTTTTCTATCAATATCTCATGTACAAGTAATTTTGAATTAATTTTTAATGTGTCTTCAATACTCCAGCACACGGGAGTTCTTTCTAAGCTTTCTTTGATTTTTTCATTGTGTTTGATTTTGACGAACAGGATTTTATGCTCCATTTATTTCTGTTACCAAACTTCATATTTACCCATTCTCCGCCCAGGTGGGCAGTTTAACGTTATTAAAAGTTGGTGGGCAAATTCTTTTTCGTTTCTTTGTTGTATTTTCCGTTTTTAAGTAGTACATTGTCACCAATGCTATTTTTTAAATGCAAGTTCGATTTCACTTTGTACATCTTATTCATCAATAGACAAAGTCGAAGGTAGAATCCTGTACAACTTTCTGCCAAGTCAGTACAATGAATGTCATTACTACACATAGACAAGCCGATATAACATGGTATTACTTTTCAAGACAACAGTATGCAATGCAATATCACTGGACATTACAAACAAGTGAACATCACACAATGTCAGTATACAATACAAAAAGCAGTCTTCCCAACAAAGTGGAAGTGCACTACCTAAGACATTTATAGCATTTCATAACTATTCATTCATTATTTATGTAATGGTATACGATGTTCACATAGTATTATTGTCTTTGTGTGCTATTTTGTGTGGTATTGTTCACTACCAGTATTGTGCTTCCCAGTGTTCACTTGCATATTTGCTAATATCTCGTGATTATATCAAATCTGCGTGATTATATCAAAGAATAAATAAATATATAAAGTAACATCAGAAACACACCATATACCACACAAACATTAGCACATTAACATACTATCTGAGAATTATCCAAGAAACTAGTTTAAACTTGCTATACTCATTAAATCCAAAGCAGTTTTTATTGTAAATGTAATAACTCCCTGCTCGCTACCTTAAATCAAGTTACAAATCATTTTCAAACCATACAGATATATAAAATAAAGAAACCATGCAATCTACTTTCTCACGCAACTCTTGTCTATCATCTGTATGTGTATGCAGTTTTCCCCCCTGTTCCATCTAAATATCCAGAACTACAATGTATCTTGTTAATAGCAGACTTACCTGGACAAAATCCAGGATAGCAGCTTGTAGTTTTACTTTAGTCCAAAGTCATTTCTCAGATGCCTGAACACATTTTCTTGACTTCGTACAAAGACAGTGACCAGTTGTGCAGGTGCACTTCATTTTTTTAAATCTATCAAGTATGGCAGACTGCCAGCCATTCTAAATTTCAAAATCTAGACTTTTTATATGTCAATTTCTCAAAGATGTGACTAGTTTTATTGATACTGGCTGCAAAGATGGAGTGACCACTCGTACATGGCATGTAATTTTATTTCCCATTACAAGGAAATATGACTATCAAAATCTATTCTCTCCTATCCATTATTTCTCTATGATGACAAATTTTGTGTAGAACTAGGTATTGATTCAAATGAGCCATTTTAAAAAAATATATAGCTCCCTCGTATGTTTAATATTTTTTTTCTTTTTTTAAACTGATCTTTCAGATTGTGTCTATTGCAGTTAACTTTCACAATGCCCTGTGTTTACAAGTGTACTGTCCTCGCATGTTTTTCAAGATGCCCATATCAAAATCTAATGTTTCCATATATGTCATAATTTCTCCGACATTTTGATCGACTTTATTGATATTTGGTAAAAGTATGGAACGACCTACATGCAATTACATTCACTTATTATGCAATGCATATAACTTTACAATACCTTTACTTGCTATGATCACACGGGAGCTATTCACAGTTTAACTTTGATACACCATTTAGTTTGCCAAACAAAATAACACCTTGTTAGTCTCAGTTTGAATAGCCTGTAGATAAATAACAGGAACTTATAATTGTGTGTGCATCTGTATCTCAAATCATGTCTGGGCAGATTATATTCTGATGTAGTTTGAACTTACCCAAAATCTTGAGTGAGTGATAAATGCCATTGGAACATTTATTAAATATAAAATGTCACCCAATCTTTCAGGTTTTGAATACATGTGTGGGATAAACTGACAAATGCACTGCTTTTATAGTTTAGTTTACAGCTTTCAGTTAATAATTGACTAAAGACACGAAACAGCTCAGTGGTACGTATTGTAATATCAGCGTTACTAGACCATATATCCAGACTGCAACGGCTAAGAGTGACACCTTGCCTGCTCCAGAGTGAAGATGAATATCTCAGGTAATAATCCCAATCCATTGCATCTCATTTGTATACCGTTATTCAATAATATTGTACATACACTATCACATCTCAATACATTCCATCTCATTTGTATACCATTATTCAATCCTATTGTACATACACTATGACATCTCAATACATTCCATCTCATCTGTATACCATTATTTAATCCTATTGTACATACACTATGACATCCCAATACATTCCATATCATTTGTATACCATTATTCAATCCTATTGTACATACACTATGACATCCCAATACATTCCATCTCATTCGTATACCATTATTCAATCCTATTGTACATACACTATGACATCACAATACATTCCATCTCATTTGTATTCCATTATTCAATCCTATTGTACATACACTATGACATCCCAATACATTCCATCTCATTCGTATACCATTATTCAATACTATTGTACATACACTATGACATCCCAATACATTCCATCTCATTTGTATACCATTATTCAATCCTATTGTACATACACCATGACATCCCAATACATTCCATCTCATTTGTATACCATTATTCAATCCTATTGTACATACACTATAACATCCCAATACATTCCATCTCATTCGTATACCATTATTCAGTCCTATTGTACATACACTATGACATCCCAATACATTCCATCTCATTTGTATGCCATTATTCAATCCTATTGTACATACACTATGACATCCCAATACATTCCATCTCATTTGTATTCCATTATTCAATCCCATTGTACATACACTATAACATCCCAATACATTCCATCTCATTCGTATACCATTATTCAATCCTATTGTACATACACTATGACATCCCAATACATTCCATATCATTTGTATACATACCATTATTCAATCCCATTGTACATACACTACGACATCTCAATACATTCCATCTCATTTGTATGCCATTATTCAATACTATTGTACATACACTATGACATCTCAATACATTCCATCTCATTTGTATACCATTATTCAATCCTATTGTACATACACTATGACATCCCAATACATTCCATATCATTTGTATACCATTATTCAATCTTATTGTACATACACTATGACATCCGAATACATTTCATCTCATTCGTGTACCATTATTCAATCCTATTGTACATACACTATGACATCCCAATACATTCCATCTCATTTGTATGCCATTATTCAATCCTATTGTACATACACTATGACATCCCAATACATTCCATCTCATTTGTATTCCATTATTCAATCCCATTGTACATACACTATAACATCCCAATACATTCCATCTCATTCGTATACCATTATTCAATCCTATTGTACATACACTATGACATCCCAATACATTCCATCTCATTTGTATGCCATTATTCAATCCTATTGTACATACACTATAACATCCCAATACATTCCAGCTCATTTGTATACCATTATTCAATCCTATTGTACATACACTATGACATCTCAATACATTCCGTCTCATTTGTATTCCATTATTCAATCTTATTGTACATACACTATGACATCCGAATACATTTCATTTCATTTGTATACCATTATTCAATGCCATTGTACATACACTATAACATCCCAATACATTCCATCTCATTCGTATACCATTATTCAATCCTATTGTACATACACTATGACATCCCAATACATTCCATCTCATTCGTATACCATTATTCAATCTTATTGTACATACACTATGACATCCCAATAAATTCCATCTCATTTGTATACCATTATTCAATCCTATTGTACATACACTATAACATCCCAATACATTCCATCTCATTTGTATACCATTATTCAATCCTATTGTACATACACTATGACATCTCAATACATTCCGTCTCATTTGTATTCCATTATTCAATCTTATTGTACATACACTATGACATCCGAATACATTTCATTTCATTTGTATACCATTATTCAATGCCATTGTACATACACTATAACATCCCAATACATTCCATCTCATTCGTATACCATTATTCAATCCTATTGTACATACACTATGACATCCCAATACATTCCATCTCATTCGTATACCATTATTCAATCTTATTGTACATACACTATGACATCCCAATAAATTCCATCTCATTTGTATTCCATTATTCAATCCCATTGTACATACACTATAACATCCCAATACATTCCATCTCATTCGTATACCATTATTCAATCCTATTGTACATACACTATGACATCCCAATACATTCCATCTCATTTGTATGCCATTATTCAATCCTATTGTACATACACTATAACATCCCAATACATTCCATCTCATTCGTATACCATTATTCAATCCTATTGTACATACACTATGACATCCCAATACATTCCATCTCATTCGTATACCATTATTCAATCTTATTGTACATACACTATGACATCCCAATAAATTCCATCTCATTTGTATACCATTATTCAATCCTATTGTACATACACTATGACATCCCAATACATTTCATCTCATTTGTATACCATTATTCAATCCTATTGTACATACACTATGACATCCCAATACATTCCATCTCATTTGTATACCATTATTTAATCCTATTGTACATACACTATGACATTCCAATACATTCCATCTCATTTGTATTCCATTATTCAATCCTATTGTACATACACTATGACATCCCAATACATTCCATCTCATTTGTATTCCATTATTCAATCTTATTGTACATACACTATGACATCCCAATACATTCCATTTCATTTGTATACCATTATTCAATCCTATTGTACATACACTATGACATCCGAATACATTTCATCTCATTTGTATACCATTATTCAATCATAGTGTACATACACTGTGACATCCCAATACATTCCTTCTCATTTGTATACCATTATTCAATCCCATTGTACATACACTATAACATCCCAATACATTCCATCTCATTCGTATACTATTATTCAATCTTATTGTACATACACTATGGCATCCCAATACACTCCATCTCATTTGTATACCATTATTCAATCCTATTGTACATACACTATAGCATCCCAATACATTCCATCTCATTCGTATACCATTATTCAATCCTATTGTACATACACTATGACATCCCAATACATTCCATCTCATTTGTATTCCATTATTCAATCTTATTGTACATACACTATGACATCCCAATACGTTTCATTTCATTTGTATACCATTATTCAATCCTATTGTACATACACTATGACATCCGAATACATTTCATCTCATTTGTATACCATTATTCAATCCCATTGTACATACACTATAACATCCCTATACATTCCATCTCATTCGTATACCATTATTCAATCCCATTGTACATACACTATGGCATCCCAATACATTCCATTTCATTTGTATTCCATTATTCAATCTTATTGTACATACACTATGGCATCCCAATACACTCCATCTCATTTGTATACCATTATTCAATCCTATTGTACATACACTATAGCATCCCAATACATTCCATCTCATTCGTATACCATTATTCAATCCTATTGTACATACACTATGACATCCCAATACATTCCATCTCATTCGTATACCATTATTCAATCCTATTGTTCAAACACTATAACATCCCAATACATTCCATCTCATTTGTATACCATTATTCAATCCTATTGTACATACACCATGACATCCCAATACATTCCATCTCATTTGTATGCCATTATTCAATCCTATTGTACATACACTTTGACATCCCAATACATTCCATCTCATTTGTATTCCATTATTCAATCTTATTGTACATACACTATGACATCCCAATACATTCCGTTTCATTTGTATACCATTATTCAATCCTATAGTACATACACTATGACGTCCGAATACATTTCATCTCATTTGTATACCATTATTCACCCCATTGTACATACACTATGACATCTCAATACATTCCATCTCATTCGTATACCATCATTCAATCCTATTGTACATACACTATGACATCACAATACATTCCATCTCATTTGTATACCATTATTCAATCCTATTGTACATACACTATGACATCACAATACATTCCATCTCATTCGTATACCATTATTCAATACTATTGTACATACACTATGACATCCCATAACATTCCATCTCATTTGTATACCATTATTCAATCCTATTGTACATACACTATAACATCCCAATACATTCCATCTCATTTGTATACCATTATTCAATCCTATTGTACATACACTATGACATCCAAATATATTCCATCTCATTTGTATACCTTTATTCAATCCTATTGTACATACACTATGACATCTCAATACATTCCATCTCATTTGTATACCATCATTCAATACTATTGTACATACACCATGACATCTCAATACATTCCATCTCATTTGTATACCATCATTCAATCCTATTGTACATACACTATGACATCCCAATACATTCCATCTCATTGGTATACCATTATTCAATCCTATTGTACATACACTATGACATCCCAATACATTCCATCTCATTCGTATACCATTATTCAATCCTATTGTACATACACTATGACATCCCAATACATTCCATCTCATTCGTATACCATTATTCAATCCTATTGTACATACACTATGACATCCCAATACATTCCATCTCATTTGTATACCATTATTCAATCCTATTGTACATACACTATGACATCTCAATACAGTCCATCTCATTTGTATACCATTATTCAATACTATTGTACATACACTATGACATCCCAATACATTCCATCTCATTGGTATACCATTATTCAATCCTATTGTACATACACTATGACATCCCAATACATTCCATCTCATTCGTATACCATTATTCAATCCTATTGTACATACACTATGACATCCCAATACATTCCATCTCATTCGTATACCATTATTCAATCCTATTGTACATACACTATGACATCCCAATACATTCCATCTCATTTGTATACCATCATTCAATCCTATTGTACATACACTATGACATCCCAATACATTCCATCTCATTTGTATACCATTATTCAATCCTATTGTACATACACGATGACATCCCAATACATTCCATCTCATTTGTATACCATTATTCAATACTATTGTACATACACTATGACATCCCAATACATTCCATCTCATTTGTATACCATTATTCAATCCTATTGTACATACACTATGACATCTCAATACATTCCATCTCATTCGTATACCATCATTCAATCCTATTGTACATACACTATGACATCCCAATACATTCCATCTCATTTGTATACCATCATTCAATCCTATTGTACATACACCATGACATCTCAATACATTCCATCTCATTCGTATACCATCATTCAATCCTATTGTACATACACTATGACATCTCATTACATTCCATCTCATTTGTATGCCATTATTCAATCCTATTGTACATACACTTTGACATCCCAATACATTCCATCTCATTTGTATTCCATTATTCAATCTTATTGTACATACACTATGACATCCCAATACATTCCGTTTCATTTGTCTACCATTATTCAATCCTATTGTACATACACTATGACGTCCGAATACATTTCATCTCATTTGTATACCATTATTCAATCCCATTGTACATACACTATGACATCCCAATACATTCCATCTCATTTGTATACCATTATTCAATCCCATTGTACATACACTATGACATCCCAATACATTCCATCTCATTTGTATACCATTATTCAATACTATTGTACATACACTATGACATCCCATAACATTCCATCTCATTTGTATACCATTATTCAATCCTATTGTACATACACTATAACATCCCAATACATTCCATCTCATTTGTATACCATTATTCAATCCTATTGTACATACACCATGACATCCAAATTCATTCCATCTCATTTGTATACCATTATTCAATCCTATTGTACATACACTATGACATCTCAATACATTCCATCTCATTTGTATACCATCATTCAATCCTATTGTACATACACCATGACATCTCAATACATTCCATCTCATTTGTATACCATCATTCAATCCTATTGTACATACACTATGACATCCCAATACATTCCATCTCATTGGTATGCTATTATTCAATCCTATTGTACATACACTATGACATCCCAATACATTCCATCTCATTCGTATACCATTATTCAATCCTATTGTACATACACTATGACATCCCAATACATTCCATCTCATTCGTATACCATTATTCAATCCTATTGTACATACACTATGACATCCCAATATATTCCATCTCATTTGTATACCATCATTCAATCCTATTGTACATACACCATGACATCTCAATACATTCCATCTCATTCGTATACCATCATTCAATCCTATTGTACATACACTATGACATCTCATTACATTCCATCTCATTTGTATGCCATTATTCAATCCTATTGTACATACACTTTGACATCCCAATACATTCCATCTCATTTGTATTCCATTATTCAATCTTATTGTACATACACTATGACATCCCAATACATTCCGTTTCATTTGTCTACCATTATTCAATCCTATTGTACATACACTATGACGTCCGAATACATTTCATCTCATTTGTATACCATTATTCAATCCCATTGTACATACACTATGACATCCCAATACATTCCATCTCATTTGTATACCATTATTCAATACTATTGTACATACACTATGACATCCCATAACATTCCATCTCATTTGTATACCATTATTCAATCCTATTGTACATACACTATAACATCCCAATACATTCCATCTCATTTGTATACCATTATTCAATCCTATTGTACATACACCATGACATCCAAATTCATTCCATCTCATTTGTATACCATTATTCAATCCTATTGTACATACACTATGACATCTCAATACATTCCATCTCATTTGTATACCATCATTCAATCCTATTGTACATACACCATGACATCTCAATACATTCCATCTCATTTGTATACCATCATTCAATCCTATTCTACATACACTATGACATCCCAATACATTCCATCTCATTGGTATGCTATTATTCAATCCTATTGTACATACACTATGACATCCCAATACATTCCATCTCATTCGTATACCATTATTCAATCCTATTGTACATACACTATGACATCCCAATACATTCCATCTCATTCGTATACCATTATTCAATCCTATTGTACATACACTATGACATCCCAATACATTCCATCTCATTTGTATACCATTATTCAATACTATTGTACATACACTATGACATCCCAATACATTCCATCTCATTTGTATACCATTATTCAATCCTATTGTACACACACTATGACATCTCATTACATTCCATCTCATTTGTATACCATTATTCAATCCTATTGTACATACACTATGACATCTCAATACATTCCATCTCATTCGTATACCATCATTCAATCCTATTGTACATACACTATGACATCCCAATACATTCCATCTCATTTGTATACCATCATTCAATCCTATTGTACATACACCATGACATCTCAATACATTCCATCTCATTCGTATACCATCATTCAATCCTATTGTACATACACTATGACATCTCATTACATTCCATCTCATTTGTATGCCATTATTCAATCCTATTGTACATACACTTTGACATCCCAATACATTCCATCTCATTTGTATTCCATTATTCAATCTTATTGTACATACACTATGACATCCCAATACATTCCGTTTCATTTGTCTACCATTATTCAATCCTATTGTACATACACTATGACGTCCGAATACATTTCATCTCATTTGTATACCATTATTCAATCCCATTGTACATACACTATGACATCCCAATACATTCCATCTCATTTGTATACCATTATTCAATCTTATTGTACATACACTATGACATCCCAATACAGTCCATCTCATTTGTATGCCATTATTCAATCCTATTGTACATACACTTTGACATCCCAATACATTCCATCTCATTTGTATACCATTATTCAATACTATTGTACATACACTATGACATCCCAATACATTCCATCTCATTTGTATACCATTATTCAATCCTATTGTACATACACTATGACATCCCAATACATTCCATCTCATTTGTATACCATTATTCAATACTATTGTACATACACTATGACATCCCAATACAGTCCATCTCATTTGTATGCCATTATTCAATCCTATTGTACATACACTTTGACATCCCAATACATTCCATCTCATTTGTATACCATTATTCAATCCCATTGTACATACACTATGACATCCCAATACATTCCATCTCATTTGTATACCATTATTCAATCCTATTGTACATACACCATGACATCCAAATTCATTCCATCTCATTTGTATACCATTATTCAATCCTATTGTACATACACTATGACATCTCAATACATTCCATCTCATTTGTATACCATCATTCAATCCTATTGTACATACACCATGACATCTCAATACATTCCATCTCATTCGTATACCATCATTCAATCCTATTGTACATACACTATGACATCCCAATACATTCCATATCATTTGTATACCATTATTCAATCCTATTGTACATACACTATGACATCTCAATACATTCCATCTCATTCGTATACCATCATTCAATCCTATTGTACATACACTATGACATCCCAATACATTCCATCTCATTTGTATACCATCATTCAATCCTATTGTACATACACCATGACATCTCAATACATTCCATCTCATTCGTATACCATCATTCAATCCTATTGTACATACACTATGACATCTCATTACGTTCCATCTCATTTGTATGCCATTATTCAATCCTATTGTACATACACTTTGACATCCCAATACATTCCATCTCATTTGTATTCCATTATTCAATCTTATTGTACATACACTATGACATCCCAATACATTCCGTTTCATTTGTATACCATTATTCAATCCTATTGTACATACACTATGACGTCCGAATACATTTCATCTCATTTGTATACCATTATTCAATCCCATTGTACATACACTATGACATCCCAATACATTCCATCTCATTCGTATACCATTATTCAATCCTATTGTACATACACTATGACATCCCAATACATTCCATCTCATTTGTATACCATTATTCAATCCTATTGTACATACACTATGACATCGCAATACATTCCATCTCATTTGTATACCATTATTCAATCCTATTGTACATACACTATGACATCCGAATACATTCCATTTCATTTGTATACCATTATTCAATCCTATTGTACATACACTATGACATCCCAATACATTCCATCTCATTTGTATACCATTATTCAATGCCATTGTACATACACTATAACATCCCAATACATTCCATCTCATTCGTATACCATTATTCAATCTTATTGTACATACACTATGACATCCCAATACATTCCATCTCATTCGTATACCATTATTCAATCTTATTGTACATACACTATAACATCCCAATACATTCCATCTCATTTGTATACCATTATTTAATCCTATTGTACATACACTATAACATCCCAATACATTCCATTCCATTTCATTTGTATACCATTATTCAATCCTATTGTACATACACTATGACATCCCAATACATTCCATCTCATTTGTATACCATTATTTAATCCTATTGTACATACACTATGACATCCTAATACATTCCATCTCATTTGTATTCCATTATTCAATCCCATTGTACATACACTATAACATCCCAATACATTTCATCTCATTTGTATACCATTATTTAATACTATTGTACATACACTATGACATCCCAATACATTCCATCTCATTTGTATACCATTATTCAATCCCATTGTACATACACTATAACATCTCAATACATTCCATTCCATTTCATTTGTATACCATTATTCAATCCTATTGTACATACACTATGACATCCCAATACATTCCATCTCATTTGTTTACCATTATTCAATCCTATTGTACATACACTATGACATCCCAATACATTCCAGCTCATTTGTATACCATTATTCAATCCTATTGTACATACACTATAACGTCGCAATACCTTCCATTTTATTCGTATACCATTATTCAATCCTATTGTACATACACTATGACATCTCGATACATTTCATCTCATTCGTATACCATTATTCAATCATATTGTACATACACTATAACATCCCAATACATTCCATCTCATTCGTATACCATCATTCAATCCTATTGTACATACACTATGACATCTCATTACATTCCATCTCATTTGTATGCCATTATTCAATCCTATTGTACATACACTTTGACATCCCAATACATTCCATCTCATTTGTATTCCATTATTCAATCTTATTGTACATACACTATGACATCCCAATACATTCCGTTTCATTTGTCTACCATTATTCAATCCTATTGTACATACACTATGACGTCCGAATACATTTCATCTCATTTGTATACCATTATTCAATCCCATTGTACATACACTATGACATCCCAATACATTCCATCTCATTTGTATACCATTATTCAATACTATTGTACATACACTATGACATCCCATAACATTCCATCTCATTTGTATACCATTATTCAATCCTATTGTACATACACCATGACATCCAAATTCATTCCATCTCATTTGTATACCATTATTCAATCCTATTGTACATACACTATGACATCTCAATACATTCCATCTCATTTGTATACCATCATTCAATCCTATTGTACATACACCATGACATCTCAATACATTCCATCTCATTTGTATACCATCATTCAATCCTATTGTACATACACTATGACATCCCAATACATTCCATCTCATTGGTATGCTATTATTCAATCCTATTGTACATACACTATGACATCCCAATACATTCCATCTCATTCGTATACCATTATTCAATCCTATTGTACATACACTATGACATCCCAATACATTCCATCTCATTCGTATACCATTATTCAATCCTATTGTACATACACTATGACATCTCAATACATTCCATCTCATTTGTATGCCATTATTCAATCCCATTGTACATACACTATGACATCCCAATACATTCCATCTCATTTGTATACCATTATTCAATCCTATTGTACATACACTATGACATCTCAATACATTCCATCTCATTCGTATACCATCATTCAATCCTATTGTACATACACTATGACATCCCAATACATTCCATCTCATTCGTATACCATTATTCAATCCTATTGTACATACACTATGACATCCCAATACATTCCATCTGATTTGTATACCATTATTCAATCCTATTGTACATACACTATGACATCCCAATACATTCCATCTCATTCGTATACCATTATTCAATCCTATTGTACATACACTATGACATCCCAATACATTCCATCTGATTTGTATACCATTATTCAATACTATTGTACATACACTATGACATCTCAATACATTCCATCTCATTCGTATACCATCATTCAATCCTATTGTACATACACTATGACATCTCATTACATTCCATCTCATTTGTATGCCATTATTCAATCCTATTGTACATACACTTTGACATCCCAATACATTCCATCTCATTTGTATTCCATTATTCAATCTTATTGTACATACACTATGACATCCCAATACATTCCGTTTCATTTGTCTACCATTATTCAATCCTATTGTACATACACTATGACGTCCGAATACATTTCATCTCATTTGTATACCATTATTCAATCCCATTGTACATACACTATGACATCCCATAACATTCCATCTCATTTGTATACCATTATTCAATCCTATTGTACATACACTATAACATCCCAATACATTCCATCTCATTTGTATACCATTATTCAATCCTATTGTACATACACCATGACATCCAAATTCATTCCATCTCATTTGTATACCATTATTCAATCCTATTGTACATACACTATGACATCTCAATACATTCCATCTCATTTGTATACCATCATTCAATCCTATTGTACATACACCATGACATCTCAATACATTCCATCTCATTTGTATACCATCATTCAATCCTATTCTACATACACTATGACATCCCAATACATTCCATCTCATTGGTATGCTATTATTCAATCCTATTGTACATACACTATGACATCCCAATACATTCCATCTCATTCGTATACCATTATTCAATCCTATTGTACATACACTATGACATCCCAATACATTCCATCTCATTTGTATACCATTATTCAATACTATTGTACATACACTATGACATCTCAATACATTCCATCTCATTTGTATACCATTATTCAATCCTATTGTACATACACTATGACATCCCAATACATTCCATCTCATTCGTATACCATTATTCAATCCTATTGTACATACACTATGACATCCCAATACATTCCATCTCATTTGTATACCATTATTCAATACTATTGTACATACACGATGACATCTCAATACAGTCCATCTCATTTGTATACCATTATTCAATACTATTGTACATACACTATGACATCCCAATACATTCCATCTCATTTGTATACCATTATTCAATCCTATTGTACATACACTATGACATCTCAATACATTCCATCTCATTCGTATACCATCATTCAATCCTATTGTACATACACTATGACATCCCAATACATTCCATCTCATTTGTATACCATCATTCAATCCTATTGTACATACACCATGACATCTCAATACATTCCATCTCATTCGTATACCATCATTCAATCCTATTGTACATACACTATGACATCTCATTACATTCCATCTCATTTGTATGCCATTATTCAATCCTATTGTACATACACTTTGACATCCCAATACATTCCATCTCATTTGTATACCATTATTCAATACTATTGTACATACACTATGACATCCCATAACATTCCATCTCATTTGTATACCATTATTCAATCCTATTGTACATACACTATAACATCCCAATACATTCCATCTCATTCGTATACCATCATTCAATCCTATTGTACATACACTATGACATCTCATTACATTCCATCTCATTTGTATGCCATTATTCAATCCTATTGTACATACACTTTGACATCCCAATACATTCCATCTCATTTGTATACCATTATTCAATACTATTGTACATACACTATGACATCCCAATACATTCCATCTCATTTGTATGCCATTATTCAATCCTATTGTACATACACTTTGACATCCCAATACATTCCATCTCATTTGTATACCATTATTCAATCCTATTGTACATACACTATGACATCCCAATACATTTCATCTCATTTGTATACCATTATTCAATCCTATTGTACATACACTATAACATCCCAATACATTCCATCTCATTCGTATACCATCATTCAATCCTATTGTACATACACTATGACATCTCATTACATTCCATCTCATTTGTATGCCATTATTCAATCCTATTGTACATACACTTTGACATCCCAATACATTCCATCTCATTTGTATACCATTATTCAATCCTATTGTACATACACTATAACATCCCAATACATTCCATCTCATTTGTATACCATTATTCAATCCTATTGTACATACACCATGACATCCAAATTCATTCCATCTCATTTGTATACCATTATTCAATCCCATTGTACATACACTATGACATCTCAATACATTCCATCTCATTTGTATACCATCATTCAATCCTATTGTACATACACCATGACATCTCAATACATTCCATCTCATTCGTATACCATCATTCAATCCTATTGTACATACACTATGACATCCCAATACATTCCATCTCATTTGTATACCATTATTCAATCCTACTGTACATACACTATGACATCTCAATACATTCCATCTCATTTGTATACCATTATTCAATACTATTGTACATACACTATGACATCTCAATACATTCCATCTCATTCGTATACCATCATTCAATCCTATTGTACATACACTATGACATCCCAATACATTCCATCTCATTTGTATACCATCATTCAATCCTATTGTACATACACCATGACATCTCAATACATTCCATCTCATTCGTATACCATCATTCAATCCTATTGTACATACACTATGACATCTCATTACGTTCCATCTCATTTGTATGCCATTATTCAATCCTATTGTACATACACTTTGACATCCCAATACATTCCATCTCATTTGTATTCCATTATTCAATCTTATTGTACATACACTATGACATCCCAATACATTCCGTTTCATTTGTATACCATTATTCAATCCTATTGTACATACACTATGACGTCCGAATACATTTCATCTCATTTGTATACCATTATTCAATCCCATTGTACATACACTATGACATCCCAATACATTCCATTTCATTTGTATACCATTATTCAATCCTATTGTACATACACTATGACATCCGAATGCATTTCATCTCATTTGTATACCATTATTCAATGCCATTGTACATACACTATAACATCCCAATACATTCCATCTCATTCGTATACCATTATTCAATCCTATTGTACATACACTATGACATCCGAATACATTTCATCTCATTTGTATACCATTATTCAATCTTATTGTACATACACTATATCATCCCAATACATTCCATCTCATTTGTATACCAGTATTCAATCTCATTGTACATACACTATAACATCCCAATACATTCCATTCCATTTCATTTGTATACCATTATTCAATCCTATTGTACATACACTATGACATCCCAATACATTCCATCTCATTTGTATACCATTATTTAATCCTATTGTACATACACTATGACATCCTAATACATTCCATCTCATTTGTATTCCATTATTCAATCCCATTGTACATACACTATAACATCCCAATACATTTCATCTCATTTGTATACCATTATTTAATACTATTGTACATACACTATGACATCCCAATACATTCCATCTCATTCGTATACCATTATTCAATCCCATTGTACATACACTATAACATCTCAATACATTCCATTCCATTTCATTTGTATACCATTATTCAATCCTATTGTACATACACTATGACATCCCAATACATTCCATCTCATTTGTTTACCATTATTCAATCCTATTGTACATACACTATGACATCCCAATACATTCCAGCTCATTTGTATACCATTATTCAATCCTATTGTACATACACTATAACGTCGCAATACCTTCCATTTTATTCGTATACCATTATTCAATCCTATTGTACATACACTATGACATCTCGATACATTTCATCTCATTCGTATACCATTATTCAATCCTATTGTACATACACTATAACATCCCAATACATTCCATCTCATTCGTATACCATTATTCAATCCCATTGTACATACACTATAACATCCCAATGCATTCCATTTCATTTGTATACCATTATTCAATCCCATTGTACATACACTATGACATCCCAATACATTTCATCTCATTTGTATACCATTATTCAATCCTATTGTACATACACTATAACATCCCAATACATTCCATCTCATTCGTATACCATTATTCAATCCTATTGTACATACACTATGACATCCCAATACATTTCATCTCATTTGTATACCATTATTCAATACTATTGTACATACACTATGACATCCCAATACATTCCATCTCATTTGTATACCATTATTCAATCCTATTGTCCATACACTATGACATCCCAATACATTCCATCTCATTTGTATACCATTATTTAATACTATTGTACATACACTATGACATCCCAATACATTCCATCTCATTTGTATACCATTATTCAATCCCATTGTACATACACTATAACATCTCAATACATTCCATTCCATTTCATTTGTATACCATTATTCAATCCTATTGTACATACACTATGACATCCCAATACATTCCAGCTCATTTGTATACCATTATTCAATCCCATTGTACATACACTATAACATCTCAATACATTCCATTCCATTTCATTTGTATACCATTATTCAATCCTATTGTACATACACTATGACATCCCAATACATTCCATCTCATTTGTTTACCATTATTCAATCCTATTGTACATACACTATGACATCCCAATACATTCCAGCTCATTTGTATACCATTATTCAATCCTATTGTACATACACTATAACGTCGCAATACCTTCCATTTTATTCGTATACCATTATTCAATCCTATTGTACATACACTATGACATCTCGATACATTTCATCTCATTCGTATACCATTATTCAATCCTATTGTACATACACTATAACATCCCAATACATTCCATCTCATTCGTATACCATTATTCAATCCCATTGTACATACACTATAACATCCCAATGCATTCCATTTCATTTGTATACCATTATTCAATCCCATTGTACATACACTATGACATCCCAATACATTTCATCTCATTTGTATACCATTATTCAATCCTATTGTACATACACTATGACATCCCAATACATTCCATCTCATTCGTATACCATTATTCAATCCTATTGTACATACACTATGACATCCCAATACATTTCATCTCATTTGTATACCATTATTCAATCCTATTGTACATACACTATGACATCACAATACATTGCATCTCATTTGTATACCATTATTCAATCCTATTGTACATACACTATGACATCCCAATACATTCCATCTCATTTGTATACCATTATTCAATACTATTGTGCATACACTATGACATCCCAATACATTCCATCTCATTTGTATACCATTATTCAATACTATTGTACATACACTATGACATCCCAATACATTCCATCTCATTTGTATACCATTATTCAATACTATTGTACATACACTATGACATCTCATTACATTCCATCTCATTTGTATACCATTATTCAATACTATGGTACATACACTATGACATCCCAATACATTCCATCTCATTTGTATACCATTATTCAATCCTATTGTACATACACTATGACATCCCAATACATTCCATCCCATTTGTATACCATTATTCAATCCTATTGTACATACACTATGACATCCCAATACATTCCATCTCATTTGTATACCATTATTTAATCCTATTGTACATACACTATGACATCCCAATACATTTCATCTCATTTGTATACCATTATTCAATCCTATTGTACATACACTATGACATCCCAATACATTCCATCTCATTTGTATACCATTATTCAATACTATTGTACATACACTATGACATCTCATTACATTCCATCTCATTTGTATACCATTATTCAATCCTATTGTACATACACTATGACATCCCAATACATTCCATCTCATTTGTATACCATTATTTAATCCTATTGTACATACACTATGACATCCCAATACATTCCATCTCATTCGTATACCATTATTCAATCCTATTGTACATACACTATGACATCCCAATACATTCCATCTCATTTGTATACCATTATTCAATACTATTGTACATACACTATGACATCTCATTACATTCCATCTCATTTGTATACCATTATTCAATCCTATTGTACATACACTATGACATCCCAATACATTCCATCCCATTTGTATACCATTATTCAATCCTATTGTACATACACTATGACATCCCAATACATTCCATCTCATTTGTATACCATTATTTAATCCTATTGTACATACACTATGACATCCCAATACATTTCATCTCATTTGTATACCATTATTCAATCCTATTGTACATACACTATAACATCCCAATACATTCCATCCCATTTGTATACCATTATTCAATCCTATTGTACATACACTATGACATCCCAATACATTCCATCTCATTTGTATACCATTATTCAATTATATTGTACATACACTATGACATCCCAATACATTTCATCCCATTTGTATACCATTATTTAATACTATTGTACATACACTATGACATCCCAATACATTCCATCTCATTTGTATACCATTATTCAATCCTATTGTACATACACTATGACATCTCAATACATTCCATCTCATTTGTATACCATTATTCAATCCTATTGTACATACACTATAACATCTCAATACATTCCATTCCATTTCATTTGTATACCATTATTCAATCCCATTGTACATACACTATAACATCTCAATACATTCCATTCCATTTCATTTGTATACCATTATTCAATCCTATTGTACATACACTATGACATCCCAATACATTCCATCTCATTTGTATACCATTATTCAATACTATTGTGCATACACTATGACATCCCAATACATTCCATCTCATTTGTATACCATTATTCAATACTATTGTACATACACTATGACATCCCAATACATTCCATCTCATTCGTATACCATTATTCAATCCTATTGTACATACACTATGACATCCCAATACATTCCATCTCATTTGTATACCATTATTCAATACTATTGTACATACACTATGACATCTCATTACATTCCATCTCATTTGTATACCATTATTCAATCCTATTGTACATACACTATGACATCCCAATACATTCCATCCCATTTGTATACCATTATTCAATCCTATTGTACATACACTATGACATCCCAATGCATTCCATTTCATTTGTATACCATTATTCAATCCCATTGTACATACACTATGACATCCCAATACATTTCATCTCATTTGTATACCATTATTCAATCCTATTGTACATACACTATAACATCCCAATACATTCCATCTCATTCGTATACCATTATTCAATCCTATTGTACATACACTATGACATCCCAATACATTTCATCTCATTTGTATACCATTATTCAATCCTATTGTACATACACTATGACATCACAATACATTGCATCTCATTTGTATACCATTATTCAATCCTATTGTACATACACTATGACATCCCAATACATTCCATCTCATTTGTATACCATTATTCAATACTATTGTGCATACACTATGACATCCCAATACATTCCATCTCATTTGTATACCATTATTCAATACTATTGTACATACACTATGACATCCCAATACATTCCATCTCATTTGTATACCATTATTCAATCCTATTGTACATACACTATGACATCTCGATACATTTCATCTCATTCGTATACCATTATTCAATCCTATTGTACATACACTATAACATCCCAATACATTCCATCTCATTCGTATACCATTATTCAATCCCATTGTACATACACTATAACATCCCAATGCATTCCATTTCATTTGTATACCATTATTCAATCCCATTGTACATACACTATGACATCCCAATACATTTCATCTCATTTGTATACTATTATTCAATCCTATTGTACATACACTATAACATCCCAATACATTCCATCTCATTCGTATACCATTATTCAATCCTATTGTACATACACTATGACATCCCAATACATTTCATCTCAGTTGTATACCATTATTCAATCCTATTGTACATACACTATAACATCCCAATACATTCCATCTCATTTGTATACCATTATTCAATCCTATTGTACATACACTATGACATCCAAATACATTCCATCTCATTTGTATACCATTATTCAATCCTATTGTACATACACTATGACATCCCAATACATTTCATCTCATTTGTATACCATTATTCAATCTTATTGTACATACACTATGACATCCCAATACATTCCATTCCATTTCATTTGTATACCATTATTCAATCCTATTGTACATACACTATGAACACTTTTTTGGACTAATAACAAAGCTGGTCAATCCTTTCCCAGCAAAAATAGATATATCATATATCTGGTATCATATAGTTGGTATGGTGTGATCAGTGATACGTAGGTACAGTCATGAGTATATAGAGTAGATATATCACAAGTGTGGATAGATTGTACCAACAGCTGGTATCATATAGTTGCATATAAAATTGATTGTTATTCCATGATATCACAGTTACAGATTCACTATTGTTATCATAACATTATATATTGGATGTACCCGGTAGTACTTTGATGATACTTCTTATTGACCCCCATGTGTGAAGCACACAATGGGAGTCTTTGCAGTTAAGTGTGTCTGTATGTATGTGTATGTGTGTGTGTGTGTGTCCGGCTGTTTCACTGCTATCTCAAGAACCATACATCACTTTTTGATGGAACTTGGTGCATAGATACTCTGGGCCAATGCGCAGATTGGATTAGGTTTTGGTAGAAATCCATGCATGTTAATTATTCAATGGCAAAGAATGAACCCGACTTAAGCGAATTGGCGGCAAAAGAAAATAAAAAGTAAGTTTTATTCTGTTGAATCTAAAATTACATTTCTGGCATACAGCGAAATACAGCACTAAAAGGCAAAAAGCTTGAGAGAAAAAACAAAATAAACGAATCTAAAACAGAACTGTGACAAAACGATAAAGAGTGCTCAAAAACAAGAACGAAACAAAACAAAGCGTGATACTAATAAAAAACGAGAGAAAAGTGAGCTGGCATGGCCGAGTGAAAAAAAAAATGGGTGGGTGGGTGAAAATAACCCGAACAGAAATGACTGGGCATGAACAGCGTGCGATGTAAACAGTGCATGTAAACAGAACGAAGCAAATTGGCTACAATAATCATGCGCAGTGGAGAAATGAAACAAACGACCGAAGCTTATGCAAATGAAAAGTATGCAAATGAATAATTAACAATTTTGAACTGCTTACAAAATACAACAATTATTCAATGGCAAAGAACGAACCCGACTCAAGCGAATTGGCGGCAAAATAAAATAAAAAGTAAGTTTTATTCTGTTGAATCTAAAATTACATTTCTGGCATACAGCGAAATACAGCACTACAAGGCCAAAAATGAAAGCCGCCAAAAGCAAATGTTCAAAGTGTCAGATCAACTTGGCCGGACTTGATAGCAGCGCGAATGCATGATGCCGTCCTGAGGCGACGACCGAATGAGGATTCCATGTAGAGCAGCTTTAATTGCTTCAGGGTCTGCTCCCGACTGAAATTCGAAGGAGGCACCTCCACGACGAAAGCTGTGACCGGAGTAGCTGTTTGGGTCCAGCCCTGTGGAGCTGAGCAATGATCGCAGATGTCGAACGAAAGACTGGTAGGTCAAAAGATGCAGTCTGTCGGTAGATGACGGTGCAAGAAACAGGGGAGCTTCGGAAGGTGCTGGCAACATGTCCATCATCTGCTTGTAGGCTGATACTGGGCAGAGGGCGAAGCCAGGGATAGGCAGGATGGGAATGTGCAGTACCCGTTTGCCGAACTGTATGGTTTTTGACCATGTGATACGAATGATCAAACCTGTGGTGTTGTATCCGACGCTGCCCCGCGAGAGATGAATGCGGGCGTCAAAAGCTGTATCTGAAGGGGGCACCAGGTTGGACTTGCGCAGGAACGAAAAGAATGCAATGAGGAAAGCGGACCACAGCGTAACGTGCAGCGGGCGTGTAAAGTCCAAGAGACGATGAATTCGAAGAAGGATATCCGGTGTGATAGGCAACTTGCGGCGAGGCTGGTGCGCTGTTATACGCTGTATTCCCCGGAGAACAAGGCACAGTTCGAATGAGTCGAGTGAAGGTGGGGTCTCGGTGACAAAAAGATGCAGCAGCCGAACACCGTTGAGGTAGTTGCGGATAGATGCTGTGCTTGAAAACGAGCGGGCGAGGAACTGTGTGTAGCGAATAATCGTTCGTGTTGTGGCCGGAACTGGCTGGATGCGAAAGAAATGGCAGAAAAGGAAGAATGCACGCCATTGAGTTGTAATGTTGCACAATGAACCGGAAGCATAAGCTGAGTGGAATGAGCGGGACGCCTGGTGGTCCAGAGCGGCGAGCGGAGCTTGACTACCTGCAGAAGCGAAAAAGAAAAAAATGCTACAAGTTACCAAGGATGAATAAACTGGAACGTTTCCTGAGGTACAACGACTTCTGAGATGCCAAAGTTTAACTGTAACTCTTCCACACGAGACTCGTAAATGCCAGATAAATGTGAACGGCTTGGCGCGTCCGCAACATTGCTCCGACCGAGGATGTGTACAGCCCAGAGATTGAATTCGAAACGTGCTTGGAAGTATGCGATCTCCCGCAAACAGCTGAGTTCGAAATCTGAATGGGTACGATGAGAGTTGATCAATGCAACCGTTGTCGTGTTGTCAGAGGTTATTTGCAAGCGAAGCCCGCGCCAAGTATGGGACCAGAGCTTGAGTGCGACCACGACTGCAAGCAATTCCAATGCATTGATCGACAAACCCATGTTGATGATGTGTTGTGGGAAAGGAGAGCGGAAGAACTGGGTAACGGAGACGCCGCCGCAGCCTGAAAGGCATGCGTCTGTACACACGACAGTGTCTGGCGGGGACCAAGGTTGGGTATGTATGATAGAAACGCAGTTATAGTCCTGTAAAAACGTCTTCCACCATAAGAGGTCTTTGCGAAACTCTGCATCGATACGGGTGCGGGAATGTTTAGCAGTGAATGTGCGAAGCGTGGACAGCATGCGGGAAATAAACAAGCAACCCGGGCGAACACAATTCGAGGCATAGGACAAGAGACCGATGAGACTTTGTAATTCTGTGCGGGAACAAGAGGAGCGATTGTCCCAGTTGGATAGCTCTTCATGAATTTGAGTGAGTTTGTCGACGGGTACGGCAATGGTCATGTTGACTGTGTCAAATTCAGAGCCGAGAAAAGTCATACTAGTAGCAGGAGCACATGCTTTAGCCACGGATTCTTGAAGGCCGAGCTCGTTTAGCAGATTTCCTAGACTCTCAAAAGCCGCAGTAGCGTTGATTGGTAACTCGTTTCCGCCAAAATCGTCGATATAATTGATCACCTTGTGCCCTTGGTTTCGTAGGATGTGACGCACTGCATTGGTTGACACATTAAGGCCGCTGTGCGTAACCCGAAAGGTGGTGAAACGTCAGAGTAGTATTTCCCTTTCCAAGAATAGCCCAGAAGATGGCAGTCTCGCGGATCCATGCGAAGTTGTAGGTATGCCCTGCTGAGGTTCCGTTTGTAAAGGATGCAACCGGAACCAAGTGTACGGATGCGATCTAACATGGAGTCAACTGTAGGATATCTGAACTTGTAATCATCCCCGATGTAACTGTCCCCTGGGATGCCGTCGTTGACTGAGTAGCCTTCTGGAAAACTTAAGTCCACGACCACGCGACGGGAAGATGAGCCCTTCTTAGCCACAGTCATTAATGGTGAGGTAATGAGCGGGCGAGACAATGGCGTAGTGCCGAACGGTCCAACGGATGCGCCAAGAGATAGCTCCGATTCCAAAAAACTGTCCACGTGCTCAGCGAAATGTAAATCCGAGGTGTGATTCGTTGCGTGCGAAGTAGGAAGAAAGTCGCGCGATTAGTTGATGGGCCAACCAAATTCTAAGAAGTCGCAGATGTCGTCGTCGTAATCGCGTAGAAAATGGCGCCGTCGTAATCGCGTAGAAAATGGCGCCAAGACTGAATGTTCAGACCGGAAGAGACCGGGATGCGACAACCTTGAAAGTTATAAAGGCCTGAAGCTGAGATTCTGCGATGTAAATCAATGTAATGCTGTGCAATACTGCCATCAGTGTTAGAAATAATGTGATCTGGCGGCCCAGAGATCGGACTGGGCGACGATGACGAATGATCAGCTGATGATGGAGAAGTTGTTGTTGTTGTAGTTGATGATGTTGTCTGACGAGTGTGTAGCCCTCGACCTGCTTGTGTTGTGATGAAGTGTGGGGTCGAAGTTGATGTCGCTGAGGACCACCTGCGATGTTGGCGCTTTGATCATGCTTGATGTCAGTGTGGTTGTTGACTGACCGGCGAGAGCGAGGGATTCGAACTTGTTATTATCGCTGAAGACTGTGGTGCTGAGCTTGGGTAATGCTGTGTGCGTAAGTGACAACGGTGATGTAGCTGTTGGTGGCGTAGGTGTGGAGCCCCCTGACATGCTTGTGATGACAGAAAGTGTTGGGTCAGACCCAGTGATGTTGTTGCAAACCAAATCGAGCGAGATAACACTATCGTCCAGAGATACGTGTATAGGCGTTGATCTAACGGGAAGGTCACAAGTCGTTGACGTGGTGTCTGAGGGCTGCACGTGGAGTCACGAGGAGATTGGTTTATCGCGGTGCAGAGGTGACATGGACGTGCCTGACTTCTGTTTGCAGTCCTTTTCGCTGTGATTATTAAAACGATTGCGGGTAACATAGCAATGATTGCAAATGTGTTTAAATTTGCATGGATCAAATGAGCAAGAACCTTTTTCGTTGAAAGCTGTGCACACTAATACAGGCGAACCGTCCGGGTTGGAGGTATTTCTGTTGCCATTGTTTGTCGTCCGTTTCTGGGTGACTGATTTCAACTTGTCGGCTGAGAAATCGAAAAACAGTTCTTTCACGTCTGAGTAATCGCTGTCCCATGTGCGTCTGTTATCATCGATTAAACGAGCCACTGCCGCGTGATAGCCCTGTAGAAATTGTTCGAGTGATAAGTCGTCGTATTTCAGTTCATGTGAAGAAAAGAATGATGGAACAAACTGTTCTGGAGATTTCAAACCAGGCAACTTTTTCCCGGCATGACGCCCGGGGGAATTAACGAGACTGTCGCGAATAATGTACTCACCGGCTGGTCCTTTGTTCTCAGCCTCGTGTCCTTTCTTCGCTCCAATGGCGTCGAAGAATGGTGAAAATTTGTGATTAACCTGCGATCGGAGATTCGTCATTTTGCGCAGTTCCGCTAGTGAAATGTCAGAGATTTGGTGATCAGAAGGCGATGTGCCCTGTTGGCGCGTGGATGATAGGCCTGTGGTTGGTGGATGTGCGTTCAAGGAACAACTTTTGAATTCCATTTCTAGCTGAGAGATTTCCGCCTGTAATTTTTGCTTCGCGATTCTCGCCAACAAGGATTGTTTTCGGCGCTGCAAAATAGCTAACTCGGCTTGGTCGTCTTCATCCCCGTCTGAAAACTCGTCAAAATATCCATGTGGTTCCGCGTGTGAGACTGTGGGCGAGTGACGTCGGTGCTTTGAGGTGGAAGGAGACGACTTAGGGATGGCAGTTGAGCTGTTCGGTGAACGGCAATTCTCTTCCTCCGGCGGTGGACTGGTGCAGAATTTTCCGTGCTTGCCCCAGGTGTGAGCTTCCACATCGAACTGGCAGCCAGAGCATGTTGAGCGCCGCTTACTTCTTGGCATAGCGAGAAAGTAAAATGAAAATAACCCGAACAGAAATGACTGGGCACGAACAGCGTGCGATGTAAACAGTGCATGTAAACAGAACGAAGCAAATTGGCTACAATAATCATGCGCAGTGGAGAAATGAAACAAATGACCGAAGCTTATGCAAATGAAAAGTATGCAAATGAATAATTAACAATTTTGAACTGCTTACAAAATACAACAATTACCTTATTTGCATGATAATTAGCTAATTTTTAGCTGTTCCATGACTGTTCCACTGATATCTAAAGAACCACTCATTGGATTTTGATAAAACTTGGTACATAGATGCTCTGAACTTATGCGTTTTTGTTAAAAATCTGTGCCTATTAATTACCTAAATAGCATGATAATTAGTCAATTTTTAGCTGTTCTATGATTGTTCCACTGATATCTAAACAACCACTCATTGGATTTTAATGAAACTTGGTACATAGATGCTCTGAACTAATGCTAGGTTTTGATTAGTTTTTAGTAAAAATCTGTGCATAATAATACCTAATTTGCATAATGATTAGTCAATTTTCGTGTTTTTTTTCGTCTCAAGTACTAATCACATTAATTTCAATTAAACTTGGTACATATATCCTCTAAGTCTATGCAGGTTGCATATTAATTACCTAATTTGCATAGTTAATTATTTTTCAGGTTTTCACACTGATATCTCAAGTACTAATCATCACATGTCAATGAAACTAGACAGACCTGATTAATTGTGGGTTAAAATCTGTACATAATAATTATCTAATTTGCATATTTAATCAATTTCAAACTATCACACTGATATCTAAAGTACTAATTATTCCATTTCAATGAAACTTAGTACAAAGATGCTCTAGGACAAGGTACAAACCTTATTAGTTTGGGGTTAAAATCTGTTCATATTAATTCCCTAATTAGCATAATAATTCATAATTTTTTGGTTCGAATCACATTTCAATAAAACTTGGTACATAGATGGTCTGTTACATTGCGCAGACCTCATTAGTTTTACACTCAAATCTGTTCAAATTAATTTTCTGATTTGCATAATTAGTTTTCAGCTTTCCCTTCACAGGAATTTGTTTCAGCTATTATAATAGAATGATAGAGCTTTTATAATACTAATTTAAAAACGCACTTCAGAGATTGCAGTGTTTGAAGATGTAGATTCTCAAGAGGCAACAGTACTGTTGACTTCTCTCCCCACTGGACACCAACTATTAACTATTTAAGTAGATTTGCATACAGAGCAGCACTTGCAACATAATAGCATTTTTTTTAATTTTCAAATAATACAATAGTCACACAATCAATATAATAAGACAGTTCATATCTCAGAGATTCATTAATTTTAGACAGACACCTGTACAACATACTTGGACAAAAGCCAGCTAAGATTTTCTGTTATCTTGCATGTTTTATGAATCTATTAACGTCTAAATGCAGCACTTGAGGCATTTGTTTTTACCGGTATACTAAAATACCGTACTTCCTGAGGATAAGCCCCTCCCTGAGTATAAACTCACCTCTCTGTTTTTAGACATTTAAAGAGTTGAGGGCATCCCCGAGAATAGGCCCAGGATGTTTTACCAAGCGTTTATGACATTTATTAAAATATGCATGTAAAAAGTGTATTTCATTGCATAATAATCGTGATTGGTACATAATTTCAGAGTGCATGTCGGGGGAACGTACGGAACATGGTTCGCACCTTTTCTATTCTGTTATTTACTCAGGATGAACAACGATGTTGCAATACTTAAGTAATCTGTATTTCTTTTGTGTGGTAGTTTTAGAAACGTCAAAAATGTTATTGTCAAGTTGCGAAACCTGGTCATTGAACATCGCTTTAATTTTCCGAATAATCAGGTCCATTGAGACTTTCATGAATGGGGTGCGAACGAGCAAACTATTCTTCGGCATGACTTTTTGGTGACCGTGAATAGTTTAAATACTTCCTTACAGTTTACCTTTCGAAAATTGCGAATCAACAGCTTTAAGGAAAAAAATCACCATTTTTTGTCGAAATCTAATCACATTTTAACATCGCTGTTATTCACTAATGCATTGCGTTGAAAACGCTGTTAGGTCAAAGGAAGTTGTTCAGGTCAAATCATGATGAAAACACCATGGCGGAAATTGCTTTGTATCAAGAGTTTGTGTACGATCGAAAACATTTCACAACGAAAATAATGATAAAGATCTTGCCTTCGACTGTTTTCCCACAAACCCTACCCATTTTTGCATCGTAAATTCAGACGGTATGTGAACCGTATTATAATAAAATGTTTATGAACATGTTTGTTTCTTCATTGTAAAAAGTGTCGTGGAAATCAAAAAGACGTAATATTTTTCCGAGACCGACGCTGTGAACGAAAAATGTAATTTAAGATAATTCTATGCAGTTGGAAAGATGGTTACAATTTTAAACCCCCCGCCCAAAAAAATTTTCTTTTCTGAGGTGGTCCTTGAGTATAAGCCCACCCGCTAATTTCCCCGATTTACATGTTCAGGCCCCTGGGCTTATACTCGGGGGAAGTATGGTATCTGAATTACTGTGAATAGAGCTGGAAATTATGTTCCTTAAAACAATTAAACAAATTAGCCACTGTTGTTTCAACCCCAAAACTTGTTTGTATTCAAAATTAATTATGACAATGCATATTCATATTGAAACAAACTATGATAAAGGGAATAATATGTATAATATAATAACTTTAAATTAACAAAGGGTCACCAGAGTTCAACTATGTTTTTGGTGATGTAATGATGAATACCAGTACATGTATTTTGATGTGTTTGTTTGTTTTTATTTACCATCTTAAAATTTTTCTGTAGTTGATGAGAAAAGCGCAAAGTTCAATGAGTTGTTTTTTCAGTTGAGTAAGCAGATAGGCGAGGGTGAGTAACATGTCTCTAATCATCCTACACACTGAGAAACTAGACTCTCCCAAGAATTAAGCTCCACATGTTGGGCTAATCTGCACTGGCTCGGAAGGTTGTAGTTTGAATTTGCATAACAATACTGACAATGAACGTGCATTCAACGCCACAAGTTTTTTTGTTTTTTTAGCCAATCAGAATTCATCTTCCGAGCCAGTGCAGATCAGCCGCACATGTTCCAATCAAGGATACTGAAAAGTGCATGGTGGGTAGCTATTACCAGCCAGACATCAAAATAAATTAAATTACCTTTCTCACAAGAACTAGTCTGATTCATATAATACCAAATATAATGTATCAATCTTCATTTTAATGCAGTCTCAAAACATAGATCTTTGTTTGTCTGGCGTCTGGTTTGTCCATGTTTATTTGATGGTCTGATTTCAAGATGTCTCAATGCATCAAGCTTCTCTACCATTTCAGAACTGAATCTTTGTCATGTATGCACAGTTTTTCACCAAACTTGGTACATACATTGAGCATAATGGGATTTTATATATGTCACTTTTTTGTATTGGATTTGATTTTGTCAGCTGATGGACATGTTGTTAAAATGAGTGAATTAAATCCAGACCTATTGGAGATGATTAGGGTGGGACTTGAGGATACAATTCTAAAACATCCAAACTAATTGACATCTTTTTTCTTAAAGTATCATTAAATTCACAGATGTGGTTTGCGTTTGAAATTATTTGGATCGGTGACGTATTTTGGCAGCAATATTGGATTGAAAAAAAAACAGCATATAAAATACTCAAAAATCAATTTCTCTAGAATCAAATACATTAATCTGATTTATGACTTATATGTGACATGTACCTTTAAAAAGCACACCACAATTGATTATGTGCTATGGTGTCATCTTGGATTTAAGTGAAACAGGTGTTATGCTATATTTTTCACAATTGTTGTCATTTATGATATAGTATGTGTGTTGTATTAACAAGAAAAGTTCTAATTTATACAAATGTAGTACCTAGTATATATGGATAACTTTCTGAACATAAAAAAAGCTTTCAGTATTTATCACTATTTATTAAATTGTACTAAGTTGCATTCATAGGATGGATTCCAAAAATTATGATACCATGTTCTTACAATTATCATTTAGATTTTCTAAAAATTCCACATATAATTCAGGATTATTTTTATTTTTATTTGTATATTACAGAACCATTAAGGTCATTAAAACGATACTGCAATCCGAAAATACCACAATTACGCATGGAGAAGCACGAAACCGCATATGATGTTTTTATAGATCTGTATGATCAGGGTTTCATCAAATACACTAATACTACCTATTTAGAAGAGATATTAACACATATTGGGAAAGCCAGACTGATATCTAAAGTCAATGCATTCCTATATGGTAAGTTTACAATACTACTAGAAAGTTTTTTTTAATGTTATGGGTGTGGAAAAAGAATTTACTGGCATAATATGATTATTGCACGTACATTTCAGACATAATTATAAAAGAACAAAATTGAATTTAACCACTGCAAATACATGTTGAGAAAAGCTTGTTTGACATATCACTCTAACTGGAACTGTTATACATGATTTACTTCTATTTATTTACTGCCTGTTTTGTGAAACTGTGTGTTTAACAAATAAATTGTGTGTCTCACATACAGACAAGCCATCTGTACTGAAAGGTCCCCTGAATATAAGTAACATTGTTGGACAATCTTGTAAACTAAAATGGAGCAGTTGTAAATATGATGGTGGGAAAAAAATACTAAAATATATCATTGAGCATTAAAATGTGTAGTATCCACTGACTAATTTATCATTAGGGGAGAGTAGATATATCACAAGTATGGATATTATAGACTGTACCGACAGCTGGTATCATACAGTTGGTATGGTTTGATTAGTGATAGGTACATGTAGGTACAGTCATGAGTATATAGAGTAGTTATATCACAAGTGTGGATAGATTGTACCAACAGCTGGTATCATGTAGTTGGTATGGTGTGATCAGTGCTAGGTGGGTACATTCATGAGTATGTAGAGTAGATATATCACACGTATGGATAAATTGTACCAACAGCTGGTATCATATAGTTGGTATGGTTTGATAAGTGATAGGTAGACACGGTACAGTCTTCAGTATAGACTTGATATACCAGGAGTGTGAATGGATTGTACAGACAGCTGCTATCATATAGTTGGTATGGTGTGATCAATGATAGGTAGGTACAGTCATGAGTATATAGAGTAGATATATGACAAGTGTAGATAGATTATACCGACAGCTGGTATCATACAGTTGGTATGGTTTGATTAGTGATAGGTACATGTAGGTACAGTCATGAGTATATAGAGTAGTTATATCACAAGTGTGGATAGATTGTACCAACAGCTGGTATCATGTAGTTGGTATGGTGTGATCAGTGTTAGGTGGGTACATTCATGAGTATGTAGAGTAGATATATCACACGTATGGATAAATTGTACCAACAGCTGGTATCATATAGTTGGTATGGTTTGATAAGTGATAGGTGGGTACAGTCATGAGTATATAGAGTAGTTATATCACAAGTGTGGATAGATTATACCAACAGCTGGTATCATATAGTTGGTATGGTGTGATCAGTGCTAGGTAGACACGGTACAGTCTTCAGTATAGACTTGATATACCAGGAGTGTGAATGGATTGTACAGACAGCTGCTATCATATAGTTGGTATGGTGTGATCAGTGATAGGTAGGTACAGTCATGAGTATATAGAGTAGATATATGACAAGTGTAGATAGATTATATCTACAGCTGGTATCATATAGTTGGTATGGTGTGATCAGTGATAGGTAGGTACAGTCATGAGTAAGAAGAGTAGATATATCACAGGTGTGGATAAATTGTACCAACAGGTGGTATCATATAGTTGGTATGGTTTGATCAGTGATAGGTAGGTATATTCATGAGTATATAGAGTAGATATATCACAGGTGTGGATAAATTGTACCAACAGCTGGTATCATATACTGTAAAATACTTTATTTTCGCTTGGAATTAATTTTCGCTATTTTCGATGAAGGAATGATTCAGTGAAAATAAAATCCAGCGAATATACCTTTTACCCTATATTTTACATTCAACTCGTTGAAAATCAGTGAGAATAAATTCCATATAAAACACACAAAAAGTTTTTTCAGCGAAAATTAATTCCAGCTAAAATAAAGGATTTTACAGTAGTTGGTATGGTTTGATAAGTGCTAGGTGGATACATTCATGAGTATATAGAGTAGATATATCACAAGTTTGGATTTATTGTACCAACAGCTGGTATCATATAGTTGGTATGGTTTGATCAGCGATAGGTAGGTACAGTCATGAGTATGTAGAGTAGATATATCACAAGTGTGGATGGATTGTACCTACAGCTGGTATCATATAGTTGGTATGGTGTGATCAGTGCTAGGTAGACACGGTACAGTCTTCAGTATAGACTTGATATACCAGGAGTGTGAATGGATTGTACAGACAGCTGCTATCATATAGTTGGTATGGTGTGATCAGTGATAGGTAGGTACAGTCATGAGTAAGAAGAATAGATATATCACAGGTGTGGATGGATTGTACCTACAGCTGGTATCATATAGTTGGTATGGTGTGATCAGTGCTAGGTAGACACGGTACAGTCTTCAGTATAGACTTGATATACCAGGAGTGTGAATGGATTGTACAGACAGCTGCTATCATATAGTTGGTATGGTTTGATCAGTGCTAGGTGGGTACAGTCATGAGTATATAAAGTAGATATATCACAAGTGTGGATAAATTGAACCAACAGCTGGTATCATATAGTTGGTATGGTTTGATCAGTGCTAGGTGGGTACAGTCATGAGTATATAGAGTAGATATATCACAAGTGTGGATATATTATATCTACAGCTGGTATCATATAGTTGGTATGGTGTGATCAGTGATAGGTAGGTACAGTCATGAGTAAGAAGAGTAGATATATCACAGGTGTGGATAAATTGTACCAACAGGTGGTATCATATAGTTGGTATGGTTTGATCAGTGATAGGTAGGTACAGTCATGAGTATATAGAGTAGATATATGACAAGTTTGAATAGATTGTACCAACAGCTTTTGTCATATAGTTTGTATGGTTTGATCAGTGATAGGTAGGTACAGTCATGAGTATATAGAGTAGATATATCACAAGTTTGAATAGATTGTACCAACAGCTGGTATCATATAGTTGGTATGGTTTGATCAGTGCTAGGTGGGTAGAGTCATGAGTATATAGAGTAGATATATCACAAGTGTGGCTAGATTATACCATCAGCTGGTATTATATAGTTGGTATGGTTTGATCAGTGATAGGTGGGTACAGTCATGAGTATATAGAGTAGATATATCACAAGTGTGGATAGATTATACCAACAGCTGGTATCATATAGTTGGTATGGTTTGATCAGTGCTAGGTAGGTAAAGTCATGAGTATATAGAGTAGATATATCACAAGTGTGGATATATTGTACCAACAACTGGTATCATATAGTTGGTATGGTTTGATCAGTGATAGGTAGGTACAGTCACGAGTATATAGAGTAGATATATCACAAGTGTGGATAGATTGTACCAACAGCTGGTATCATATAGTTGGTATGGTTTGATCAGTGATAGGTAGGTACAGTCATGAGTATATAGTGTAGATATATCACAAGTGTGGATAGATTGTACCAACAGCTGGTATCATATAGTTGGTATGGTTTGATCAGTGATAGGTAGGTACAGTCATGAGTATATAGTGTAGATATATCACAAGTGTGGATAGATTGTACCAACAGCTGGTATCATATAGTTGGTATGGTTTGATCAGTGATAGGTAGGTACAGTCATGAGTATATAGTGTAGATATATCACAAGTGTGGATAGATTGTACCAACAGCTGGTATCATAGTTGGTATGGTGTGATCAGTGATAGGTAGGTACAGTCATGAGTATATAGAGTAGATATATCACAAGTGTGGATAGATTATACAGACAGCTGGTATCATATATTTGGTATGGTTTGATCAGTGATAGGTAGGTACAGTCATGAGCATACACAGTAGATATATCACAAGTCTGGATAGATTTGACTGACGGCTGATGTAATAATTTTTGGGTGTCTGTATGTCTGACGACCGTTCTGACCTGTGTCTTGGACATTGCTGAACCGATCTTGTTCACACTTTAAAATTATACCATACATTTTGGGATACGTATATATAACCATGTATTCATATTGTCGTCGATAGCCAAATGGAAACTATATGTTGTCTTGCTGGCTATGTTAGTATACAGAATTCATCTAAATCAAACGATATTTGTCATTCTTGATGGTGGCCATTTTGTTTTAATCAACACACAGGGACTGCGATGAACACTAGACCTCTTTTCAGACCTGTCTTTACCAATCACATTCAAGTTGCACACAAACATATTGCATTCAGGGATGCATGTGCATCCATTTTGTGAACTAAATCAAAGTAGCCCATTAGTGCATGTCTTTGTTTTTTCAAACAAATTCACAGTAAAGCATTTCCGCCATTTCAAAACCGGATCAAATCAATTTTGAATACATTAGCTATACATCAGACAAATTATAATTCAAAATAGAATGAGCTATACATACATGTGAATGATGACATAGTTCAGTGAATTATTGTGATGATGGTTTTGTTGATGTCATTTGTACCTTGATATCTAAAAAAAAATGTTTGTCTATTGTTGGTAATAATTGCAGGTGCTGTCAAAAGGAAATCAGATCAGATCGATAGTACTCCGGCTAAACGTCAAAGACACACAGGTACTAAAAAAAGTGAGTATGTATATATATATATATATCATATAGTTGGTATGGTTTGATCAGTGATGGGTGGGTGCCATCTTCAGAATGATATAGATATCTGAGGTATCACTGGATTTTACCAACAGCTATTATGTGTGTGTGATATTAGAGTGGATATACATGTGGATGGGCTTTAGTGATAGCTAATATCATAGTGTATAGTGTATTCAATGCTTGGTATGTACTTATTTAGTATCATATTGATATTAGAGTTTCTAGGCTCAGTAGAAAGTAGGACGTATGAATTATGTTATAATGATCGTGTATATCAAACATATACAACTTGTGCTTTGTAAAACATATTCATAGTTTATTGTTACTATTAATCAGTCATATCAAAAAAAAAACATTTTTATTAAGTTCCAAGATCCACTGTTTAGCATAGTCAATGTGGCTATTCACTTGAATTGTTTAATATTGTTATTGTAGAAGTCGGTGCCTCTTCATCAAAGAATCCAGCAGTTTCAAGAGAAACAAAATTCAGAAAGATGCTAAATAATATTGCCAGAGAAATGGGGAAAGGTAAATTAGTAATCACATTTGCTTATCAACATGCTATTTTCTGTCCTCTTTCTAGCTTTAACTTTAAATTACATCATAATACCACAGTAGTGAGTATGTCTGACAAATATAAAAAACATAATTCACATTTTATATAAAGTATATTTAATTTAGCCATTTTATAGATTACAAGATTTAGGGAATCAACACTGAAATTTACCATGCTTGTATTGACTTGTGTCACTTTTTACAGATGACTTGAGATCATTGAAAGAGCAATGTGATGTTTATCAGCTAATACCAAAGGGGGATTTAGAGAAAAAGAAAACTGCACATGAAGTATTTGAATGTTTGCGTGAAGCAGCCATAATCAGCGTTGGCAACACAGATATATTGGAGAAATTATTAGAGGATATAAGGAGGACAGATCTGGTGAAGACATTTGTATCAAAGGAATGTTAAAGGTAAATATTGTCTGAAACTAGAACATTAGATATTATTTTCAATTGATTAAATCAATTACCTCATTGATGACTGTTTTAAATTGTTTCTAGTTTTCAGATTTATGGAAGTGAACCAATGCATTGTGAAAGATGTGACTGGAGCCAAGTTATCTCTTGTTGATTTATATGGTTGTTGACAAACAAGGAATATGTGGATTGTTGAGAACTAGAGCAGCACATTTCATCACTAGGTGATTCTTGTTCCAGTGACGCTGACATCTACAGTTTCTTCTATATTGCATTTTCCCTTGTTATTTCTAAAATATAATAAAAGCTGTCAACTTGATACAAAGCAAAACTAAATTGACCTCTGTGATTGCATGATACTGTGGTCTCAGGTCACTGCCATGATAACCTGTAAGTTAGAAGATGGCAGGTCAGCTCTAATTTATTAGCATATCTGACAGTGAATAAATTTACATGCATTGTCTCAACTTGCTGGTATCGTATTTTAATGTTCAAGGCATGTACAATAATTTAACTCTGTAATATTATCTTCTAACTTGCTTTACAATTTTATATATATTTTTACTCCTGTGTGATAAGCACACAATGGGAGTCTTTGCAGTTGGTGTGTGTGTGTGTGTCCGTCTGTTCTACTGATATCTCAAGAACCATACATCGGTTTTTGATGAAACTTGGTGCATAGATGCTCTGGGCCAATGCGCAAATTTTAGTTTTGGTAGAAATTCATGCATATTAATTACTTAATTTGCATGATAATTAGCTCATTTTTAGCTGTTCCATGACTGTTCCACTGATATCTAAAGAACCACTCATTTAATTTTGATGAAACTTGGTACATAGATGCTCTAAACTAATGCCAGGTTTTGATTAGTTTTGGGTGAAAATCTGTGCATATTAATTACCTAATTTGTATAATAATTAGTAAATTTTCGGCTTTTCCATTGATATCTCAACTACTAATCATCACATTTCAATGAAAATTGGTACCTATATGTTATAGGACACTGCACAGACCTGGTAGTTTTTAGGGTAACATCAGTACATATTAACTACCTAACTTGCATAATCAATTAATTTTCAGCTTTTGATATTTCAAGTAGTTACATTTCAATGAAACATGGTACATAGATACTCAAGGACTATGCAGAGATCGATTGTTTTGGGATAAATATTTGTGCAAATTAATAACCTAATTTGCATAATTAGTTAATTTAGTACTAAAGTACTAAATATCACATTTCAATGAAACTTTGTACATAGGTCCTCTAGGACTATGCAGAGACCTGTTTAGTTTTGGGGGAAATAATTGTGCATATTAATGACCTAATTTACATCATTATTTAATTTTCAGCTTTTTCACTGATATCTCAAGTACTAATCATCACATTTCATGAAACTTGGTACATAGATGGTCCTGTTACATTACGCAAACCCTATTAGTTTTACACTCAAATCTGTTCGTTTTAATTTTCTGATTTGCATAATTAGTTTCCAGCTTTTCCATCAATATCTCAAGTACAAGTAATTTTGAATTAATTTTTACTGTGTCTCTAACACTCCCAGCACACGGGAGTTCTTTCTAAGCTTTCTTTGATTTTATGTACATTTGTAAGTTTTGCATCAATTTTATATAAATCTGATTTTGTACTTGATTGCTTGAATATTTGATATGTAGACACCTTGAGTGGACCTCAGTTAAATTTGTTCATTTTGTGAGGATACCTTCAATTCTCTAATTTTAGTGAATATTTTTAGTAAAAGTGCTATTTTGAATGACTTCTTTGAAATGGCTAGTCCAATTGCTTTGATATTTTATATGTAGGCACCATGGACCAGACAGATTTTTTGTTTCATTTTTCGTGTTGACAACTTTATTTTTTTCACTTTCAGTAAATATTTTGGTCATTTTTGGCAAAAAAATGATATGTAATACTAGTTAACAAGTATACAGTGGAGCTATATCAGCCGACAGGCTGCTTTTCGTTTAGATTATTATATAAGGCACATTCATATTAATACAGTACATGTAGTATTGATTGAGGAACAGTTACAATTGGCTTGTATTTTTCTTTTGCTTAGATATGTTGTGGTACTATTAGTTTTTGAGAACTTTTATACAATTCATAATATCTTATTCTATAATGAACAATGAGATTAACACAGTACATGTATTAATTGAGGAACACATTGGTTGCTATTTTTTCTTGCCAAATTTTGTGTAGATATGTTGTACTATTATTTTTTTAAGCTTTTATACAATTCATGATATTTTATTCTATAAGGAACAATGAGATTAACACAGTACATGTATTAATTGAGGAACACATTGGTTAGTATTTTTCTTGCCAAATTTTGCGTATATATGTTGCTGTACTATTATTTTTGTGAACTTTTTTTACAATTCATGTTATCTTATTCTATAAGGAACAACAAGATTAACACAGTTTATGAGGAATTAATTGAGAAACACATTGGTTAGTAGCCGTTTTTTTTACAAAAATAACTTTTTCCTGAAAACTGTCAACTTGTATATTGCTCTAGACAGATACCTGAAATAAATTCATTCATAATTTTCATGTTCGCTAGACATTTGGCAGTTAGGAATTGTCAAAAAATTATTTTTTTCTAAATAGATTGATTACCTGTTAAAGCAGGGGAGTCGTCACCTGCGTATGCGTCAGATGGCCATAGGGTGTCATTGTTTACAAACAAGTATCTACCCAAGAGCCTTTGCATTTTTAGCATGTGTTGTTAACATCGCTTGGGACTCAATTCATGTGCGTGCGCAGGTGACGACCCTCTCACTTTAAATGTAGTGATAGTTTGTTCTTAAAAGTTGTTGTTTTAAATTTGTACAGTATAAATTAAATTGGGTCAGGAAATGATTTTTGATGGCATGGTATTAACATAGTCATTTATTTTTTTTTAAATATAGCCTGATGCAAGTACATGTATATCTGAATAAAAAAAAAGTACTGCAATGATATTACACACTATTTATCATCTACTTTCAATCTAGTACACTGACAGGGAGGTCTGTGTGATTAAGTGGTTCATGGTGAACTATGCCCTCAATGGCTGCAGCTATATTGCTGTATTCTTTTGTTTTTTTGGACCTATCACTATACTACAATGTACAAAAAACTATGGGGAAGTTACTCAGAGAAAAGTTTCCTCATAAAATGACAAAGAATATACTATAGATTACTTAGTTCTGGAAATAATATAATTTAATCCGCAGTATGGATCACAGTGTTCAGTGAATTGGCATCTCATTAGGGACGACGTCAAAAGATCGATGTTGGATAAAAAACTTATTTCCTTTAGTTTGGGGGTGGGGGGTTTTGACCTCAAAAAGTTTCCATCCTACAAAAACGATTTTATTTTTTAATGAAGTCAAAAAAATCTTGGAGTATTTGTAGTTTGTTTTTTTTTCTATCCAATCATGGACAGAAATACCAGAAAAAGAAAAAAAAACATAAAAATGGTTTGGTTCGAGTGTAAATCTGCGTCAAATGAGGTGCATTTGTAAAATCTTATTACAACCAACTGCTATGCTATACTACTGTCCGATTATCAATTTGTATTTAATGGTAAATGTAGTCTGACGCCATGATCAATATTTATCAATTAAGTTTCAGTGGGGGGTATGGGGGGGGTTTGAAAAAAACTAAAGGAATTAAGTTTTTTATCCGACATCGATATTTTGACGTCGTCCCTTAAATAAGATACAAGGTTACTGACCTGGAAATACATATTAGTATACATTGTTATGGTGTCGGTCCCAAGTATCTGTTTTCAGAAATAATACCCACATCCATTCTGATTACACCTATTGATAGTTTCACGATATTAGACTGCATCAGGGCAACCCAAATCATTACATATTAACACATTTCTCACAGAAGACAAAAAAAGTTTTGTTGGCCAAGATGGGAGATCGTGAGATACAGGCAAGTTTTCTGTTGTGGCGTGGTAAGTTTTTCATTTTGTCTGCATTCAGCTTTCATCAGAGCATAAAAAGAACCAATTTATGTACAAGAGCCGAAGTTATTGATATGAATTGGAAAGAGTGGGCTATGAAAAATGAATTAAAACACAAAAATAATAAATTATTAATAATTTTGAGGCAGCAGTTATTATTTTTTTAAACATGTACATGTATATGAACCAGTTGATTTCATGGAGAGAGGGGTAGAGAGAATCAGGAGTGTTGTGTACTTCGGTCGCTAGGCGTTCCGGGGTGTGGCAAAGCAGTCTATATTTGAACTGTCCCACAGCTATCCACTGGGGTATCAGCCACTCTGTGTTCTGGAGACGGAGCCGCCTCGAAAGGGCGTCTGCCAGACTGTTCCTCACCTCTAGAAGGTGGTGTGCAGTTAGCTCCACATTGTATTTCAGGCCCCAAACGTTGTAGAAAGCGTAGTAGAGCTAAGTGTACTGCTTTCAGCTCGAGCCAACTGATATGCTGGTCCCGAACCCAATGCGAGGCCATATTCTTTGGGCTTGGATATTTAAAAGATGCGCTCCCCAACCTAGGAGATAGACATCTGTTACCAGAGTCATAGCTGTGGCAAATCGGTCAGTGGCGACCACCAGGGCAGGGCTTCCTTCGCTTGGTCCGAGATAGAAACTAGCCTGTCTGGTTCACGTGGGTGAGCTCGGTGTTCCAGTAACAAATGCTGTACCTGGCAGCTGTGTAGGAACCAAACCGAGGACATCATTCTGATGAGTCGCATTAGTTCTCAGAGGGACACTGAGGGAACGCTGACTAGATGTTCTGCCAGGTTGTTTAGTGCCAAGTAACGCACCTGAGATGGGCGAACCAGGCCTACCTCTGTGTCGAACTCCATGCCTAAAAACACCAACTGCTGCATTGGGTAGGGATGGGACTTTTTCGATTTACTAGAAAGCCTAACTGGTGCAGTAAATCCTGTATTAGCCTTACTTGTTTGGCTAATAACCCCTTGTCTGGGTTGTGTCGCATAACCAGTCGTCTAGGTACGGATTGATGTGTACCGACATTTGGTGGAGCAGCAGCACCACCTGTCCCTCCATTTTGGTGGAATGTAGGGAGCTGTGCATAACCCGAAGGGGGGGCACTTGAGATTCAAATACTTGGCCCAGCTGGGCGATTCGATGGAAATGGCAACTCGCCGGGTGCATGGGTATGTGCATGCAGACCCCGCTCCAGTCTAGTGCAGCTAGCCAGTCAAAACGGACGATGGAAAGGAAGTTGCTGAATGGTGTCTCCATGTGGAACCAATCGAAGAGCATGTACTGATTCAGTCTGCCTAGGTCCAGAACTGGACGCCCACCACCTGTAAATTTGGTACCACATTTGAGTAGAAGCCTGGACTTAATGTCGGCTGATCTACCTTGTGTATGACGCCCTTTACCAGCAAACTGTCTACTTTCTGTCTGATTGCGTCCACCTTGCGGGAGTCCCCAGACAGTGCCCTCAATGGCGGAGGCGCTGACAGGGAGATGAGGTTTCAGCGGTATCCTGTAACTGTATGTCACCACCTGGAACAAGTCCAGGGATCTGGAACCCGCTGCCTCTAAACCGGGCTACACCAGCACAATCTGTGTGCAACATGGATATGTGGCTGTGGGTTCAGCAGTTGTGAGGGGTGGGTGCTCTCTTTTCCCATGGGGTGGGCTTCTCCAAGGCCTGCGGTAGTCATTAAGTTGTGACCTGGCCACTCGCCAAATGCCTGTTTGCCCCCCCCCCCCGGTCGCAAAGGTAAGCATCAAAAATGCTTCCCTCACTGCTGGGGTGGACGACCGCCCGAGGAGAATGAGGGGCTACCACCTGCTCCCTTCCTCCCAGGGGTGCGCCGCTACTCTTCCCATCCATGGAAAGGTATATACGCTTGCCTCCTGGCTGACTCTGGCTAGCGGACGTCGACTTAGGGCGTTTTCTGTGCTTGGGGCACCCTTCGTTTACCCTTGGCAGTGGCCAACTGGCTCACGGATTTGATCTGAACCCTCTGGTTTGTTGCACTTCGAAGCTCCGAAACTGCACCCGCCATCTCCCCATCAAAGAGGGTGGAAGATGTGTCCAGTCAGTGTCACTGAGGTGGGTATGTACTCCCTGAGTTTGCCAGCGAAAACACATGCGTCTAAGACTGCGTCTCATTGCACAGTAGTAGCCCCGACCAGGAGAGCCACGTGACATTGGGGTGATGTCGCACATAGATGTGCGGTGGCCCGCCATAAAAGGTGTTGCCTGGTTGAAGAGACTGCCTTGTGTATGGCGCCCTTTACCAGCAAACTGTCTGCTTCCGCCTTGCGGGAGATCCCGACAACTGTGATCCCATCAGCGTTGAAACAACAGTAAGTGGTTGCCCTAGGATCAAGGGTGGGGGTATATACATTGAAAACTAGGATCGATGATACTCTGCATCACCCCAATGGCATGGCTCAGAGAGTCATTACCGATGGAAGACTCTGAGGTACCGCCCGAGGTCCCAGCTGTATCCAACGCGAGCGAACCGTCTCCTTTCAACTTAAATATGTGAGCGAGGACATGTTCGGTTGTGCGTCTCATAACAGGGTGGTTTCCCTCTGGGGACATCCGTGGATAGGTAAGCAGGGAGTCAAAACCCAAAGCGGAGCCTGGACTCATGTGTAAAAAACATTACCGTTGTCCAATACCGTGCGACAAACCCTGGCTGGCTGGAAGTAGGGGGCAACCTGTGCTGCCAGCATCCCTGTTGGCACTCAGTGCCCGGAGTTGCGTTGAAGACACGGTGCAGCTAGCTTGAGCCTCTGCCTCACCCAAATAACAAAAGGGCAGTCGTGGTTGGGAACGGGGGTTCCCCGGAAGAGACATGTTTGAATGCAAGAGCTTTCTGTGTTGCTTCCTGTCTGTCGATTGAGGGGCTGCAGTGGAGACAGCCCGCTCTGACTGCATCTGATCTTCCTGGCCTGCCAGGAACGCAATTTGCCTTGGCAGTCCTTTGACCAAAGCCCTTATCTCAGAGGCAAACCTGGCGCCGTGCGAGGACTGATCCACAAAGGGACCCGTAATGGGTCCAACAGGAGGAAAGACTTCCGGGGGGCACAGCCTTGTCATTGCCAGTAAAATCAGATAAACCACTGCCTGAAAAAACAGACTGTGAGGATGCCCTCCGATCAGCAGGGGGAGACTGAAAAATGTTGGTACCTCTACCATCAGGCCTCTTACTCGACGTCCCAGTACCGAAGCACCGGTAGCTGAGTGTGAGGACTTTCTACTCATGCCAAACACGCAACTCACTTTAACAGTTTTTTACTGGACACGCGACCTTGCTGTGAAAATACGAGCAACATGGTCAGTCTCAGCGATTTTGTATGGCTCTGAAAAAAAGATCCCCGGCCTCAGAACTCCAGTAAAAAACCCGAACCCCGCACGTAGTCACTGCAAAAATAGCATTTTGGATGCGGGTTCTATTCTGGTAAATATAACCACTGCACAGTCGTCTCGAAAAACGAGGAGACAAAACGGGCGCGTAGTCTCTGGTGCTGTCATAACCCCTATTCATTTTAAACATATAGATAGAGCATAAAATGAACACGATTTGCATGGGGGAAGCGAAATACAATTGGAAAAGACGATGTAACGAAACCAACAAGTCATCATGTTACATCGCCAGGTTTTATTGCTTTGTTGTGCCAAATGCCACACACAAAGGAGAAAAAGACAGGAGGGTAAAAAAAAGACAAGGAAAACTTATCCTACCAGCTATATGCACCATGACGGTTACCACAGGTGGTAGCAACCCAAGCCAGAAACCCGGACAGGAAAAGGCAGGCTAGGCAGAGTCGCTAAATCTCCATCCCCGCGAGGCAGAGAAAAAAGAAGAGTGAATTGTCCAGTCGTAATGGCACCGCCTTATGGACTCGGTCACGTGGTTCGTGACGTAAGGGAAAAGAATCTTGGGGTCATAGGGCTTTCCCTGACCTAGATTCTATCTCTCCATCATTGGCAGAATAGCTGATTAATGCCTACAGTTCAAAATGGTCATTTTGACTGACTGAGTCTATGGTGGGTAACTGAACGTGGTGAATTAACACAGTACATGTAGTATAATTTGAGGAACACATTCGTTCGTAGCTATTTTTTGTACAAAGATAACTTTTTCCTGAGAACTGTCAACTTGCTCTAAACAGATACCTAAAATAAATCCTTTCAAATTGTTCATGTTACCAGTAAATTGGGCAGTTAGGGATAGTCAAACATTTTTTTTTCTAAATATATTGAGAACCTGTTAAAGTGGGGGAGTCGTCACCTGCGCATGCGTCAGATGGCCATATGGTTTCATTGTTTACAAACAAGCGTCTACCCAAGAGTCTTTGCATTTTTAGCTTGTGTTGTTATCGCTTGGGACTCAATTCGTGCACAGCCATTTTGTTTATTGCAAGCTATTGAGGAGCCAATATCTCAGACATATTTAACCAAACACAGGCAGCCATTTTGTTTATTTTAGCTTGCATTCTATCTAAATAATTAAACAAAATATACACTTTTAATCTAAGTACATCCTGTCAAAACTCATTTACACCTGCATAGCAATCGAATTCTAATGCGTCATGTTAAACTTGAATCTTGTGAAATTTTAGCACAAATTACAGAGACCATCATATTTTGTGAACTGCGCAAGTGTACAGCACATGTGATTTATTTTGAACACTTAATTGTTTTGTTTCACAGATTAAATTATGTGTCGTTGATAGCATGTCTTAATTCACTGATAGCAGAGGAAGGGCACTTTGAGACCCTAAATTACACTCATAGCAACATTACAAGAAGTGAAGCCTGTAGAAAGCAGCCTTCAACATGAACTACACTGTAGGAGAAGAAACAAAGATCTCTAACGTGTGTGCGCAAAGATATTCTATGAATTATGATGCTTTCAACTTTTAATGACTTTAGCCTAGACATCACTTTGAGGAATGCTTAGAATCAACAAAAATTAAACAACAGACATTTATTATTTTGTGCAGAGTTCATAGTAAAATTACAGAATACATGAGTATAATATTATTTTTAATGAATATTTGTGCATGTCTAAATAATTATCACCAATTCCAATTTCCAAACGTTCAATCTCCCATCCATAAACACTATTGAAATGAGATAGACAAGACATGAATGTCACAGTCCTCGTTATTTGATTATAAAGTAGTACAAGGAACATCTGCAAACAGGTGAATGCATTTGCATATTTTTGGGAGGGTGTGGTCATTACTGTCAGAAGCACATCTACTCGTGTCAAGGTGTAATCCTACCAAATATGAACGAAATCAGCTCAATGGTTGTTGAGATCAAAGGAAATAACCGGATTTAGCTAATTTGCATATTTTTGGGTAGGGTAATAATAACCTAAAAGATGACTTCCGATGATAAGGAAGCTATTTTGAAATTGGGTTCTGAGAAATTAGTTCTGAGTTCTGAAAAGTATACACTACCGATTGAATACATTTGGTAAAACTTGTGAATCTGAAATCAGCAATTCATGAATCTGAATCTGAATTTAACAGAATCAATTATTCTGAGCATGCTCAGTTGCTCTGTCAGTGTAGTAGAGAGGTAATTTTGGATGAAAATCTCGAAAAAGACCCACTTAGGATTTGGAAAAAAAAATTACGTGCCTATGTAACACATACTTGTTCATCAACCTGCCAAGTTTCATTGACATCTGCTGCAGAGTCAATTTCAAAATGAGACAGAAAGTAAATCAAGTACTCCCCTTTCAGGGACTCAAAATAAAAGTAATCATCTAGATGTGAACCACCTAGGTTGTAATGCCAGTAATTTATAACTTTGGTTAAGCAAACTATCAACCATGTGCCGTACAGCAGTTCTAACAATAAAATCTTATCGTCCTGATTTGGACATAGGAGGAAAAATGGTTGGAAATTAAAAAATTATCTGTCTCATGATTTCATTATCCAAGTTATGGGCATAATAATTTATAAACAAAATCATGTAATAAGGTGATTTTCAGAAGTCATAAATGTGACTGTTGGCAAAACAGCTATTTATAGTTTAAAAAAAACACTGAAAGTGTCAACCACATTGAATATCATGTGCTTTTTCGATAGAATTCAAAATCAAGTATTTTGGCTCCTTCAAGTGACGTAAGCAAGGCTTAGATAGTTTCTCTATGTTTTATTTACATATACATATAATTTTGATGAATTCCGCTTTAACCTTTTCACCACCAGTTGTTCTAGTCCAAATTTGTCAGTACAATTTTCTTATATTTTTCAATATTTTTGGAAATGAACCATTTTTGGTTTTTACTCAAAATATTCAGCTATTTTTGTTCCAGGACTATTTTGTGAATTTGTGATGAAAAGAGGGGAACTGGTGGTGAAATGGTTAAAGTGACTGTCATCAAAACTGTGCATGTATATTGATTAGCATGGCTCACAAAACAACAAATATTTACATATTTCATATCATGCTGTTTACGAGACTTGCTGAAAGTCAGTTAATTATAAATTCAAAAAAATATGTATCATAGTTGTTTATAATTAAATGTTTTCTGTTGTTTTGAACTTTGTATAAAATGTACTTCATGTTTTAACATCGTATTTTATTTATTTCCTTCTTTCTTCTATTTTCCCTTTCCTCCTGAAGAAGGAGCAGGCTCCTCCAATTTTACCAGTGACAGTTGTCGCTTCAACTCCAGTAACTTTTTCACTTCAGCTTCAATCTTCACCTTTGCAGTTTTCAACATCCGTACTACACCACCCTGATGAAAAAACATATTCCCAGGGGGTCCACTCCATTAAAAAGAATGCATGCTTAAAAACATTTTAAAAACAAACAAAAGGCAAATAAATTTTGAATTCCACTGTTATTTAATTGTATAAACATATATATTGTACCATGCAATATGTTATTAAAAATTAGCTACAGTACAGTTCTCACGAAAGCTCTGGCTTCACTTCAGCTTCACCTTTGCTTCAGCATCGCATCATTATGGCATTGTTATGGCTTCATTGTCGCGACATTAAAAAGTTAGGCGGTTATCGCTTCACTTCATTGTGGCCTCATTATGGCGACAATGTGGCATCAGCATCGCTTCATCAAACAAAGAAGTACAGAACTCATTTCGCCCAACCAAATAATGAGGTCATACTCATGTCACAATACTTTGAAGCTGATGCCATGTTGATGCCATGAGACTGCGAAGCTGAGGCCACGGTGATGCCACAAAATAACCGAGGCGAGCACAGCTTCATTTTTCAATGACACGAAGCTGATGCCACAGTGATGCAATGCTGAGGCGACAATGATGCCACAAAAGCCAAAGCTTTCACGAGAACTGTACTGTAGATCTTAAAACGAAGATTGTGAAATATTCCAAGGATGTAATTTCATATTCATTCAGAGATTTTTTTCAAGCTCAGATTTTTTATTATTAGATCAATTGAGAGAAATATGCACCAATCAGACAAAGTTTTCACTGAAATTTTGTTAATATATATACCAAACAAACATGCCAGAATTCAATTGGAAAATCATCAAACTATCAAAACCTGGATAGGGAACCCTTCATGAAATGATGCTATGCAGCCAAATTCAATGATAAAGGCTGTTGCCATGGAAATAAAAAATATAAGCAAATTAAACAATATATTGCAAAATGTTGCAGCAGATGACTTGAAATAAGAGTGTTTGCATAGCTTGGAGCGAACATTGTGTCCCTGGGATAGAAAACATGTCGTGATGTATTAGGTATCATCCAATCAATGGCTAATAATACCTATAATTGTGATTGGTTACTAGAATATCCCTGTGTCGCATGATCTATATCAATCAATGTGATTGGTTCTTCCATTGTCATATGACCTACCTAATCAGTGACTTGAGCTGTCAGTTCTTCCACTATTTTCCCATCATTCATAGCATTTTTCTGTGCACCACCACATTTGATTGGCTTTATGGTAGATGGTTTCTGGGACTGACCACTGCAAGCAAACTGCTTCCTTAGTTCTGCTACCCTTAATGACTCTATTTTATCAAACAGTGGGCTGAAAATAGTAACAACTTTTCAGTTATACCAATGTTTTGAATGTGTTTATGGAATGTTCTACACATGTTCTGAAAGTGCATCTGGGAGGTTTTTAATCCAGCCTTGGAGGTTGCAAGTACCTAATAGTAATATTGTAAATATGTGATTAACAGTTGTTCTGTTCAACTCAAAATACGTACAGGATTTTTAAATGAACACTGGTTTACACTGTCGGTGGCTCTTTGATTGTCAACAAAATAATGTTTATTGACTAACGTGACTGCGTTTTTCAGTGTCAAATCATGTTATAAACTTTGATAATCAAAGTCACACAGCTATCACATTCTTGACTCGAACAAACATGGTGAATAACCAGATTCCTAATTTCTTTTGGTTGAAAAGTCAGATTTTCCATCAACTTTGCTGGTAAAATGTTAAAAATAAAAAAAAAAACAGTGAAACTTTGGCGAATCAAAAAAATAACTTGATGTGCACTTGTAACACCATCAATTCCTGTCTCTGTACCAACTCTGAGCTGAATTGTATCACACATGTGTGAGAAAAAGCTGGTAACGTGTAACGTGCACACACGGATGCACAGCCACAACCCAAGTTATAAGCCCCTGCGGGATTCCAGATCCGGCGAGGACTAAATATTGAGATCACTATTTAAGAGGTAATGACCCCTGAATATTAACTAAATGATTGACTATTGATTGAAGGAATTATTGTAATTGTATTGATCTACTTAATTACTAAATGATTGACTACTATGTTTACATGGTTGGGTGACATTAAATTGATATTTAAATTATGTAGCTATTGAATGATTGGCTACTAATTGAGGGCATTATTGAAATGATATTGACCTACCTGTGGCCACTAAATGATTTACTATTGTATAATTAACTTCAGCACCCAATTGTGTGCTTGGAAATATAACACTGTGAAATGGTACATTATCTTTAGCCATGAAATTGTATAATGTCACCTGTGAAGAAAATAAATATTACTAAATAATTTCAAAATAATTTCAGTGAAAAGTCCTTTACTATATTTTATGTATTGCCTTATAGTATCATTTTCTGTGGAAATTTCAGTTCATTGCTGAGCAATTATTGGCCAACCTTAAAGTACATACAAAATGTGACACTAAAAAAGATGTAGTGATTTGTTTTCCTGATAACAAATTGTAGGGGAAAGATCATATATAGAGGAATTGTAGGGAAAAGATTACTGGATATCATTCTAATCTACTTTTAAGAGAATCACCTGTTGTGGGTTCTTCCACCATTTCTCCCATTGGTCGGTATAAATTAGCGGTAATAGAGAGGTAACCAATGGGTGCGTCAAACACAACGTAGAAAACTCTTAGCAGGGTATCATTCTAGTAGTATAGGTGTGCCCCATTTCAAATCACAGGTAGTACACCATGGTTTGAGTCCATATTTTAGCATTGAACATCCAATAAGAATCGCCAGTTGCACTCTTTGCCATGAACTGTTTTAGCGCTTGCTCCAACTGAAAGTTACAAATAATGAATTTAAAAACATAACCTAACTATTGAAACCATATCAAGATTAAATAAAAATTTAGGGTGAATACAAACTTGCCACCATGACTAGAATAAAATTACTAATTTAAATTTAAATGTAATAATATATTTATGCACTGAAAATACTGTTTAAACTTTGGGTGGGAAAAATTCTTACTATAAATGAACAAGAACAATTAAGTCAATTGACTAAAGCCAATCGCTACAGAAAGTGGGGTGTTTGGGAGGGACCCGGAGTCTATGGTGGGTATGAACTAGGTGAATAGGCAGGTTGAAAACCCTCTGTCTAAATTTACTACGTTCAATTACCCACCATAGACTCCGGTCAGTCAAAATGATTTTTGAACTGTAGGCAGAGTAGCAAAACAGAAAATAAAAGAGTACTGGAAGTACTAAAATTACTTATGACTGCCATCTAGCTACATCCAGTGAAAATGGTGTCTTACCTTACCAGTGTCATCCCCGTACTGATAGGACGACAGGGTTGGCATTGCTGGGGCTGCTAGACCCAAACCCAATTTCTGGGGTAATTAGTATTCCAAAAGACGAGACCAAAACAGTTCTGCATGAAGGCATAGGCCGAAAGCGAGACCTGGGATGTTCAAGGAGCACTGACAGGGAAAACTTCTAAGTCTAAATCTGTAGCCGAAATTGCTATATCCCCTATGCAAAGGGATCCCTGTGGTCGTTCGAACTGGGTCAACAATCAAAATTTGACCCACAAAGACGGAACCCACCCTAAAAGACCTTCCTCGTCAAATAAATGGATGAAAAAATCAGCTACTTGGCCAACAGTGGGGTGGCATGAATCAATCTCCCTTCCACTACACCAATCAACGTATGCCTATCCTATTCGCCTTTCGGCTGCGTGAGTCATGCTTGTAAGTGGTACACTGCTGGGCTCAATGGTAGTGTGCCATCTCGCTGGGACAGCAGATCCGAGATGTCCGGAAGCACTAGCGATGCCTCAACTAACATTTCAGTAGTGGAGACCGGGCGCCACCAGCATTCATTGGAGGCTACCTATTGAAGTACCTGCCACTCCGTGTTCTGGAACGGAGTCACCACGAGAGGGCGTCCTCCTGACTGTTCCACACCTCTGGAAGGTGGTGTGCAGTTAGCTCCACATTGGAACACCAATGTAGAATTTTGCTCCTCCAGAGTTGACAGCATTAGGGATCTGGACCCCCCTCCTTGTTGATGTAGGAGACCACTGCTGTGTTGTCTGTCTGGAGCAAGACTCTATGGGTAGAAAGTGTATCAGTGCTAAGTGTGCTGCTTTCAGTTTAAGCCAATTGATATAGCGGGCTGAATCCAATGCAGGGCCCATATTCCATGGACTTGTTCATCCATTAAGTTTGCTCCTCAACTTGTGAGGGAGGAATCCGATATCAGAGTCACATCCACGGCAAGTGGCAGTGTTCTCTGATAGTGTTCTTTCTTTCCTCGATACTATTTCCTTCAAGCTGTGCCATTTGCAATTCATTTCAATGAACTTTTTGTCGTATGTGGGCCATTGTTTTGCAAGGATGAATAAGTAATTAGCGTCAGACATAGCCTGTTTTAGCGGTACTGATGACTTGTTGATGTGGCTGAATAAAACAATACGTGTGAAATGATTGATCCTTAACAATTATCTGCGGAAATATTTTCAAGCATGAATATAAATGGAAAACCCATTTTTCAGTAGCGTTCCAGACATTGCCAGAAATATTTAATAATCACAGTGATCACTACTTTTTGGTTCAAAAATTATTGACGATCATTCGAAATATAGTGGTCAACCTAGTATTGACCTTTACCGATATTGCGACGCCACAAGCACAGAAACGGAAAGGTGAATCCTCCGCGTCTAGTGGTTTTGATTCAAAGTCACTAAGTCTGTATTAAAACACCTGAAAGCAACGGCAAGGAAGATTGTCAGTTTTATTCAAGATATAAATTTTCTGTTTCATGCATTAGAGCTACACACTGTGACAGAAAACCGTACCGATGTGATCTACTAGTAATTTGTAAACAATCTATTTGCACATGACTCCCAGTGTCTTCCCCTCGAGCAGGCAATAATTTCACATTCGTTTTTGCATGGTTTCCATCTTTCTCAAATAAAACGAAGCATTTGATTTCTATTGTATTAAATGTTTATTCTCGTTTGTCCTGATTATTGTTCCTGGGCTCCCTGTGGTACAAATATATTGTGCTGACTTTGTAATTGTATGAAATTTAATTGATTTCACTATTTTAATGATTTTTTTTAATTTTTAATTTCAAGAATTTGTAAAGGAAACAATCTGTTGTATTGTTACTTTACATGTTCACATACATTTAATTAAGCAGACTTAACTTGTCAGCGAAAATAGCAAAATAAAATCACAGTGAATAATTGAAGCATAAACAGTATTTAAGCACACAATAATTGGGACGTCTGGACACAAAATAAATACACTATCGATTATGATGATGATAACCATGATTTGATTTAATAATAAAAATTAACCTGAAACTTCATTGCAGTTGTTTTTATTACATAAATGTGATGTATATGTGAATTCATACCCTAGTCTCTGGTTAGCTATAGCTGGTTAGTTATCAATAGATATGGGAATTAAAACTTACATTTCCATACACTTTAATATGATAATTAAATTGTTATGTAAATTAATTGAACTGTGAAAAATACTCCTGGGGAGAACACTGAGTGGGTCTATTAGGGGACCCCTACCTGAGGTTGGCAATTGCCACCCACCAGGGCAAGGCATCTCTTGCTTGGTCCAAGAGAGTAACTCGCCTCTACAATTTCCATAGGTGGGACCAGTGCTGCAACAAAGAGTATTACATAGGGTGCACAGTGCAGCTAGGGTAACAACCCTGCAAACTGACGTCATCGGAATGATCCATGTCAGTTCTCGGAGAGACAACGAGAGAAACGCTGACTAGACATTCAGCTAGACTGCTTATTGCTAGGCAACAAGCCTACAATGGATGCACAAAGCCTGCCTCTGCCAGGCCCCCTCTTGTCGGTGCAGCACCGGAGGTGACGGTAGTCGAACAGGAGTACTTCCGATTCATACCAACACTCCTCTCACTCATGCCCATTGGGCCGCCCAAACTGACGACCCAACTAAAGGATTGTTAAAACTCACATTGGATGGCTGGGTCTATACGGCAATGGAGCTGACTTGCAACCATTATACCATGCATCTGTTGCCATAGCAACTTCTGATGGACTAGCCACAGTACATTTCTCATTTGATTGAACCTACAAATAACAATGTGAAAAATTGTTAACTTACATGTATGTAATATTTCATTGACTCATTTGTATTTGGTATTCTGTAAGAGATTGGTTAAAATAGGTCATGTGACCAAATTACAGCATGTCATGTGACTGGAATACGTATAACACTACATTGTTTGAGTTATCCATATTTACCTCTGTGTCTTCACTGACAATTCTTTTTGATTGTAGTTTTTTATGATGAACCACTGATGGACTTGTTACAGGTTGCATTGCAACATCTTGACACCTTTTTCCTGGGTTACCATAGTAACAGCTGATTGAAACATTTGCAGTTTGAGTAATTCTTGGAACCACTTATTGACTGATGCATGCTGGGATTGAAGTGGTGTATTTTCAGCCAATAGGAGATAGAGTGATGACCAGACAATGATGTCAGCAGCAGACAGTATATCCTAGCAACAGAAATGATGAAGAATTCAACACAAAAAGAAATCATGGATAGTTAGTTTAAAGACAAATACTTCCCATTTATTGTCAAATGTTGTCGCTTAAACGTTTCCCAAAAATTTACAAATAGCCACAAAAAATGTGTGTGGTTTGACTACTAGGTTATAAAAAAACGGTTGGGTCAACAAAAAGGTCATCTACCCTGGTATTTTGTTGTGATGTAATCTGAAACTCAAATCATCTTATTTAGCCTCATGTGTTGTCTGAAGGGCGCCCTCATTCAGATAAATTTGACTAATCTTCTATAATTAAAAAAGGGTCAGGTGCAAAAAACTAGGGGGGAGGGGGTTGTGTTATTGGTACATATTTTTCTTTGCCTGATCTACAATGTCAACAACTGAGTTTAAGTGAGGATGACTTCTAACTCTTTAAGACAAAAGACTATAACTAAAAAAACTTGATGGTAATGTACACAAAAACCACAAAAGTAGAAACAAATAACCGTAAATATTCATGTGTGTTTAAATAAACTTTGTCTGATGTGTGCCGTGTACACGTCTTGATTGACAACTTAGGTATTTATGCTTTCTGGGTAATGTTTGCAATAACAACAGTGGTAGAAACAAATAACTTGCATAATTTATGCGTGTTTAAACTTTGTCTGAGGTGTACCGTGTACATGTCTTGATCGACAACTTAGGTATTTATGCTTTCTGGGTAATGTTTGCAATTACAACAGCGCTAGAAACAAATAACCAAAATAATTTATGTGTGTTTAAACTTTGTCTGAGGTGTGCCGCGTACATGTCTTGATCGACAACTTAGGTATTTATGCTTTCTGGGTAATGTTTGCAATTACAACAGCGCTAGAAACAAATAACCAAAATAATTTATGTGTGTTTAAACTTTCTCTGAGGTGTGCCGCGTACATGTCTTGATCGACAACTTAGGTATTTATGCTTTCTGGGTAATGTTTGCAATTACAACAGCGCTAGAAACAAATAACCAAAATAATTTATGTGTGTTTAAACTTTGTCTGAGGTGTGCCGCGTACACGTCTTGATCGACAACTTTATGGTTTCAGGTAATGTTTGCAATAACAACAGCGGTAGGAATAAATAACTTGAATAATTTATGTGTGTTTAAACTTTGTCTGATGTGTACCGCGTACATGTCTTGATTGTTAACTTTATGGTTTCAGGTTACCACTTAAAAACACAATGACAGAAACACAGCCTGTGTAATTTATCTAGTCATAAAATCACATAAAACTGAGTGACTGAATTTAGACAACAAAAGTAACACTGTAGCTGAAATATAAGTATTGATTTTTGTGATACAATGATATTTCTAGATATTTTTAATAACACTACAATATTGATATGAATACAAGGTATACTGCAATATGTTTGGCTAATGCAAATCTCACACAAATTATATCATAATATGCAGCCTCTCGGCTGAGATAGCTCCGCTGTTAGCACTGCGCATTTCAATTTGTAAAAACACTACAACACACCAGATTAAAAGTAAGACAATTTATTAAAACTAGTCAGCTATAAAAAAAATAAAAAACTACTAATGGAAAGATTACACTAAAAATACACACTAAAAATTGGGCAAGGGGTCACCCTTCAAAACTCCCACTGGTGAGCATTGGGCAAAGGTGTTCATAAATTTACCCAACAAAGTCGACAGCGGAGCTAAAAAGTTATTTTGTGATAGCTGTCTTAAATATCTTATTTGATATTTCTATTTATACATTAGCTAGCTAGTGAGTGTTACAGTCATGTGACAACTTGTATTAGCAAAATGTGTCTACAGCTGACTAGACGATATTGTCACTTTCACCACAGCCAAACCCTTGCCCCACTACGCCACCCCACACCACCAAGCTCATACCCCCAGCCACTCCACAACATAGCTAAACAAAGACTGTACCACACAAGAAATTAGGGTCAAGCAGTTATCCAATCAGATCTTCATTCACAGTATCCATATACAAACGTAAGATGACAGTGAACTAAAGACACGCCAGCACCTCATAACTAATCACTAGTAAAATGGTGGTTGTAGCATAGCACTATTAACTAATTGAGTTCAAATGCAAACTGGCGAAACACATTTATTCCCAAATTAAAGCTAAATTACTGGTAGTTGAGAATATATCGAAGGTACACTTTTTTGAGTTAACCAATCATTAATCAGCTTCCACATAAGGGAACTCTATTTGAACTAGATATTTGAGAAATGACAAATAAATAGTTTAAATGATTCAATCTTGCTCCCTGGCAGTTGAAATGTTGATGATGGACAATTTTAAAGTAAGATATCATAAACTAATCAAATACATTTACAAAACAGTGTTAAGGTCATTTTATACAGCCACTAAATCATACATTGTATAGAAATAAAACAATGTATTGTTGACTAAACTAATAAATACCAAAATGGTCCAGACCTGCCCTGAATATACAGTCATATTATGGAATAAGACACAGCAAAGCTAAAACTTGTACTAAATATTTGGTGACTGATGTCATAAGTATACAGTGTAATAAGAAAATAAGCAGCAGCTGTTAGTTAAAATACCTAGGCTGTTTTTTGTTGCATAATTTGACAGGACACTGAATAAGAGATTGAGTTTGATTCAAACACAACTTTTTATTAGAAACTGCTAATCATTTTCTGGTGACCTAAAAAATTTAATTGGGGAATAGCTCTCCTTTATTTATTAATCCCCCTCCCCCACTGTACCAGAACTTTTTTTGTTTGGCCATTGAATCACTTATCTGATCATTGTCCTATATCTGTGTCTCTGTCTGCATGTGTTAAACATAATATGGTAGATGATCATAGCCTGCTTTCCCCTTTACCTGCCACATTTATCTGGGATGGCGACAGCTGGGAAAATTATATTAAAGCAATTTCTAGTAAGACTATAGGAGAAAAACTTCAACATTATCAGAGTTCTTATTTTGTAGATGTTGATGAAGCAGTGGATAATTTCAATTTAATTATTAATAATGCAGCAAAGAGTTCTCTTAAAGTTATCAATCCCAAAATTAAAAAAAAAAGTTAATAAACCAAAACATAAAAAGTGGTTTGACAATGATGCCAGTGAGGTGAAAAGAAATCTAATTAAATATTCACATTTTTTAGACAAGTTTCCTAAGGACAATAGTATTAGACAAGAACGATATAAAATTAATAAAAAATACAAGTATCTAATTAAAAATAAAAAAAGGAATATAAAGCTTATTTATGTAATAAAATCATTATGCTTAAGGAATATAATCGTAAGTGTTTCTGGAAGTTACTTGAGGAACAAAAGCATAACAACATCAGTGTAGAGTCATGGTTAAATCACTTTAATTGTTTAAATAATAAAGTTAACGTTGAAGATAAAAGCTTCTCACAGACTATTCTAACTGATATTAGTAGTATGGAAAGTTTAGATGATTACAAACACATTATTAATTAAGATTTCACTAATAAGGAAGTATTGCAGCATATTAAACTTTTAAAGTCAGGCAAAGCTTCAGGCACTGATATGATTTCAAATGAAATGTTGAAGCATGGGGCTCCCTTTATTATTAATTCTCTTACTAAAATGTTCACACAAGTTTTAAATTCAGGCATTATTCCATTACATTTGGAACAGTAGTCTCATTATTCCTATTTTAAGTCGGGTAACCCAATAATATACTATGATGCTAAATACTAGATTAACTAAGGGACAACATTAAAAGTTCAATGTATGATAAAAAACTTAGCCCCCCCCCCCCACTTAAACTTAATTGATAAGTATTGATCATAGCGTCAGACTACATTCACCATTACCCCGGTATATAAAAATTGATAACCGGACAGTAGTATTGCATAGCAGTTGGTTGTCGGGTGGGTGTAAAAAGACTTTACAAATGCACCTCATTTGACCCACATATTTACACTCGAACCAAACCATTTTCTCATCTTGGATGTGTTTTTTTCATTTTCTGTTATTTCTGTCCATGATTGGATAGAAAAAAAAACGAACTACAAATACTCCAAGATTTTTTTGACTTCATTAAAAAATAAAATTGATTAATTGTTTTTGTAGGATGGAAACTTTTTGAGGTCAAAACACCACCCCCACCCCTACCCCCAAACTAAAGCAAATAAGTTTTTTATCTGACATTGATCTTTTGACATCGTCCTTAAGTACTTACAAGAAACAAATCAAATAGTGGAAAATCAGTTTGGCTTCAAGAAAAACCATCGTACTACAGATAATATATATATTCTTAAATCTTTAATTAATAAATATGTCAATTGCAAACTGAAAAAATCAGGGAATTATTTGTTTTCATGTTTCATTGATTTCTCCAAAGCATTTGATTCAGTCTGGCGAGAAGGGCTGTTATATAAACTTCTTCAGTTAGATGTGGGAGGAAATTTTTATAAGGCTATTAAAGCTATCTATAAAGACACTAAATATAGCATTAAATTGAGTGCAGGGATTACTCCATATTTCAATTCATGCAGAGGGGTAAAACAACTATTTAATATTTTTGTTAATGGAATCTGTGATGATGTTAAAAATTTGGACCCTGTAGATTTGAATGGCTTGAAGCTCAATTGTTTGTTATATGCTGATGACTTGCTATTGTTTTCTACAACCCAAGAGGGGTTACATAAGTGCATTGATGCAGTCCAAAATTACTGTGACAACAAACCCACAGCTTTATATGGGGCTGATGTGTGGGGAGGGGTTATGCTGAACATCTACAAGGGGTCCGGTAAAAATAAATGTACAGTTGACAATTGCAATTTTGAAACAAAACTTTCCTTAGATAAACTAATTCCAGAAAAACATCACATTAAATTCTGTAAAAGAGTTCTGGGTGTGCACAGGAAAACATCTAATGACCCATGTAGAGGTGAATTAGGTCAATATCCACTTATATTGGATATTTGTGTTTCAGTTATGAAATATTATCAAAGACTAGTATGTAAAGAAGAAAAAAACAAAAAAACAATTCTATCATTGATGCAGCCTATGAAGAATCCAAAACTTTAGTGCATGACCCATGGCTTAACTTTATCCAAAAATTACTAGTCATAACAGATCTAACTAATTCAGACCCACATCAGAATAATTTTTGTGATATTTTTAAAGAGAAGCTCAAATGTTTGTACCGTATGAAGTGGAAAAACAATTTGTTGAACAATTGTAAGCTTGACTTTTACAGGTGTGCTAAAGAAAATTTTGAATTTGAACATTATTTAGAAAAAAATAAAAATCGTAGAATAGCTTATACTAAATTTAGAACTTGGCATATTCTCTTCCCATCGAATCCGGTAGACATAAAGGCATTTTGAAGGAAAACAGGCTATGTAATCTCCATGAATGCAATGAAGTAGGGGATGAGAAACATTACATTTTATATTGTAATAATTGTCAAATCAAAGAACAAAGATCTAGATTCCTTGCAGCTTTATACATCTCAATCTGATTAAAATCTGATGTAGTGTACGGGCTTTAATTATTTTGGCTATAAACTTATTTTAATTTTATTTTTTATTACTTTTGTTATTAATGCCCTTTTATTTTATTATTTTACTTTGATTTTGATTTTGTGATTTTTTTTTAATTCCGCCCTACCTACATCTGATCCGACGCCTATGTAAGTCCCGTTCAAATCTCGCGTAAGTAACAGTCAATCACAGCCCTCCTTTTATACAGGCTGTCGGTTGCTTACTTTTCAGTGTAGCGACACTCTACGGGCAATCTTTTTGTACATTATATTTTGCCCACTTAAATAAACCATTAATAGAAAATTGCTAGTATATTTTTATTTGCAAAAGAAATTCCACAGCATTTTACAATTTTTGTCATTACATTGAATATTTTTTTCACTTCCAACAAATGTGTACACTTCCAGATACATCTTCGCCAGCCAAGGTTCGTTCATTCAGTCATCGCTTCACTTTTACATCACTGAGCATAATTATCTAGAATGGAAGCAAAAAAATAAGTAAATCGTAATGATTAGAACACTGTAAACAGCTATAGTAAACAATGCAAACTGATTTTAAATTGTATAACGGTCACCGGCCCACGGCATCGACGCAGAAAATTGGAGCAAAAAATATTTCCTGATCAATTGCGTTGTGTTCCAATAAAAAATATTTTATTCCAGTCCAAATCAGCTCAATTACTTTAATAAAGAGTTATTGCATAATGTACAAAATGTTGATACAATTTGATGAATATTTACAGCTCTGCTTCAATGCCGTAGACGATGTTGGCCCGATCGTCAACAAAACATCACCCGTCTCCAGGGCAGGCGACTGGAAAAAAACACTGGTGTTCGGTCGAAACGGTGGAAACAAAATCGTCACTCCCAGAATAACTATGCAAAATAACGATCTAAAGTCGAACCATTCGAGCCACAATTTTAACATAAAAATGACTTTCGTTGCATTTGACAATGATAAACTTACCGAAAAGCCGTGTTATTCTCGGTCGCTAACGTCAGTATAATCCGCCATTTTATTTGAGTGTGTTTGCCACCCGACTCCGCCCGGTGACGTCATCATGTGCGCTATAGAAGGAGGTCTGTGATTCGTTGACTAAAATCGTCGATAGTGGGTCTCATTGAAATCTCGTTACATAGGCGTCGGATCAGATGTAGGTAGGGCGGAATTAAAAAAAAATCACAAAATCAAAATCAAAGTAAAATAATAAAATAAAAGGGCATTAATAACAAAAGTAATAAAAAATAAAATTAAAATAAGTTTATAGCTAAAATAATTAAAGCCCGTACACTACATCAGATTTTAATCAGATTGTATACATCTATGCCCCAAAGCTGGGAGATTTTAGCATGGATGAATTATTTCCTATTATTGTTTCAAGTAATGATTTTTTCATTCTTAGCATTTTTGCAAAATATATTTTCTATATTTGATGGATGTGAATAATTCAAAATATAGAAAATATATTTGTAAATTAAGAATTAGTGGCCATCAGCTTATGATTGAGAAAGGGAGGTATACTAGACCAAAAACAAAACTGGAACACAGAATCTGCACAAGATGTGACAATAACTCAGTTGAGGATGAGTACCATTACATTATGGACTGCCCACAGCACAATAAAATGAGGCAGATACTTTTTACAGACTTACATAAGGATAATCCTAATTTTATTTCAATGGATCATCCCGATAAATTTATTTACATTATGACAAACATCCACATTAAGCTTGGTGTGTTTATAATGCAAACAGGTGTGTATTAATAAAACACCTGATTCTGCACTACCTTTTAATTGCCTTTTAATTAATCTGTTATTTTAATTTTTTGATTATCCTTTTTACTTTTTTTTTTATTTCACTTGACTATGTTCATCTTCTATAGAAAGAATAATGTCAATAAAGTTATCTTATCTTATCTTATATTCTTGATATGTTTTAGTACTGTAAGTTTTTGTTGGCATGAGTGTTTTGTTTTGTTACTGTTATTTTTTTACTTCACTCAAGACTACATTGTTACGTTCCAAATAAAAAATCTATCTATCAAGAATATAGAAAATAAATTTTGCAAAAATGCAAAATATTTGTATTTGTTCTATGAGTAGTATATTATATTATATTATATGAGTAGTAGGGGAATTTACCGGCGACTGACTAACTATGCCGATCCCACTTTAGGTCATTTTTTATTATCCAGGAAACGTTCCGAGCGCCTGTGGTCAGATCTGGATGCGATAAATGGCACGAGAACTTACCGCTGTGTTCCACTTCCTGTACGGACAGCTGGACACCGGCGATATCAGCTGCTATCGCTATTTTCAATGACGTTGATTTTTCTCGATGACAATACAGCTTCATAACTGTCATTTCAGGAGTCTGGTAGTTATTTAATAATAACACGAAATTTACTATAAATTTCGGTACTCTTACAACACGCTGGTTCGTTGACTTTTCAACCGGAAGTAAAGCTTTAAGTTGTTGTTATCGTCGTCGTAGATGGCGTATTTCGCAGTAACCCAGCAACAAGCAGGTTGACGAATAAAAAACGACCAAAATTGTGATTGATATAACTGTGAATTTCGTGAAGGCATAAACGGATTTTATGAAAATTTATCAAATATTGTTAAAATACTAGTACTAGGCTTGGTTGTTTTCAACCGTCATTTGAAATTTACAGAAAAATAAAACAGTCATTAAAAATAATAAAAATCATGTATATGTGTAAAAGTTTGTCAAATCATAGTCCATCTTCAGTGGCGGCAGCACCGGGGATGCCACAGAAAAATTATATTTAAGGATTCCGCGATTGAAAAAAACTTTATACCAGAACTTGAAAATAGAATTAAATGTAGTATAATTTTAAACTTCAAATAAATAGTTAAATGTATATTTAAAAAAGAAACAATGACGAAAAAGCCACAAATAAGATCTTATTGTCATGTCTTCTAAACATGTGGTACTGGGTTTGGGAGACTGGTTGCTAAAGCATATCATGAACAAAAACAAGGTAACGGAAGTGACGTCATTTGATCTGGTACAACAATAATTAATATTCATTTAATTACAGTATATTACAGTGACGGGCATTTAATTCGCCTGTCTGATAAGGCATAATTATATTCGTCAATCATTTACCAATTCTTACAGCATTGCTATAAATACGACATACATTGAAATAAGTTTACATAGAAACCAGAGCCAGCTGACTTAGCAACATCTCAACTGTTCACCGATTCCTCGTCAACGTTCACCGGCGACTGAATCCGAACACACCCAACACACAAACGGTGAGTTTTATTTTAGTTTAATTAACTAATTAGAAAAAGAGAGTTTTACCAGCCATGTAAAATCGGGGACCGCATACATAGCACACTGTACATACAGTCGAGGAGTCTTAGATCATAACTAATTAGGAAAAGACGTAACTAGTCATTTGACAGGTTTTAAATGGTAAAATCAACGCCTAATATACACGTGTTTATGTGAGAGACCGCAAAATATTGGGCTTTTCAGGCAGGTCCTCCGACCCAATACCAAAAATACAATAATGCAAACTCATTTTAGATACTATTTTGCAAAATATATATCCTTTTTTAGACTATGATTTTTTTTACTTAACTTATGTGTTATGTTAGTCTTTTCACGCTAGGCATTTATGACGCTTTTAGTGAAAATCGAGGATTATATTTATAATTTCTACAATTTTTCGAGAATGTGGTTTCTCGCCAAATTATGAGGGTGCAAATTTTGTTTCGGTGAAGGGGAAGATGACAGGCGTTATACCGAATCTACAACGACGCAACACTGATCGGAAACACTAAACCTTTCAGATGTGGCTTAGTCAGCTGACTGTGGTCTCTATGTAAACTTATTTCAATGTATGTCGTAATCTGCAATGCTGTAAATAATAGTTAATACATATCATGTTTTATCAGACAGGTATTTATGACAATATAAATATACCATAACGTTTTGTACTCCAGGGTGTTCTCAACCGACAGAGCTACGAATACAAACTACGAGTTGAAGAAAGACATTCGTTTTATTTAACTATATCTATAAGGTGGTTTTGTTATCACTATATTTGCAAGTAAAACATGTTGTTATGAACACTTATGTTGAATGAGTAGGGACTTCGTCTCGCTTGGCTGATACCGCTTACATGTAGAGGTATCGGTTTCGACCCAAGGAATACACATTAGTTCATTACAGATAGTCTGATCCCGGCAATTATAGAAGAGTAGCATTATCGAGCTACTTAGGCAAACTTTATACTGTATTTTTAAATAACAGGCTAGTAGACTACTTGGAAACTAAACAAATTTTCAATTTGGCTTCCACAAGAACAGGAGAACAACCGATTTTTATTTATTCTAAAATAAATTATCGATAGATATGTATATTATCGATTCCGCATGCGTTTGAAATCTAGAAATTGGCCGAGGAAGGTATAGACATTGGTTCAGTTCCGTTCATTTACAGGTGATACCACCACCCGAACTTACTCGTGCACAAATACACTGTATGTAGTATGTAGAGCTTCACTCCCTGGGATAGGATTTAAATAGACTATACAGAGCCAAGCAAATCAGTTGTAGGAAAAACACGATGTTTTTTTTTTATTATGAGGTATTAGGATAAGTCCAAGTTGAGTAGCGTGTATCTTAGTCACAAATGCACACCCAGGGCAGCTAACACGTTTGCTTGGTTTGTAGTTTTTCAACGTTAATTGATTGAAAGTCGTTCAGAATAGAGTAATATAAAAATTGTGTAGTCGCCGTGGCACAGTTTGTTATGTGAGGTTTGTTAGCAAGCAAGTTTACAAGTCCCCGTGGCCATAACTACTGGTACCTCTTGACACGAATCCCACAAAGAGAAAGGTCACTGAGATAACTGAGACAATTGATGCAGTATATAATTTGATTGATTAATGTCACGTGACACATATATTGCGCAGCTCGACAACGTCTGATAGATAACAGAAAGTAATGCAACATTTCTGTTTCTTCTATTTTCATTATGTATTGTTTGAGCGTAGGTTCCCCCTATAGTAAGAATTTCTCATTCTTACTCATAGATACCTGTTGATTTGTATGTGTATTCCTACCATAGAGAACGAGAACGTTGTGGTATGTTTATAAGATCATAAATACCTGTCTGATAAAGACATGATTATATTCGTCAATCATTAACCAATTCTTACAGCATTGCTATAAATACGACATACATTGAATAAGTTTACATAGAGACCACAGCCAGCTGACTTCGCAACATCTCATCTGTTCACCGATTCCTCGTCAACGTCGCTTCGTCGTAGACCAGCTTAACGCCTGTGATCTTCATGTTCGCTGGTGACTGAATCCCAAGACACCCAACACACAAACGGTGAGTTTTATTTTAGTTTAATTAACTAATTAGCAATAATAATAATAATATTTAGTCTTTTCAGATTATGATTATGTTTTGGCTTGAGTTATGTATGATGTGAGTCTTTTCACGCTAGGCATTTATGACGATTTTAGCGAATTCCGAAGATTATATTTATAATTTCAACCGACAGAGCTACGAAACCCAGCTTATGCAAGACAAACTACGAGTTGAAAAAAGACAGTCGTTTTATTTAACTATATCTATAGGTCGTTTTGTTATCGCTATATTTGCAAGTAAAACATGTTGTTATGAACACTTACGTTGAATGAGTTGGGACTTCGTCTCGCTTGGCTGATACCGCTTACACGTAGAGATACCGGTTTCGACCCAAGGAATACACATTAGTTCATTACAGATAGTCTGATCCCGGCAATTATAGAAGAGTAGCATTATCAAGCTACTTAGGCAAACTTTATGCCGTATTTTTAAATAACAGGCTAGTAGACTACTTGGAAACTAAACAAATTTACTCCCAATTTTAATTTGGCTTCCACAAGAACAGCAGAACAACCGATTTTTATTTATTTTAAAAATAAATTATCGATATATATGTATATTATCGATTCCGCATGCGTTTGAAATATAGAAATTGGCAGAGGAAGGGATAGACATTGGTTCAGTTCCGTTCATTTTACAGGTGATACCACCACCCGAACTTACTCGTGCACAAATACACTGTATGTAGTATGTAGAGCTTCACTCCCTGGGATAGGATTTGAGTAGACTATACCGGAACAGAGCTAAGCAAATTAGTTGTAGGAAAAACACGATGTTTTTCTTTTTATTATGAGGTATTAGGATAAGTCCAAGTTGAGTAGCGTGTATCTTAGTCACAAATGCACACCCAGGGAGGCTAACACGTTTGCTTGGTTTGTAGTTTTTCAACGTTAATTAGTGATTGAAAGCCGTTCAGAATAGAGTTATGTAAAAATTGTGTAGCCGCCGTGGCGCAGTTTGTTATATGAGGTTTGTTAGCAAGCAAGTTTACAAGTCCCCGTGGCCATAACTACTGGTACCTCTTGACACGAATCCCACAAAGAGAAAGGTCACTGAGATAACTGAGACAATTGATGCAGTATATAATTTGATTGGTTAATGTCACGTGACACATATATTGCGCAGCTCGACAACGTCTGATAGATAACAGAAAGTAATGCAACATTTCTGTTTCTTCTATTTTCATTATGTATTGTTTGAGCGTAGGTTCCCCTATAGTAAGAATTTCTCATTCTTACTCATAGATACCTGTTGATTTGTATGTGTATTCCTACCATAGAGAACGAGAACGTTGTGGTATGTTTATAATATCATAAATACCTGTCTGATAAAGACATGATTATATTCGTCAATCATTAACCAATTCTTACAGCATTGCTATAAATACGACATACATTGAATAAGTTTACATAGAGACCACAGCCAGCTGACTTCGCAACATCTCATCTTGCATCTTAGTCACAAATGCACACCCAGGGAGGCTAACACGTTTGCTTGGTTTGTAGTTTTTCAACGTTAATTAGTGATTGAAAGCCGTTCAGAATAAAGTTATGTAAAAATTGTGTAGCCGCCGTGGCGCAGTATGTTATATGAGGTTTGTTAGCAAGCAAGTTTACAAGTCCCCGTGGCCATAACTACTGGTACCTCTTGACACGAATCCTACAAAGGGAAAGGTCACTGAGAGGAGGGAGACAATATGTGCCGTAAATAACCTGATTGATTGATGTCACGTGACAAACATATTGCGTAGCTAGGACAACGACTGATATATAACAGAAAGATAAGCGACATTTTTATTTCTTCTAATTTCATTATGTATTGTTTGAGCTAGGTTTCCCCCCTCCCATAGTAAGAATTTCCTAAACCAAATCATATACATCTGTTGATTTGTATGTGTATTCCCACCATAGAGGGCGATATAACAATTCAATAAAACTACCAATTGCAAAGCCGCCAATCAAGGCGTCGTAAGAGCGACGTCATTTTATTAAAATTCTGTTGTTTGTGTACCACCCTGGAATACAGAACGTTGTGATATATTTATAATGTCATAAATACCTGTCTGATAAGACAAGGTTATATTCGTCAATCATTAACCAATTCTTACAGCGTTGCTATAAATACGAGAAAACATTAAACCTTTCAGATGTGACTAAGTCAGCTGCCAGTGGTCTCTATGTAAACTTATTTCAATGTAAAAATATAGTGGTGTAGATTTTGTTTCAGAAAAGGAATATAAATACAATGGAGTAGCTTTGAAGTCGGGGAAATATGGTATCCCACTTGGCCTTAATTTAGGCTCCATAGATGCTAGTAACAAGAAATTTATGGATATGAAACAACAATAGTATGGTAACAATGTTGTTTTATAAGTGATACGATTCCGTATGCGTTTGCAATCGAGAAATAGACAGACATAGGTATACACATGGGTTTAGTGTCATTTTAGAGCTGCTACTACCACCCGATTTCATTTAAATCTGCCAGCATGTAAGAATTAAGTCTCACTGTTAAAATATTCCTGTTTAGGAATAAAATTCTCTGTCAGGTCTGTGACGTCAGATATAAATTCATACATGCGATTGTGCAAATAGAACTGACAGGTTGGGTTGTCTTTAGAAAAGCAGACTACAGTATATTGATCATGTGATAACAATGTCGTCATTATGTTCTATTGTTATAGGTGGTGCTGTTGTACTCGTCGTTATAGTAACACTGATAAGTCATGACTTCATTGACGCCGACATGTTCAGGTTACCCTGCATCACCTTTACAAGTGCAACTACCTAACACAAATCAGTACTTTACTACTACGCCTCCTAACATACAGTGGAATAAATGTTCACGGTTGTCTAAACAGAGAAAACAGAACTTATCTCACAAAATTCGCACAACAATTCCATATGACATTGCAGAGCTTTCTGAACTGAAAGAACTGGACTTATCTCACCAAAATCTCACAACAATTCCATATGACATTACAAAGCTTTCTAAACTGGAACTACTGGACTTATCTCACAACAATCTCACAACAATTCAATATGACATTGCAAAGCTTACTGAACTGAAAGAACTGGACTTATCTCACAACAATCTCACAACAATTGAATATGACATTGCAGAGCTTTCTAAACTTAAAGTACTGGACTTATCTCACAACAATCTCACAACAATTGAATATGACATTGCAAAGCTTACTGAACTGATAGAACTGGACTTATCTCACAACAATCTCACAACAATTCAATATGACATTGCAGAGCTTTCTAAACTGAAAGTACTGAACTTATATCACAACAATCTCACAACAATTCAATATGACATTGCAAAGCTTACTGAACTGAAAGAACTGGACTTATCTCACAACAATCTCACAACGATTCAATATGACATTGCAAAGCTTACTGAACTGAAAGTACTGGACTTATCTCACAACAATCTCATAACAATTCAATATGACATTGCAGAGCTTTCTGAACTGAAAGTACTGGACTTATCTCACAACAATCTCACAACAATTGAATATGACATTGCAAAGCTTACTGAACTGATAGAACTGGACTTATCTCACAACAATCTCACAACAATTCAATATGACATTGCAGAGCTTTCTGAACTGAAAGTACTGGACTTATCTCACAACAATCTCACAACAATTCAATATGACATTGAAAAGCTTTCTAAACTGGAAGAACTGGACTTATCTCACAACAATCTCACAACAATTCCACATTACTTTGAATTACTTTCTCAACGGATGTGCCTATTGCTGGACAACAACCCATGGAACGATTTACCTCTGTCGTTGAGAAGACTAAACAATGAGACGATTGGGTCGGACGATATGGCAACTCTAGGTGAATGCATTAAACAATGAAAATAAACAAATGTTGAGCATGTGGCTAAATTAAAATATTCTTAAGAATGAGAAAAATGAATAAATAACAAAAAATAAAATAAAAGTGAGATACAAAAAGTTATGAATTTGGAGAGGTCCCACGTGACTTCACGAATACTACAATTTTTATTTTGCTCAAAGATTGATTTCATCTATTGCCTTTATCAAAAATAAAATGCACAGGCAGTGTAAGTTTCACCATGTTTTTATAAAAATGTGAATATAATGTTATACTGAAAACAATAATTACACAACACATTTAATAAAAGTAGACGTGTATTATCGTCAGTATTGCCATTGACATTAACAATTTTTGTTGATATGACAACTCGAGTAAATTGTTAATCTTTCTCTAACTTTAATTTACTATGAGCTAATAGCAGTTAAGTTTGGTATATCTTTGTGGAAACATTGTTGGTAATGTTCCTCAGACAGGATTAGTTTGACCTATCTATGTCTCTGAATAAAAACATAGAACCAACAAAAGCGTAATTGGGCGCATTTGCTTAGCTTGAAAGTAAAGAAAAATACACGTATATTAAGAATGTGGGAAATGAGTAACTTTAATTATTTATCTATCTATATCCTGCTTCACGTTGTTTTTGACTCCCTTGAGCAAAGCACACAATGGGAGTCTTAGCGGTTTGTGCATGGGTGTGTGTATGGGCATGTCTTCCTATCAAAGTGACGCCAAATCCATGGACGCACACCCACAAAGTGACGCGAGGCCCTACATTGTGACACCCCCTGAATATTTTCATAATTTATATTAATATTTAATCGACTTTAAATCAAGTTTGTGAAGCTTAGGTTTAGTATCGGGTGAAGGTATGGTTCAGTTTATATTGATATTAATATAAATATACCATACCTTCCCCCTAATACTAAATCTAAGCTTCGCCACATTTCTATGTTTAGTAACGGGATATTCAACTTTTATTTATATAAACTTAATTAAAACGCAATTCTACATTGTATTGCATTGTAATTTTATTTAATTAAACTTAACGTGTATATTAATTACATAATTTGCATATTAATTACTCAAAAATGTAAGCAATTTCATTTGCTTCTCATGTACTATTAAAGAAATTCCAATGCAATTTGGTAATACCCTAGGATAATGCACAGACCTGATTAATTTTTGGTTGAAATTCCGTTCATATTAATATATATATATATATATATATACATATAATTTTATTTTATTTATTGCTTAATCTATATTTTTTATAGAACTCATAAAAAGGTCAAGAAGAGCAAAGTTATTAGCTGAAGAAAATGGTGAATCAGGTACCTTCCAAAAATAGTTATTTATTGTATGCAATTAATATATAACACCGTTGAAGTCATTTGGAATATTTATTATTTTATTTATTGCTTACTCAATATTTTTATAGGAAGCATATCAGAGTCAAGTGCAGCAAAGGAACGTATTTGTCCATATCTTATTGATGAATCCTTGACCAGGCAATATGTTGCTGGAGTGTTTGATTCTTCTGGTGGTTGTTTGGTTTTACCGCAAACTGGAGCAAAACTGTGCATTCCTCCAGGGGCTATAAAAGAAGGACATTGTCAGCCTATATATATGTTTGTCACTAATGAAAATGAATATCAGCCTCAATTAGAATCAAATGAAATTGCTATTACCCCTACTATATTTTGCGGTCCGAATGGTTACCAATTTGAGAAATGTGTTTATTTAAGTATGACTTGTCAGCCAGAGACGGGAGTGGATGTAAAGTCGTTTACATGTTTTACATCTACTGAAATTGATCAAAAACCTGTCTGGGTGAAAGATCAACAAGATTTTTCAACATTAATAGATCAAAACAAAATTACACTAATCACATGCCATTTCAGAGGAGTTAAAATTACAGCACGTACAGATAGAGAATGGTTTGGTGATTGGCTTAGTGTTTTATTTGGTATTTGGCATGTTGTTACAACACGTACAGATAGTAAATGGTTTAAGCTTAGTGTTTTACTTGGTGTTTGGCTTGTTGTTACAGCACGTCCATATGAAGAATGGTTTAGTAGTTGGTTTAGTAGTTGGCTTAGTGTTTTACTTGGTATTTGGCTTGTTGTTTGGTTTGTTGTTTGGTTTATTAGTTTGTTTAGTGGTTGGTTTACCAGAAAGACACAACTGACACAAGATTATATTGAACTGCATTCATTTCTTCAGAAATGTAGAGACGTTGTGAAACTACGAATACATGGCACACCTTGTTACATGGACTGGGTAAGGACCTATAATATAGTTCATGTCGTCAATCAAATTCCTACCACTAGTTATTTAAATTAGACAAAGTGGGTCACAAAATAATTATACTACAATAATGCTTATTCGTTATTTTTTTGAAAACCGATTTACTAGATACTTATTTTGGTGTAATCATGCAAATGAATTATTTTAATCATTTATTTGTAGAAATACGACATGAAAGAGAAGAAATTATCAGGACGACGAGTGGCACTCCCCAAAAAATTCACTTTACATAATGGTAACACGGATGATGCACATGTGACATGTACAACTCATGATGATTGGTTAATTTTACCTGAGAAACGTGATTCCAAGGTATTTATCATGTTATTGTCATGTTAGTCCATAATTGGCATATTATTATATTGGCAATACATTGTGGGGATGTGAATTAGTAATATTTGGTTTCATATGATTTGCCTAACAATTATACCCATAATTATATTTCATATTGAATATTGACAAATGGTCAAATGTACATTTCTTTACAGACATTGGAATTAAACTGCCAAAAAGTTTTGGAAACAGGATCTGAATATGTAGAGTTTGTATGTGAAAATTCAAATACAAGTACGAACCGAAAATTTATATGTGATGTTACAATACAGCAAGAAGAAGAGGAGTCTGTAAAATTTACTGTATATGAAAATTTTGATGATGTAAGTGGCACCACAATTATCATATGTGATGCAATAACGGATCATGACAATAAGTGATGGAACTATATATATTAAATCTTCCACTGACTTGATATGTCTGTCACATATAGTAATAATATTTGGATACATGACTAAAAATACCGGTATATTATGTTTTTCTTTTCTTCATTTTCAATCGCAATTGGCCATTAATACTTAAACAAAATGAATATTTTCACTTACTAGGAATTATTAGCAAAGGATGAATGTCAACAAGAAGAAGGGGAGTCTGTACAATTTATTGTACGTGAAAATTTTGATGATGTAAGTGGCATCACAATTATCATATGTGATGCAATAACGGATCATGACAATAAGTGATGGAACTATAAATAGTAAATCTTCCACTGACTTGATATGTCTGTCATATATAGTAATAATATTTGGATACATGACTAAAAATACCGGTATATAATGTTTTTCTTTTCTTCATTTTCAATCTCAATTGGCCATTAATACTTAAACAAAATGAATATTTTCACCTGCTAGGAGGAGAAATCTATTGCACCATCTCGAAAATTTTCTCTTGAAGTTGCAATTTGTACATCGCTTGACAAAAACAATAGATGGAGGCAGCTTTTACATAAACTTGGTGTACACGAATGGAACTTGCATAACGTTAAAGGAAGTCCAACAAATCATATATTGAACTCATGGAAATCTTTGACCGTGGCTGACTGTGACAAGAAGTTGAAAGTTCTGCAAGAATTTCTTGAAGAAATCGATCCAGAATTAGCACAAGAGTTTAAACGTAAATTAAAAGGTGAATATGCGAATTGAAACACTATTTAAAATAATATAATGTAATAAACATGTTTTATGAAAAGTGATAATAGGTGTTTATTATAGGTGTATGTCATATTATTGGTATGTATGACATAATATTGGAAGATGTCCAGTGTACATTAATACACGAATGTTACTGACAGTATTACTTACATTTAGTAAGTGTCTACAGAAACATAGGTTGAATTTGTCAGTATCTGTGCTGTCCCATTTGTTATTTGTACATACACTCCTTAACTCTCTTTGATGATATGATATTGCATATATTTTCTTTCATGTTTTTTTGTTGGAGTTTATATAATAAACCTGTATTCCATAAGGCATCAAAACATTTTCTCAGGTCAATAAAACAATTCTTGGTCATAGTATGGAGTGCAAAAAATTGATCTGTTGTTTTGTGTTTTCTTACTGATATGGGATCTGAAAAATTTTGAATTTTCTTTATATTTTGTTGATGAAATTCCAGAATGTTTTTTGGGTCACTTTCTTTGTCTAGTTCATGTTAGTATAACTCCTTTTAGTGTAGGGCAGATATATCACAATTGTGGAATGATTGTACGACAGTTTGTATCATATTGATGGCATGTTTAATAAAAGTTAGTTTAGACTAATGCTTCATTTGTAAAGCATTTCATAGTTCAATATCCTAATCTGTCATATCAGTAAACATCGTTAACTTCCAAGAGCCAAAGTTTAACAAAGTTTCTGTTTGCTTGAATGTTTATTACTGTCACTATAATAGATTGCATAACTGAAGATGCCTCTTCGTCAAAGAATACAGAAGATTCAAGAGAAACGGAATTTAGAGACATGCTCTTTAACATAGCCAAGGAAATAGGGGAAGGTAAATTTGTAATTACCTTTGGTTATCAAAATTCTAAGTTTTAACTTAAATGTACATCATGGCACTAAATAGTGAGTATATCTGCCAAATATAAAACATCATTCTCATTTCATATAAAGTATATTTTATTTAGCCATTTCATACATTACTAGATTTAAGGGAATCGACACTGATATTTACCATGTTTGTATTGACTTGTGCCACTTTTTACAGATGACCTGAAATCATTGAAAGAGGAATATGGTGTTTATGAGCTAATACCAAAGGGGGATTTAGAGAAAATGGAAACTGTATCTAAAGTGTTTCAATCTTTGCATGAACAAACCATAATCAGCGTTAACAACACAGAATGGTTGGAAACATTATTAAACAAGATAAAGAGGAAAGATCTGGTGAAGAGATTTGTATTGCCATTTAAGAAGACACGTTAAAGGTAAATATTGTCTGAAACTAGAACATTAGATATTATTTTTAATTGATTAAATCAATTATCTCATTGATGACTGCTTTAAATTTGTTCTAGTTTTCAGATTTATGGAAGTGAACCAATTCATTGTGAAAGATGTGACTGGAGCCAAGTTATCTCTTGATGATTTATATGGTTGTTGACAAACAAGGAATGTGTGGATTGTTGAGAACTAGAGCAGCACATTTCATCACTTGGTGATTCTTGTTCCAGTGACATTGACATCTACAGTTTCTTCTATATTGCATTTTCCCTTGTTATTTCTAAAATATAATAAAAGCTGTCAACTTGATACAAAGCAAAACTAAATTGACCTCTGTGATTGCATGATACTGTGGCCTCAGGTCACTGCCATGGTAACTTGTAAGTTAGAAGGGGCAGGTCAGCCCTACATACCTGACAGTGAATAAATTTACAAGTAGTGTCTCAACTTGCTGGTATCGTATTTTAATGTTCAATAATTTACAATTTTATGTATTTTTGACACCCATGTGCGAAGCACACAATGGGAGTCTTTGCAGTTAGTATGTGTGTATGTCCGTCTGTTCCACTGATATCTCAAGAACCATACATCGGTTTTTGATGAAACTTAGTGGATAGATGCTCTGGGCCAATGCGCAAATTTTGGTTTTGGTAGAAATTCATGCATATTAATTACTTAATTTGCATGATAATTAGCTAATTTTTAGCTGTTCCATGATTGTTCCACTGATATCTAAACAACCAATCATTGGATTTTGATGAAACTTGGTTCATAGATGCTCTAAACTAATGCCAGGTTATGATTAGTTTTGGGTGAGAATCTGTGCATATTAATTACCTGATTTGCATAATGATTAGTAAATTTTCGGCTTTTCCATATCTCAACTACTAATCATCACATTTCAATGAAACTTGGTACCTATGTCATAAGACACTGCACAGACCTGGTAGTTTTTAGGGTAACATCAGTACATATTAATTACCTAACTTGCATAATCAATTAATTTTCAGCTTTTGATATTTCAAGTAGTAAGCATTACATTTCAATGAAACATGGTATCATAGATACTCAAGCACTATGCAGAGATCGATTGTTTTGGGATAAATATTTGTGCATATTAATAACCTAATTTGCATAATTAGTTAATTTAGTACTAAAGTACTAAATACTGTAAAATGACTAATTTTCACTGGTTTTAAATTTCGCTGATTTACCATTTCAGGCATAATCAGTGGGTTTTAAATTCACGGTTTTATCATTTAGATAATTTGTTTTATGCTAATTTTTACATATTCACTGGGTTTTAATTTAGCGCATTTTCCAGTCAGCGAAATAAGCAAAATTAAAACCCAGTGAATAATTAACCCCTTTACAGTATCACATTTCAATGAAACTTTGTACATAGGTCCTCTAGGACTATGCAGAGACCTGTTTAGTTTTGGGGGAATAATTGTGCATATTAATGACCTAATTTACATAATTATTTAATTTTCAGCTTTTTCACTGATATCTCAAGTACTAATCATCACATTTCATGAAATTTGGTACATACCCCAGTAGATGGTCTGTTACATTACGCAGACCTTATTAGTTTTACACTCAGATCTGTTAATTTTAATTTTTTGATTTGCATAATTAGTTTCCAGCTTTTCCATCAATATCTCAAGTACAAGTAATTTTGAATTAATTTTTACTGTTTCTCTAATACTCTCAGCACACGGGAGTTCTTTCTAAGTTTTCTTTGATTTTATGTACATTTGTAAGATTTGCATCAATTTTATATAAATAAGATTTTGTACTAGATTGCTTGAATATTTTAAATGTCGACACCTTGAGTGGACCTTAGTCAAATTTGTTCATTCTGTGAGGATATCTTCAATTCTCTAATTTTAGTGAATATTTTTTAGTAAAAGTGCTATTTTCAATGACTTCATTGAAATGGCTAGTCCAATTGTTTTGGTATTTTATATGTAGGCACCATGGACCAGACAGATTTTTTTTTTCTTTTTCGTGTTGACAACTTTATTTTTTCACTTTCAGTAAAAATTTTGGTCATTTTTGGTAAAAAAAGATATGTAAAACTATAGTTTACAAGTATACAGTGGAGCTATATCAGCCGACAGGCTGCTTGTTGTTTAGATTATTTTATAAGGCACATTAATATTAATACAGTACATGTAGTATTAATTGAGGAACAATTACAATTGGCTTGTATTTTTCTTTTCCTTAGATATATTGTTGTACTATTAGTTTTTGAGAACTTTTTTACAATTCATGATATTTTATTCTAGAAGGAACAATGAGATTAACACAGTACATGTATTAATTGAGGAACACATCAGTTAGTATTTTTATTGCTAAATTTTGTGTAGATATGTTGTTGTACTATTATTTTTTGAGAACTTTTATACAATTCATGTTATTTTATTCTATTAGGAACAATGAGATTAACACAGTACATGTATTAATTGTGGAACACATCGGTTAGTATTTTTCTTGCCAAGTTTTGCTTAGATATGTTGTTGTACAATTCATGATATTTTATTCTATAAGGAACAATGAGATTAACACAGTACATGAGAAACTAATTGAGAAACACATTGGTTAGTAGCCATTTTTTGTACAAAAATAACTTTTTCCTGAAAACTGTCAACTTGTACGGTATGTTGCTCTAAACAGATACCTGAAATCAATTCTTTCAGAATTGTTCATGTTCGCAGGACATTTGGCAGTTAGGAATAGTCAAAAAATTATTTTTTTCTAAATAGATTGATTACCTGTTAAAGCAGGGGAGACGTCACCTGTGCATGCATCAGACGGCCATAGCGTGTCGCTCTTTACAAACAAGCATCTACCCAAGAGCCTTTGCATTTTTAGCATGTGTTGTTAACATCGCTTGGGACTCAATTCATGTGCTTGCGCAGGTGACGACCCTCCCGCTTTAAATATAGTGATAGTTTGTTCTTAAAAGTTGTTGTTTTAAATTTGTACAGTATAAATTAAATTGGGTCAGGAAATGATTTTTGATGGCATGGTATTAACATAGTCAATTATTTCCTTATTTTTTTGAAATATAGCCTGATGTAAGTACATGTATATCTGAATTAAAAAAATGTACTGCAATGATATTGCACACTATTTATTGTAGACAGTGTTTTAAATGATCATCTATTTTCATTCTAGTACTCTGACAGGGAGGTATGTGTGATTAAGGTAGCGAGAAGGGTTTTGTGACGTTTTTAAATAAAACATTCTCTGTCTGTTGTCTCGTTCAGAACAGTAATTTAGGTTATATATATCAAAAGACTAAGTATAGAGGTACAAGTTCGCACAAACTGGACAGCCATTGTTTACATAATTATCACGTGACATCAAAAATGGCGAACCTTGTAAAAATGACTAAGTACGCGATTGCGAGAGCACACTGCGGAATTTCCTGGTGAAATTTACGTCATGCATTGTCCGTAATCAAGCCCATTGAAATACGTCTCCGATAATCAAAAGAGCTATTATTCCGATTTCTATGCAGGTTTGTTTTTTTGTCCTTAAATTATTTCATACTTGGCACCTTTAACAGACTATTATTCTGTGACAAAGCATTTTCTTTAAAAACCCAGACATATTTCGCACCATCATTATCTTTTGAACGATAACTGCGAGTTTGAATGTCCTAGTCCGAACGCACTTGATTTGGCGGCGGTCCCAATGAGTCGTACTCGATCAAAACTTAAACTCTAGAAAAACGCGAAAAACAGCTTTGGTTAATAAAACACTGTAGATTTGCTGCATTATTATAAATATACACTAAAAATGGCCAAACATATTAACCACTGATATCATAGAACTCATAAAGAGTGTCAGATAATGAATAATTTCAAGCTCGAGCGTGAAAAATGAAGAAAACTGCTGGCATTTGAGCCCGTACTCAGGAACGTTCGGGTTTTCCATTGTTATGCAAACGAACAACGAAGGATAATCCTCTGACAAACATTACTGTCCCACTGTACACGCTGACAGTTTACAAACAAGCTAATCCTTCAAGTGTCTCTGATAAGACATCTAATAAAACGGTTTTCATGGTGAAACAAAATGGCCGATGTTTGAAAAAAATTGCTGTGTCAGAGTGCGACACTGAGTGGCAGATTTTTCTTTGCCTCGTCTGTCAACGCTTTCTTTCTTTTCTTCGCCATTGCGTTAGAAAAAAAATGTATTAGTAAAATAGAATATTGACTTGGAAAATAAAACGATTTAAAAGAAAGTTGTGCAAAGTTACAGTACTCCTTTCGCACAACCTCCCGCCCGCTTCCGCTTTCCAATCACCTTTTTCTCTCGCTTTTGCGACCGCTTGTTGAATTCGACCGGACAACTTCCGCTTTATTTTCGACCGCGCAAACCCTGAAATATCACCGCCCACCTGCTCGCTCGCGCGCATTTAAAATTCAGACTAACAGAATAATTTCCGAGGTTCACATTGTCTTATAATTGTCTTTCTGTTTTTATAGATGTTGAACAGCTGACAAAAGTTCAAATATTTTTTGTTTTAACTATCTATAATTATATGCACGCAACCTGACCCTTTCACCTCGATTTGGCCTGGACTGAATATTTTATTTTAAACAATATTCTGACGTGAAATACAAAATGTATTTCAACACAAGTACGACATGGTTGTCTGAGGTTTCTTTCCTGATTGTTGAGTCTTCGCAATGTGTTTTGTATAACTATTGTTGTTTTCCCCCGATGCTGAAGGACCGTAAATCTAAATGGCAGTTACATGCATGGGCTGAGTGAAAGAAAATATTTCTAAGCCTAAAATAAAACCTAATATTACACCTCTTTGTGTATTTGTTAATTTTACATATGTTTGTCATGACAGTATGTTTGTAAATATCTAGAAAAATCTCGTCTTTCGTTGATAATTTCGATTGTTTGTTTGGAATGTCGATCCCCGTTGGTTTCTCCATACTCAGGCTGAGTTTAGGAAGAGCGTCGATCAACACCGTGACAATCAGCCGAGAGAAGACAAACATTGACCGTAATTCATGGGGATCATGTCCGTAATTTGTGGGCTGAAACCCCAAATAATTAAACAAGTATTATTATTTTAATATATATTTTATTTTACATCGCAAAACTAAACCATGCAAAAACAGAGCTAGAGTTGTTCGCGGTGAAACAACCGCATTGAAGACAATGCAACTTCAACGAGCCATTTCATACCTTGAAATAAAAAAAATAAAAATTCGAAGAGCATCGGGGAAAATATTAATAATCATCCTTATCAATCGCTTGCTTTATTTTATTCGAATCTATGAAATTCACAATTTTTTTTTTACATTTGTTGGCAACTTCCGCGCTAAAAAAGTTATGGCTATAACTAAATTTGACACGTTTTTCTTTTAAGCCCAATAAATTATTCATACATGTCAAGCTCTGTTCTTTCAGGGCATATGGCCGTTTTTAGTCGAAAATATTTGTTGTGGGAACACTTTTATGGTACGTATACGGTATAGACCGAACTCGTTCAATGATCGTGACTTAATTTTAAAAATTCAATGTCAAATTTTACCAGACGTGGACCGATGTGGATTCGGTGTCGTTATTTTTGGAATTAATCACTAACATTTCCTCGTTTCTCTGCTCTCTCAAAAGGAGTTACCTATAATAGTTAATACTAGTTGTATGTTCACACTTTACTATCAAAACCACCATTTCGACCACCCATGTGCCAGTGATCAGTGTTTGGGCGAGCGGTCAATGTTTTCAATGAGCGAGCGAGTGAGCGAAAACAAAACGCGATTAAAATGCGGTCGGTTTCCGGTCGGACAAGACCGCGTGGTCGGAAATTAACAAGTCATTGTCAATGACACGTCCCCGTTCCGTTCATATTTGAGTGACATATACACTCAAAGCAGATCATGACCGAAATGCACCTGCATATGTACAACACATTGTACTAAATCTGAACAAAATCCATCCATGCATGACTGAGATCTGGTTCCGGAATTGTGAAAATACGTGATTTTAATGCATTTTCGGTCTTAAAATGGCCATCATTCAGCTATTGTTAAGCGGATCATGAAACAAATGCACATATCTATTTGTGACATGATGCACCATGTGTGTGTGAAGTTTGAACTTGATCAATCCAGACATGTCTTGGATACGGATCCAGAACTGAATTCTTTAAGAAAATGGCCGCCAGTCAGCCATTTCGAACTTGATCTGGAAAAAAAATGACGTGCATCAAGGTCCTATTATGTTTAATGTAAGTACCAAATTTGAACGAAATCCGTCCATGCATAACTGAGATCCGGGTTCGGAATGGTGAAAATGTGTGATTTCAATGCATTTTCGGCCTTAAAGCGGCCGCCATTTGGCTATCGTTAATGGGATCATGAAACAAATGCACATACATATTTGTGACATGATGTACCTTGTGTGTGTGAAGTTTGAACTTGATCAATCCAGACATGTCTCGGATACGGATCCAGAACTGAATTCTTTAAAACAAAATGGCCGCCAGTCGGCCATTTTGAACTTGATCTGAAAAAAAATGACGTGCATCAAGGTCCTATAATGTTTAATGTATGTACCAAATTTGAATGAAATCCGTCCATGCATAACTGAGATCTGGGTCCGGAATGGTGAAAATGTGCGATTTCAATGCATTTTCGGTCTCAAAGCGGCCGCCATTTGGCTATCGTTAATGGGATCATGAAACAAATGCACATACATATTTGTGACATGATGTACCTTGTGTGTGTGAAGTTTGAACTTGATCAATCCAGACATGTCTCGGATACGGATCCAGAACTGAATTCTTTAAAAAAAAATGGCCGCCAGTCGGCCATTTCGAACTTGATCCAAAAAAAAATGACGTGCATCAAGGTCCTATTATGTTTAATGTATGTACCAAATTTGAACGAAATCCGTCCATGCATAACTGAGATCCGGGTCCGGAATGGTGAAAATGTGCGATTTTGATGCATTTCCGGCCTTAAAATGGCCGCTATTCGGCTATCGTTAATCGGATCATGAAAAAAATGCATGTGCATATGTCCCATATAATGTGTGATGTATGAGTGAAGTTTGAACATAATCGGTCCATGCATGTTCGAGATACAGGTGATCACGGACGGACGCATGGACGGACGGACGGACGGACGCACACAGGGCAAAACATAAGTCCCCGTTTTCGGACTCCGTCCGAACGGGGACTAATAAGCGGTCGATGTAAAAGCGGAAGGTTGGGCGAAATGAGTACTGTATGACCATGTTTCTCGGTCGAAGTCTCGACTGACAATAATGCTGACAATGGACGTTAAATAAACACGCATTGTTTGCAACTGGAAGCTTATCACCCGTTATATCAGAATCGTCAACAACAAAGTATACAGATAAGATGTTATCATTTAAACCCTTTCAAAGATAAACATTATGCAAATATCCACGAAACGCCAGTTGTAGTCTTTTCTGCTAGTGTTTTAAAACACTAATTTGAGCAACGTTATTTCGCAATTTCGATCTTTTGTAAACCTGGGGTGATGTATCAAGGTCTAAAGTAACCGTTTTATCAATTTGTGAAAAATCAAGAAAAAAGTGAAAATTTCCCTTCTCGCTACCTTAAGTGGCACATAATAATGAACTATGCCCTCAATGGCTGCAGCTATATTGCTGTATTTTTTATGTTTTTTTTGGACATATCACTATACTACAATGTACAAAAAACTATGGGGAAGTTACTCAGAGAAAAGTTCCTTCATAAAATGACAAAGAACATACTATAGTTTACTTAGTTCTGGAAATAATATAATTTAATCCGTATTATGGATCACAGTGTTCAGTGAATTTGCATCTCATTAAATAAGATACAAGGTTACTGACATGGAAATACATACTAGTGTACATTGTTATGGTGTCACTGCTATTGCGTTGGTCCCAAGTATCTGTTTTCAGAAATAATACCCACATCTATTCTGAATACACCTATTGATAGTTTCACGATAATAGACTGCATCAGGGCACCCCAAATTATTACTTATTAACACATTTCTCACAAAAGACATAAAAAGTTGACTTTAGAGCCAGCAAATTTAAAATTTGTTTTGTTGGCCGAGATAGGGGATCGTGAAATACAGGCAAGTTTTCTGTTGTTGCGTGGTAAGTTTTTCATTTTGTCTGCATTCAGCTCTCATTAGAGCATAAAAAAGAACCAATTTAAGTACAGGAGCTGAGGTTATTGATATGAATTGGAAAGAGTGGGCTATGAAAAATGAATTAAAAAACAAAAATAATAAATTATTAATAATTTTGAGGCAGCAGTTATTATTTTTTTAAACATGTACATGTATATGGACCAGTTGATTTCATGGAGAGAGGGGTAGAGAGAATCAGGAGTGTTGTGTACGTCGGTCGCTTGGCAATCCGGGGTGTGGCAAAGCAGTCTATATTTGGACTGTCCCACAGCCACAAACAGCCTGGAGGCTATCCACTGGGGTATCAGCCACTCCGTGTTTTGGAGACGGAGCCGCCTCGAAAGGGCGTCTGCCAGACTGTTCCTCACCCCTAGAAGGTGGTGTGCAGTTAGCTCTACATTGTATTTCAGGCCCCAAACGTTGTAGAAAGCGTAGTAGAGTTAAGTGTACTGCTTTCAGCTTGAGCCAGCTGATATGCTGGTCCCGAACCCAATGCTGGGCCATATTCTTTGGGCTTGGATGTCCAAAAGATGCGCTCCCCAACCTTGGAGATAGACATCTGTTACCAGCGTCATAGCTGCGGCAAATGGGTCAGTGACGACCACCAGGGCAGGGCTTTCTTCGCTTGGTCCGAAATAGAAACCAGCCTGTCTGGTTCCCGTGGGTGAGCTCGATGTTCCAGTAACAAACGCTGTACCTGGCAGCTGTGTAGGAACCAAACCGAGGACATCATTCCGATGAGTCGCATTAGTTCTCGGAGGGACACTAAGGGAACGCTGACTAGACGTTCTGCCAGGTTGTTTAGCGCCAAGTAACGCACCTGAGATGGGCGAACCAGGCCTACCTCTGTGTCAAACTCCATGCCCAAAAACACCAACTGCTGCATTGGGTAGAAATGGTACTTTTTCGATTTACTAGAAAACCTAACTGGTGAAGTAAATCCTGTGTTAGCCTTACTTGTTTGGCTAATAACCACTTGTCTGGGTTGTGTAGCATAACCAGTCGTCTAGGTACGGATTGATGTGTACCAACGTTTGGTGGAGCAGCAGCACCACCTGTCCCTCCATTTTGGTGGAATGTAGGGAGCTGTGCATAACCCGAAGGGGGGGGGCACCTGAGATTCAAATACTTGGCCCAGCTGGGGGATTCGATGGAAATGTCAACTCGCCGGGTGCATGGGTATGTGCACGCAGGCCCCACTCAAGTCTAGTGCAGCTAGCCAGTCAAAACGGACGATGGAAAGAAGGATGCTGAATGATGTCTCCATGTGGAACCAATCGAGGAGCATGTACTGATTCAGTCTGCCTAGGTCTAGAACTGGACGCCCACCACCTGTAGATTTGGTACTACATTTGAGTAGAAACCTGGACTTAATGCCGACTGATCTACCTTGTGTATGGCGCCCTTTACCAGCAAACTGTCTACTTCCTGTCTGATTGCGTCCACCTTGCGGGAGTCCCCTGACAGTGCCCTCAATGACGGAGGCGGTATCCTGTAACTGTATGTCACCATCTGGAACAAGTCCAGGGATCTGGAACCCTCTGCCTCTAAACCAGGCTACACCAGCGCAATCTGTGTGCAACATGGATATGTGGCTGTGTGGTTCAGCAGTTGTGAGGGGTGGGTGCTCTCTTTTCCCATGGGGTGGGCTTCTCCAAGGCCTGCAGTAGTCATTAAGTTGTAACCTGGCCACTCGCCAAATGCCTGTTTGCCACCACCACCCCCCGGTCGTAAAGGTAAGCATAAAAAATGCTTCCCTCGCTGCTGGGGTGGACGACCACCCGAGGAGAATGAGGGGCTACCACCTGCTCCCTTCCTCCCTGGGGGTGCGCCGCTACTCTTCCCATCCATGGAAAGGTATATACGCTTGCCTCCTGGCTGACTCTGGCTAGCAGACGTCGACTTAAGGCGTTTTCTGCGCTTGGGACACCCTTCGTTTACCCTTGGCAGTGGCCAACTGGCTAGCGGATTTGATCTGAACCCTCTTGTTTGTTGCACTTCAAAGCTCCGAAACTGCACCCGCCATCTCCCATCAAAGAGGTGGAAGATGTGTCCAGTCTGTGTCACTGAGGTGGGGATGTACCCCCTGACTCAGTTTGCCAGCGAAAACAAACGCATCTAAGACCGTGTCTCATTGCACAGTAGTAGCCCCGACCAGGAGAGCCAGGTGACATTGGGGGGATGTTGCATATAGATGTGCGGTGGCCCGCCATAAAAGGTGTCGCCTGGTTGAAGAGACTGCCTTGTGTATGGCGCCCTTTACCAGCAAACTGTCTACTTCCTGTCTGATTGCGTCCGCCTTGCGGGAGATCCCGGCCACTGTGATCCCATCAGCGTTGAAACAACAGTAAGTTGTTGCCCTAGGATCAAGGGTGGGGGTATATACATTGAAAACTAGGATTGATGATACTCTGCATCACCCCAATGGCATGGCTCATCGAGTCTTTACCGATGGAAGACTCTGAGGTACCGCCCGAGGTACCGGCTGTATCCAACGCGAGTGAACCGTCTCCTTTCAACTAAAATATGTGAGCGAGGAGGTGTTCGGCTGTGCGTCTCGTAACAGGGTGGTTTCCCTCTGGAGACCTCCGTGGCTGGCTGGCTGAAAGTAGGGGGCAACCTGTGCCCTGACCTGAAAGCCCTGTCCCGAAAATGGAGGCTTGGCTCCCAGAATCCGTGTTGGCACTCAGTGCCCGGGGTCATGTTGGAGACACGGTGCAGCTAGCTTGAGCCTCTGCCTAACCCAAAAAACAAAAGGGCAGTCGTGGTTGGGAACGGGGGTTCCCAGGAAGAGACATGTTTGAATGAAAGAGCTTTCTGTGTTTCTTCCTGTCTGCCGGTTGAGGGGCTGCAGTGGAGACTGCCCGCTCCGACTGCATCTGATCTACCTGGCCTGCCAGGAATGCAATTTGCCTTGGCAGTCCTTTGACCAAAGCCCTTATCTTAGAGGCAAACCTGGCCCTGTGCGAGGACTGATCCACAAAGGGACCCGCAATGGGTCCCAAAGGAGGAAAGACTTCTGGGGGCACAGCCTTGTCATTGCCAGTAAAATTGGGTAAACCACTGCCTGAAAAAACAAACAGACTGTGAGGATGCCCTCCGATCAGCGGGGAAAGACTGACAAATGTTGGTACCTCCACCGTCAGGCCTCTTACTCTTACTCGATGTCCCCAGTACCGAAGTACCGGTAGCTGAGCGTGAGGACTTTCCACTCATGCCAAACACGCAACTCACTTTAACCGTTTTTTACTGGGCACGCGACCTTGCTGTGAAAATACGAGCAACATGGTCAGTCTCAGCGATTTTTTATGGCTCTGGAAAAAAGATCCCCGGCTTCAGAACTCCAGTAAAAAAAAACGAACCCCGCACGTAGTCACCGCAAAAATAGCATTTCGGATGCGGGTTCTATTCTGGTAAATATAACTACTGCACAGTCGTCTCGAAAAACGAGGAGACAAAACGGGCACGTAGCCTCTGGTGCTGTCATAACCCCTATTCATTTTAAACATATAGATAGAGCATAAAATGAACACGATTTGCATGGGGAAGCGAAATACAGTTGGAAAAGATGACGTAACGAAACCAACAAGTGATCAAGTTACATCGCCGGGTTTTATTGCTTTGTTGTGCCGAATGCTACACACAAAAGGGAAAAGGACACAAGAGTAAAAAAAAAGACAATGAAAACTTATCCTACCAGCTATATGCACCATGACGGTTACCACAGGTGGTAACAACCCAAGCCAGAAACCCGGACAGTAAAAGGCAGGCTAGGCAGAGCCGCTAAATCTCCATCCCCGCGTGGCAGAGAAAAAAGAAGAGTCAATTGTCCAGTCGTAATGGCACCCCCATATGGACTCGGTCACGTGGTTCGTGACATAAGGGAAAAGAATCTTGGGGTCATGGGGCTTCCCCTGACCTAGATTCTATCTCTCCATCATTGGCAGAATCGCTGATTAATGCCTACAGTTCAAAATGGTCATTTTGACTGACGGAGTCTATGGTGGGTAACTGAACGTGGTGAATTAACACAGTACATGTAGTATAATTTGAAGAACACATTCGTTCGTAGCTATTTTTTGTACAAAGATAACTTTTTCCTGAAAACTGTCAACTAGCTCTAAACAGATACCTGAAATAAATTCTTTCAAATTGTTCATGTTACCAGTAAATTGGGCAGTTAGGGATAGTCAAAAATCAGTGTATGCTCGCAGTCTAGCAATGTAGGCTGCATTGGTGGAATCCCTGTTCGCCCTGGCCAGGACATTGGCAGCCCACTCAGATAAGACTTTCATATGTGTGGGTCTAATGAGAGCCTCTATGCATGTAAGTGATACCCGCTGGGCTCGTTGGTAGTGCGCCATCAGGTTGGGAAGGCAGGTCCGGTAAGTCCCGAAGCACTACTGGTGTTTCGACTAGCATTTCCCACAGAAGTGGAAACTAGGCCTTGCTTGTCCAATTGTGTGCAACCAATGATAATCTGCAGGCGTGCACCTGTCAAAGTTTTCTCTGGTGCCCGGTGAACTAGCGGGAAGGGAGGAAAGGCGTACACAACTATGTGGATCCACAGGGTTAGCAAAGTGACCCTGGCCCAGGCTCCTGGAGTCGGCAGGAGTGTTACGTACGTCGGGAGCTTGACATTCTGGGGTGCGGTAAACCGGTCTAACCTTGGACCGTTCCACAGCCGAAACAGCCTGGAGGCTTCTATGAGCCACCCCGTGTTCTGGAGATGAAGCCGCCCTAAAAGGGCGTCTGGCAGACTGTTCCTCACCCCTGGAAGGTGGTGTGCAGTTAGCTCCACATTGTATTCCAGGCACCAAAGGAGGATTTGCTCCGCTAGGACTGACAACGATGAGAAACACGTCCCCCCGCCTTCATGAAGAAGACCACCGCTGCGTTGCCTGTGCGGAGCAGGACTCTGTGGTCTTGAACTACGAGAAGAAAGCGTGGTAGTGCTAAGTATATAGGTTTCAGTTCGAGCCGGTTGATATAGTAGTCCCGAAACTAATGCGGGGGCCATATCCTTGGACTTGTTCGTCCAGTAGCACTCACAGTCACTTTAACCGATTTGTTTACTGAACGCGAGACCTTGCTGTGAAGAAACGAGCTACGCGGTCAGTCTCAGCGATTTTGATGGTTCTGAAAGAAAAATCTCAGGCCTCAGAACTCCAGTGAAAAAACACATGCCTTCACGACAAAAACCCTGAACCCTGCACGCAGCTATGCCAAAAGTATTTCGGATGCGGGTTCTATGCTGGTAAATTCTGAATATAACCATTGCACAGTCGACTTGAAACGCAAGGAGTCCCAAAAAAACAGCAGCGAGCCCTGGTGCTGTCATTACAACTATTCATTTCTAAATACATAGATCAAGCATACAATGAAGACGACATGCATGAGGGAAGCGGATTACAGTAGGAAAGGAGACGTACAAAACCAACAAGTGATTAAGCTACGTCGCCCGGGTTTTATTCCTTTGTTGTGCAAAATTCTACACAACAAAGAGGAAAGCGATACGAGGGTAAAAATGACAAGGAAAACTTATCCTACCAGCTACAATGTCGGATGCCGGGCAGCGGCAACAACCCCAGCTAGAAACCCGGACAGAAAAAAAAGCAGGCGATCCAGGCAGAGCTCGCTAGACTTGATCTCCATTTGATGCGGAGAAAAGTCAGTGATTGTACAGCCGTCTATGGCGTCGCCATATGGGCTCTGTCACATGGTTTATGACGTAAGGGAAAAAGAATCTTGGGGCCATAGACTTTCCCTGAACTAGATTCTATCTCTCCATCACTGGCAGAATCACTGATTAATGCCTACAGTTCAAAATAGTCATTTTGACTGACCGGAGTCTATGGTGGGTAATTGAACGTAGTGAATACCACTTTAAGGAATGCTTAGAATCAACAAAAATGAAACAAAATCAACAACAGACATTTATTATTTTGTGCAGAGTTGATAGTAAAATTACAGAATACATGAGTATAATATTATTTTTAATGAATATTTGTGCATGTCTGAATAATTATCACCAATTCCAATTTCCAAACGTTCCATCTCCTATGCATAAACACTATTGAAATGAGATAGACAAGACATGAATGTCACAGTACCTGTTATTTGATTATAAAGTAGTACAAGGAACATCTGCAAACAGGTGAATGAATATGTAATCTATGTGGGTACAACTCACCATAAAGTGATTTCCCATAATCTAGTTTTGTACTGACAACTAAAAACTTCCACTGACCCATGTTCAGAATCTCAGAGTACACAAGTGCAACAAAACGATTTGTCATACATGTATACTTGCTCAAAAACTGCATTCATTAATCTGAGTGAACCATGATGTACATTACTTTGGGTTTGTTTCAAAATCACCACTGGGCATCAGAATCATTCTCATGTTGTCAAATACAATTTGTTATTAACACAGTAAGGTTTATTAATTAAAATGTATTCATTGTACATAGAACAACATTTGTTAATTGTTAAACAATTGTAGAAGCTATGTTTTCAGAGCAAGTACATTTCATGGTGTGATCCTACCACATATGAACTAAATTGGCCAAATAGTTGCTGGGATAAGAGCAAATGACTGCATTGATCTAATTTGCATATTTTTGGGAGGGTGTGGTCATTACTGTCAGAAGCACATGTACACGTGTCAAGGTGTAATCCTACCACATATGAACGAAATCAGATCAATGGTTGCTGAGATCAAAGGAAATAACTGGATTTAGCTAATTTGCATATTTTTGGGGTAGGGTAATAATAACCTAAAAGATGACTTCCGATGATAAGGAAGTTATTTTGAAATTGGGTTCTGAGAAATTGAGTTTTGAGTTCTGAAAAGTATACACTACCGATCGAATACATTTGGTAAAACTTGTGAATCTGAAATCAGCAATTCATGAATCTGAATCTGAATTTAACAGAATCAATTATTCTGAGCATGTTCAGTTTCTCTGTCAGTGTAATAGAGAGGTAATTTTGGATGAAAATCTCGAAAAAGACCTACCGGTACTTAGGATTTCCAGGTTTGGAAAAAAAAAATTATGTGCCTATGTAACACATACTTGTTCATCAACCTGCCAAGTTTCATTGACATCTGCTGCAGAGTCAACTTCAAAATGAGACAGAAAGTAAATCAAGTACTCCCCTTTCAGGGACTAAAAATAAAAGTAATCATCTAGGTGTGAATCATCTAGGTTGTAATCCCAGTAATTTATAACTTTGATTAAGCAAACGAGCAACCACGTGCCGTACAGCAGTTCTAACAATAACATCTTATCGTCCTGATTTGGACATAGGAGGAAAAAATGGTTAGAAATTAAAAATTATCTGTCTCAAGATTTCATTATCCAAGTTATTGGCATAATAATTTATAAACAAAATCATGTAATAAGGTGATTTTCATAAATGTGACTGTTGGCAAAACAGCTATTTATAGTTTCTAAAAAAAACACTGAAAGTGTCAATCACATTGAATATCATGTGCTTTTTCGATATAATTCAAAATCAAGTATTTTGGCTCCTTCAAGTGACATAAACAAGGCTTAGATAGTTTCTCTATGTTTTATTTACATATACATATAATTTTGATGAATTCCGCTTTAACCTTTTCACCACCAGATGTTCTCGTCCAAATTTGTCAGTACAATTTTCTTATATTTTTCAATATTTTTGGAAATGAACCATTTTTGGTTTTTACTCAAAATATTCAGCTACTTTTGTCCTAATCTTCTGAAGGAAAGTGCAGACTATTTTGTGAATTTGTGATGAAAAAAGGGAACTGGTGGTGAAATGGCTAAAGTGACTGTCATCAAAACTGTGCATGTATATTGATTGGCAGGGCTCACAAAACAACAAATATTTACATATTTCATATCATGCTGTTTAAGAGACTTGCTGAAAGTCAGTTAATTATAAATTCAAAAAAATATGTATGATAGTTGTTTATAATTAAATGTTTTCTGTTGTTTTAACAAAATTTATGTTTTGAACTTTGTATAGCATGTACTTCATGTTTTAACATATTTTATTTATTTCCTCTTTTCTTCTATTTTCCTTTTCCTCCTGAAGAAGGAGCAGGCTCCTCCCCTTTTATCAGTGACAGTTGACGCTTTAACTCCAGTAACTTCTTCACTTCAGCTTCAATCTTCACCTTGTCAGCTTTGGCAGTTTTCAACGTCCGTACTACACCACCCTGATGAAAAAACATATTCCCAGGGGGTCCACTCCATTAAAAAGAAAGCTGCAGGCATGCATGCTTTAAAACATTTGAAAAACAAACAAATGGCAAATAAATTTTGAATTCGACTGTAATGTAATTGTATAAACATATATATTGTACCATGCAATATGTTATTCAAAATTGACAAGCTAGATCTTAAAACCAAAATTCATTGTCCGCACGGTGTTGTTCCGTTCGGACATTCCTCCCTCTACAACACCGTGCGGTAATACCATTCATAACCGTGTATGTCACATGGTTGCGCGATAGAAAGTTTACCGACCAATAGAAAGCTTTGTAACAATGACTGCCAGAAAGCACTTTGAGCTGCATTTCTGATGTCTTCGGCTTCATTCTGCCGATATATGTTGAAGTGACATCATGAGCTTTGAGGTATAACACCTACACTTCTATAATACTCAACAGTGGTGACACCATTATTACCACATGCAATGGGCGCAAAGCCGGTAAAGCATAATAACATAAGGATTTACTACTGGTATTTCCAGTGCGACTAAAAACACATCAGACTCGGCACTAAGTAACAGTCTTATTTATATGCGTATAGCGGAAGATTTTTTTTTTAAACCCCAAGTGACTGTGCACTAAGTATAGTTTGAATAGCTTTGGTCTGAATATCAGTGAGTTGCATGATGTATGGATATTGTTGCTGTATTGCCTCGACATCCAAGTCAACACAGCTTCCACTGTACACAGGGACATTTATTCTCGGGTCGGGCATTTTCACCGTCTGGCAACCATCATGGTGAAAACAAAGGCCAAAAACTCTAAGAAAACAGTACTTTGAGATGGTTGTTGATACCCCCTGAACAGTGTAACAAGATTAACCCTACATAAGCAACATATTTAAATTTGGGTGTTTAGGATTTCTTCAAAGTTAAGTTTGTGCTGTTTTCTCTATTTTAGCTATATTCACCAGCTTTTTGATTGGTGTTTCACAGCAGCTCGCACAGAGCCCATAGAAATACACGGCTGAGTGGTGCGTGTCTTAAATAGCAACGTGTAGTGGAGCGTCTTGTAACTTAGCTTCGCCTTGAAGATTTTGATAGCTTGGCCAAGCATGTAGAAGAAAGAAGCAATATGATTCACTGTTGGTAAACTATGAGGGCATTGTTACATACACATAGTCCTAATGAAATACTTCAAGGTGATAGTGACATTCACCTTGAAAATTCAAGATGACCAAGATTGTGAAATATTCCACAAAGATGTAATTTCATATTCAAACAGAGAATTTTGTCTAGCTCAGATTTTTTATTGTTAGATGAATTAAGAGAAATATGCACCAATCAGACAAAGTTTTCACTGAAACTTTTTAATATATATATCAAAAACACATGGCAGAATTCAATTAGAAAATTATCAAACTATCAAAACCTGGATAGGCAACTGAACCCTTCATGAAATGATGCTATGCAGCCTAATTCAATGATAATGACTATTGCCATGGAAATATAAAAATATAAGCAAATTGAACAAAATATTGCAAAATGTTGCAGCAGATGACTTGAAATAAGATTGTTTGCTTAGCTTGGAGCGAACATTGTGTCCCTGGGAGAGAAAACATGTCATGGTGTATTAGGTATCATCCAATCAATGGCTAATAATACCTACCGGTATAATTGTGATTGGTTACTAGAATATTTCTGTGTCACATGATCTATATCAATCATAGTGATTGGTCTCCCATTGTCATATGACCTACCTGATCAGTGACTTGAGCTGTCAGTTCTTCCACAGTTTCCCATCATTCATAGCAGTTTTCTGTGCATCACCACATTTGATTGGCTTTATGGTAGATGGTTTCTGGGACTGACCACTGCCAGCAAACTGCTTCCTTAGTTCTGCTACCCTTGATGACTCTATTTTATCAAACAGTGGGCTGAAAATAGTAACAACTTTTCAGTTATACCAATGTTTTGAATGTGTTTATGGAATGTTCTACACATGTTCTGAAAGTGCATCTGGGATGTTTTTAATCCAGCCTTGGAAGTTGCGAGTGCCTACTAACAGATGTGCCAAAAAATACGTCTATGCGAGTAAAAACTTGTAAATATCAACATTTAGTTTGTAGTTTTCTGAAACTACTCGCATTTTGGAAGTGAAAATTGAAGCCCTACATGCAGCTGAAACATACCAAGTACGAGTCAGACTAGACGAAATACCGTGCACGATCTGGAGGCTTTGAATATTTTACTATGTAATTGACTATGTACACGGAATGTCTAGTTTCACGCACATGACAAGTGTCATGTTGCAATTGAGAGCGTACAAGTCAAAATAAAGAAATAGTAACATTGTAAATATCTGATTGACAGTTGTTTTGTGCTACTCAAAATATGTGCAGGGTTTTTAAATGAACACTTGTTTACACTGTCGGAGGCTCTTTGATTGTCAACAAAATAATGTTTATTGACTAACGTGACGGCGTTTTTCAGTGTCAAATCATGTTTTAAACTTTGATAATCAAAGTCACACTGTCACATTCTTGACTCGAACAAACATGGCAAATAAACAGATTCCTAATTTCTTTCGGATTTTCCAGCAATTTTGCTGGTAAAATGTTAAAAATCAAAGAAAATTCATAGTGAAACTTTGGCGAATCAAAAAATAACATGTTGTGCACTTGTAACACCATCAATTCCTGTTTCTGTACCAACTCTAAACTGAATTGGATCACACATGTGTGAGAAAAAGCTGGTAACGTGTAACGTGCACACAAGGATGCACAAACACAACCCAAGTTATAAGCCCCTGCTGGATTCCAGATCCGACGGGGGCTAAATATTGAGATCATTATTTAAGAGGTAATGACCCCTGAATATTCACTAAATGATTGACTATTGATTGAAGGAAGTATTGAAATGGTATTGACCTACTTAATTACTAAACGATTGACTACTATGTTTACATGGTTTGATGACATCATTAAATTGATATTTAAATATATATGTAACTATTAAATGATTGGCTACTAATTGAGGGCATTATTGAAATGATATTGACCTACCTCTGCCCACTAAATGATTCACTATTGTATAATTATCTTCAGCATCCAATTGTGTGCTTGGATATGAACACTGTGAAATGGTACATTGTCTTTAGCCATTAAATTTTATAATGTCACCTGTGAAGAAAATAAAATATATTTATGCACTGAAAATACTGTTTAAACTTTAGGTGGGAAAAATTCTTACTAAAAATGAACAAGAATAATTAAGTCAATGGACTAAATCCAATCGCTACAGAAAGTGGGGTGTTTGGGAGGGACCCAGAGTCTATGGTGGGTATGAACTAGGTGAATAGGCAGATTGAAAACCCTTTGCCCAAATTTACTACGTTCAATTACCCACCATAGACTCCGGTCAGTCAAAATGACTTTTGAACTGTAGGCCGAGTAGCAAAACAGAAAATAAAGGAAGTACTAAAATTACTTATGACTGCCATCTAGCTACATCCAGTAAAAATGGTGTATTACCTTACCAGTGTCATCCCCGTACTGATAGGGCAACGGGGTTGGCATTGCTGGGGCTGCTAGACCCAAACCCAATATCTGGGGTAATTAGTATTCCAAAAGAAGAGGCCAAAACAGTTCTGCATGAGGGCATGGGCCGAAAACGAGACCTGGGATGTTCAAGGAGCACTGACAGGGAAAACTTCTAAGTTTAAATCTGTAGCCGAAATTGATATATCCCCTTTGCAAAGGGGTCCCTGTGGTCGTTTGAACTGGGTCAATAACCACAATTTAACCCACAAAGACATAACTAAAAGACCTTCCTCAATGGATTGGGGGGTCTCTTAGGTATTAGCTGATAAGGCCGGCATCTGATGCAAGAGCTAATGAGTTTGGGATCACATGAACCTCATGTGCTCATACTTGGTGTCTGTCGACTCTGCGCTGAGGATGCCGGTCATAAACCTCAAATACTGTCGAAGTAATTCACCTAGAAATGGAAATCGGAGAGGCTGGTCTGTCTTGCTTACCCAGGCCATAGTACATAAACATGTGCTTGTTGCCCTGCCTCAACTCTTTATTATGCCTCTCATAGCAATTCCGAGTATGTCTCTCATAGCAACTATGATCAACTGTATGAGGGGAGGGGGGTTTCGGCTGGTATCTAGTGTAAGAAAAAGACAAGGGATGAAGGCTCCAGTGTACCCATATATCAAACAAATCACAAGACTGGTTACGAACCAGACTTTTACGACTTGGTTAGCCTCACTCAACTGGTTCGTAACCAGTCTTGTGATTGGTTCGTGACAAATTCTAAACAGGCCGCGCCAAGTGTCCTTTGCTTTTTGTGTAACCGTTAATTGTTCGTAAATGTAGTTTTCTCTATTTATTCTGCAGATATCGGTAAATCATAGGTATGGCTTTGGCAAAATTTGAAAGAGCAACCAATATTCCTCAAGTTGGTATTTTTTTATAGATTTACCATTTTTTTTGTCTGTTTTTTCCATTTCAAAAAATATTACCTGATTATTGTTCCTGGGCTCCCTGTGGTACAAATCTATTGTGCTGACTTTGTAATTGTATGAAATTTAATTGATTTCACTATTTTAATGATTTTAGCATATTCACTGTGTTTTAATTTCAAGAATTTGTAAAGGAAACAATCTATTGTATTGTTACTTTACATGTTCACATACATTTAATTAAGCAGATTTTACTTGTCAGCGAAAATAGCGAAATAAAATCACAGTGAATAATTGGAGCATAGACAGTATTTAAGCACACAATAATTTGGACGTATGGACACATAATGTCCTTGATTAAATAAACAGACTATCGATTATGATGATGATAACCATGATTTGATTTAATAATAAAAAATTAACCTGAAACTTCATTACAGTTGTTTTTATTACATAAATGTGATGTATATGTGAATTCATACCCTAGTCTCTGGTTAGCTATAGCTGGTTAGTTATCAATAGATATGGTAATTAAAACTTAAATTTACATATTCTTTAATATGATAATTCTATTGTTATGTAAATTAATTGAACTGTTAAAAATACTACTGGGGAGAACACTGAGTGGGTCTAAGGGGACCCCTACCTGAGGTTGGCAATTGCCACCCACCAGGGCAAGGCATCTCTTGCTTGGTCCAAGAGAGTAACTCGCCTCTACAGTTTCCATAGGTGAGACCAGTGCTGCAACAAAGAGTATTGCATAGGGTGTACAGTGCAGCTAGGGTAACAACCCAGCAAACTGACGTCATCTGAATGATCCATGTCAGTTCTCAGAGAGACAACGAGGGGAACGCTGACTAGACATTCAGCTAGACTACAATGGATGCACAAAGCCTGCCTCTGCCGGGCCCCCCTCTTGTCGCTGCAGCATCGGGGGTGCCAGTAGTCGAACGGGAGGACTTCCGACTCATACCAACACTGCTCTCACTCACGCCCATAGGGCCGCCCAAACTGACGACCCAACAAGCCAGAGCCAACGCGATCAGTCTCTGTAACATGAACACAGTTTTGAAACTACCCCAGAGTTTTGAGTCCCAATTAAGGTACACATGCACTCGTTAAAAAAACCCAAACTGGGAGCATTCTAAACAAGAGACATTTGCTATGTGGCAATTCCCGCCAGACCGAGTCGATTTTTTTTGGGTGACAACATGGGAGGTGAGGAGCTCTTCTTGGAGTGCTTTCCTTCCTTCTAGTCCATTTTACCTACGCTAAGAAATGAACAAGGCACGCATGCAATTACAGTTGAAATGAAGCCCTACAAAAAGTGGTCAAATGTGTCATCCGAGTTTTTTTTGTATGTGGTACAAAAAGAACATGGGGTTCCCAATAAGAAAAATGTTATCCTACCAGACACCACATCTTACTGTTACAGAAGGAGTGCCTCAGTAAACTCAGTCCAAAAACTGCTGACTGAGCCGCACTGTTTTGAACTATGACATGATGGAGCCTGATCTTTGACAAGATGGAGTCTGAACTATGACATGATGGAGTCTGAACTATGACATGATGGAGCCTGATCTTTGACAAGATGGATTCTGAACTACAACATGCTAGAGTCTGTAAACTACAACATGCTAGAGTCTGAACTATGACATAATGGAGCCTGAACTATGACATGATGGAGTCTGAACTACAACATGCTGGAGTCTGTGAACTTTGACATGCTGGAGTCTGAACTATGACATGATGGAGCCTGAACTATGACATGATGGAGCCTGAACTATGACATGATGGAGTCTGAACTATGACATGATAGAGTCTGAACTATGACATGATGGAGCCTGAACTATGACATGATGGAGCCTGAACTATGACATGATGGAGCCTGAACTATGACATGATGGAGCCTGAACTATGACATACCTTTGGTGGATCTATAAATAGATGCTCTGATGACTTGACAACTGGTGAATCACCACACACCTTACATCTAGGAGACTAAGAAAGATAAAAAATTTAGTTAGAAGTTAGAAAATATATTCCTTTAAAGTTGCATCGATTAGTGCATGAAATAAACTCTGGTTTGACTGAAGAGAAATTTACAAGACTATTTCAAATAATATATTCACCTTTAGTTCTACTGCATTAATTAATTTCCCACACTTATCACATTGGTCACCGCGAGCATCGGGATAGTTACAATGAGGACAGATTCCTTCAACAAATCTATCCACAAGATACCGACTACAATTCACACAATCATAAAGTAAATTCTGTAAAATAGTAAACAATTGAAACAATAAACAACACTGCCATTAAAATGCAACCAGCAATTTAAAGAGCAGTAATCATCATGATGCATTGTGTTTAATATTGGTTTCATAAAACAAATAAAACACATGTTAAATACTGCTTGATTGAAGTAGTTTTTATCAGGAATTCAGAATTAGGAAAGAGTCTATAAGAAATTGGGGAGTAATTTTTATTATGAATTCAGATTTGGAAGGTTGTATCTAATAGAAATTCATATTAATTAGTAATTTTCTTAAAAATTAAAAACTGATTTTTTTCATCAGGAATTGGGAACCTACCAGTTGTGTTGTGGTACTTACGTTGTTTGTTGTTGTGTTGTGATACTTATGTTGTTTGCTGTTGTGTTGTGATACTTACCTTGTTTGTTGTTGTGCAAAGTTGTACGTCCAAAATAATCAAAACTAATGTTGAACCATTTGTAAATCTCATCGTACAGTTTGAAGTATTTATCACAGATTTGTTGGGATGTTAATCCTTCCTCCAGTGCCTTGGTTTCAGTTGCAGTTCCATACTCATCAGTCCCACATATATAGAGTGTATTGCGATTTCGTAATCGACAATACCTGGAAAAAAATATGTTCAATTTTAGGTCTGTTTTGTGTCTACTGCATGGTACTACACCATTACAAATGACAAAGTACAAGTTATTTTTTTGTCAAAATCATGCATGCAGTTAATCTAAGGTCAGAGGTCATTTCCCAGAAAGCTTGTAAGAAACCATAACTATTGACAATGTAAATACAAAAGTTATTTCGTTTTAAAACATACATGCAACCAATCATGACTGAGGTCAGAGGTCATCAAGATAAGATTATATATCCAGACACTCACCTTGCAAATGCATCAGCACTGAGGACACATCCTATAATATTACCAAGATGTGGTACATTATTAACGTAAGGCAATGCATTTGTAATAAGAATATTTTCTTGATTTTCAACTAGACATCTAATGTCAACAAAAAGAAACAAAATGAACAAGTCATTGAAAATGACACAGTCCCCGTTTAATTAAGTTCTCTTTGTGCTCGTCATATTAAAGCGGAGGGGTTGTCGCGAGCGTGTCATTGAAACTTGAGTTCCAAGTGACGTATACAACAGATTGTTTATTTACATGAAAACACGTGTTCCGTGTAGTAGTAATATGGCTCAAAATAAAAACAGCCATTATTCGGCCATCTTTGATCTGACTATGAAACACACTGATATGTATGATGTATCTGCCAAATACGAATGAAAATGGTACATAAATTGTAGAAATATAGTAGTAAGGCAAAAAGTCAGATGGCTGTCAATCGACCATCCTTGACCAGATTTTGAAACAAATTGTCATGGACATGCATCGTAACATGTATAAAGTACATGTATGTGCCAAATTTGAATGAAAACTGACAGTGCACATCCAAGATACTGCATAAAAAAAAACAAGATGCCTGCCAGTCGACCATCTTTGATCCAATTGCGAAATAAATCATCATGGACATGTATCCTAACATGAATAATCTATGTACCAAGTTTGAATGACAACTGACAAAGCATGTCCAAAATAAAACATTTTCAAAAAACAAGATGGCTGCCAGTCGGCCATTATGAATCGTATCGCTAAACCACTGCATGTGCGTATGTCCCACATAAAGTACTAGGCACATGCAAAGAATGAACGGAATCGGTCCAAGAGATTCTGAGATATGACTCCGGACGGACGCACGGACAGAGACCAAATTATAAGTCCCTGTTTTCAGACTTTGTCCGAATGGGGACTAACAAACAGAATAAAAATAAGTCAAGATAATGTAATACACTCACAGGAATCAATATTAGTGAATGTCCTGAACAACCACTAAATATCAAAAGTGGTTAAATTGAAAACAAAAATAACATTTTTGCTGAAACAATTTATATTTTTAACATTTCTTTTGAGGAATTGAATTCTTGCCATGAACAAAAATGACGTTGTAGATGTCAAAACATCTTCAGATTTATTTTGTAAAAACTGACAAAAGTAAACTTTAGCATTCAAATGATTACATATAAAAATACTTTATTAGACAACTATATCTTTACGTTTACAACTAGTTTTCAGAATAGTTATCCCATTTTTATCTTAATTTTGATCTTCGCAGTCATGTGACCTAAACCAAAGGCTAAAGGATTGTTAAAACTCACATTGGATGGCTGGGTCTATACGGCAATGGAGCTGACTTGCAACCATTATACTACGCATCTGTTGCCATAGCAACCTCTGATGGACTAGCCACAGTACATTTCTCATTTGATTGAACCTACAAATAACAATGTGAAAAATTGTTAACTTACATGTACGTAATATTTCATTGACTCATTTTTATTTGGTATTCTGTAAGAGATTGGTTAAGATAGGTCATGTGACAAGATTACAGCATGTCATGTGACTGGAATACATATAACACTACATTGTTTGAGTTATCCATATTTACCTCTGTGTCTTCACTGCCTATTCCTGATGGACTTGTTACAGGTTGCATTGCTATGGAGTCATAAAACATCTTGACACCTTTTTCCTGGGTTACCATAGTAACAGCTGATTGAAACATTTGCAGTTTGAGTAATTTTTGGAACCACTTATTGACTGATGCATGCTGGGATTGAAGTGGTGTATTTTCAGCCAATAGGGGATAGAGTGATGACCAGACAATGATGTCAGCAGCAGACAGTATATCCTAGCAACAGAAATGATGAAGAATTCAATACAAAAAGAAATCATGGATAGTTAGTTTAAAGACAAATAGTTCCCATTTATTGTCAAATGTTGTCGCTTAAACGTTTCCAACAAATTTACAAAAAGCCACAATAAAAGAAAGCTTAGAAAGAACTCCCATGTGCTGAGACTATTGGAGACACATTAAATATAATTTGAAATTACTTAGCTGAAAACTAATTATGCAAATCAGAAAATTAGCATGAACAGATTTGATTGTAAAACTAATGAGGTCTGCGTAATGTAACAAAAACTCTATGTACCAAGTTTAATTGAAATGTGATTAGAACCAAAAAATTATGAATTATTATGCTAATTAGGGAAATAATATGAACAGAGTTTTACCCCAAACTAATTAGGTTTGTACATTGTCCTAGAGCATCTTTGTACTAAGTTTCATTAAAATGGAAATTAGTACTTTAGATATCAGTGTGAAAGCTTAAAATTGGTAAATTAAGCAAATTGGGTAATTAATATGTACAGATTTTAACCCACAATTATCCAGGTCTGTCTATTGTCCTACAGCATCCATGTATAAACATTCATTGATATGTGATGATTAGTACCTGAGATATCAGTGTGAAAGTTGGAAATTGGTTAATTATGCAAATTAGGTGATTAATATGCACAAATATTTACCAAAAACTAATTGGGTCTCTGCATAATTCTAGATTCATTGAAATGTGATGATTAGTACTTTAGATATCAGTAGAAAAGCTGAAAAATAATTATGCAAATTAGGTAATTAATATGCACAATTATTTACCCTGAAACTCATCAGGTCTCTGCATAGTCCTAAAGGATCTATGTACCAAGTTTCATTGAAATGCGATGATTAGTATTTGAGATACCCGTGGAAAAGCTGAAAATTAACTAATTATGCAAATTAGGTGATTAATATGCACAAATATTTATCCGAAACAATCAATCTCTGCATAGTCCTTGAGTATGTAAGTACATGTCCCAAGTTTCATTGAAATGTAATGCTCACTACTTATATCAAAAGCTGAAAATTAATTAATTATGCAAATTAGGTAATTATATGTACTGATATTACCATAAAAACTATCAGGTCTGTGCAGTGTCATATGACATCTATGTACCAAGTTTCATTGCAATGTGATGATTAGTACTTGAGATATCAGTGGAAAAACCGAAAATTGACTAATAATTATGCAAATTAGGTAATTAGTATCCACAGATTATTACCAAAAACTAATCAAAACCTAGCATTAGTTCAGAGCATCTATGTACCAAGTTTCATCAAAATCCAATGAGTGGTTGTTTAGATATCAGTGGAACAGTCATGGAACCACTAAAAAATAGCAAATTATCATGCAAATTAGGTAATTAATATGCACGGATTTTTACCAAAAATTAATCAAATCTGCGCATATGTTCAGAGCATCTATGTACCAAGTTTCATCAAAATCCAATGAGTGGTTCTTTAGATATCAGTGGAACAGTCATAGAACAGCTAAAAATTAGATAATTATCATGCAAATTAGGTAATTAACGAGCATGGATTTTTACCAAAACCTAATCAAAACCTAGCATTAGTTCAGAGCATCTATGTACCAAGTTTCATCAAAATCCAATGAGTGGTTGTTTAGATATCAGTGGAACAGTCATGGAACCACTAAAAAATAGCTAAATATCATGCAAATTAGGTAATTAATATGCACGGATTTTTAACAAAACCTAATCAAATCTGCGCATTGGCCCAGAGCATCTATGCACCAAGTTTCATCAAAAACCGATGTATGGTTCTTGAGATAGCAGTGGAACAGTCGGACACACATACACACACACATACACACACACACACACATACACACACACTATCTGTATACACTAACTGCAAAGACTCCCATTTTGTGCTTCGCACATGGGAGTCAAAAAATGTGTGTGGCTTGACTACTGGGTTATAAAAAAAAGGTTGGGTCAACAAAAAGGTCATTTACCCTGGTATTTTGTTGTGATGTAACCTGGAACTCAAATCATCTTATTTGGCCTCTTGTGTTGTCTGAAGGGCGCCCTCATTCAGATCAATTTGACTAATCTTCTATAATTAAAAAAGGGTCAGGTGCAAAAAACTAGGGGGGAGGGGGTTGTGTTATTGGTACATATTTTTCTTTGCCTGATCTACAATGTCAACAGCTGAGTTTAAGTGAGGATGACTTCTAACTCTTTAAGACAAAAGACTGTAACTAAAAAAAACTTTATGGTAATGTACACAAAAACCACAAAAGTAGAAACAAATAACCGTAAATATTCATGTGTGTTTAAATAAACTTTGTCTGAGGTGTGCCGCGTACACGTCTTGATCGACAACTTAGGTATTTATGCTTTCTGGGTAATGTTTGCAATAACAACAGCGGTAGAAACAAATAGCCAAAATAATTTATGTGTGTTCAAACTTTGTCTGATGTGTACCGCGTACATGTCTTGATTGTCAACTTTATGGTTTCAGATAATGCCACTTAAAAACACAGTGACAGAAACACAGCCTGTGTAATTTATCTAATCATAAAATCACATAAAACTGAGTGACTGAATTTAGACAACAAAAGGAACACTGTAGCTGAAATATAAGTATTGATTTTTGTGATCGACAACTTAGGTATTTGTGCTTTCTGGGTAATGTTTGCAATAACAACAGTGGTAGAAACAAATAACCAAAATAATTTATGTGTGTTTAAACTTTGTCTGATGTGTACCGCGTACATGTCTTGATTGTCAACTTTATGGTTTCAGATAATGCCACTTAAAAACACAGTGACAGAAACACAGCCTGTGTAATTTATCTAATCATAAAATCACATAAAACTGAGTGACTGAATTTAGACAACAAAAGGAACACTGTAGCTGAAATATAAGTATTGATTTTTGTGATTGACAACTTAGGTATTTGTGCTTTCTGGGTAATGTTTGCAATAACAACAGTGGTAGAAACAAATAACCAAAATAATTTATGTGTGTTTAAACTTTGTCTGATGTGTACCGCGTACATGTCTTGATTGTCAACTTTATGGTTTCAGATAATGCCACTTAAAAACACAGTGACAGAAACACAGCCTGTGTAATTTATCTAGTCATAAAATCACATAAAACTGAGTGACTGAATTTAGACAACAAAAGGAACACTGTAGCTGAAATGTAAGTATTGATTTTTGTGATACAATGATATTTCTAGATATTTTTTAATAACACTACAATATTGATATGATTACAAGGTATACTTCAATATGTTTGGCTAATGCAAATCTCACACTGATTATATCATAACTAGCAGCCTCTCGGCTGAGATGGCTCTGCTGTTAGCACTGCGCATTTCAATTTGTAAAAACACTACAACACACCAGATTAAAAGTAAGACAATTTATTAAAACTAGTCAGCTATAAAGAAATAAAAAACATGTGTTAACATAACTACTAATGGAAAGATTACACAATAAAAATACACACTAAAAAATTGGGCAAGGGGTCACCCTTCAAAACTCTCACTGGTGAGCATTGGGCAAAGGTGTTCATAAATTGCCATGCCATACAAAGGAAAAGCCAGAAAGTGGGCGTTCGTCCTTGTAATGGGGGACCGGATGAAGTCCTTTGCCCAATAGTGGGGTGAAAAATGACCAGAAGAGGAGGTAAGATGGGGATGGTTGGTGGGTTAGCCGACAAGAACATTCACGCAAACGAGTTGCATCAAAGAATGAATGACACGATTTATGAATGGGCTAAAACGAAGGAGAGAGAATTGAAGATATCATCATGAAATGAACATATTTGAGAGTGGTCAACATGTAGTACCTATACATGTAATATCAAAGCAATTGGACTTGTGGTTTTTAACAAGAAGTCAAAAATATCACTTTTTACCAAAAATGACAAAAATATTCACCAAAATTAGAGAATTAAAGATATCATTACAAAATGAACAAATCTGAGAGCAGCCCACATGTAGTACCTATATATGTAATATCAAAGCAATCGGACTTGCGGTTTTTAACAAGAAGTTGAAAATATCACTTTTTACCAAAAATGACAAAAATATTCACCAAAATTAGAAAATTAAAGATATCATTACAAAATGAACAAATCTGAGAGAGGTCCACATGTAGTACCTCTATGTGTAGTATCAAAGCAATCGAACTTGCGGTTTTTAACAAGAAGTCGAAAATATCACTTTTTACAAAAATGACAAAAATATTCACCAAAATTAGAGAATTAAAGATATCATTACAAAATGAACAAATCTGAGAGAGGTCCACATGTAGTACCTATATATGTAATATCAAAGCAATTGGACTTGTGGTTTTTAACAAGAAGTCAAAAATATATCACTTTTTACCAAAAATGACAAAAATATTCACCAAAATTAGAAAATTAAAGATATCATTACAAAATGAACAAATCTGAGAGAGGTCTACCTAAATTACATATAAACATCAAATCAAAGCAAAGCATTCAGGCTTGTAGTTTTCAAGAAGAAGTCGAAAAAGTTAAACATTGACATGGACATTGACGGACGACGACGACGGACAATCACTTATATGATAAGCTCTGCTCGACAAAGTTGACAGCGGAGCTAAAAATTAATCTGTCTGAATTTAGAACAAGCAACCATAATTCAGGAATTGAGAAAGGAAGGCATATTCGACCAAAGACACAATTAACAATAGAATCCATGAACAATGCTTGCTGAATAAATTAAATATAAATCACCGATTTTACTACTTCGTCTTAAATATTTAGACAAACAAAAAATCTTGACAGAAATTAAATTCTCTGCTAAAATTACCAATCCATACCCTGTTGTACAGGAGAAGTTGCTTTGAAACACAGCATTAGAAATACGTAATCTACATTAATCATTTTCTGGTGACATTGAAAATTGAAACTCAAAAAATTAAATTGGGGAATATCAGCCCCCCCCCCCCCCCAAAAAAAAAGAAAACTGTTCAAACACCATCACAATATGAACAAATTAGATTCAATAAAAGATCCAACATAAATTAAAGAAAGCTTAGAAAGAACTCCCATGTGCTGAGAGTATTGGAGACACATTAAATATAATTTGAAATTACTTAGCTGAAAACTAATTATGCAAATCAGATTTGATTGTAAAACTAATGAGGTCTGCGCAATGTAACAAAAACTCTATGTACCAAGTTTAATTGAAATTAGAACCAAAAAATTATGAATTATTATGCTAATTAGGGAAATAATATGAACAGAGTTTCACCCCAAACTAATTAGGTTTGTACATTGTCCTAGAGCATCTTTGTACTAAGTTTCATTAAAATGGAAATTAGTACTTTAGATATCAGTGTGAAGGCTTAAAATTGGTTAATTATGCAAATTGGGTAATTAATATGTACAGATTTTAACCCACAATTATCCAGGTCTGTCTATTGTTCTACAGCATCCATGTATAAACATTCATTGATATGTGATGATTAGTACCTGAGATATCAGTGTGAAAGTTGGAAATTGGTTAATTATGCAAATTAGGTGATTAATATGCACAAAAAACCAAAAACTAATTGGGTCTCTGCATAATTCTAGATTCATTGAAATGTGATGATTAGTACTTTAGATATCAGTAGAAAAGCTGAAAATTAATTATGCAAATTAGGTAATTAATATGCACAATTATTTACCCTGAAACTAATCAGGTCTCTGCATAGTCCTAAAGGATCTATGTACCAAGTTTCATTGAAATGCGATGATCAGTACTTGAGATACCCGTGGAAAAGCTGAAAATTAACTAATTATGCAAATTAGGTGATTAATATGCACAAATATTTATCCGAAACAATCAATCTCTGCATAGTACTTGAGTATGTAAGTACCAAGTTTCATTGAAATGTAATGCTCACTACTTATACCAAAAGCTGAAAATTAATTAATTATGCAAATTAGGTAATTATATGTACTGATATTACCATAAAAACTATCAGGTCTGTGCAGTGTCATATGACATCTATGTACCAAGTTTCATTGAAATGTGATGATTAGTACTTGAGATATCAGTGGAAAAACCGAAAATTGACTAATCATTATGCAAATTAGGTAATTAGTATCCACGGATTATTACCAAAAACTAATCAAAACCTAGCATTAGTTCAGAGCATCTATGTACCAAGTTTCATCAAAATCCAATGAGTGGTTGTTTAGATATCAGTGGAACAGTCATGGAACCACTAAAAAATAGCTAATTATCATGCAAATTAGGCCAGTGTTCTCCCCAGGCCTTTCAAGCACTGCGGGCCCGCGTCGCTTAGACAAACAGCCGCGTCGCTTTTGTTTCGCCCGCGATCCTTGAAATCCTGCCCGCGATGCTTATTCACGTTGTATTGTTTACAAGTGTCAGCCTCGTCTAGCACATCTTTAAAACAATAACATGTATTGATCGAAAGGTAATCCCGCCTTTGTACATAGTTAGCCTTACAAACACAGTGATAAAAACGGAAGTCTACAAGAAGTTACCAAGTCTATCAAGGGTGCGGAGCTGGCAAACCCAAAATACTAGGGTAGTAATAATTTGCCCATTGCGTCGGGATGGTCTATCCCGAGTTGCTGCACTGCGATTAATTGCGTTTTTACTACTTCATCGCCAGTGACACTAATTACCAAGAATTAAAAAAACAAGTGAAATTAAGTCGCATCGGAAAAAAAAACTGTAAATAAATCGAAGTAAAAAGTATTCAACTGCAGACGAGACAGACTAACTGCAGACGAGACAGACGAGGAAAAAACGAACCCTGACCTCTAGAAATACCTCATTCATAGTGCGTCATTACCGAGGAACGCAACCCTAATGCGACATCACAACCGATGCATGCTGGGTTACAACGGAGATTTTGATTGAGGTAACAAAGATGGCGGCGCAGAGTGCATGTTTTTCCGCGATGTTTAAAAACAACATTTCGTTGGCGATTTTGATGTAATTTCTAAGTTAATCATCAATGAATCGTTTTAATTAAGCAAACATTCTAAGTTTGTGTATTTTTAAGCAAAAAAGTCAGGGACCGATGATCGCAACAGCAGCGGTGAATACCCGTTCAACGCAATGCCGTCAGCTGACAATGTTACGGTGATCGTAGCGTTACACAAATAATAGATAGATCAATGAAAAATCGCTGACTTTAGTTTTGAAATGCCGTTGTAGAAAAAAAATGTCATTATTGATGTATTAATTTCTTCATACAGATTTTACAAATTTAACAAACAAATCTCCCCCCCCCCCGTCGTATGAACTGACAGTAACATTGGCACTAAAATTGACTGTATTTGTACACAAAATAATGATGAACCAGTTACCTCCACGGATAAACAATATATTTACTGACTGGCTATAAGTATTTCCATTTCTTTTCTGTTCTATTTCAAACTTTATTTGACTTGATGCACACATAAAACACAATGAATGTAAATGATAAAAATATATGAGATATGTATCTCTTCTTTATTTCAGTTATAATGTTTGTTGGGGAAACTAATTATTATGCAAACAAAATTATGCAAATAAGATGTATTGTTATGTAAATTAGCCGCGATGCTTGGCTTAGAGTCTGGGGAGAACACTGTTATTTTAATATGCACGGATTTTTAGCAAAAACTAATCATATCTGTGCATATGTTCAGAGCACCTATGTACCAAGTTTCATCAAAATCCAATGAGTGGTTCTTTAGATATCAGTGGAACAGTCATAGAACAGCTAAAAATTAGCTAATTATCATGCAAATTAGGTAATTAACGAGCATGGATTTTTACCAAAACCTAATCAAATCTGCGCATTGGCCCAGAGCATCTATGCACCAAGTTTCATCAAAAACCGGTGTATGGTTCTTGAGATAGCAGTGGAACAGTCGGACACACATACACACACACACACACATACAGACACACTAACTGCAAAGACTCCCATTTTGTGCTTCGCACATGGGAGTCAAAAATATTGAAACAATCAGGCTAGCTCTTTTCAAGGAGTCAAAAATACCATTTTCATTGAAAAAAAATGTACTAAAATTATAAAAAAAAACTATGAGTGGAACACCTATTTAAAGTTATTTTGTGATAGCTGTCTTGAATATCTTATTTCATATATTTATTTATACACTAGCTAGCTAAACAGTCATGTGACAACTTGTATTAGCAAAATATGTCTACAGCTGACTAGACGTTTTTTGTCACTTTCACCACAGCCAAGCCACCCTGCCCCACTACGCCAACTGAACCCCCCCCCCCCAACACCACCAAACACATACCCCCAGCAACTCCACCACATAGCTAAACAAAGACTATACCACACAAGAAATTACGACACATAGGGTCAAGCAGTTATCCAATCAGATCTTCATTCACGGTATCCATATACAAACGTAAGATGACAATAAACTAAAGGAACACCAGCACCTCATAACTAATCACTAGTAAGATGGTGGTTGTAGCATAGCACTAATAATTTAGTTCAAATGCAAACTGGGGAAACACATTTATTCCCAAATTAAAGCTAAATTACTGGTAGTTGAGAATAGATAGAAAATACACTTTTTATGAGTTAAACAATCATTAATCAGCTTCCACATAATGGAACTCGATTTGAACTAGATATTTGAGAAATGACAAATAAATAGTTTAAATGATTCAATCTTGCTCACTGGCAGTTGAAATGTTGATGATGGACAATTTTAAAGTAAGATATCATAAACTATTCAAATACATTTACAAAACAGTGTTAAGGTCATTTTATACAGCCACTAAATCATACATTGTATAGAAATAAAACAATGTATTGTTGACTAAACTAATAAATACCAAAATAGTCCAGACCTGCCCTGAACATACAGTCATATTATGGAATAAGACACAGCAAAGCTAAAACTTGTACTAAATATTTGGTGACTAATGTCATGAGTATACAGTGTAATAAGAAAATAAGCAGCAGCTGTTAGTTGAAATACCTAGGCTGTTTTTGTTGCATAATTTAACAGCACACTGAATAAGAGAAGTTTGATTCAAACACAACTTTTTATTAGAAACTGCTAATTATTTTCTGGTGACCTAAAAAATTTAATTGGGGAATAGCTCTCCTTTATTTATTAAGAAGAAACCTAATTAAATATTCACATGTATTAGACAAGTTTCCTAAGGACAATGGTATTAGACAAGAACAATATAAAATTAATAAAAAATACAATAAAAAAAGGAATCTAAAGCTTATTTATGTAATAAAATCATTATGCTTAAGGAGTATAATCGTAAGTATTTCTGGAAGTTACTTGAGGAACTTGGTGATTTAGAAAAAAACCCACAAAAGCATAACAACATCAGTGTAGAGTCATGGTTAAATCACTTTATATGTTTAAATAATAAAGTTAACGTTAAAGATAAAAGCTTCTCACAGACTATTATTCTAAATAATATTAGTACAGTAAAACCTGTCAAAACCGACCATGACTGGGACTGGGATCTATGGTCGGTATTCAGAAGGAGTCATTTTATTCAGGGTTAGCGTAACTCAATTCCATTGAAACAACAATTACATGTGCTGTAAACACGGGACAAATGAAAGACACCGGAGTTTGCCTCCGGTGATTATATTTACATTTATTGTATTGTTTCAATAAAATAATTTACCAAACAAGACAAGAATATTATGATATGTACATAAAATCAATAAATATTAAAATAACTGTTCGAACAGATCGGGTAAGTATCACGTATCTTAACTGGAGGCGTCCATTTTGAATGACATCACAACGTAAGTTCACGTGAGCTACATGTAATTACCATAATTTATGCAGACAGTTGATTTTGCTGTTAAGTCAATTAATTAAATTACGATGTAAAACAATCATCAAGTTTTGACTGCTTTAAAGAATATCTTTTTTCAACAATTTTGTTTTCCGTTCGAATTTTGAGATCTTGGATATCTGTCAAGTTACTGGAGTCTTTGTTCATTGCGAAGTTCTGTAATCTTGTCAAAATGTCTAGCATACCCGGGCTAGCACATCACCATGCGTCAAATCACTGTCGTTGTGGGGGTCGATAATTTGACTGTCGTTGCAATTTATGTCATCGTTGTTTGTAGATTCCTTTCTTTGTTTGCAATAAAATTCTCAACAATATGTTGCTCTCTCTCGCCGTCATACGTCGCTACACTGTGTTTAAAGCTTGAATGGCTTGTTATATGCTGATGACTTGCTATTGTTTTCTACAACCCAAGAGGGTTACATAAGTGCATTGATGCAGTCCAAAATTACTGTAACAATTGGCATTTAAAAGTAAATATTAACAAAAGCAAAATCATTATTTTTAATGGACTAGGTAAAAATTCAGAAAACAAATTTCAGTTTTATTTGGACGCCACTAAATTACAGTCTGTTAATAATTATAATTACCTTGGCATTGTTTTTCAAACAAATGATAAGTTTCATAATGCTATGTCTAGGCTACGGGACAAAGCAAAGAAAGCACTGTTTAAGATGTACAAAATGCTTTGGATCAGTGAGGAATGTTATTCTGTTAGTCTGGCTAAAAAACTATTTAACTCTATTATCAAACCCACAGCTTTATATGGGGCTGATGTGTGGGGAGGGGTTATGCTGAACATCTACAAGGGGTCTGGTAAAAATAAATGTACAGTCAACAATTGTAATTTTGAAACAAAACTTTTCTTAGATAAACTAATTCCAGAAAAACTTCACATTAAATTCTGTAAAAGAGTTCTGGGTGTGCACAGGAAGGCATCTAATGACCCATGTAGAGGTGAATTAGGTCAATATCCACTTATATTGGATATTTGTGTTTCAGTTTTGAAATATTATCAAAGACTACCGGTAGTATGTAAAAAAAAAAATAATTATCAAAAACTTTTGCATGACCCATGGCTTAACTTTATCCAAAATTTACTAGTCATAACAGATCTAACTAATTCAGACCCACATCAGAACAATTTTTGTGATATTTTTAAAGAGAAGCTCAAATGTTTGTACCGTATGAAGTGGAAAAACAATTTGTTGAACAATTGTAAGCTTGACTTTTACAGGTGTGCTAAAGAAAATTTTGAATTTGAACATTATTTGGAAAAAATTAAAAATAAAAATCATAGAATAGCTTATACTAAATTTAGAACTTCTGCACATTTTCTTCCCATTGAATCCGGTAGACATAAAGGCATTTTGAAGGAAAACAGGCTATGTAATCTCCATGAATGCAATGAAGTAGGGGATGAGATACATTACATTTTATATTGTAATAATTGTCAAATCAAAGAACAAAGATCTAGATTCCTTGCAGCTCTATACATCTATGCCCCAAAGCTGGAAGATTTTAGCATGAATGAATTATTTCTTATTATTGTTTCAAGTAATGATTTTTCATTCTTAGCATTTTTGCAAAACTTAATTATTTTCGATATTCTTGATATGTTTTAGTACTGTAAGTTTTTGTTGTCATGAGTGTTTTGTTTTGTTACTGTTATTTTTTTTTTACTTTTCTCAAGACTACATTGTTACGTTCCAAATAAAAAATCTATCTATCAAGAAATTATAGAAAATAAATTTTGCAAAAATGCAAAATAGTTTTCTTTATTCTGAACTCCCAACACCCATCCCAGCCTAACATTAGACAAACCGGTTGACTAAGTCGGCGTAAGACACGTCTGATGCAGTTGAAAATGAATACATTCAATCCCAGCTCCAACCATAATTACAGCCATTTTAAAATGGCAAAACAATCGTCATATCTGAATGCGATAAATGGCACGAGAACTTACCTCTGTGTTCCACTTCCTGTACGGACAGCTGGACACCGGCGATATCAGCTGCTATCGCTATTTTCAATGACGTTGATTGTTCTCGATGACAATACAGCTTCATAACTCTCATTTCAGGAGTCTGGTAGTTATTTAATAACAACACGAAATTTACTATAAATATCGGTACTCTTACAACACGCTGGTTCGTTGACTTTTCAACCGAAAGTAAAGCTTTAAGTTGATGTTATCGTCGTCGTAGATGGCGTATTTCGCAGTAACCCGGCAACTTCAGGGCTCATACCACTAACTGAATTTCCATAGACGACAATGTTAACATATGACGAGATTGCTATATGAATTGACGAAGAAAGTTGAAAATATGGCTCAAAAATGGGAAATCAACATGCCAGTAATCAACCATATGAAAAAAACTAACATGTTGGCCAGCTCAAACTCTTGCAAATCTCAGGTAAACAAGACACACCTACTGTATTTGGATTGCACCAAGAGAAATCACTGGAAAAACACCAAGATTAGAAAATCCATTAACACACAGAATAAACCCACAGGTACACAGCCGCTAAGTAGTAAACAAAAGACCACATGTTGGTCTCACCTCTGACCCAGGTGATTACGCCCTCAAACAGGGAGCACCTAAGAGAAATAATATTTAAAAAATTTCATTGGTTCTTGCTGGGCATTTAAATTGAGTGCTACAAGCAGCCATTGGTTAATTAGTGGCATGAGACCTTAAGAGAAATAAGAAGGTTTAATAAAGTTCTTGTTGATCTTATATATATATGATGGAATATCATTAGACGAGTAATTTCCCATGCAAAAAAAATCCCCGAGCAGCCATTGGTTAATTAGTGGCATGAGACCAACAAGCAGGTTGACGAAAAACGCAGTGTGTGTGTTAGTTTTTCGTTTCGTCGAAATATAGTAAAATAAAAAACGACCAAAATTGTAAATGATATAACTGTGAATTTCGTGAAAGCATAAACGGCTTTTATGAAAATTTATAAAATATTGTGATTGGCTTGGTTGTTTTCAACCGTCATTAAAAATAGTAAAAATCATGTATATGTGTGAAAGTTTGTCAAATCATAGTCCCTCTGCAGTGGCGGCAGCACCGGGGGTGCCCGGAAAGATGTTAGGGGCGTCGCCCCGCAAAAAATCAAGCTCAAACCCTTTGTATTAGCAAAATTTTACTCTGAAAATGTAGGAAATACGTTTCAGAGAGTAGATTTCAAAATTTTGCAGATCTCGCCCCACGTGCCGCCGCCTCTGCTCTTTAAACTGACCATCAACTGAAATTAAACGTGCGTGTTTGTGTGGTATCGGGAGCGGTAAATGTTTATGAAATAAAAATCTATTTAGACAACACAAATACTGACACCATTTTACTTGGTTTTAGGTTCACGAACGTGGAAAATTGAGTTCTAATGTTATTTTCTTACATGTAAAACTTGGCGGATTTTACTTAACACCCAAAATAGCGAAATTAAAACCCAACGCTGGGATATATACTAATTTTATGTACTATATTTGTTTTCATTATTATTAAATTCATCTTATTTTGTATTATACTAACTATATGACTGGTAAGGAAATTTAATTATACTGTATTTAAGGATTCCGCGATTGAAAAAAACTTCATACCAGAAAATATAATAAAATGTAGTATAATTTTAATAGTCAAATAAATAGTTAAATGTATATTTAAAAAAGAAACAATGACGAAAAAGACACAAATAGGATCTTATTATCATGTCTTCTAAACATGTGGTATTGGGTTTGGGAGACTGGTTGCTAACAACAAAAACAAGGTATCGGAAGTGACGTCATTTGATCTGGTACAAAAATAATTAATATTCATTTAATTACAGTATATTACAGTGACGGGCATTTAATTCGCCTGTCTGATAAGGCATAATTATATTCGTCAATCATTTACCAATTCTTACAGCATTGCTATAAATACGACATACATTGAAATAAGTTTACATAGAGACCACAGCCAGCTGACTTAGCAACATCTCATCTGTTCACCGCTTCCTCGTCAACGTTGCGTCGATTTATAATGTCACGAATACATGTCTGATAAGTCATGATATGTATTAAACAATTCTTACAGCATTGCTATAAATACGACATACATTGAAATAAGTTTACATAGAGACCACAGCCAGCTGACTTAGCAACATCTCATCTGTTCACCGCTTCCTCGTCAACGTTGCGTCGATTTATAATGTCACGAATACATGTCTGATAAGTCATGATATGTATTAAACAATTCTTACAGCATTGCTATAAATATGACATACATTGAATAAGTTTACATATAGACCACAGCAAGCTGACTTCTTAGCAACATCTCAACTGTTCACCGCTTTGTCTTATCGCTCGTACTGACACCCGTCATAGACTTGGTCAAGATTCCAACGGGTGGCGCTTGTATTGAAACAATATCAAGCGTATCTTCACATTGCTATCTACAGGCGTGGTTTCTAAAACAATATCCGTGTCGCTTTTAGCAAATATGTGTTATATGGGCAGCTGACAGTGTATGACACCACTTGTAACAATATAATTCGTAAAACATTATCACCTGCGACAAATTTACCCACGATGTGGAGGTGCTAAAATAAGTTTTGTAATTTGTATTCAATGTATTTTATTCCATGTATTTCGGGAAACTTATGCGGGTGCATTGGATCACTTTCCTATCATAAAGGGTGTTCAATTTGGATCACGTGATTTCGCTTATAAAAAGACATGTTACTTGAGACTTAGGGAGACACAGATATAGACTCAGGGAGACACACCGGACCTAGTCCGCTTGTTTGCTCTCTGGGCTTGGCCGTTGGGCCAACGCCCAGATACAACATTTGTACTTATCTGATTTCAAGACTCCGAATAAAGATCTCCGGTTCACACCATCCCCGTTTACAGTCTCATTCCTTCCCTGACAGCTTCCTCGTCAACGTTGCGTCGTTGTAGATCCGTATAACGCCTGTCATAATCCTGATCTCTGGCATCTGAATCCGAACACACCCAACACACAAACGGTGAGTTTTATTTTAGTTTAATTAACTAATTAGAAATAGAGAGTTTTACCAGCCATGTAAAATCGGGGACCACATAGATGTGGCTTAGTCAGCTGACTGTGGTCTCTATGTAAACTTATTTCAATGTATGTCATATTCTGCAATGCTGTAAGAATTGGTTAGTACATATCATGTCTTATCAGACGGGTATTCGTGACATTATACATATACCATAACGTTCTGTACTCCAGGGTGTTATCAACCGACAGAGCTACGAAACACAGCTTATGCTAGACAAACTAGTACGAGTTGAAAAAAGACTGTCGTTTTATTTAAGTGTATCTATAGGTGGTTTTGTTATCACTATATTTGCAAGTAAAACATGCTGTTATGAACACTTGCATTGAATAAGTAGGAACTTCGTCTCGCTTGGCTGATACCGCGTCCGCGTAGAGATATCGGTTTCGACCCAAAGAATACACATTAGTTCATTACAGATAGTGTGATCCCGGCAATTATAGAAGAGTAGCATTATCGAGCTACTTAGGCAAACTTTATACTGTATTTTTAAATAACAGGCTAGTAGACTACTTAGAAACTAAACAAATTTACTTCCCATTTCAATTTGGCTTCCACAAGAACAGGAGAACAACTGATTTTTATTTATTCTAAAATAAATTATCGATAGATATGTATATTATCGATTCCGCATGCGTTTGAAATCTAGAAATTGGCAGAGGAAGGTATAGACATGAGTTCAGTTCCGTTCATTTTACAGGTGATACCACCACCCCGAACTTACTCATGCACAAATAAACTGTATGTAGTATGTAGAGCTTAACTCCCTGGGATAGGATTTGAGTAGACTATACCGAAGCAGAGCCAAGCAAATCAGTTGTAGGAAAAACACGATGATTTTTTTTATTATGAGGTATTAAGATAAGTCCAAGTTGAGTAGCGTGTATCTTAGTCATAAATGCACACCCGGGGAGGCTCAACAGGTTTTTTTTGTAGTTGTTCAACGTTAATTGATCGAAAGGCGTTCAGAATAGATTTTTATAAAACATGTGTAGCCGCCGTGGCGCAGTTTGTTATGTGAGGTTTGTTAGCAAGCAAGTTTACAAGTCCCCGTGGCCATAACTACTGGTACCTCTCGACACGAATCCCACTGAGGGAAAGGTCACTGAGATAACTGAGACAATTGATGCAGTATATAATTTGATTGATTAATGTCACGTGACACATATATTGCGCAGCTCGACAACGTCTGATAGACAACAGAAAGTAATTCGACATTTTTGTTTCTTCTATTTTCATTATGTATTGTTTGAGCATAGGTTCCCCCTATAGTAAGAATTTCTCATTCTTACTCATAGATACTTGTTGATTTGTATGTGTATTCCTACCATAGAGAACGAGAACGTTGTGGTATGTTTATAATATCATAAATACCTGTCTGATACGACATGATTATATTCGTCAATCATTAACCAATTCTTACAGCATTGCTATAAATACGACATACATTGAATAAGTTTACATAGAGACCACAGCCAGCTGACTTAGCAACATCTGAACTGTTCACCGCTTCCTCGTCAACGTCGCTTCGTCGTAGACCCGCTTAACGCCTGTGGTCTTCACGTTCGCTGGTGACTGAATCCGAACACACCAAACACACAAACGGTGAGTTTTATTTTAGTTTAATTACCTAATTAGGGTTAAGAATAATAATATTTAGCCTTTTTCAGACTATGACTATGTTTTGACTTGAGTTATGTATGATGTGAGTCTTTTCACGCTAGGCATTTATGACGATTTTAGCGAATTTCGAAGATTATATTTATAATTTCAAACGACAGAGCTACGAAACACATCCTATGCAAGACAAACTACGAGTTGAAAAAAGACGATCGTTTTATTTAACCATATCTATAGGTGGTTTTGTTATCACTATATTAGCGAGTAAAACATGTTGTTATGAACACTTACGTTAAATGAGTTAGGACTTCATCTCGCTTGGCTGATACCGCTTACACGTAGAGATATCGGTTTCGACCCAAGGAATACACATTAGTTCATTACAGATAGTCTGATCCCGGCAATTATAGAAGAGTAGCATTATCGAGCTACTTAGGCAAACTTTATACTGTATTTTTAAATAACAGGCTAGTAGACTACTTGGAAACTAAACAAATTTACTTCCCATTTCAATTTGGCTTCCACAAGAACAGGAGATCAACCGATTTTTGTTTATTTTAAAAATAAATTATCGATAGATATGTATATTATCGATTCCGCATGCGTTTGAAATCTAGAAATTGGCAGAGAAAGGTATAGACATGGGTTCAGTTCCGTTCATTTTACAGGTGATACCACCACCCGAACTTACTCGTGCACAAATACACTGTATGTAGTATGTAGAGCTTAGCTCCCTGGGATAGGATTTGAGTAGACTATACTGGAACAGAGCCAAGCAAATCAGTTGTAGGAAAAACACGATGTTTTTTTTTTATTATGAGGTATTATGATAAGTCCAAGTTGAGTAGAGTGTATCTTAGTCACAAATGCACACCCAGGGAGGCTAACACGTTTGTTTGGTTTGTAGTTTTTCAACGTTAATTGATCGAAAGGCGTTCAGAATAGAGTTATATAAAAATTGTGTAGCCGCCGTGGCGCAGTTTGTTATATGAGGTTTGTTAGCAAGCAAGTTTACAAGTCCCCGTGACCATAACTACTGGTACCTCTTGGCACGAATCCCACAAAGAGAAAGGTCACTGAGACGACGAAGACAATATGTGCCGTAAATAACGTGATTGATTGATGTCACGTGACAAACAAATTGCGTAGCTAGGACAACGACTGATATATAACAGAAAGATATGCGAAATTTGTATTTCTTCTAACTTCATTATGTATTGTTTGAGCTAGGTTTGCCCCCCTCCCATAGTAAAAATTTCCTAAACCAAATCATAGACACCTGTTGATTTGTATGTGTATTCCCACCATAGAGGGCGATATAACAACTCAATAAAACTACCAATTGCAAAGCCGCCAATCAAGGCGTCGTAAGAGCGACGTCATTTTATTAAAATTATGTTGTTTGTGTACCACCCTGGAATACAGAACATTGTGATATATTTATAATGTCATAAATACCTGTCTGATAAGACAAGCTTATATTCGTAAATCATTAACCAATTCTTACAGCATTGCTAATGATACGAGAAAACATTAAACCATTCAGATGTGACTAAGTCAGCTGCCAGTGGTCTCGATGTAAACTTATTTGAATGTAAAATATAGTGGTGTAGATTTTGTTTCAGAACAGGAATATAGGGGCAATGGCGTAGCTTTGAAGTCGGGGAAAGTCGTACTTTGATTGGCCTTAATTTATGTTCCAGAAATGCTAGTAACAAGACACTTATGTATATTAAACAATATTAGCATGGTAACAATGTTGTTTTATGAGTGACACGATTACGCATGCGTGTAAAATCGAGAAATTGACCGAGGTAGATATAGAAATAGGTTCAGTTCGAAATAAACTGTCATAGTAATCACTGGCCATAGAGGAACACATCCAAAAACACATAAACCAAGAGTATTTATACTTTCGTAACGAACGTGAGAGAAAGCATATGCATATAAAAGTTGCAAGTATTATATACGTTAACGGCAACATAAATGCTGACAGAAGTGAGTTTGTTGCCATACCCACAGAGTGACGTAAATTAAGATCAGTCTAAGTTCAGTAGCGTGTATCTTAACCACAAATGCATGCCCAAGGAGGCTCAAAAGGTTGTTTGGTTTGTAGTTTGTCAACGTTAATTGATTGAAAGGCGTTCAGAATAGAGATATAAAAATTGTGTAGCTGCCGTGGCACAGTTTTTTATGTGAGGTTTGTTTTCAAGCAAGTTTACAAGTCCCTGTGAACACGAAATCATTTTCCGTGACACCCCGCGTTATGCGAGAAATCGAACGTAAAACAGGACAAACAAAGGTCATAGTGTCGACAAACATCGCGTGGGATTCGACAAACGTGAAAGTATTGGGGGGGGGGGGTATTTCCATGCTTAATTTTGTGCTGTACACATTTTATGACGGTCAATTTTGATGAAGTAAAAGGTATTCAAACGAAATATTTCCCTTTCAAAAATCGGTCTTTCGATGTTTGATTTTTGCGGCAAACGTTCGGTAAGCGTTTTTCATACAATTCGCGAGATCTCGCAGTTGAACGGAAAATCGTCTATCGCATTTAACTGCGGATTGATGGAAGAACATAGAGAACTGTTTCAAAACAAGAGAGGAAACACTGAAAACAATATAGTCAGCTATCTCAAGATAAGGTCATGTACATGCATTAGTAAATATTCTCCAATTATACAAATATGGAAAACAATCCAATTTATTTTATTTTATTTCTACTTTTATATGCTTGTCAGTTTTGTTATTTTCTTGTGCGTGTTTTGTTTTATTATTCTCTGTTTAATCTACAATTTGTCCTCTTTTGATTGACATAAAACATTCGAAAATAAATTTGTGTTTGATGTGACTGCCGATTTGATCGTAAATGTATTAACGCATTTTTGGTGCCAAAAACGTGAAATATAGGAATAGTTTAGGGCGTAGTTATAGAGTGACAACATATTGTGCCGGAAGAGGGACTAATACACTTTTAATCTATTGTTAATTCCCCATCGATTGAAATAAAAATAAATTTGTGCTGGAAGTGGCTGCAGCAGATTTAATTATAAATAACAACGCAGTGGTTGTGCAAAAAACGTCAAATATTGCCCGTACATTGGCATCGAAACGCAATATATATATACCACTTTTGTTTTGTCTTCAATTGGTTTATAATGCGTAAACTAGGATTGTTTTTTTATTTAATATTGAATGAGCAGTTTAAATCGGTTATCATATATCTCAATTTTGATTATTTTAGTCACACCACCACTGTATAGGACAAAAAAGGCCGGTCAACGCCAGGTTAGGCTTTTTTTTATTGTCTGCTCTTATTGCGTGCCAGCTTCTTTTGCGTGCTCTTATTGCGTGCCAACTTCACACTGGTTGCTTGACGGTCAGCAGTGACCATCCTGATTGGTTGACAAGTTACCGAGCGGAGATTTCTAAAAGTAGGACGAGGCATGGCATAGCCCTGAGTACAATCCTTCTTCAGCTGATTAGTGGGGGCCGAATGATCAGCGGAAGAAGGCCAGCCTACAGGATTGTACTCAGGGCTAGACGAGGCAAGGAGAGAAAAACATACTGAACATGCTATCGTTTAATGATCAGTCGTCGGAATGTGCGGTACTGCTTACGTCGACAATGTTGTAGTGAAATTGTCGTTGGGACGTGTGTCAACATTGAAGTGGAATTGTCGACAGGAGGGATGATGTCGTCCACGTTGCATCGGTCTGAGGTTGCATCGATTGCAAATGACCAAGCTGTCGACATTAGCGAATACGTCGAGTTGTGCTAGTTCATTGAAGGTCGGGTAAGCGTAACATTTATCGCAGTTCGTGAGTTTGGAAATTGACTTTTAAAGTACAAACATTTTTGTGACTCTTACTCCCTTACTTCACGACTTGAACTAGTCAGTATTTCGGCTTACACGTGTGTGATAGAGTTTGTTTGTTTGTGAATACTGACATGTGCTATCATTTGTTCTGATTTGCCGATGGCCTTGTACTTGTAAATAAGTTTGGATACTTTGTGGCGACATATTTGGCGTTTTTTAGGAGTGTTGCCTTAGTAATCCATGATAGACGAGTGAGTGAACGCATGGCAATTAGTGAATGATCAGATTGTTTGTTGTGACGTATCTCATTATCTACCACATGGAGCCCAGGAACTATGATCAACTGTACGCACTCCCTGTGAGCGCGGGGGGTGGGTTATCGGCTGGTATCTAGTGTAAGAAATAAACTGTAAATTACAGCACATGAACCTAAAAACATTAGGCAATAAAACAAAAAATGATTTTGTACTAAAGGATTTCAAGGTCTTCACTTTTTCATAGCATACAAACGGTTTTCATTATATTGTGACGGTTTTCATTATATTGTGACATTAAATGCGGGGGGGGGGGGCTTTATGGGGCTACACCGTATTCAGGATCGGGGAGCTTGTCTTTAATAACGGTCTAATAGTCTATGTCTTTGGTAGCGTGCTTATCTTATAAGTCTCCTCCCTCTCAGCTCGTCCGCTGTCACAGGGTGGGGATCGTTTGGTGAATGTATATCACCACAACTGAGACTGAGCAGAGAAAGAAATATACCAGTAACGATTATAACAAATTAACACAACACAATATATACGGTTTCCTGTACTTTAATAAACAAATAACAGGGATGCTGGTCACTGGAACCAGCAAGGAGGGGAATACACTGTAAAATAAAATAAATTAGAGACTTGATCGATGCTGCAGGGAACACTCCACTCTCCATTGGACAGCAATGTGCAATGTTGCGTTCCTTCGTATCTGGCACACTGGCGAAGCAGCTGCACTACAATTTAAACTCATGCTCTGTGTCCAGGGAGTATCGGCAACTGCACTGCTATCTGCTGCTACTGGTAGCACTGGTACAATGGGAGTAGTTCAGGCAGTGAGCTTCAGTGGTTCCTGTTGATCAGCAGGGATTACTGCACAGCACGTCTGCATACATGTATGTACCCCTGTATAGGGTACAGCTCACTGGAGTCAGGAATCGGCATCACAAGATGTTCCAGGATCAAGTCAGGTCACCTTCCTTCCTTCCTTCCTTCAATGATGTCATATCTATTTTCATTGCCAACAACACTGGGCTCAGCACATTCCAAGGTATTTCACAATCACCATGTCACTGTCTGAGACATACCATTATGCCACAGGGAGAGACAGGATGTATGTATCTCAACTTCTGCTGACAACACAATCCAGTGACTGTATCAGCAGTCTTAAAAATAAACATGTGCAATGGGTTGTTGCAAAGTATCCAAACATGTGCGCTTTTATTTCACACAGCCAGAGCTCTGTACTTTTCACTTACAATTTATGTCACAATATGGTATTATGACACCCTCAAATACCATTTCCATTTCCCTCAAGGGTAAACACATTTCCCAAATTTTATTTCCCGAACACGTCTAAACATCAATACTCTTAAATATGCGTCATTGACTACGGCTAAACTTTTAGGCATCAGAAAAGATTAAAATAACACTTTAAAAAACTGCAGAAAAATTGCCCTGGGCGATTTCTTGGTTCCATTTTATTTATTTTTTTAAACCGGAACTGCCGTTTAACGGCCTTGTGCCAATTTACGACGGAATTCGGTAATTGTTCGCCAGGTCGTCGTAGTGAAGCCGTCAAACCAATCACCATCTTCGTCGCCGTCGTCAAAAACAGATCGACGATGATTTCTGTATTTCAGTGTTGCTTCGGAAAAGGTGGTCTTCTGCTCCGTTGATTGCATTTGTTATGCCACAGACTTTGAATGAATTTGAAATCATTGACGGTCGATGCACCAATTTCTGCCATGCGTTCACAATCCAGTCCAGAGTGGTCTGTTTATCAGCCGCTGACACGCGGGATTCCGAATCGAATTCTGCAGCTTTATGAGCAGCGTCACCACGACTTTCCCAATTCGGACTTGAACGGCTTGTTGATGCAGACGGAAGGATTTACCGTACCGTGTGTTTGTGTGTGTGTGTGTGTGTGTGTGGAATGTTTTAGTCTGATGTACTGCCCAAGAAATAAAAACAGCGCAAGTTAACGGCTGCTTTGTAGCCATGTGTTCATTGTTTACATGATTGTTTTGTTTTTTGACAAGCATTTTCATCAATAATGAAAATGTGAGAGGTCAATCGCCCGACCAATCAAAAACGTAAATTTACGCACCATAACCAGCGACGAAAAGCCCTGTAATAAGCTTTTTATCACGGAAATTCGTAATCGATGTGCTGACCGATGGATATTTATCGACCAAGTATAATCTTGCTCAACATCTGTAGTATCGTGGGGGAATGATTTTTTTTTCAGGTCAAATCTTGACCGAACCTAAACTGCTTGCTAACTGAAAGGCTGTGATGACGGAGATCATCTGCGATTGCGGCTACACCAAGTACTGATAACATAAAAACTCAAACAAAATGTATATTTTTAATGTCTTCATGCAATATATTCTGAGTTATCCACTGGTCATGAATTAATAGGATACAATTTTAAACATGTTTTTTAATACTGCGAATTAAAAGGATACATTTAAAAAATAGCGTTCGAAAATAAAATAGGTTCGCGAATTAATAGAGACCGCAAAGTTGCACTAATTACGTCAAACCTCATACTTGTGATTTCATTAGAAGAGCGCATTGATTTGTGGGAAAATCAATGTTTATCAACACAAATCATGTCGCACATGCACAGCACAACGACTGTCGCCCTTCAATTCCCTGAGAATAGGATTCAAGTAGAGAATAATTAAATTGAAATTTTGAAAGTCACATTAAATCAGCCATCTTATTTGAGCTGCATAGTCACTGGTTGGTCGTCTACAGGTGGTGTCATCCGCCTTCGGGGTGTTCGTGTTGTTTCTGTAGGTAATCTAACATCTGTAGATAGTAATGTGTCTGCAGATAATCTGACATCTGTACTAGAATTAATTCCGACATCTGATTGATTGTTACTTTCCGGCGATGTTAATTGCTTGGAAACAACTTTCAACGGATACAATTTATGTAATGTGCGATTGGTAGGTATGTTACTTGTATTCAATGCAGTGAATCTTACAATTTGGTTGTTGTCGAAAACTAGTTTAGTTACGGCGTCAAGATGCCAATCTTTTCACTGTGGACTATCACTATATCTCACACTTTTATTGAATCTCTTTAACATCCGGTAGCAGGATGTCTCTCGGAGGGCAGTCAAATATTCGGTCCGTTGACTATCTTTGCCATATTTGTGCATGTATTGAAAATTGACAAGCAAATACTAGTATATCAATTTGTCATTTCATGGTGGTCAGTAGGGTCGCATATTTCGTTGTCAGTGACCTCAACATGATGTGGTGAAGTAAGTTAAACAGCGCTCATTAATTTAGTAGTAAAGTTCACATCTGCGTTGTGTAGTAATTCCATCATCATCGATGAATAAATGCAATTGTCTAACGAGCACATTTGTTGTTATACTGATGGCGGTGAACGAAGTGTCGCTGTTGGAGATCAAATTCAGCTTTGGTGATTTCTTTAGGCGAATTAGCCAAGTTTTCTTGGTAAAGCCACGAATTAAGATGGTAATTCCAAGTAATGTTCGTTTTATCATTATTATCATACACAATGGGAGTCTTTGCAGTTTGTGTGTCTGTATGTATGTATGTATGTATGCATTTGCATACGAACGTGTCTCCACACAGCTCCAGGAAAACCTCTGAATTTCACTGTCAAATAGCTAAGTAGCTCATTTTTGTTACAACCAGAGTTTTTGTAAATACTTTGTGCCTCTGGTTGATACGTTTTTAGCTTGTTTTAGGCATAAATCTGCCAATTTTTGGGTGTTTTTAGTTTTTGTGTTGCTGGGGTTGTGCTAGTGTGCGTGCCAAGATGGCCGCCCCCATAGCACGGCCACGTGTTTCATTGTTCACGGGCATGACACGTAAACATGCCATCAAGTGCGAGTCACTTGATGGTGTTTCTACTGAGATGTATGCGCAAGCTGTTGCAGATATTGTTGGAGCAAAAAATGTGGTTGCTGCATCTCGTATTAACCGCAGCGTTATTATTTTCCATGGTTCTGTTTCTTGTGTTGAACAGGTTTGTTCACAAGGTATTACTGGAATTGGTGACAGTTTACTCTATGTAGAGCCACTGGTGAAACCGGCGACGAAAGTCACATTATCAGGTGTACCACCCTATATTCCAAATGACGTGTTAGAGCGTGAACTCTCGAACTATGGTCGAGTAGTTTCCTCTATTCGATACATTCCACTCGGATGTAAAAATCCTGTCTTGAAACATGTGCAGTCGTTCCGTCGACAAGTATACATGTTGTGTGATGAAAACTCTATCCAGGGTTCGATTCTTTTAACCCATGAACAACGTAAAACTAGAATATACCTGTCGACGGATGAGATCACCTGTTATAGATGTTCTAAAAAGGGACACACTCAAAACAATTGCCCAGATAAAATTGCTGTCAATGGGATCAACACTACTTCTACTGGAAATGAATTACCTGACAACCCTGACAGTGATAATAGTAAAACAATTAATAATAGAAATTAACGACAAACTGATTCTCTACCAATTGATTATGAAAATACCCAAGAAAGAATTTGTGAAAACAGTGAAATTACAACGAATAGTAAAGATAAATACGATGAGACAAAAAATTCAACTAAAACAAATAAATCTACTGACAGCGCACTGACGAATGAAAATACAAATGTATGTATGTATGTATGTATGTATGTATGTATGTATGTGTGTGTGTATGTATGTGTTCGTCTGTCTGTTCCACTGATATCTCAAGAACTATACATCGATTTTTGATGAAACTTGTTGCATAGATGCTCTGGGCCAATGCGCAGATTTGATTTGGTTTTGGTAAAAATACATGCATATTAATTACCTGCATAATGATAAGTCAGTAAATTTTTCAGCTTTTCCACTGATATCTCAATTACTAATTATCACATTTCAATAAAACTTGGTACCTAGATGTCATGTGACACTGCACAGACCTGGTAGAGTAATATCAGTACATATGAATTACCTAATTTGCATAATAAATACATTTTCAGCTTTTGATATTTCAAATAGTAAGCATTACATTTCAATGAAACATGGTACATAGATACTCAAGGACTATGCAGAGATAAATTGTTGTGGGATAAATATTTGTGCATATTAATCATCTAATTTGCATAATTAGTTAATTTTCGGCTTTTCCACTGATATCTTAAGTACTAATCATCACATTTCAATGAAACTTTGTACACAGATACTCTAGGACTATGCAGAGATAAATTGTTGTAGGATAAATATTTGTGCATATTAATCATCTAATTTGCATAATTAGTTAATTTTCGGCTTTTCCACTGATATCTTAAGTACTAATCATCACATTTCAATGAAACTTTGTACAGAGATACTCTAGGACTATACAGAGACCTGATTAGTTTTGGGGTAAATAATTCTGCATATTAATTACCTAATTTGCATAATTATTTATTTATCAGCTTTCCCACTGATATCTCGAGTACTAATCATTACCTTTAAATGAATCTAAACTATGCAGATAGCCAATTAGTTTTCAGTATATATTTATGCATATTAATCACCCAATTTGCATAATCAATACATTTTCAACTTTCACACTGATATCTCAATAGACTGGCGAAGTCGGGACTTTTTTTGTCGTGATCGTGAAAACTAGTCTGACCGCTAAAGAAATCCCGATTGGATGCACCTGCGAGCATTTGACTGCTATTAATTATTCATGATGTCATTGATTATTCATGAGTGGGTTGATGAAAGGTTGTTTCGATTCGATCGCAGAGATGTATACTTTAACTTTCTAAGTGCAAAGGCGATACTTTCATCCATGTTTACTGAAAGAAAGTCGATTTAAATGTCCAATGTACATAAGTAGTCTCTCAAAATCACTGGACCTCCGAAGTGAAAGGTCACGAACATTAACGTAGATGAGTTGTGATGTACTGTATACAGCTGCACTCTGATTAGTTGTCAATGCAGCTTTTAATTCGCATAATCACCGGAGTGATTCTGCTCCTGTTTTCACTCCATTGCAGAGGTCGCCTGCAGATGCGTCCAGTCGGGATTTCTTTCAGTCACGTTAGTTTTCGCGATCATGTTAAAAAGGCTAAATTGAGAATTAATTATATTAGTTTGTAAAGTGCTTTAGGACAATGTACAAATCTGATCAGTTTTGGGTTCAGATCTGTTCATATTAATTCCCTAATTAGCATAATAACTCAGTATTTTTTGTTTCTGATCACATGTCAATGTAACTTGGTACATAGATGGTCTGTTGCATTGCGCATACCTTATTAGTTTTACACTCAAATCTGTTCATTTTAATTTTCTGATTTGCATAATTAGTTTTCAGCTATTTCATCAATATCTCAAGTAAAAATAATTTTGGGTTTGGCACACAGAAGTTCTTTCTAAGCTTTCTTTGATTTTGGTATTGATTTGTGAACAACGTAATGGTTTTTCTGGCGAGATAGTTTCTTTGGTGAAGCAACTGGACCTCACACTTTCTGAAAGACCTGTGAGTGGACGCCTTTATCCAAATGCTAAATCTCTTATCCATCCATTGTTACATTGTTGACTATTCTACCATCTTAACACAGTTAACACATTATACGGTTGATACATTGTTATTTTATACATTTTAGTTACTGTGGTCTGCTTTGTGTATGGTTTTTATTCACAGTCTCCATCTGAAGCAATTGTACAGACCTGAGCAGTTTTGGATTACAAAACTTTTTTATAATAGTAACCTAATTTGCATAATAAACGTCTGGCTTTATAGGCTGTATAAATTCAAATCATCACCTATCAATGAAACTTTATACATCGATATTATTTGACATTGCAAAGAATTGTTTTATATTAAACTATTTGCATATTAATTATATAATTTGTATAATCATTAGTCCAGCTTTTCCATGATATCTTATTTCGATGAATCTTGGTACAAAAATACTCTAAGACAATGTGACGACCTAATAACAATAATAATTTATTTAATAGGGTAACATAGTAAGTTTTCACTTATCTTCCATATGGCCCTCGAAAAAGAATACATACACAATAGGACACAATAATGCAAAATTGAATGTGTTAAAATGCATAATTTCTTTAAAGGGAGAGGGTCGTCACCCGCACACGCGCTGGAATGCAAAGTTACGATAACAACATATGCTAAATATGCAAAGGCTCATGGGTAGACGCTTGTTTGTAAAAATCACTCATGTGCAGGTGGTGACTCCCCCGCTTTTAATATCCACTTATTGATGCTATTCAATTGCCTAATTTCCTGTTCTAAACTATTCCATACACGTGTCCTGCGATGGGCAGTCTGTTTTTGAAAACTACCTTGTGTGCTCTTGGTCCTGCCTTGATTGTTGGCATCTGCTGATCTCGGGTTAATTGCATGTTGAAGGTCAGTGGTTGTCGCATGTGCGACATTTGTGTTGATAAACATTGACTTTCCCACAATCCAATCTGCTCTTCTAATGTAAATCACAAGTATGAGGTTTGACCTGGGCGCGACTTGCACTGATTACCACCGATGACTCCTTCGATACCTTCCAATCACCTAAATAAATAGCTAATGAAGGCTTGGTACCGCCTCAGTTTGTACTCGTTGGTCTGCGCAACAGTCTTTATTTATACGAGACCCATATGTCTCGCGCATGCGTGGCGCGACGCCTACCGCTCTTTAACTTCTCGTATGATAGTGATTTGTGGACTGGAGAAAAATGAACAAGATCGTGTTCTCCACAATATAATTAGCAGGAATTTGCATATTAATTTGCATATCATTTACATTTACAACATTCCAGCTTTTTAGCTCTGCTAACTTTGTCGAGTGATGAGTGATTGTCCTCCGTCCGTCGACCGTGTCAATGTTTTACTTTTTCAACTTCTTCTTGAAAACTACAAGCCGGAATACTTTGATACTTGGTGTATATGTACCCTGGGTAGGCTTCTCTTAGATTTGTTCATTTTGTGATGATATCTTCAATTCTCTAATTTTGGTGAATATTTTTGTCATTTTTGGTAAAAAGTGATATTTTTGACTTATTGTTGAAAACCTGAAGTCTGATTGTTTTTATATTAATTTATTACATAGCAGCCTAAATTGATTTGTCAACTTTCATTACGGTGTAATAAATGAAATTATTATTATTATTATTATTATTATTATTATTATTATTATATAGGTACCGTACTACATACTCTTTCAGATTTGTTAATTTCGTGATGATATCTTCAATTACTTAATTTTTATGATTATTTTTGAGCAATAAGTCTCAACAATGCCGGGCGACATTGAATTCAGGCGATTGACACATTGCCATGAATACACTTGATACAATGTAACTGCTTGCAGACTTGAAACAATAGCAAAATAAAAGGTTAGGTAACTACTCTTTTGTTTTGGCTTGGGAAAAACAATGCAAGCTTTTTACAAACAATTTCACCAGTCGATATGCTGCTGAAGTGTTCGATTCTTCTGATGGTAGTTTGGTTTTACCACAAACGAGAGCAAAACTTTACATTCTTCTAGGGGCTACGAAAAAGAGAATCGTCAGCCTATATTTAGCCTCCATTAAACACAAATGAAATTGTGATTACTCCTACTATATTTTGCAGTGTCGAAATATGTTTATTTAATTATGCCATGTCCGACAAGTGAGTATAAATTGATTGAACATATTTTTATCTACTGAAACAGATCAAAAGCCTCTTTGGAAGAACAAGATGAACAAAACAATGCTACATTGATCATACATCATTTCACAGGAATTATCATGATAGCACGTACAGTTAGAGGATTATCAAGTTGGCAGAGAAGGAAACGTACACTGAATGATATTCAACTGCATCCATTTCTAAAGATATGTCGAGGTCATGTGAAATTACGAATATATGCCACACCTCTTGACATGGGCTGGGTAAGAAACAATAATAATATACTAGTATTTCATGTAATCAATCAAATTACTTCCATTGTTACTACGGTAACTTATACTAAAATATGTTTGGATATTTGGAGGACTAAAAAATTTCCACTTCCGGCCTGGTTAGACCTAAAATACACCACGAATATTCACTTTTGAGATATAATTTTTGTTATGTGTTGATTCTTACATATTTTATTTTCGTCGTCCTGTACTTTGTTTAGTAATTCAAACTTCTCAGTTTGCGTAAAAAGGGCGAGTTTCGCGATTTTGACATCGAAAATTCCTTTGCTTCCTTATTTGCTGAGGGATGGCCGCTTTGGTATGTGCTTGTAACTTGCAGCACATGAACCTAAAAACCTTAGGAACCGGTAATCAAACAAAAACGACGTAGTATTAAAGTTCAAAAAGTACGTTCAAGTTTGCATTTTTTCATAGCATAAAAACGATTTGCTCCCTCGCTTATTGTGACACCCTCAAATCAACTGATTTCCATTCCCCTCAAGCGTCAAAATGATATGTGCCTCCATTTTATGCCACGACTCGTAACAGTTTTTTTTTTACCTGACGTGTTCATTTGCCTTCAATAATGTTTCAGTTGCTGTCGCTGTCGTACTCTGAGTCTTGCCGATAACATTTGGATTCAAATTCACAGAGAAAATTCAAGAAAATTTTCATTTCTATGTCAACTAACATGACGGAAATCATATTAGCATAACAATGCATTTGAAAGTTGTCGCCATTTTATTCGACAGCTTCTCACACCAGTGCCACACCACAGACAACTAAAACATTTAAACCTTTGTTGGGAAATGTGCATTAAATTGCGTTTTTAAGTCGCGTACCATAAGTTGCGTTTTAGAGTCCCCCAATTTTGTTCCAAATAACCAGAACATTGATTCGTTTCAAAAACGTTCGTTGTAAAATTCACGTTTAAAAACGTTTTTTACCTTTGTCACCTATTCCCCCACCAGCGTGAATTACAGCACTAATACCGGATTCTGCCAAATTGGCCAAGGGCCGTTAAACGGCAGTTCGGGTTTAAAAAAAAATAAAAAGGGACCAAGAAATCACAGATTTTTCAGCAGTTTTTTAAGGTGTTATTTTAATCTTTTCTGATGCCTAAAAGTTTAGCCGTAATCAATGACGCATATTCAAGAGTATTGATGTTTATTGCGACTAGTGTGTATGGGTAGCTTCATTTTGACAATGAGCTGTTATCGCTGTAAACAATGTTAAATTATTCTTTAAATGCTCAGTTTATCTTTTGAAAACAACTAATTTTTTTATTTAAAAACAAATCATGTCGCTTTCCCATCAAAATCCAAGCATAAAGATCGGCAAATCTTATCCGTGCTGCGCTCAATAACATTAACATATTTAAATGAGCTATGGTAATTTAAACACGTTGGCATCATCCATCGTTTTCATTGGTTAATTATCAATTTGACCTGTCAGGTCAAAGAACATCGTCCAGGTCAACACATGGTGAATATTCATTTCTACAGCATGGAGTGTTGAAAATGTGTTCGGAATCATTCACTTACTATGAAATAAATTGAATTTATTTGCATTTCATAACAATTCAACAAATTTATTTTTTCACGTTATTTTAATCATTACTAGGTAATAATAATTTGCTACTAAGTAATGCAGTTGGGTTCGTTTTTATTTGATACTTCCGTTATAAAATGAAACAAAATAATTCTATTTGGCGCACAAGGTTTGTTAATGTGATTTTTTTGGGAGAAAGATGCGCAGTCTGCTTTTTAATCCAGCAAGAACAAAATGTATAAAATTTGATAAATTGCAATAGTGTCTTTCGTTTTGGGTGGTCCAACTGCCGGCGTTGAAAATCGGCGTAGATGGATTTTTCAATGAAAATATAAGCCCCCTAAAAATATTTGATGATCATTTTTTGAAAATTTGAACCCCAAATAAAGGCCCACCCGCCATAAAACCGCCCAGGGCGATTTTTTGGATGGGCGAATTTATGGCAGAATCCGGTATTTGTTCCCCGGGAGTCTATAATCAAGTAATACAAATGGTGTCACAATGAAATATATTTGGTGTAACTTTACATTTACAAAACATTTAAGTATGTCCCATGAGAAAATTTCCAAATTTTCTGCCTAAACATGTTTTCAACGAAAGAATTCTATAAGTAGGTAAAAAATACAACATATTTGAGTAAGACGCGACATTGCACTTTTTAACGTTATCAGATATTATCGATTAGATATGTCTAAGTTAGACAAGCCTTTCTCAGGCAACTATTGGGGCAGTTTGTTTTTCTCCGATACCAGTATTATCGATAATATTGTCTAATAATGTCTAAGTTAGACAGGTTTGTCAGGGCAACTATTGGGACGTTTGTTTTTCTCCGATATTATCATCTAATAATGTCTAAGTTAGACAGGTCTGTCTGGGCAACTATTCGGACAGTTCGTTTTTCTCCAATATTTGACATTATCGATAATATCGGATAAAAACGATCTTCCCCAATAGTTGCCCACACATGGTTGTCTAACTTAGACTTTATTAGACGATAATATCGGAGAAAATTGAACTGTCCCAATAGTTGCCCAGACAGACAGACAAGAGTTAGTGATGCCAACAATTCATTAGATTTTATTAGATGATAATTATTCGATAATATCAGAGAAAAATGATCTTCCAAATAGTTGCCTAGACATGGGTGCCTAACTTAGACTTTATTAGACATAATTAGACGATATAAATATTGGTCATTTTAGGTAACTATTGGGACATTTTGAGGCCTCACTGATCACTGCATGTCCCGGAATCTATTGCGTGTCGCTATCGCCAATGTGAAAAGTCTCTCACCCCTTGGTTATTATCACAGTTTTCGTCGCCGGAGGGATTCACGTCCCAAATTTTGGTTCCCGGTCACCTCTAATAAACAACCTATCTAACCGAATTGATGATAAGCAAACAATCATGGTAGATTGGCCCCACCCCCACCCATCTCTCAATTGGAAATGCAAGGGAGATAAGACTCGATTTCAATTGACGCAGGTCATTTAGATCAGATGGTTACTTTTGTTTCAGGTTCGTTGTTGTTTTGGGTGAATATAGAACGTGTTCAAGCCCAAAATTGTAGCAATAATGTTCACGTCGCTGTAGTCAAAACGTAGTCTCGAACTTGACAACATTGACTTACGGACCACTAAGCAAATAGGTGGAAATACCAGTTACATCACTCGTGAAGATTGATGATTCGATTGCTGACCGGGATAGCTGCAATAGTGATCACTTCTATGCAATGTAAAATCATATCTATACTGTGGGCGGCGAAGGTTGACAGATAGTTTTGGTTCTGTGGCCGGCTCTCATGCCACGGGCAACTGACATTTGCTGACTTTTTTACTTTTCTGACGTATTCTGGGCTGTATATATCAGTCAGACACTGACAAGTAAGTAGGTTGGTTCTAGTAAACAGCCCGGGACATAGTCAATATAGGAGTCTGAGTCAGTTAGGCCCTGAAAATAGCGTCATCGCGCAGTATTCCATTAATGACATAACATAACAATCTTATGCTTACAAATAATCCCAAAATTATTGACAAGTTGGAACTACCTTTTACTGAAGAGATTTTGGTATGTGTTGGTTCTTGGATATTTCAGCTTCGTCGTTCTGTACTTCAATAATTAGTAATTCGAACTTCCCAGATTGTGTAAAAACGGAGAGTTTCCTGATTTCAATATCGAAAACGCCTTGGCTTAATTATTTGCTTGGGGGACGGCCGCTTAGGTACCTGCTCTGTAACTTGTAGCACATGAACCTAAAAACGTTAGGTAATCAAATTCACAGGAAGTTGACAATCATTAATATTGCTAAATCAACAGTTGTGAACATTATCAGGATTCCGTATGAACTTACACATCTTTCTAGCAAGGAAAAATATTGATTACTTTTGTGCAGGTTATATAATAAAATAATTAATATTTCATTTTTACTATTATATCTTTATTTATTAAAATTATGTACACCAAGCTAGTTTATAAAATTATAAACAAATATTTTCGTAAATAACACTTACCCCGAAATACGCCTTTGAGAAGTATTACTGATGGAATATTTTATATTGCAATTTCTTTCAATTTGAATTAGTTGTATTGCAATGCATTGGTAATAATGTTAATATATATACATTCCTTTATTTCATTGTTGAGACTGAGTTATACAGTTTGTTACGTATTTCAGTTTATCTATATTTGGAAAACGATTATGGGGATTCTTATTTATTTCAATAAACAATATTCAACTATCCTTTGCAACACCAATCATAATGGTTTATTGCTCTTTGAAACTAGAGGCAGTATCAGAGCATGGGTCTTATTTTGGAACTCCTGTCGGGATGGTATTCCCAGAATAGCGCTAGTTGTTAAAGAAACATAAAACTTTAATTCTCAACAAGGATGAAAGGACCAGTTACTGAGACAAAGCCCTACTCCTCGCGAAACCCACCAGATACGAAAGCCACTTACCGTGAAAGCCACTCACCGCTACTAGTGCGTTTAAATAATATATTTGTCAAAATTAGACAAAGTGGATCTCACTACTAAATAATTGTATTATCCACCAGGTGCACAGTATCTTTGGTATACCTGTGGAATATTTAGTTTCTCACTTTTCTGGCAGAGAATACAGGCTGGAAATTTAACAGTAAACAGTTTCACTTGTGTGCCATTAATTTATCTGTTAGAGAGCCGTTCATGTGCTCAGCAGTTCGATCATTATTCAGGGTCAAAGTTTAGACAAGAAATAATTTTGTCTGTGTATGTTGGTTTGTCTATTTCAAGATGGCTGATGCTGGAGGTTCAAACCCTGTATTAACACCAAAAATGCCTCATTGATGCTCTAACTGTATCTGTGTAATGGTGAAGTGTTGATGATGGTCACGCCAGTCGCAGTGAGAGTGAGCATCTCAGCCATTGTGAAATTAGTGTTAATTGGAATTATAGTGCCTTGAAACTTAAACTGAATGTGCGACTGAGGTCATGATTGTGTTGCTAGGCATCGGCCAAACTTATCATTTGACAGTAGTAATAACTACAATGCAAATAAAGAACAAAATACATGTATACATCAACCTTGTCAACAGTTCAGTATCATTGTTCAGGTCACAGTTCACTAACAGTCAGCTTTTGTGTAAGCTTCCATAGTCCTGATGCAATTCACTGTTCGGAGTGCTGTTCAGCAAAATTGGGCATAGCCTGGGAGTCGACTCCGCAGATTATGCCCAGGTATAGCATTGAGGGGGCTGTTCAACAACTCAGGCGTGCCTTGGGTGTGTACACAGATTACGTACAATGCTGAGGGCACTGGGCAATACAGTGTAATCACAAGCTCAATCAAACATTTCGAACAATAGTTGTAATTTGGAAATAGTTGTACTGTTCTCTGTACTGCGGGGCACACATTGACTACATATACCAACTCACAGTACAAACATTATTCAGCAGACAGTTTAAATGTACAAAGGTTGATAGATAGAATAGAATAGAATAGGATAGATAGATAGATAGATAGAAAAAATACAGTTTTTTGAGTTTCTCTTGTCATAAACTAGCTTAATACAACAACTAAATCCTAGCTAGACCTAATTTCAAGCAAGAATGTGACTGCTTCCCACAGAGGTTTCCGAAATTCTATCTGGTGGTAACTCTCCACCCTTCAGTGTATGCCATAAATTAAAGATTCCACCATAATGAGGGTATACTTTTCAACAGGTATTTATGATTCTAAAATTCCCTGATCCCTATATGGTCTAAAACACTGCTCTACCTACTGTTTCTGAATAAGTGGGGAAATAGCCTGCACTTTTATAATCTGGTTAACTTTGCATCATTATATCAATAGCACATAATTAAAAACTAAAGATACCAGCATCTAATACACTATTATCTCATGTCTAATTAGTTAACTAATTGATTTCTCGACTACCGGTAGTATTCATCACCTCAATTCCTTATTAAGCTATTCTAATTACCGGTAGACTCCACACTAATTAGCACTAAGTAGTCATCAACTCGCTTGTAATAAGTGATTCATTTCTTACTCATTTCTTACCCCTAAAGCTACCAAGAAAGATATAGTGATCTGTACAGGAAACTCACTTCAAACACAGTAATTCTGAAAGTGATTAAGCGATGCTGAATGGTTCCTAATAAAAATCACAAATTATCTATGATATATTACGGTTAATCTTCAAACATCAAATCTTAGCTAATTATACTAATTACTACATAATTGGCTTTGACCTTTAGTTTTAAAAAGAAGTTCACACACTAGTCATTACATGTCTCTTTTTCGCGAACTGATATAAAGTATTAATTTAAAATTATTAACTACTAATTATTTCAATTTGTTGCACAAACAGCATAATGTTTATTCATTTAATTCAACACTCAAGGTCATCATAATCAATCACATCCTTTTTAGCTTGAGTAGAGCTAATCATCTGAGTGACTGTCTGTCGTTGTCCGTGTCAACTTTTTACTTTTTTGACTTCTTGAAAACTACAAGCCTTATTGTAATTCTCTAATTTTGATAATGTAACAAAGTACAACACATTGCATTGTTTGTTTCTCCCACTAACTAGCAACCTATACTGTAAAAGGGGTAATTATTCACTGGGGGGTTAATTTGGCTGATTTCGCTGACTGGATAATGTGCTAAATTAAAACCCAGTGAATATGTAAAATTTAGCATAGAAAACATTATCTAAATGACAAAACCGTGAATTTAAAGCCCACTGAATATGCCTGAAATGCTGAATCAGTGAAATTTAAACCCGGTGAAAATTAGTCATTTTACAATATATAAAATGTTTCACAACCACAAAAACCAAGCAAGGGAATCAGTACTTTATTATTTTTATTCCAATTCCAGTGGTCAACTGACTGGCAGTTTTAATACCCACTTTGGCTTATTTAGTCAAATATCTAACTCTAAGCGGCAAATATCTAGGGGATAACTTTCTACTAAAGAAAACTATTTAGGCATTAACTTGTGTTAAAGAGGATATTTTTGTTTAATTATAATGAGGCAGTTTTATTGAGTATATGCTTTTAGCTCACAAAATGTACAATCACTATGAACCTATTTGTCAGTGTAAACAAACAAAATTTCAGCTGAATCATCTGATCAGCAAAAAATTGACATGAATCGTAATTTTCTATGACAATCACAAGATAATTGTAGCACAATAAAACTTATTCATTAATTTATCAGTTTTATTAGATACTTATTTTGGTGTAATGATGCCAGTCAATTATTTTAATTTTTTTTGTAGGTATGTAAAAAAGAAGAGCATTTATTATCAGGACGACAAGTGGCACCTTCAAAATCATTAGCTCTACATGATGGTATCACGGATGATGTACGTGTGACATGTACAACCTATGGAGGTTGGGTAATTTTAAGCCAGGGAACTACATTTCATGAGAGATCTACATCCCAGGTATTCATCATTTTATTGTCATAATTAGCATATTATTATATTCATTGTGAGGATGTGAATCAGTAATATTGGTTTCATATAATTTGGCCAATGATTATAGTTTTTTTTTTTTTTTTAACCGTATATTAAAGTGTGATGTAATAAATACAATGCACAGATTTTAATTAATCGTATATTAAAGTGTGATGTAATAAATACATTGCACAGATTTTAATTAATCGTATATTGAAGTGTGATTAATAAATACAATGCACAGATTTTAATTAACCGTATATTAAAGTGTGATGTAATAAATACAATGCACAGATTTTAATTAATCGTATATTAAAGTGTGATGTAATAAATACATTGCACAGATTTTAATTAATCGTATATTAAAGTGTGATGTAATACATACAATGCACATATTTTAATTAATCGCATATTAAAGTGTGATTAATAAATACAATACACATATTTTAATTAATCGTATATTGAAGTGTGATTAATAAATACAATGCACAGATTTTAATTAATCGTATATTAAAGTGTGATGTAATAAATACATTGCACAGATTTTAATTAATCGTATATTAAAGTGTGATGTAATACATACAATGCACAGATTTTAATTAATCGCATATTAAAGTGTGATGTAATAAATACAATGCAGATTTTAATTAATCGTATATTAATATTAAAGTGTGATGTAATAAATACATTGCACAGATTTTAATTAATCCTATATTAAAGTGTGATGTAATAAATACATTGCACAGATTTTAATTAATCGTATATTGAAGTGTGATTAATAAATACAATGCACAGATTTTAATTAATCGTATATTGAAGTGTGATTAATAAATACAATGCACAGATTTTAATTAACCGTATATTAAAGTGTGATGTAATACATACAATGCACAGATTTTAATTAATCGTATATTAAAGTGTGATGTAATAAATACCATGCACAGATTTTAATTATAAGTATATTAAAGTGTGATGTACAGAATACTGATTAACTTTTTTTTAAATACAAATACAAAAAAAAGAACAAAAAAAGTTGATCAAAATACAAATACAAAAACACAAAAAACAAGGTCAAAGTCGCTCATGTTATATATATATATTTTTACAGTATTTTTATTTTTCTAGGTATTTCATTATATTTTCCCATTTGTTAACAAATATTTCGTATTTGTTATATTGTTCTGCAATTGCTTTTTCTAGGTTAAAGGTTTGTTTTACTCTTTCAATGAATAAGTTTAAGTTTGGTTTAGAATTATTGAACCTCGCAATATATAATTCGTATTTCCCAAGTAAAATTAAGTGCTTCCACAGGGCTTGAAAGTTACTTTTACCACCAGAATTGAAGATTACCTCTTTTTAACAAATATTGATATTTTCGCCACATATATTTATCCAAAATATTTTAAATTTTTTCCAGAATTTCTGGCTTTCTTCACATTCCCACAGCAAGTGTTCTAAATCTTCTTTTAGGTCACAGTTTTTGCATTTGTCATCGTCAATTTTCTTATTTTTGTATAGAAAAACATTTGTCGCAAGAATTCGATGCAATATTTTATACTGAAATCCGCGCATTTTTTCGTTGATTGTTATCTGTTTAATTTGTTTCCAGGCTTCCTGCCAGTCTACATCATCTGTATATTGTTTACTAGCAAAGGTGCTTAATGCAGTGGCCTTCTCAAATTTTGAATTTCTTAAAACATTGTAGTAGTCATTACATTTGAATTTGCTATATCGCCTATAGTTTTCGCAAATAGGTCTCGTCTCCTTTGGCAACGTACGCTGTTTTAATGCTGATTTCCATTCTGTGGGGATTGCGGACGTTAAACCATAACATTTAATAAAATCTGACTTTATATTAAATTTAGCCTGGAACTGATTGAGTGACAAAACCTCCCCATTCTCATCAGTCAAATCACTTACGTACTTCACACCGTGGTCAAAACAATTGCGGTAAAATATCGATTTTCCATCAATAAGTACGTACTTATTGTTCCATATTATATGCATCCCTGGCTTAGGTTCGGCAATATTTTGTGATTTTTGGAACTCTGCCCAGTGACTAAGAATTTCACGATAAAAAATAGATATCTTGACTGAGAGCGAGTCAATCGAATAATTACAATTCATAAGCAAGGCCAGCCCTCCCAATTTATTAAAATAATGGTTTGGAAAATTAGACCAGGATGACTGTGATTCTAATATTCTGTTTATCCACGTTAATTTTAATGCTTTATTCATTAGTTCAAGATTTAAACAGTTAACGCCACCTTGAGAAAAGTGGCCAAGCATGGTATTGTTCTTAATATGATGTTTTTTTCCTTTCCACAGAAAATTAAATAGATATGCGCCTGCTTCTTTAATACCATTAACTGGTACGGGTATACTATTCATAATGTAAATTAACTGTGAGGCTTCGAAGCATTTGCCCAATAATGCTTTGCCTTGAAGGATTAAATCTCTCGATTTCCAAATCTGAAGTTTATCTTTCATTTTTTTAATTTTTGTCCAAAAATTAAGTTTTTCATTTTCGTATTTATCGTGACCTACATACACCCCAAGTACCCTAACGGGACCCAAAGATGGCGATAAGCCCTGTGGAAGCACCCATTCCCCATTCTGATCGCCTACTAGAATTAGGTCTGTCTTCTCTAAGTTTAAAGTCAAACCGGACTGATTACTAAAATCAGATAAGATGTTTAGGGAAATCTGAATGGATGAGCTGTCTTTAAGTATGAATGTCGTATCGTCTGCATAAGCAGATATTTTTCGCTGGTATCCAGAGGGTAATGTAATATCCCTAATACGTTCAATATTTCTAATATGAATTAAAAGTAGTTCTATCGAAACTACAAATAGAGCAGTGGATAAAGGACATCCTTGTCTGACCCCTCTGTGAACCTCAAACCACCCAGTACTGGCACCTTTGTTCAAAACGCAACTTTGAATGTTTGTATAGAATGTTTGTACCCATTTTATTAACGAAGGCCCGAAATTAAATGCGTCTAAGGCTTTATACATAAATGACCATTCTAATGAATCAAATGCTTTAGTATAGTCTAGAAATAATAGTGCACCTTGATTACCAGTTTCTTCGCACCATTCAATAATGTCACAAATTAGACGAATATTATCTGTAATACGTCTGCCTTTTATGAAGCCGGACTGATCTTCATGGATAATAATAGGTAATACTTTCTTTAGTCTTGCTGCTATACAGCGACTTGTAAGCTTATAATCTGTATTTAGTAGTGAGATTGGTCTCCAGTTATGTATATGAAGTGGGTCTTTTTCGGGCTTTGGCAATAACGTAATCACAGCTTGTCTTTGTGTTGCGGAGAGAGAGACATTGTTGTATGCATAATTTATGCACGCCAGAAGACGATCACTGATATTTTTCCAAAATCGCAAATAGAATTCGGGCGGAATTCCATCACAGCCAGGGGTTTTATTCTTAGGACTACTCTTAAGAGCTTCAAATAACTCGTCTTTAGTAATTTCTCCTTCGCAGATATTTGATTGCTCATGATTGAGGCTTGGAATATGAGCAGTTTCAAGGAAGCTATAACTATTCTCATTAATTTCCAACTTTCGTTTTGAATATAAATTCTCGTAAAAATCTTGCAAGGTGTTCAATACTTCTTTGGAGTCTGTAATATAAGTGTCCCCATCCTTAAGTTTGTCAATGGACTTCTTTTTCTAATTATTTTTTTCTAGGTTTAGGAAATATTTATTGCTCTTTTCTCCACATTGATACCAATTTACCCGTGACCGAACAATAGACCCCTGTATTTGTTGCGCAATCAACTTTTCCAGTTCATTTTTCACTTGCTCATATTGCAGCAAAATGTCTTGATCAAGGGTTTCATCAATACGCTCTTCCAATTGTTGTAATTTTCTATTTAAGTTGTTCTTTTTGTTACGCAAATTCCTTTGCTTGTTTTTACTATAAATAATGGTTTTCTCCCTGATTTTGAATTTTAAATATTCGAATGTTTGTTGAGCATTGTAACACAAACAGTTACACTCTCTCTGTACTTCAATGATCAAAGCATCAATTTGCACGACATAAATTTCATCGTTTAAAAGGCTATTATTAAACTTCCAAAATCCGGGACCTCTTCCATAATCAAGAATTTCAAAGGTCATAAGGACCATGCTATGGTCAGTACGAATGCTTGGCATAATATTACAACTTTTGACCGAGTTTTGTAACGGTTCGGGAACCAAAAAGTAATCAAATCGTGAACCAGAATTTCCACGCCTTCAAGTAAACCGATAATTTGATGGGTTAAATGTTCTATGCAAATCAAGTAATTTCAAATCATTCATCAAGCTGTAAATTGTTTTTCTAGCAGGCCCTTTATTATCGATTCAGCTACCGTATTTATCTATACTCGGGTCGAGGGGACATTAAAATCTCCTGCAATAATGCCGTTAGAATGAGGAAAGTTAACTTTAATTTCGTGACTAAGCTTAGTAAAAAACTTTCTGGTCTGTAGTTGCATTTGGAGCATAAATATTTGCAATAACGAACGTGTAATCCCCCTTGGACAACTCTAAAAGGATGTTTCTACCTTGTAAATCTTTGACATTTCTGCCAATATTCAGATCACTAGATTTGTTTATAAGAACGGCGGTGCCAGCCCTGTGGTTTGAACCATGACATAAAAACAACTCGCCTCCCCAATCAGATTTCCAAACCTTTTCGACACCTTGACTTGAATAAGTTTCCTGTAGTAAAACAATATGTGCTTTTTGTTTACGTAAAAATTGAAATATTTCTTTCCGTTTATACTTTTCCCTAATACCTCTAACATTTAAAGACACTATTTTGATCTTTGACATAATACACACACAGAAAAAACAAAAAGTTTATAGTTAATCTAATATAAAATGGTCAAATGTACATTTGTTTACAGAAAAGGAAATTAAACATCAGAACAATTGTAGAAACACAATCTGACTATGTGGATTTTGTCTGTATAAATTCAAATCCAAGTACGAACCAACATTTTGAATGTGATGTTACAATACAAGAGGAAGGAGAGAAGTCTGTGGAATTATTTTCTATAACTGAAAATCTTGAGGACGTAAGTGGCACCATATTTATCATGTGATGTAATAATTGTTAATGACAATGAGTGACAGCTGGAGTGATATTTGGCATATAGTAATTTTTCCATTGTATCGATATGTTGTCACAATTATTTATTGTTATTTAAATTATTGTTTTCTCTACTTTTTTGCACGTTTTCAATCTCACAATAAATAAATAAATAAAGATTATTTTCACCCGTTAAAAGTCATTTTCAGAGGACAAATCTTTGGCACCATCTCGAGAAATTCCTCATGAAGATGAAATTTGTACATTGCTTGACAACGATAATAGATGGAGGCAGCATGTGAAAAAACTTGGTGTACAAGAATGGGACTTGCATAACATTAAAGGAAGTCCAACATATCATATATTGAACACATGGAAAACTATGAGCGTGGCTGATTGTGACAAGAGTTTGAAAGTTCTGCAAGAACTTCTTGAAGAAATAGATCCAGAATTAGGACAACAGTTTGAACATAAACTAAAAGGTGAATATGCAAATTGAAACATCATTTAAAAATCATATAATGCAATAAACATGTTTTATGAAAACTCATCCACAATAAATTTTGAAAATTGATGTATACTGGTGTGCACCTTTGATATCCTCATGACATTACACTTCACTCTGCCGTACCATGCACATGCCACACACTCTGCCATACTTGCGCCGTGCACTCTGGTCTGTGTATGCATGTATGTTGTATAGCTGTACCATGCACATGCCACACACTCTGCTATACTTGCGCCGTGAACTCTGGTGTGTGTATGCATGTATGTTGTATAGCTGTACCATGCACATGCCACACACTCTGCCATACTTGTGCCGTGCACTCTGGTGTGTGTATGCATGTATGTTGTATAGCTGTACCATGCACATGCCACATACTCTGCCATACATGCGCCGTGCACTCTGGTGTGTGTATGCATGTATGCTGTATAGCTGTACCATGCACATGCCACACACTCTGCCATACTTGCGCCATGCACTCTGGTGTGTGTATGCATGTAAGTTGTATAGCTATACCATGCACATGCCACACACTCTGCCATACTTGCGCCGTGAACACTGATGTGTGTATGCATGTATGTTGTATAGCTATACCATGCACATGCCACACACTCTGCCATACTTGCGCCGTGAACACTGATGTGTGTATGCATGTATGTTGTATAGCTGTACCATGCACATGCCACACACTCAGCCATACTTGCGCCGTGCACTCTGGTCTGTGTATGCATGTATGTTGTATAGCTGTACCATGCACATGCCACACACTCTGCCATACTTGCGCCGTGAACACTGATGTGTGTATGCATGTATGTTGTATAGCTATACCATGCACATGCCACACACTCTGCCATACTTGCGCCGTGAACACTGATGTGTGTATGCATGTATGTTGTATAGCTGTACCATGCACATGCCACACACTCAGCCATACTTGCGCCGTGCACTCTGGTCTGTGTATGCATGTATGTTGTATAGCTGTACCATGCACATGCCACACACTCAGCCATACTTGCGCCGTGCACTCTGGTGTGTGTATGCATGTATGTTGTATAGCTGTACCATGCACATGCCACTCACTCTGCTATACTTGCGCCGTGAACTCTAGTGTATGTATGTTGTATAGCTGTACCATGCACATGCCACACACTCAGCCATACTTGCGTTGTGCACTCTGGTGTGTGTATGCATGTATGTTGTATAGCTGTATCATGCACATGCCACACACTCAGCCATACTTGCGCCGTGCACTCTGGTGTGTGTATGCATGTATGTTGTATAGCTGTATCATGCACATGCCACACACTCAGCCATACTTGCGCCGTGCACTCTGGTGTGTGTATGCATGTATGTTGTATAGCTGTATCATGCACATGCCACACACTCAGCCATACTTGCGCCGTGCACTCTGGTGTGTGTATGCATGTATGTTGTATAGCTGTATCATGCACATGCCACACACTCAGCCATACTTGCGCCGTGCACTCTGGTGTGTGTATGCATGTATGTTGTATAACTGTACCATGCACATGTCACACTCTGCCATACTTGCGCCGTGAACTCTAGTGTATGTATGTTGTATAGCTGTACCATGCACATGCCACACACTCAGCCATACTTGCGCCGTGCGTGAACTCTGGTGTGTGTATGCATGTATGTTGTATAACTGTACCATGCACATGCCACACACTCTGCCATACGTGCGCCGTGCACTCTGGTGTGTGTATGCATATATGTTGTATAGCTGTACCATGCACATGCCACACACTCTGCCATACTTGCGTCGTGCACTCTGGTGTGTGTGTATGCATGTATGTTGTATAGCTATACCATGCACATGCCGCACACTCTGCCATACTTGCACCGTGCACTCTGCTGTGTATGCATGTATGTTGTATAGCTGTACCATGCACATGCCACACACTCTGCCATACTTGCGCCATGCACTCTGGTCTGTGTATGCATGTATGTTGTATAGCTATACCATGCACATGCCGCACACTCTGCTATACTTGCGCCGTGCACTCTGGTGTGTGTATGCATGTATGTTATATAGCTGTACCATGCACATGCCACACACTCTGCCATACGTGCGCCGTGCAATCTGGTGTGTGTATGCATGTACGTTGTATAGCTATATCATGCACATGCCACACACTCTGCCATACTTGCGCCGTGCAATCTGGTGTGTGTATGCATGTACGTTGTATAGCTATATCATGCACGTTCCACGCACTCTGCCATACTTGCGCCGTGCACTCTGGTGTGTGTATGCATGTATGTTGTATAGCTATATACCATGCACATGCCACACACTTTGCCATACTTGCGCCGTGCACTCTGGTGTGTGTATGCATATATGTAAATAGCTGTACCATGCACATGCCACACACTCTGCCATACTTGCGCCATGCACTCTGGTCTGTGTATGCATGTATGTTGTATAGCTATACCATGCACATGCCACACACTCTGCCATACTTGCGCCGTGCAATCTGGTGTGTGTATGCATGTACGTTGTATAGCTATATCATGCACGTTCCACGCACTCTGCCATACTTGCGCCGTGCACTCTGGTGTGTGTATGCATATATGTAAATAGCTGTACCATGCACATGCCACACACTCTGCCATACTTGCGCCGTGAACTCTGGTGTGTGTATTCATGTATGTTGTATAGCTGTACCATGCACATGCCACACACTCTGCCATACTTGCGCCGTGCAATCTGGTGTGTGTATGCATGTACGTTGTATAGCTATATCATGCACGTTCCACGCACTCTGCCATACTTGCGCCGTGCACTCTGGTGTGTGTATGCATATATGTAAATAGCTGTACCGTGCACATGCCACACACTCTGCCATACTTGCGCCGTGAACTCTGGTGTGTGTATGCATGTATGTTGTACAGCTGTACCATGCACATGCCGCACATTCTGCAATACTTGCGCCGTGAACTCTGGTGTGTTTATGCATGTATGCTGTATAGCTGTACCATGCACATGCCACACACTCTGCCATACTTGCGTTGTGCACTCTGGTGTGTGTATGCATGTATGTTGTATAGCTGTATCATGCACATGCCACACACTCAGCCATACTTGCGCCGTGCACTCTGGTGTGTGTATGCATGTATGTTGTATAACTGTACCATGCACATGTCACACTCTGCCATACTTGCGCCGTGAACTCTAGTGTATGTATGTTGTATAGCTGTACCATGCACATGCCACACACTCAGCCATACTTGCGCCGTGCGTGAACTCTGGTGTGTGTATGCATGTATGTTGTATAACTGTACCATGCACATGTCACACTCTGCCATACTTGCGCCGCGAACTCTAGTGTATGTATGTTGTATAGCTGTACCATGCACATGCCACACACTCAGCCATACTTGCGTTGTGCACTCTGGTGTGTGTATGCATGTATGTTGTATAGCTGTATCATGCACATGCCACACACTCAGCCATACTTGCGCCGTGCACTCTGGTGTGTGTATGCATGTATGTTGTATAGCTGTATCATGCACATGCCACACACTCAGCCATACTTGCGCCGTGCACTCTGGTGTGTGTATGCATGTATGTTGTATAGCTGTATCATGCACATGCCACACACTCAGCCATACTTGCGCCGTGCACTCTGGTGTGTGTATTCATGTATGTTATATAACTGTACCATGCACATGTCACACTCTGCCATACTTGCGCCGTGAACTCTAGTGTATGTATGTTGTATAGCTGTACCATGCACATGCCACACACTCAGCCATACTTGCGTTGTGCACTCTGGTGTGTGTATGCATGTATGTTGTATAGCTGTATCATGCACATGCCACACACTCAGCCATACTTGCGCCGTGCACTCTGGTGTGTGTATGCATGTATGTTGTATAACTGTACCATGCACATGTCACACTCTGCCATACTTGCGCCGTGAACTCTAGTGTATGTATGTTGTATAGCTGTACCATGCACATGCCACACACTCAGCCATACTTGCGCCGTGCGTGAACTCTGGTGTGTGTATGCATGTATGTTGTATAACTGTACCATGCACATGCCACACACTCTGCCATACGTGCGCCGTGCACTCTGGTGTGTGTATGCATATATGTTGTATAGCTGTACCATGCACATGCCACACACTCTGCCATACTTGCGTCGTGCACTCTGGTGTGTGTGTATGCATGTATGTTGTATAGCTATACCATGCACATGCCGCACACTCTGCCATACTTGCACCGTGCACTCTGCTGTGTATGCATGTATGTTGTATAGCTGTACCATGCACATGCCACACACTCAGCCATACTTGCGTCGTGCACTCTGGTGTGTGTGTATGCATGTATGTTGTATAGCTGTACCATGCACATGCCGCACACTCTGCCATACTTGCACCGTGCACTCTGCTGTGTATGCATGTATGTTGTATAGCTGTACCATGCACATGCCACACACTCTGCCATACTTGCGTCGTGCACTCTGGTGTGTGTGTATGCATGTATGTTGTATAGCTGTACCATGCACATGCCGCACACTCTGCCATACTTGCACCGTGCACTCTGCTGTGTATGCATGTATGTTGTATAGCTGTACCATGCACATGCCACACACTCTGCCATACTTGCGCCATGCACTCTGGTCTGTGTATGCATGTATGTTGTATAGCTATACCATGCACATGCCACACACTCTGCTATACTTGCGCCGTGCACTCTGGTGTGTGTATGCATGTATGTTATATAGCTATACCATGCACATGCCACACACTCTGCAATACTTGCGTCGTGCACTCTGGTGTGTGTATGCATGTATGTTGTATAGCTGTACCATGCACATGCCACACACTCTGCCATACTTGCGCCATGCACTCTGGTCTGTGTATGCATGTATGTTGTATAGCTGTACCATGCACATGCCACACACTCTGCCATACTTGCGTTGTGCACTCTGGTGTGTGTATGCATGTATGTTATATAGCTGTACCATGCACATGCCACACACTCTGCCATACTTGCGCCATGCACTCTGGTCTGTGTATGCATGTATGTTGTATAGCTGTACCATGCACATGCCACACACTCTGCTATACTTGCGCCGTGCACTCTGGTGTGTGTATGCATGTATGTTATATAGCTGTACCATGCACATGCCACACACTCTGCCATACTTGCGCCATGCACTCTGGTCTGTGTATGCATGTATGTTGTATAGCTGTACCATGCACATGCCACACACTCTGCCATACTTGCGCCGTGAACTCTGGTCTGTGTATGCATGTATGTTATATAGCTGTACCATGCACATGCCACACACTCTGCCATACTTGCGCCATGCACTCTGGTCTGTGTATGCATGTATGTTATATAGCTGTACCATGCACATGCCACACACTCTGCCATACTTGCGCCATGCACTCTGGTCTGTGTATGCATGTATGTTATATAGCTGTACCATGCACATGCCACACACTCTGCCATACTTGCGCCATGCACTCTGGTCTGTGTATGCATGTATGTTGTATAGCTGTACCGTGCACATGCCACACACTCTGCCATACTTGCGCCGTGAACTCTAGTGTATGTATGTTGTATAGCTGTACCATGCACATGCCACACACTCTGCCATACTTGTGCCGTGCACTCTGGTGTGTATATGCATGTATGTTGTATAGCTGTACCATGCACATGCCACACACTCTGCCATACTTGCGCCGTGAACTCTGGTCTGTGTATGCATGTATGTTGTATAGCTGTACCATGCACATGCCACACACTCTGCTATACTTGCGCAGTGCACTCTGATGTGTGTATGCATGTATGTTGTATAGCTGTACCATGCACATGCCACACACTCTGCCATACTTGTGCCGTGCACTCTGGTGTGTGTATGCATGTATGTTGTATAGCTATACCATGCACATGCCGCACACTCTGCTATACTTGCGCCGTGCACTCTGGTGTGTGTATGCATGTATGTTGTATAGCTGTACCATGCACATGCCGCACACTCTGCTATACTTGCGCCGTGCACTCTGGTGTGTGTATGCATATATGTAAATAGCTGTATCATGCACATGCCACACACTCAGCCATACTTGCGTTGTGCACTCTGGTGTGTGTATGCATGTATGTTGTATAGCTGTACCATGCACATGCCACACACTCTGCCATACTTGTGCCGTGCACTCTGGTGTGTGTATGCATGTATGTTGTATAGCTATACCATGCACATGCCGCACACTCTGCTATACTTGCGCCGTGCACTCTGGTGTGTGTATGCATGTATGTTGTATAGCTGTACCGTGCACATGCCACACACTCTGCAATACTTGCGCCGTGCACTCTGGTGTGTGTATGCATGTATGTTGTATAGCTGTACCATGCACATGCCACACACTCTGCCATACTTGCGCCATGCACTCTGGTCTGTGTATGCATGTATGTTGTATAGCTGTACCATGCACATGCCACACACTCTGCCATACTTGCACCGTGCACTCTGGTGTGTGTATGCATGTATGTTATATAGCTGTACCATGCACATGCCACACACTCTGCCATACTTGTGCCGTGCACTCTGGTGTGTGTATGCATGTATGTTGTATAGCTATACCATGCACATGCCACACACTCTGCCATACTTGCGTTGTGCACTCTGGTGTGTGTATGCATGTATGTTATATAGCTGTACCATGCACATGCCACTCACTCTGCCATACTTGCGCCGTGCAATCTGGTGTGTGTATGCATGTATGTTGTATAGCTGTACCATGCACATGCCACACACTCTGCCATACTTGCGCCGTGCAATCTGGTGTGTGTATGCATGTATGTTGTATAGCTGTACCATGCACATGCCACACACTCTGCCATACTTGCGTTGTGCACTCTGGTGTGTGTATGCATGTATGTTATATAGCTATACCATGCACATGCCACACACTCTGCCATACTTGCGCCGTGCACTCTGGTGTGTGTATGCATATATGTAAATAGCTGTACCATGCACATGCCACACACTCTGCCATACTTGCGCCGTGAACTCTGGTGTGTGTATTCATGTATGTTGTATAGCTGTACCATGCACATGCCACACACTCTGCCATACTTGCGCCGTGCAATCTGGTGTGTGTATGCATGTACGTTGTATAGCTATATCATGCACGTTCCACGCACTCTGCCATACTTGCGCCGTGCACTCTGGTGTGTGTATGCATATATGTAAATAGCTGTACCGTGCACATGCCACACACTCTGCCATACTTGCGCCGTGAACTCTGGTGTGTGTATGCATGTATGTTGTACAGCTGTACCATGCACATGCCGCACATTCTGCAATACTTGCGCCGTGAACTCTGGTGTGTGTATGCATGTATGCTGTATAGCTGTACCATGCACATGCCACACACTCAGCCATACTTGCGCCGTGCACTCTGGTGTGTGTATGCATGTATGTTGTATAACTGTACCATGCACATGTCACACTCTGCCATACTTGCGCCGTGAACTCTAGTGTATGTATGTTGTATAGCTGTACCATGCACATGCCACACACTCAGCCATACTTGCGCCGTGCGTGAACTCTGGTGTGTGTATGCATGTATGTTGTATAACTGTACCATGCACATGCCACACATTCTGCCATACGTGCGCCGTGCACTCTGGTGTGTGTGTATGCATGTATGTTGTATAGCTATACCATGCACATGCCGCACACTCTGCCATACTTGCACCGTGCACTCTGCTGTGTATGCATGTATGTTGTATAGCTGTACCATGCACATGCCACACACTCAGCCATACTTGCGCCGTGAACTCTGGTGTGTGTATGCATATATGTTGTATAGCTGTATCATGCACATGCCACACACTCAGCCATACTTGTGCCGTGCCCTCTGGTGTGTGTATGCATGTATGTTGTATAGCTGTACCATGCACATGCCACACACTCAGCCATACTTGTGCCGTGCCCTCTGGTGTGTGTATGCATATATGTTGTATAGCTGTATCATGCACATGCCACACACTCAGCCATACTTGTGCCGTGCCCTCTGGTGTGTGTATGCATGTATGTTGTATAGCTGTACCATGCACATGCCACACACTCAGCCATACTTGTGCCGTGCACTCTGGTGTGTGTATGCATGTATGTTGTATAGCTGTATCATGCACATGCCACACACTCAGCCATACTTGTGCCGTGCACTCTGGTGTGTGTATGCATGTATGTTGTATAGCTGTACCATGCACATGCCACACACTCAGCCATACTTGTGCCGTGCACTCTGGTGTGTGTATGCATGTATGTTGTATAGCTGTATCATGCACATGCCACACACTCAGCCATACTTGTGCCGTGCACTCTGGTGTGTGTATGCATGTATGTTGTATAGCTGTATCATGCACATGCCACACACTCAGCCATACTTGCGCCGTGAACTCTGGTGTGTGTATGCATGTATGTTGTATAACTGTACCATGCACATGCCACACACTCAGCCATACTTGCGTTGTGCACTCTGGTGTGTGTATGCATGTATGTTGTATAGCTGTATCATGCACATGCCACACACTCAGCCATACTTGTGCCGTGCCCTCTGGTGTGTGTATGCATGTATGTTGTATAGCTGTACCATGCACATGCCACACACTCAGCCATACTTGTGCCGTGCACTCTGGTGTGTGTATGCATGTATGTTGTATAGCTGTACCATGCACATGCCACACACTCAGCCATACTTGTGCCGTGCACTCTGGTGTGTGTATGCATGTATGTTGTATAGCTGTACCATGCACATGCCACACACTCTGCCATACTTGCGCCGTGCACTCTGGTGTGTGTATGCATGTATGTTGTATAGCTGTATCATGCACATGCCACACACTCAGCCATACTTGTGCCGTGCCCTCTGGTGTGTGTATGCATGTATGTTGTATAGCTGTACCGTGCACACGCCGCACACTCTGCCATACTTGCGCCGTGCACTCTAGTGTGCGTATGCATATATGTAAATAGCTGTACCATGCACATGCCGCACACTCTGCAATACTTGCGCCGTGAACTCTGGTGTGTGTATGCATGTATGTTGTACAGCTGTACCATGCACATGCCGCACATTCTGCAATACTTGCGCCGTGAACTCTGGTGTGTGTATGCATGTATGTTGTATAGCTGTACCATGCACATGCCGCACACTCTGCCATACTTGCGCCGTGAACTCTGGTGTGTGTATGCATGTATGTTGTATAGCTGTACCATGCACATGCCGCACACTCTGCCATACTTGCGCAGTGCACTCTGATGTGTGTATGCATGTATGTTGTATAGCTGTACCATGCACATGCCGCACACTCTGCAATACTTGCGTCGTGCACTCTGGTGTGTGTATGCATGTATGTTGTATAGCTGTACCGTGCACATGCCGCACACTTTGCCATACTTGCGCCGCGAACTCTGGTGTGTGTATGCATGTATGTTGTATAGCTGTACCATGCACATGCCACACACTCTGCCATACTTGCGCCGTGAACTCTGGTGTGTGTATGCATGTATGTTGTATAGCTGTACCGTGCACATGCCGCACACTTTGCCATACTTGCGCCGTGAACTCTGGTGTGTGTATGCATGTATGTTGTATAGCTGTACCATGCACATGCCGCACACTTTGCCATACTTGCGCCGTGAACTCTGGTGTGTGTATGCATGTATGTTGTATAGCTGTACCGTGCACATGCCGCACACTTTGCCATACTTGCGCCGTGAACTCTGGTGTGTGTATGCATGTATGTTGTATAGCTGTACCATGCACATGCCACACACTCTGCCATACTTGCGCCGTGAACTCTGGTGTGTGTATGCATGTATGTTGTACAGCTGTACCATGCACATGCCGCACATTCTGCAATACTTGCGCCGTGAACTCTGGTGTGTGTATGCATGTATGTTGTATAGCTGTACCATGCACATGCCGCACACTCTGCCATACTTGCGCCGTGAACTCTGGTGTGTGTATGCATGTATGTTGTACAGCTGTACCATGCACATGCCGCACACTCTGCCATACTTGCGCCGTGCACTCTGGTGTGTGTATGCATATATGTAAATAGCTGTACCATGCACATGCCACACACTCTGCCATACTGGCGCCGTGCAAACTGGTGTGTGTATGCATGTATATTGTATTGTAACCCACAATACATTAGTCAACAAAATAGAAAATATTATATGTATATGTAAGGGTGTCTTTACAAGTTATTTGAGCGTGAAAAACTTGCGCAGTTACGATGCCTGTATCTAGGAGCAACACTTAATGAAAAAATGATTGCATTTCATAATCACATGTTAATCGCTAGTATCAATTCCATGCCAATTGTGAATATAGCACACAATGCCAATAACAAGGGTAACCAAACAAAAATCAATTATTTTAATTCAAAAATGATTAAAATCTCATTTTTAGCTCCTCTGTCGACAAAGTCAACACAGCGGAGCTGTTCATATTACTGATTGACCGTCGTCGTCGTCAGCGTCAACTTTCCAATTTCAACTTCTTCTTCGAAACCGCAAGTCAGAATGTTTTCAAATTTGATATGCAAGTACCTTGGATGGTTCTTTCTCAGATTTGTTCATTTCATGTCAAAATCTCAATTTCTCTATTTTTGGTGAATATTTTTGTCATTTTTGGTAAAAAGTGATATTTTCGACTTCTTGTAAAAAACCTCAAGTCCGATTACTTTGATATTACATATATAGGGACTACATGTGGACCTCTCTCAGATTTGTTCATTTTGTAATGATATCTTCAATTCTCTAATTTTGGAGAATATTTTTGTCATTTTTGGTAAAAGTGATATTTTCGACTTCTTGTTAAAAACCTCAAGTCCAATTGCTTTGATATTACATATACCGGTAGAGGTACTACATGTGGACCTCTCTCAGATTTGTTCATTTTGTAATGATATCTTTAATTCTCTAATTTTGGTGAATATTTTTGTAATTTTTGGTAAAAAGTGATGTTTTCAACTTCTTGTTAAAAACAGCAAGTCCCATTGCATTGATACTATCCGTATTGTTCATTTTCCAATGATATCTTCTGTTGTTTAATTGTAATGTGCATTGCTAACAGCGGAGCTATCTCAGCCGAGAGGCTGCTTGTCTTGAATGTTGTCTACAAAAAAAATCTATTTCATGGTGCCATGGGACATTAGCTTCATGATTTTACACAATAAACCAATTTCAGACTGATTTTTTTCAAAAATTATGAGTAGGCTTCTGCCATAAATGAGCTATGGTTAGCACCATCCATCATTTTCATCATTTTGATTGGTTAATTAGCAATTTGACTTTATCAGGTCACAGAACACCGTCTCAGGTCAACTAAAGCAACAGAAAAAACATGGCTGATATGCCACAGCATCAAGCCTTTATATGCAACCAGAATCATTAGCATTAGCTTACATAACAATTTATTTATTTTTTGTACTAGGTTATCATAATCACTATTAGTAATAATCAACAATTGTGAAATGCAGCATGACCGGATTGTGCTACCGGATCATTTGCTACTAAGCAATGCAGTTTGTTGCTTTTTATTTGAAACTTTTTTTAGAATATACTTTCGTTATCAATAAAATTAAAAAAAATTGCATTTGGCATAGCAAGTTCGTTAATGTGATTTTTTTTTTGGAGAAAGATGACACTGGGTGATATTGTAAAGTAGACACTGGGTCAACTTTTTAATTCAGCAAGAAAAAAATGAATCAAATTTTAGATTAGCTTCTGCAATAGTTTCTTTCGTCTTGGGCGATCCAACTGCCAGCGTTGAAAGTCGGTGTAGGTGGGTTTTTCAATGGAAGTACACGTCCCAAACAAACATTTGATGATAATTTTTTGAAATTTTGAACCCCAAATAAGGGCGATTTTTTTTGGATGGGTCAATTTACTGCAGAATCCGGTAGTGCAATGCATCATTTTGATTAATCATTTTAATTTTTGGCTTTTCAAAAAAAAATTTAAGAATTAATCTTCACATTGTAATGAAACTTGGTACAGTATTAATGTTAGTGTGTTGCTGTGGTATAATCTCTAGTTGTGATAAATTTATTTAGATTCCCAGCATTGATTCAGGCGTGAGTTTGAGAAAAATATTTTTCATCAATTGCCTTTATATTTTCTTGTTCTGCTTTTTACGCACATAAAATATTTGTATTGTGCAGCCATGTTTGCTCGATATTTCGTGAGCTAGCATCAGGCGTTAAAAAGGCGGACATTTACTTCATCTGCCAGCTCCAGATTGCAAACTTTGTACACAAACTGTTATGACAATGTATTCCATCTTATTTGTACACCATTGTTTAATCCTATTTAATCGTAATTATTTATTTATAAATTTAAAAGCAACCAAACCTGAGGGTACCCTGAATGTGATTCCCATCAATGCACAATCCTGTAAACTTAAATGGGACCTTTCGTGTGATGGTGACAGTACAGTAATCAGATATATCATTGAGCAACGTGATAGTACACAGACAGAATGGACCACAGTCAGTGATAAGATTCCACCTGATGTTACTTGGTATAATGTTGAAAATCTTAAGCTATCTACTGAATACTACTTCAGAGTTTGTGCAGAGAATGCAGTAGGTAGGAGTGAGTATCTTGAATCCAGGGGAACAACAATCACATGTAAGTAAATATATTTCAACATAATTTCCTATAAAAGATTAAAGATTAGAGAACTAGTTGGTTTTATTTAGCTAGCTAACTTAGATTTTAATTATTAAGTTTAACATAAATCTTGATTTTAATTCCTTGCAGTACTAATTAATTGCATATACATATATAGAGAGCGAAAGCTTAATTTTTAATTAAGTTAATTTGTTTTGATAGTGATATACTTGGCATGAATATTCTAATTGATTTATTTATAAATTAAAATTATCAAATCTTCATTTATGCTTGTAAATAATTTGTTATGTTGTATTGCTTGAATTCATAGCATAAACCCACAATTGGCACAGAAGTGATTGTTACCATATACCTCATCATAACACACTTTTCTGTTTCTAATGATCAAGTTGATTTATCAAGTGGAATCAAAATAATGTATCGAGGGCGTGCTATGGTGTTAGGAGCAAGTGGTGCTGGCAAAACTTCTACAGTGAAAAGCATATTTGATGAACCATTCGAAGATGAGCTTGAAAGGACAGATGGAATTGATACATTTAGATTTGATATCGATTCAGATTGGTCTAAAATTGAAGGTAGAACTCAAATCAATTTGCTCATATATATTTAGGTGTTACGTCATTGCAGATAACAGAGTAGCAATAATTAGTCCCCATTCGGACGAAATCCGAAAACGGGGACTAATAATTTGGGTTCCGTTTGTCCGTCCGGAGCCATTTCTCGGACACCCTTTGACTTATCTTGTTCAAACTTGGCATACAGACAATGTATGATGACCTACGTATGCACGTTATTATTATTCGTTATGATTCGATTAAATATGCCTGACTGGCGGCCATTTTGTCCCTCAAATTTGCTAAATTCTGATATTTATATGTGTCTGACACTGTTTCTCGGAGCTGAATAGGGTGATTTCAATCAAACTTTGTATGGTGATCATGCATATTAGGTTATAGGTGCACATCACTTTTTTTTCAAGATTCGGTCAAACGCCCACCACCCAATTTTGATACAACAAAGAAATTGAGGTCATATGTCCAGGCATACACCCAGGGGTCTTTTTCTACACTGTCTGTTGTGATTCTGATAAAAAGTCTTGAAAAATAAATGTCAATTGCATAAAACTAGGGGTGAATACAAAATACTCGTGACAGCAAAATAGGTAATTTTCGCGTTTATGTTTCATGATTTTTTATTAGCTCCGCTGTTGACGTTGTCAAGCACAGCTTATCATACAAGTGATATTTTCGACTTCTTGTTAAACAGCACAAGTCTAATTGCTTTGATATTACATATACTACATAGGCACTACAGGTAGACCTCTCTCAGATTTGTTGATTTCGTGATGATATGTTCAATTCTCCAATTTTGATGAATATTTTTAGTAAAAATTGATATTTTCGACTTCTTGTTAAAAACTGCACATCCGATTGCTTTGATATTACATATATAGGTACTACATGTGGATCTCTCTCAGATTTGCTCATTTCGTGATGATATCTTCAATTCTCTAATTTTGTGAATATTTTTGTAATTTTTGGTGAAAGTGATATTTTCGACTTGTTGAAGTCCGATTGCTTGCATACTATACATATAAGGACCTCATGTAGACCTCTCTTAGATTTGTTCATTTTCCTAATTGAAATGTGCATTGCTAACAGTGGAGCTTTCTCAGCCGAGACGCTGCTTGTTATTTAATTAATCTCAGTTTTCATCATTTCTATCAACATCTCAAGTACTCGTCCTCTTATTAGCCCCCGCCGGATCTGGGATCCGGACAGAACTTATAAATTGAGTCGTGTCCATGTGCGCATGCGTTACCAGGTTTTTCTCACACATGTGTCATCCAATTCAGTTCAGAGTTGGTACAGAGACATGTATTGATGGTGTACAAGTGCACATTAAGTTATTTTTTGATTGAATAAATTTTTACTGGTTGGTGGCTATTTTTGTCCTCAAAAATCTAAAAACAAGCTTTTTCTAATCGTTACCAGCGTTTTCTAAAACATATGTCACTCATCCAATTCTGTTCAATGTTGATACAGAGACAGGTAATAATTGTTTACAAGTGCACATCGCGTTATGTTACCCAGTTCAATATCAGTTTTAAATTATTTTTTGAGTAGGGGCTATGACCAGACATGTCATGTCTTGTTTCAACTAATTATGGTACATATATTTTTCTAAGACAATCCTATGATCTAATTAGTTTGGGGTTTTTGACTCCCATGTGCGAAGCACAAAATGGGAGTCTTTGCAGTTAGTGTGTCTGTATGTGTGTATGTGTGTATGTGTGTATGTGTATGTGTGTATGTGTGTATGTGTGTATGTGTGTATGTGTGTGTGTATGTGTGTCCGACTGTTCCACTGCTATCTCAAGAACCATACATCGGTTTTTGATGAAACTTGGTGCATAGATGCTCTGGGCCAATGCGCAGATTTGATTAGGTTTTGGTAAAAATCCATGCTCGTTAATTACCTAATTTGCATGATAATTAGCTAATTTTTAGCTGTTCTATGACTGTTCCACTGATATCTAAAGAACCACTCATTGGATTTTGATGAAACTTGGTACATAGATGCTCTGAACATATGCGCAGATTTGATTAATTTTTGGTAAAAATCCGTGCATATTAATTACCTAATTTACATGATAATTAGCTATTTTTTAGTGGTTCCATGACTGTTCCACTGATATCTAAACAACCACTCATTGGATTTTGATGAAACTTGGTACATAGATGCTCTGAACTAATGCTAGGTTTTGATTAGTTTTTGGTAATAATCTGTGGATACTAATTACCTAATTTGCATAATGATTAGTCAATTTTCGGTTTTTCCACTGATATCTCAAGTACTAATCATCACATTTCAAATGAAACTTGGTACATAGATGTCATACGACACTGCACAGACCTGATAGTTTTTATGGTAATATCAGTACATATTAATTACCTAATTTGCATAATTAATTAATTTTCAGCATTTGATATAAGTAGTTAGCATTACATTTCAATGAAACTTGGTACTTACATACTCAAGGACTATGCAGAGATTGATTGTTTTCGATAAATATTTGTGCATATTAATCACCTAATTTGCATAATTAGTTAATTTTCAGCTTTTCCATGGGTATCTCAAGTACTAATCATAGCATTTCAATGAAACTTGGTACATAGATCCTTTAGGACTATGCAGAGACCTGATTAGTTTTAGGGTAAATAATTGTGCATATTAATTACCTAATTTGCATAATTATTTTTCAGCTTTTCTACTGATATCTAAAGTACTAATCATTTACATTTCAATGAATCTAGAATTATGCAGACCCAATTAGTTTCCGGTAAATATTTGTGCATATTAATCACCTAATTTGCATAATTAACCAACTTTCACACTGATATCTCAGGTACTATACATCACATATCAATGAATGTACATGGATGCTGTAGGACAATAGACAGACCTGAATAATTGTGGGTTACAATCTGTACATATTAATTACCTAATTTGCATAATTAACCAATTTTAAGCTTTCACACTGATATCTAAAGTACCGTAAAAACTCCAAAATTTCGACCGGTTTTAAATAATTTGCGTTAGAAATGTGACATGTTTTTAGAGTCGTGGCCGAGTTGTAACTCAAAATCTAAACAAAGTCATCAATCAGTGAGTATTATGACAAGCAAAACAAAACATCAAGACGCGCAGAAGAGGTCAGCACAAAACTAATAGGTCAAATGACAAAGCTGTCTCGCACTACCTAGGAAAACTTGCGAATGTTCGAAGTACAGGTACCCATTGGACAAAAGATACATGGAAGTTTAGCAAACTATCTCCCCGACCCAGTGCAATGTATCCGGTTAGAATCAAAGCTCACGTGTCCCTTATTTGAGGGACCAAATTCTGCCGTAAATTCGCTCTTGGATTAAAAAATAAAATGGGATTTAAGAAAATAAAATGGGACTTTTAAGGTGTATTTTGGCGTCATTTTTCGGACATTTCAATCAATCCTGCCGGCTAAAATAGAGTCTAAGTTTTACCGTAGTCATTGACGTCTGTCTATTCAAGAGTACACGTGTATGATTTTTATCGTGACTAGTGTGAGCGGGTAAGCTTCCTTTCAAGAATGAGCTGTTATCACTGTGAACAATGTTAAATTATTCTTCAGATGACCAGTTTATTTTTTAAAAACAACTAATTTTTTTATTTAAAAAAAAATCATGCCGTTTTCGCATCAAAATCCAAGCCAAAATATCGTACTACAACATCAATCTCTTCGCATTGCGTTCAATAACATTAACATATTTAAATAAGCTATGGTAATTTGAACACGTTGGCATCATCCAGCTTTTTGATTGGTTAATTAGCGATTTGACCTATTTGACCTAAGAGAACATGGCGGATATCCTACAGCATCAAACGTTTATACGAGACCGGAATCATTCGCTTACGATGAAACTTAGTTGACTTTTATTTGTATTTCATAACCATTCAACAAATTTATTTTGTGTACATTATTATAATCACTACTGAGTACAGTAATAATCAACAATTCAGAAACGCAGCATGCCGAGATTTTTGTGTTCGTTTTTATTTGAAACTTCGTTTATTTAGAATATATTTTCGTTACCAATAAAATAAAAATCTCTCAGTCAATCAGAAACCCGGATTCATGCCTTCGAGGAAGGTCCCGTTTGAACGCTCACATCGGTTTTTTTTTTCGTTTGGGGGAAAACTAAAACTGGTCGCAATTTTCGAATAAGAATGAGTCGGCAATTTTTAGTGGAGTCGAAAATTTGGAGGTAAATAAAACACCGAAACCCGGCAAATAAATAGCCAATCGAATTTTTAGAGGGGTCGAAATTTTGGAGTTTTCACGGTACTAATTATTCCATTTCAATGAAACTTAGTACAAAGATGCTCTAGGACAATGTACAAACCTAATTAGTTTGGGGTAAAAATCTGTTCATATTAATTCCCTAATAAGCATAATAATTCATAATTTTTTGGTTCTAATCACATTTCAATTAAACTTGGAGACATAGATTTTCTGTTACATTGCGCAGACCTCATTAGTTTTACACTCAAATCTGGTCATATTAATTTTCTGATTTGCATAATTAGTTTTCAGCTAAGTAATTTCGAATTATATTTAATGTGTCTCCAATACTCTCGGCACATGGGAGTTCTTTCTAAGCTTTCTTTGATTATACATCTATTATAATAACTTAATTTGCATAATAATTAAATTTTTGGCTTTCCACTGATTTTTTTTAAAGAATTAATCATTACATTACAATAAAAATTAGGATATATGTGCCCTGGAACAATACATTTTAATGAACAGTGCCCAAGATATGTTAGTATAGGTCATATCAAAGATTTCTGTGCATTAAATTCAAAAGTACCCCAAATACATGATAACTGCTAAGTTAAATCTGGTTTATGTTTGTGTCCTTATTTACAAAGTGACTATTAAAACAGTTTAAAACATTGTTACAGTAGTATTGGCTGATATGACCAAAACTATTTCATCATTAACAGAAACCTGTGTGTACATTAGCTCAAATACTGTATTTGTTAGTTCTGTTTGAAACCGTGGACTTGTGTTTTGCTCTTTGTGCATGTGTGCAAATATGCATCTTAGCAATGCCTGGACCAATCACTATCAAACTTCACACAAACATCATACATAATATCATACATATGCACTTCAATTTGTTTCACAATCTGATTCAAAATGGCCGAATGGTGGCCATTTTTGTGCTGAAAAATCATCAAAATCAAGCATTTCTCAGCTGTTAACAGATGGATTTTGTTCAAACTTGGTATATACATTAGACATTATACGACCTTGATGCACATCATTTTGTTTTACGATCTGATTTAAAATGGCCGACTGGCGGCCATTTTGTTTTAATGAATGTGGTTCTCGTGCCATATCTCTGACTTGCTTTCACTGATTATGTTCAAATTTTAAATATTCATTATACATCATGTCATAGATAGACAGATATATTGGTTTGATGATCCTATTCAAAATGGCCAAATGGTGGCCATTTTTGTGCTAAAAAATCATCAAATATCAAGCATTTATGGATGGATTTCGTTAAAACTTGGTACATATGTTAGACATTACAGGTTCCTGATGCACATCATTTATTTTTCAGATCGGATTCAAAATGGCTGTCTGGCAGCCATTTTGTTTTAATGATTGGGCTTCTAGAGCCATATCTCTTAAATGCTTTGACTGATTATATTCAAATTTTATATATTCGTTATACATCATGTTATATATATACATGTATTCAAAATGGCTGATTTTGAATGCTGTTCCAGAGCAATATCTCTCAATATGGACAAGTACTTTTTTGACGATCAGATACAAATGTCAATCATTTTAATGTTAAAAAATCATATTCCTGACATGGTTATATTCCAGCTATATTACTATAAACAAAACTATATATCTTAAATTTGATAACTAACGGGGACTGTGCCATGCATGGCTTGTACATCATGACGTAGATATATTGGTTTGACTAGCTGATTCAAAATGGCCAAATGTCAGCCATTTTTGTGCTAAAAAAATCAAGCATTTCTGGCATATCAGAACTGGATCTTGAAACTGGAACTGGATGGATTTTGATCAAACTTGGTACATACGATGGACTTTATGGAACCATGATGCGCTTCATTTTATTTTTCAGATCTGATTTAAAACAGCCGACTGACGGCCAGTTTACTACATCACCTCCCAGAAAGTCCGTGGAAATAATAAATTCCATTTATTACTCGTTAGGCTTAATTACAGATTACAGCCCTGAACGGAAACAATTAGGGAATATACCTAAAGGGTATACCCTAGGGTATCATTCCCTATAGAAAAAAGGCCTCTCCTGAGGCCAGATCCTTTCTCTCTTGTTTCCGCGACCAACTGGTGCAGATATTTTTCAGCTCTGCTGCGTGACAAGAGTGCAGGTTACAGTTGTATGACTGAGATTATCTAGAAATCTAGTATGGTGATCGACTTCATTTATGGTAAAGGCTTTCCATTATTAGGGGCCTCTTTTTTTTACCTATTTTAGTTGAATCGCCAGCTCAGTTTATATTCACCGGATTCTGAATTTTGGCGCAGTGAATTTTCTTGTTTTTTCCTGATCTCATTGCATCATTTTTTCCAGACTGCATAATGCCTAAATCGCAAAAAAGACGAAGAATGTCCCGACGCAGCAGTCGGGACGTAAGACATGCTCATCCTGCTTTAAGCAAATGCCCGGGACCCGCATATGTGTTGCCATTCATGCTTCGGCTGTGTCAGAGACTCAGGGTTCTGCCTAGAGGGTCTCTGCGATCAATGGGATCCCAAAAACGTAGTTGCATTGCGAGGCAAGGTGCAAAGCTGAAGGCAAGCGATTAAAAGCTGGTATAAATTGCGATAAAAAGGGGAAATCCCTAGCCGCAGCTAGTGATGTAATAAAATAAATCTCTCCCTAAAATTGTCAGGGAGTTGTCATGATCTGACTCCCTGCTCGAAGTAGCAGGGTCCACGATTGAGACAAGACCTTCAAAACCGTTTATCTCTGAGATGACAGAGACGTCAGTCGATAACGCGGAAACACCGGCGGCAGATCTAAATTCTCCCAACGTGAAGTTTAGTTTTCCCCGTTTGATGTTGCCATGGTGGCAAACACCGTTCAACCGCTTTTGCTGGGGGATCAGAGTTTCCAGTCACCACGGTTACCGATGTTGATAAACAGCGTATTCGCGCTGGGGCGCTGGCATCGACACCGAGTTCCGAGGTGGAATCAGTACGGCCTTTAGAGACTGAACCAGTTCAATCCGCCGAGACTTTATCGGTACCGACGTAGTCTGAGTGGATTGCGCAATCACAGGCCCCGTTGCCTTCCTTTACCGGTACTAGTCAAGGTGACCAGCTCTCCCATGGTGAAGAGATGGCTTAGAAGGCCTGGATGCGTAATTTGGCTTCAAAAGTCAACTCCCTTCTGCAGTCTCAGGGTAGCTGGGTACCTGGATACCTAGTGGAGCTATCGGCCCACCACCTTCCGTGGATACGCAACAGTGTTGCAGACGCCCTCTTGAGACGTATTCGGTTCCAGAACACCGAGTGGCAGATCCCCAATGGGTGGTGGACCGGCTGTTTTCGTCTCTGGGACGGGTCCCAGATAGATCTGTTTGTCAATTCACAGGAATGCCAAGCTCCCGTTGTACCACGGATGCTCTATCGATCTCTTGGAGTCTCATTGACGCTTACGCTTATGCTTTTCCACCCTTCCAACTGGTGCACCAAGTGTTGGAGAAGTTACGACTCAAGCCCACCTGCCTTCTGACTTTGGTGGCGGCCAATTGGCCAGTGAGGTCTGGTTCCCAATGTTACTGGAACTTCTAGGCGAGTCACTCGTAGAGTTGCCGGATCTTCTGGATCTGTTGTCCCGGCTGGACGGCACTCTACCGATGAGCCCCGCGCTATTCCATCTTCACGCGTGGAGGCTGTCTATAACTCGTGCAAGCGCTAGTCTTTTCTGCAGAGTTGTCCAAGTTTCTCGCTTCGGCACAGTCAGACGGCACCAGACGTTTGTACAAATCCAGATGGCAACTGTACATTGATTGGTGTGATGGAAGGGAGATTGATCATCTCAGTTTCTATTAGCGAGACAGCCGATTTTTTTTCTATATTTGTTTAATCAAGGGAAATCTATATCAACGATTCTTGGATATCGGTCAGTTTTATTTCCACTTTTATCAGAATCTGCTGGACTGAAACCCACGCCTGACTAACTTAGTGGGCAAGGAGGACCGTCAGAATGGTTTCTATGTCCTTTCTGAGCTCTGAGCTGGTACTGCGACCGCACCAAGGTGTCTAGGCAGTGAGAATCAGCCAAAACCAGCCTCCTTTGGTTGACGCTGCGGGTTTCGACAACAACAATACACTGTTTTGATGCATTAGAATTTTTGGGGCCCTATTTTTATTGTTCAGTCGAGTAAGCCTCCCTAAATTGGGGGGCCTACTCTCGAGGCACCCGGTCCCTGAAGAGTCGCCAAAGTGGTTGTATCCTGGGACTAGACTCCTTGTTAGTGATTAGTTTTAGATTTCTCTCAGTTTTTTGACCTTTCTTCTTTGTGTCGAAAAATATACATTTCAGCCGTCAGAGCTTCCCCACCTCTGGTAAGTGTGCTAACGAGTAATAAATGGAATTTATTATTTCGATGGTCTTTCTGGTAGGTGATGTAGTAAACTATTAGGGTTGTACAAATCCGTTTGTTTACCTAATCATACCTACCAGAAAGTCCATAGAAACCGTCCACCTCCCCACAAGCTTTCGGTGGCCCGTTGGTGCAGCGGAAACGTTTGTGAGAATGAACGGAATCGGGCCTCACATGCGTGAAGCACCCTGATGGTGACCCCTCAGGAGAGGCCTTTTTTCTATAGGGAATGATATATATGGTATATTCCCTAATTGTTTCCGTTCATGGCTGTAATCTGTAGTTATGCCTAACGAGTAATAAATGGAATTTATTATTTCCACGGACTTTCTGGTAGGTATGATTAGGTAAACAAACGGGTTTGTACAACCCTAATATTTTGTTTCAATGAATACAGTTCTAGTGCCATATCTCTGCCATGCTTTGACTGATTATGTTCATATTTTATATATTCATTATACATCATGACATAGATATATTAGGTTGGCTATCTGATTCACAATTATTTTACATCATGTTATAGATATATAGATGTATTCAAAATGGGCTTATTAATGCTGTTCCATAGCAATATTTCTCATTATAGACAAGTACTAGTTTGACGATACAAGATGTTATAAAATCATCATAATCAAGCATCATCTTCTGCATCCATACTTCTGACATGTTTATTTTCTAACTAAATTACTATAAACCAAACTATATATCTTAAATTTGATAACTAACGGGGTCTGTGCCATGCATGGCTTGTTCTATTAGTAATGCATGCATAAGGTAAATTAAAGGTGTTTCTATGGTCAATATAAGAATTATTTAAAAGATTCAGTATGCAAAAAATGCTAGTTTTGGTTTTCTAGCTTTTCTAGCGAATGCTCTTCATATTCAAGAAATGGTCAAACATTCAAAAGGTCTACTTTATGGAAAATCTGTTTTCATAGATTTAAAAACTAGCTCTTCACAAACCTGAATATCTTATTCAGGCAAGGCTTAGACAGTTTTTCAATGTTTAAAATCAGAAGCCATGCACTCCCGTTATACGTTTGCCACCCATAACAGAGTAATGATTATAATAACCTGCACAAAATAAATTCGTTGAATTGTTATGAAATGCGAATAAATTCTACTTATTTCATCGTAAGCGAATGAATCTCGTCACACTTTAAATGCTCGATGCTGTAGAAATGAAAATCCACCATGTTTGGACCTGGGACGGTGTTCTTTGACCTGACAGGTCGAATCCCTAATTAACCAATGAAAAAGATGGATGATGCCAAAGTGTTCAAATTACCATAGCTCATTTAAATATGTTAATGTTATTTAACGCAGCACGGAATAGATTTGCCGATGTTGTTGTTCTATCTTTTGGCTTGAATTTTGATGGCAAAGCGGCATGATTCTTTTTAAAAAAAAAATGGTTGTTTTAACCATTCACGCTAGTCGCAATAAACATCATACTCTAGAATAGGCATCAATGACTACGGTGAAACTTATAGGCATCAAAAAAGATTAAAATAACACCTTAAAAAACTGCCAAGAAATCGCGATTTCGTGGTCTCATATTATTTTTAAAAAACCCAAACTGCCGTTTAATGGCTTAGGGCGAATTTACGGCAGAATCCAGTAGTAGTTTTTTACACACTGACACATTTGTGTGTGTGTTTATGGTGGACTTGTTCGTGCCTCTTCTTGAAGTTGTTATGCAAAATTGTCAGTAAAAAAATTGTTTTGAGTAATTATGTTATTCACATAATAAATATATAGTGATTTCTTTCAAGAGACAAAATTTACCTTCATTCTAGGGATTAATTAACACTGTGTTTTGTCATGAATCTGATCTGATCTTTATATTGTATTTTATTATTGAAAACATGTTAGTGATTTGTACTAATAACTGACGTCACTTACCAATGTTGTAGTTGATATACTTTCATAAACAATTGAATATTTGTAGTTGTAGTATACTTTGTACATCAAGTTATTATCATTGCTCATGTATCTTGTTTTTAAATGAACTCTTTTAATCCGCAGGTGACTCTACCGAGGCAATTGAATCAGCCTTTATAGATGCTATTGCAAATACAGAATTAATGTTGGAACAAAAACCACAAAGTAAGTTAAATTGGCTAACCTAGTATATTATTATTTTACTCCCAACTGAGTTTTTGTTTTGTTTTCATGTGTGTACATTAAGAGACAATATTAAAAGAGGTATGTGAGGGGATCAAAATCGGTACTCTGCACCACCGGAATGCGCCGGCGCATTTCCCAAAATAAGCATTGTGCGCCACCTAGTTGCACCTTATTCTGTGCCATCCTTGTTCCTTGCGATTAGATCATATTCGTAAAAATAGGACTCTGCCTGGGAGATTGTGCTGACCCAAACACGTCGGCACAGTCGTTTCCGGTTCCAGGTGATATTCAGACAGTTCGAAAATTTTGGAAAAACAACTGACAACAACAAACACTAACGTTGAAAATAGTATGATTTTAGTCATCGTAAAGAATAATTCCCGTATATACATTAGTTGTCGTTTTCCAAATAGCCAGTATGGAAAAATGTCTGATCTATCACGGTTACTAGTAACTATGGATCTATACACTGTTTATTATTCGAATTGTTCGAACAAAAGAGATGCAATTATCACATTGCTAATGGTGGTGAATAAACATTGCATTGTTATTGAAACTTTTACACACAAATTAAACTTGGGTTGTTTATTTTTCTAGATACTAGTGATGTTGCGCTGCAAAATTAACCAACTTACATGACATTCGATGTTATTTCGTCTTCGGCATTTGAAAGTTGAGTTCATTCCATTAATCAAGAAATCATTTTTTGAACCCAAATAATACTCTCGCTATCGCAGTGAACATAAGTGGTTAGTCACTTCTCAGACCACGAAAGTGGTACCACTTTCGTAGTCTGAGGTCACTTCTGCGACTTTAAGTCTGGGTGTGTTGGAAATGTTTCAAAACGATGTTTATTGTAGCACGGAGGTAAAAAGAGATTACCTCCATGATTGTAACAAACAAGGCAGATACAATTTTGTTTGTAGCTCCCCAAGCAAACCAACATCAATAACTAACAAAACAATTACATTTACTATCTTGAGAATTTTAATTTTGCTCGTTTTATTGGATTGCACTCATCACGTGTCTATGAAGCCGTTCGAATTACAGTTGTGTGTGTGAAGCTATGAGCACGTCTGTTTTTGTAAAATACTAGACAGTGCAAAGACACGCAAGTTGGCATCTTGTTGGCATTGGAACTTCATAAAATCCCATGATGAAATACAAAAGAAGTGGCCTGTGGAATGAGTACAATGAAGTGAAACATTGTTTCAACTACGTAACGGTAGACCTAGATTGCGTTATATAAAAGAACATTACATTGCTTTTCGATAGCGCAGAATGACAGCCCAACTAGCGGGCAATTACGATAAAAAAAGACTGTAAAATTAATAGATCAAGAATGGAAACAGTGTTTAAACTTTGTTACAATTGACCTAGATTGCGTCCTTGAATACAAAAATAGTTTGTACGAAAATGAAGAGAGCAGAATGATTTGTTTGTTTCTAATAGTTATGTACTTTTTGATGTCCCTACAAATGTATTTCACATAAAACCATCCCTATTGCGTTGATAAACAGGATTCACATCTCTAACATAACACTTCAAAATATAACACTCAGTATGAACATGGAGCTTCATAGTATACATCTTATTTTTTTCCTACTGAAACCAGGCTAAAACAGTATAATTGTAAGAAAAACCTAGGTTTCCCTAGGTCTGTTTTCTTTGTTCTCTGTTGTTTGTTTTCAGTGGGGGTGTTAATGGGCAGTTAATCCAGAGGTTAGGTTCAAACCTACTACTAATTTGCATATTGTAGGTCTAGTAGGTCTGAATAGAGCTGGAAAGGGCAGCCTGAAAAGGGGATATAGTTTCTTATTTCCAGTTTCCGTCTGTGACGTTTCCTTCACATCTCCAACATTTTCTCAGAAATTCTGCAGCAGATATCGATGAAACTTGGCAGGCTGATGAACAAGTCTCTGTTGAATATGCACATAATGTTTTCACAAGTTTCATTCAAAATTACCTCTCCCAACAATACTGAGAGAACAACTGAGCATGCTCAGAATAAATAATTGGGTTAGATGGTAATAATGCTAGGGTTTTCAGTGATGTCATGACCTTGGTCTGAATCAGTGACAGAAATGGACCACAGTCTGGTTTTTGTTTGGTTTTATGAAAAAATAACGCTGAAATCTTGAAAAAAGTGGTCAGAAATGTTGTTGTATATTATATCTTCAAACTGTAAAAATTGTATTCCATTATAAAGACCCATCACTGAAATACCGGGTCACAAAGATGAAGATCAGTGAAAACGTATTACTGTTTATAAATGTGGTCTAAATATACCTTCAGTTGTCAGGCCAGTGGATAAATGGGTTGTACCATATATGATGAGTTGTACCCACATAGAGTACATATTAATTCACCTGTTTGCAGATATTCCATGTATTATTTTAACATGTCTTTGAGTATTTTATAATTAATTGATGGGATTGTGACATTCATGTCTTGTTTTTGTTTTAACATTAACCTACAGAAGCAGAACATGCATATTTTAATATGAGCAGTGAGAACCCTGGCAGTGCAAAACGTGAGTGCGAAAGGGGAAACTTCGTAATGATTTAATGTGTTTATGCCCCTGTGTGCACCTGGCACATACTGAGAATGTTTGAGCTTATGTAATTAATTTTCAAGAAATTTGAAAACAAAGTCGTATTTATTTCCTGTTAAAACAAATTGCGTAGGGGCAAGTAATGTTATACGCGAGTTTAGATTTAATATTTGTGAAAAACAATATTGGTAGTTTCAGTCAGGATTCTTTCGCAAGGCTACTAAAGAAGAGAATTTAATGTACATGCGGATATGTGTCCATTGCACGTAACAGATTCATGATGGTGGTGGCCACAACTTTCACAACCTCTATGTCGGCGTTGAATGGCATGTATCTCCAGATTGTTATCTTGTATATGGTTGTAGGGCATGTAGTTCAATTGTGGTTGATCTTTGGTTTGATTTTTAACTCCCAAATTTATTAATATAATCAACAGATTTCTGGAACTGTTCAACTTTCTTTTCCTATCCTTTTTTTACAATTATGTATGGTCTCCAGGGAGGACATGATGTTTTTTAGCTGAGGTTTTTGTTCTATCAACAGTTTGGTAAAATGCACTCAATCACAGTGTATTGGTCCATATCAGCAGGCAGAACAGAGTCATCCCAAACTTTTCAGTTGAATTGGGGCCTAATGTAAACTGAAGATCTTGAAATTAGGATGAGCTCACTTGTTTGGAAGCCATATTAGTTTGAAATTAAATCAGAAGTGGTTATTTGACCACTTTCTGGGGGTCTAGGCGCTATTTTGTAGTACATACTTCAGTTGTTGTGCAATTGATTAGAACAATAACAACTTTAGCAGTAATTTTTTTCCTGAAAAACGACTTAAAACGCTTGAAAATTGTATTCAACTGTAACATCCAACACATTGATCCAAAGTTTGATTTTTAGCATCTATGTGCATCACATATGAATTTAAGTATAAACATCTTGGGAGGGTTGGACACATGGTTTGGTCGCCATTTTTGTTTTATTCAAATGTCTGTTGACAAAAGGGGAAATTGTTGTCATAACTTTATTCACAAAATGAACGTGTCAGTAATGTGATAAAAACTATCAAAAGTGATAATGGTATTCTGGTGTATGTTCCAGAAGCCCATGTTGGGAGTACCAGTAGTTCAAGGAGAGGTATCTTCTATTAAAATTTGTGTGGGTGCTTTAGAAGGGAATCCCAGTTTTGTAAGTTGTAATAAGCTTGGATCGGTGTATTTGACATTTTTAGACTTGTCTATAGCTGTGTCTTGCTTGTGGGTCAACCATGTCATTACTGTTGCACACTTGTTTGATGTTGAAAGTCAACAATATTCTCTTATTCCCTGCCCTGAGATAAATTCATTTGGAACATTTATGTGCCAGCACGTTAGTTGGTTGCTATCTTTATAAATATGTAAATTAGTAATGTTATAATTTGTAATGTAAGTAATGTTATAATTTGTAATGTAAGTAATGTTATAATTTGTAATGTAAGTAATGTTATAATTTGTAATGTAAGTAATGTTATAATTTGTAATGTAAGTAGTGCTATAATTTGTAATGTAAGTAGTGCTATAATTTGTAATGTAAGTAGTGCTATAATTTGTAATGTAAGTAGTGTTATAATTTGTAATGTAAGTAATGTTATAATTTTTAATGTAAGTAGTGCTATAATTTGTAATGTAAGTAATGTTATAATTTGTAATGTAAGTAATGTTATAATTTGTAATGTAAGTAATGCTATAATTTGTAATGTAAGTAATGCTATAATTTGTAATGTAAGTAATGCTATAATTTGTAATGTAAGTAATGCTATAATTTGTAATGTAAGTAATGTTATAATTTGTAATGTAAGTAATGCTATAATTTGTAATGTAAGTAATGTTATAATTTGTAATGTAAGTAATGCTATAATTTGTAATGTAAGTAATGTTATAATTTGTAATGTAAGTAATGTTATAATTTTTAATGTAAGTAATGTTATAATTTTTAATGTAAGTAGTGCTATAATTTGTAATGTAAGTAATGCTATAATTTGTAATGTAAGTAATGCTATAATTTGTAATGTAAGTAATGCTATAATTTGTAATGTAAGTAATGCTATAATTTGTAATGTAAGTAATGCTATAATTTGTAATGTAAGTAATGTTATAATTTGTAATGCAAGTAATGTTATAATTTGTAATGCAAGTAATGTTATAATTTGTAATGCAAGTAATGTTATAATTTGTAATGCAAGTAATGTTATAATTTGTAATGCAAGTAATGTTATAATTTGTAATGCAAGTAATGTTATAATTTGTAATGCAAGTAATGTTATAATTTGTAATGCAAGTAATGTTATAATTTGTAATGCAAGTAATGTTATAATTTGTAATGCAAGTAATGTTATAATTTGTAATGCAAGTAATGTTATAATTTGTAATGCAAGTAATGTTATAATTTGTAATGCAAGTAGTGTTATAATTTGTAATGCAAGTAGTGCTATAATTTGTAATGCAAGTAGTGCTATAATTTGTAATGCAAGTAGTGCTATAATTTGTAATGCAAGTAGTGCTATAATTTGTAATGCAAGTAGTGCTATAATTTGTAATGCAAGTAGTGCTATAATTTGTAATGCAAGTAGTGCTATAATTTGTAATGCAAGTAGTGCTATAATTTGTAATGCAAGTAGTGCTATAATTTGTAATGTAAGTAATGCTATAATTTGTAATGTAAGTAATGCTATAATTTGTAATGTAAGTAATGTTATAATTTGTAATGTAAGTAATGTTATAATTTGTAATGTAAGTAATGTTATAATTTGTAATGTAAGTAATGCTATAATTTGTAATGTAAGTAATGTTATAATTTGTAATGTAAGTAATGTTATAATTTGTAATGTAAGTAATGCTATAATTTGTAATGTAAGTAATGTTATAATTTGTTCTACATTAAGCTGTTACTCAAGACAATCTCAAGATTAAAGGTGAAGTAAAAAGAGAGACAGCTAGAAATAAGCGGATTGATAAGAATGAAAAAGTATATAATAAACTCATGAAAAGATTGAAAGATGCTAAAGATACAAAAAAAGCAGACTATTGCTTCACATTGTTTGATTTTGGTGGGCAAGAAATTTATTATATTTCACATCAGGTTAGTTTCATTAGATAGAATTGTAGAAGTTATATTGTGGCTAATGTTGAGTGTGACGAGTAAAGCCACTGCTGTTGAGGATGCTGCCAGGAATTTATCAAAAAAAGTTGCTACAAGAGCAAAATAAACTGGAGTATTCTCTGCTATGCTGAGTAACTTAGTACTGTGGCTGATTTTGGCAGCTATTTTGTTGTACATGCGTTTGACCTATCATTTGAGCTATGTCCAACAGTACTTTACTTGGATTATGGGGGGATTAGCCATGAACAATAGTCCACTGACAGCATTAGAACCACAACACACCACTTTTTGGGACATTCTCAACGTGCACAGAGTGGTGTTTTTTACCTTTCACAGTTCAGATTAGCGGATATAAAAAGGAGAAAACATCAGATGTTCACTTTCTGTGCCATTGAATGACTGACAGCTGGTATAGTAGGATAATCAGTCAAATAGTACCGATAATAATAAGCTCTTTCATTTCCAAAGTATAACCCCACCAAAGTTTAACGTAGATATTAATATTTCAGTCTTCGTATTTATTGTTTAGTAATTTTAGGTTAGCCATTGTTTTTTGATTGTAATTAATTTTGTATTATTTGCTTTGTTGTTTAGATTTTAATATCTTCCAAATAATGTTACTTTAATGGATGTAAAATACATTTATTTCTAAATGGTACACTTGTGGTAGAACATTAGTCCATCATTGTTTTTGGATATCCCAGCATGCAGGAACAAAAACAGTATATGCGATTGTTATGGAATAACAATATACAATGGGAGAAACTGGCAACATTATATGATCACTTATTGTATTTACCGGTAATTAGTCCCCGTTCGGACGCAGTCCGAAAACGGGGACTTATGTTTTGCCCTGTGTGCGTCCGTGCGTCCGTGCGTCCGTGATCACCTGTATCTCGAACATGCATGGACCGATTGAGTTCAAACTTCACTCATACATCACACATTATATGGGACATATGCACATGCATTTTTTTCATGATCCGATTAACGATAGCCGAATAGCGGCCATTTTAAGGCCGAAAATGCATCAAAATCGCACATTTTCACCATTCCGGACCCGGATCTCAGTTATGCATGGACGGATTTTGTTCAAATTTGGTACATACATTAAACATAATAGGACCTTGATGCACGTCATTTTTTTTTTTGGATCGGGTTCGAAATGGCCGACTGGCGGCCATTTTGTTTTAAAGAATTCAGTTCTGGATCCGTATCTGATACATGCTTGGATTGATCGAGTTCAAACTTCACACACACAAGGTACATCATGTCACAAATATGTATGTGCATTTGTTTCATGATCTCATTAACGATAGCCAAATGGCGGCCGCTTTAAGGCCGAAAATGCATTGAAATCGCACATTTTCACCATTCCGGACCCGGATCTCAGTTATGCATGGACGGATTTCATTCAAATTTGGTACATACATTAAACATAATAGGACTTTGATGCACGTCATTTTTTTTTTCGGATCAAGTTCGAAATAGCCGACTGGCGGCCATTTTGTTTTAAAGAATTCAGTTCTGGATCCGTATCCGAGACATGTCTGGATTGATCAAGTTCAAACTTCACACACACAAGGTACATCATGTCACAAATATGTATGTGTATTTGTTTCATGATCTCATTAACGATAGCCAAATGGCGGCCGCTTTAAGGCCGAAACTGCATTGAAATCGCACATTTTCACCATTCCGGACCCGGATCTCAGTTATGCATGGACGGATTTCATTCAAACTTGGTACATACATTAAACATAATAGGACCTTGATGCACGTCATTTTTTTTTTCGGATCAAGTTCGAAATAGCCGACTGGCGGCCATTTTGTTTTAAAGAATTCAGTTCTGGATCCGTATCCGAGACATGCTTGGATTGATCGAGTTCAAACTTCACACACACAAGGTACATCATGTCACAAATATGTATGTGCATTTGTATCATGATCTCATTAACGATAGCCAAATGGCGGCCGCTTTAAGGCCGAAAATGCATTGAAATCGCACATTTTCACCATTCCGGACCCGTATCTCAGTTATGCATGGATGGATTTTGTTCAAATTTGGTACATACATTAAACATAATAGGACCTTGATGCACGTCGTTTTTTTTTCGGATCAAGTTCGAAATGGCCGACTGGCGGCCATTTTGTTAAAGAATTCAGTTCTGGATCCGTATCCAAGACATGTCTGGATTGATCAAGTTCAAACTTCACACACACATGGTACATCATGTCACAAATAGATATGTGCCTTTGTTTCATGATCTGCTTAACAATAGCGAAATGATGGCCATTTTAAGGCCGAAAATGCATCAAAATCACGTATTTTCACAATTCCAGAACCGGATCTCAGTCATGCATGGATGGATTTTGTTCAGATTTAGCACAATGTGTTGTACATATGCAGGTGCATTTCGGTCATGATCTGCTTTGAATGTATATGTCGCTCAAATATGAACGGAACGGGGACGTGTCATTGACAATGACTTGTTGTTATATAACTTATTTTTACAGGTCTTTACACAGGGTAGATTCTTGTACATAATTGTGACAGATATTTCCAAGAAACTGGATGACCCAGTTAGTGACCAAAAAGGGCAAATAAAGATTCATCATGAACTGTATACAGTGAAGGGTGAGTAGTTCATGAATACTATACCAACTTTGGTTATTGTTCATAAATTCATGTTTTGGCCTAGCCCAATTTGGTACATAATGTTGTACTTTTGCGTAAGAATTTGTTGTTTTTGATTTGATAAATTTTAACCAATTTGTAATCACACAAAATATGACTAACCATATCTGAGTATTGAAAGATTCGATTTCAAAAATTGCAGTGATTCGTTTAATTTTGTGGTTTCAAATTTACTTTGTTTTTTTCAAGTGTATTACTTATTTATCAGACACGCTTTTACTGACGTTGCTGGTCAAAAGACAAGATGGCAATGGTCACCATGAGCATGGAATCTTTACACTGAAGGCATTTCCTATTTCTATGGAAAACTTTTTTGATACTATGGCAAATGTCAAATGTGGTGTTTTGATGAAATTTACTTGATATATATACTTCCTCTTTTGCATCATGAAAGAATTTGCAAATTTTCATATTGGACTAAATATAACATTTACAACTAATTGTATTAGTTTGCTAGTTGATCATTTTATTGTGTGCTTAATTCACTTGTTATATCTAGTTTTTGATTTTGAATCATTTATCATGAATCATCTACATAATTTAAAACAAAATTGTTTTAATACGTTGAATTAATCAAAACATCAAACATTAGATGTTATGAGTTGTCCAACATTTTTGCTAAGTGTATCATTACATATTTACTGTTACTGTAACTGTTTTAAACATGTGCATCATTATAAAACGAGCTAACTCGTGTTTTTTCACACTACTTTGTTTAGAATTTATTCTCTATTGGGTAAAATCAATACTGACTTATGCTGAGCAAAGTGAAGATAATAAGGAGCCGAAGATAGTAATTGTTGCAACTAAAGCAGATAAAATATCAAAGGTATATTATTAGTCCCTGTTGGACATAATCCAAAATAGACAGGCTGTCTCAGCAAGCCCCCTTGTTTATTAGTCACTCAAATTACTTATAATACTGTTATAGTTAGACAATGTCTTATTACTGCCAGCCCCCCCCCCCCCCCAAAAAAAAAATTGATATTAATCACCAAGCAGGAGAGCGGCACCTCCCGGGACTATGGGTAATACTTGTAGTTTTGTTCCATTTTTCAGTGGTTCATGTGCAGGTGGTGTAAGTAATTAGAGTGACTAATAAACAAGGAGCTAGCTGAAGCAGCCCCACTAGTTCACGGTATCACTTCAATGGCTACCACTATTGTTTAAGGTAGCGAGAGGGGAAAAAATAAGAAAAAAAAAACATTATATTTCTATATAAGATAAGTTCTTGACATATTGATGGAAAAGCTGAGAACTAATTAATGCAAATAAGGTAATTAATATGCAAAGATTTTAATGTAAAACTAATAAGGTCTTCTGCTGGAAAAGTGAGAAACCCATAATCTCTGAAGGTTCCGAGCACCTGGTGGGTGATACAATTATTTTTAATTTCAGGAGTCACCTAACTGGCAGTAATAAGACCCACTTTGTCTAACTTAGACAAATATTTAACTTAAACAATAATCATAATAATTGAAGTGACTTGTATATATATACATGTATATATATATATATTATCTCTTTCTCCCATACCTAACTTTCTGGTAGCCGGTGACTCCCACATTGAAATTTTTAGTAGTTAAATCACTCTCTGTAGGCCTCCTGGCAAGTAGTAATTAGTAGTGTTGACCTCAACGGGAACTGATACCTCCCCTAGATCAAGGATATCTTGTATCATGAAGTCAACCTTCTTAGCATATAGAAGTGACTCAAGGGAATGTTTTCACTTATCCTGTTTACTTGGAACATTTCTGAGGATAAAACAGGACGTGTATTTGTCTGCTCTCTTGGTGAATTTTGTCTAGATTATATTGCTAGAAACCTGTACACAGACCATGCTGAGAACTGGTAAGTACTGATCAGTCAAAGCTAACTACTAAATATTACATATTGGATGCATGTGGCAACCGTTTCAGACCACTGAGCATACAGTGAGTGCATGCAAGTTCAACTATGCTGGTAACAAGTACACTATGTGGTATCATTGGCTAACCCACACTATCAAATATCCTTACTGGGACGGTATGTAAAATTGATAGCTACATGTTGGCTCTCTAGAATGCAAATATTTTTGATATGCACCACTGTCATTTCTGCATGATTCCTTTGCATGACGTTTATTTTGCTTGGTGCTGTAGTGGCTTCTCCTTCATTGTTATTGCAAGAGTTGATCCACCGTTGGGCCCGTTGCATGAAGCATGTCAATACGAGATCTGTCCTCCTTACAGTTTACTGATGCAGAAAAGCTTCTCCTTACAGAGCCATCAACAACCAGGCCTAGGAATAAAGGGAAAAAAGCCCAACTGGAAAAAGGGGATATGGAGAAAGAGGGATTTGTTAGTGACATTGAAACAACTTTCCAGAAGAGACGGAAAGATAAAAATAATCCCTCAGGGATTGCGGATACATCACCTGCAGAAAAGGTAGACCCGCCATCGCCACCACCACCAACAAATGTAGATCTAGCACAACCACTATCACCTGCAGAAATGGTAGACCCACCCCCACCACTACCACCAGAAAGTGTAGACCCAGAACAACCACTATCACCTGCAGAAAAGGTAGTCCCACCACCACCAACAGAAAGTGTAGACCCAGAACAACCACTATCACCTGCAGAAAAGGTAGTCCTGCCACCACCACCACCAGAAAGTGTAGACCCAGAACAACCACTATCACCTGCAGAAAAGGTAGTCCTGCCACTGCCACCATCACCAGAAAGTGTAGACCCAGAACAACCACTATCACCTGCAGAAAAGGTAGTCCCACCACCACCATCAGAAAGTGTAGACCCAGAACAACCACTATCACCTGCAGAAAAGGTAGTCCCACCACCACCACCACCAGAAAGTGTAGACCCAGAACAACCACTATCACCTGCAGAAAAGGTAGTCCTGCCACCACCACCACCAGAAAGTGTAGACCCAGAACAACCACTATCACCTGCAGAAAAGGTAGTCCTGTCACTGCCACCATCACCAGAAAGTGTAGACCCAGAACAACCACTATCACCTGCAGAAAAGGTAGTCCCACCACCACCACCAGAAAGTGTAGACCCAGAACAACAACTATCACCTGCAGAAAAGGTAGTCCCACCACCACCACCACCAGAAAGTGTAGACCCAGAACAACCACTATCACCTGCAGAAAAGGTAGTCCTGCCACTGCCACCACCACCAGAAAGTGTAGACCCAGAACAACCACTATCACCTGCAGAAAAAAGTAGTCCCACCACCAGAAAGTGTAGACCCAGCACAACCACTATCACCTGCAGAAAAGGTAGTCCCACCAACACCACCAGAAAGTGTAGACCCAGAACAACCACTATCACCTGCAGAAAAGGTAGTCCTGCCACCACCACCAGAAAGTGTAGACCCAGAACAACCACTATCACCTGCAGAAAGGTAGTCCTGCCACCACCACCACCACCACCACCAGAAAGTGTAGACCCGGAACAACCACTATCACCCGCCACCACCATCGCCAGAAAGCCCAGGGGCCAGATGCAAGGCATGTATCTAGTGACAGTGAGTCTGATAATGATTTGAAAAGAAACATTGAATTGCTTAAGCAAAAAGAATGCAGGAGAAGGGAGTCCAGAACTGCCAAGCCATGGAAAGCCCTGGTACATGACAGTACATCTGGTGATGATGATTCATCATACATATCACGGCCATCCCCACCACCCCCAGTGGATTCCTCATCAGGGAGTGACATTGGTGGTTTTTCATATCTGAAGATGAAGATATGGCACAAATAAGACTACGTAACCACAATGCCAAATTAGTAGAAGACACCTGGCAAACAGTATATACTGAACCAGCACACTACTCTGAATCTGAAGATGGCAGTAGTAGGGAAGATGATGATGGATGGAGTACAATGCTGAAAAACGCCGTACACATCCCTTCACTGGTAACACACCTGGACCCAGCATTGATTTGGGTGAAGGGGCAAAACCCATTGATGCTTTTTACTCCATCTTTCCAAGATCTCTGGTGAAAAGATTATGGAAAGAAACCAACAGGTATGCCACCTGGTGCATCACTAAGAATGGAAGGGATAGATTCTGGTCTCCTGCTAGCAGTGAAGAAATAAGTGCACTGATTGGTATAATTGCCATCATGATAGCACACTACTGGTCCACCTACCAAGCAATAAGAAATGACTACATTGCCAACATCATGAGCCGCAATAGGTACCAAAAGCTGATGTAGTATTTTCACTGTAACGACCCAGAAAATGACCCAATGAGTATAGTCAATGATGAAGAAAACAGAGAAAGGAGAAAAGAGGCACCTCTATATAAAGTACAGCCCGTACTGGATGCTGTCTTCATCAAGTCCCGGGGATGTTACAACATGCACCATCAAATTTGCATAGATGAGTCCATTGTTGGCTACAAGAGTCGTTATGGTGGAGTCCCTACAGTTTTTATCCAGGGAAAACCCCATGCTAAGGGATTCAAAATATATGCCTTGGCTGATAGCAAATCAGGCTACAACTACAGGATTGAGATCATGTCAATGACTGGTAGTCATGAGCAGTATAGAAGGGATGTGTCCAGAACAAGGAACCTGTGTGAAAGACTTATCATTGACATTAGGGGATGTCATCATATCCTGTACACTGACAGTTATTATACCAGTGTAAACATGGTGAATTACCAACTAGAAAATCATGAAATATATGTGGCTGGCAGCGCGAGGCAAGATAGAGTTGGATTCCCAAATGCCCTCTGTACAAATCCAAAGAAAAATATAAATTACAAGGCGATTATGAAGCTGGAGAGGGAACAGTTTGTATCCAGACAAAAGGATAAAGTGGTGGCTATATCATGGAAGGACTCCAACCTTCTGAATATACTGACAACATACTGTGAGGGCTATAGGACCGATAACCAAAGAGTTACCCGTTTTCTGCGCTCACCAGATACTGGCAGGAAAGTAGCATACTCTCTACCTTCCCCAGAAGCAATTTATGACTACAATATGTGCATGGGTGGAATTGACAAGTCAAACCAACTCAGGTCCTATTATACAGCCCAGCGTCAGTCAAAGAAATGGTGGAAGTACATCTTTTTCTACCTTCTGGATACTGCTATATGCAACAGTTGGATTCTGTACAAAGAATCAGTGGATCCAAAGAAAACGCACAAGGCCTTCCAAATTGAAGTTGGCATGGCACTGGTTGGAGGTTTTTCATCCCGAAAGCAGCAGACCAGAAATTCAGAACCTGTCATCAGCTCATTCAAAAACCACCATTTAATCCACAGTCGGCGCCCCCGTGGCACATCCTGTAGATGGTGTATTCAGTTAGGGAGAAAAACAAGAAAAGGTTGTCCTGTATCGACTGTGTTCAGATGTCAGAAGTGTAGCATCAACCTATGCAAAGGCTGTTTTCTGCCCTACCACCTTGTGAACACAGGTTGCCCAGACAGACCAAAGACAACACAGACCAATAAAGATGATCTTGAAGAATCCTGAAAACAATGGGATAGTACAGCAGCCAGAGGCGGGAGAGGAGTTGGAACAAGAGGAAGAAGAGGAGGAAACAGAAGAGTCTAAAGAACAGACTATGGACTATTGGGCCCTAGGGTGGGAGTGGGGTCTTGGGGGGAATAAGAAGACATGTACATGTACATCTAAGTTTACCATGTGTTTTTTATATGATATATTTGTAGTATCAGTTAACTGAAAGCTGTCCATGGTAATTAGGGCCAGCCAAACAGCATATTTTAGTATTTGGCAAAAACTACAAGATGTTTTACAGCTGGCCAAAGTGTATTTTTAGTAGTGTCAGTACCCTAATGCATCCTATGGTATTTACGGTCAGCCAAGTAGTTTATTTGAGTAGTTGTCAAATAGTAAAGATTGCACACAGCTGGCCAAACTGTATTTTATGGTAGTACAGGCTATCCCAATGTTGCACTATAGTAATTAATGGCAGGCAAGTATCATGTTCCTGTAGTATCATTTTACCACCAAGCATTAACAGGCATTCGACCTTGTCACCAAAACAGTATTTTTATGTCTGGCAGGAGGCTGCAAAACTACTGGGGCATATCACCTGCTACATAAAATTACACTGTGGGAGTCCTAAAAGATTAATTTGATCACTGTATACTTATGCATATTGATTTGATTTCCCTTTGGTTTTGTTTATAATTTTGTAAAAATAATCTTTTTATCTTGACAAAAAACCAAAGAATAAGTACGTTAGTTATGTTTGTTTAACATCCAGTGACCACCGTGATACCATACATTACTATGGCCATTATTCTTTTAAATCATGTCAGATATTTTCTAAGTGGAGATCAAAAGTAAAGCCCCCGATATGAGAGGGTATACTCTCATACTAACCTCTGTTAGTACAGCCCTAGCTCATTGTTACATTTATATTTATACAGAAAGTGGCTGAAACACGTCTGAAGGAAATTTGTATGTTTCTGTCTAAGAGCAAGAAAATAGCCAATGAAATCATAGCTCTATATGCTATCAGCAATAAGGAAAAACAAGTGGTTTATTCCATTGATGGTGGCAGTGAGGAGAGTGGCAAGATGTCATTGCTTAAAGATAAACTCAAGGATATTTTAGAGTCGCATCGGTTCAGGTATGAAGTTAACTGCAAGCAGTTGGAGTTTGAACTTCAACTGAAAACCACAGTTACTAATCCAAAGAGGCCTATTAAGACAATCAAAGAGGCTCATGATCTAGCACATAAGATTAACATGAATGAAGAGGATTGTTTCAAGGCGCTGGACTTTTACAACAATATTGGAGAGATGGTTCTTATGGAAAAGGAAGTTGGTATTGAACCGAAGTGGTTTGCCAACTTGTTCAGCACAGTTATCACTTACACATTGGATAAAAATCAACCACCAAAGCAAAATAACCTTCTTCTCCGCTTACAAGAACATGGCAAATTGAGCGAGGAGCTTTTGGATAGTGTGTTGGAAACAAAGGGGCGAAAAGATGATAAGGATATCTTGATTGAATTATTCATGAAGTTTGATATTATTTGTGAAGTACCACCAGTACAACCAGGCAAGCGAGAATTTATAATGCCATGTATGCTAACCATCAACACATCTATTCTTCAAGACAAACCCAACACAACAACTGGTCCTTCTCTACATTATCACTTTCCGGACAATTTTCTCCCCAGTGCAGTTTTCCATCAGTTAGTAGTGAGGTGTGCCTCTGTTTGGCCAGGTCACCCAGGTCAGCGAGATCAGCCAAAGTTATCTAAACATGCAGCACATTATTATTTGAATACCTCAACTATCACTACTCTGAAGAAGGAAGGTTCTGACATAGTCCTGACAGTGACATTTGAAGATGATGACGATCAGTCGCGCTGTGGTCCAAAAATCAGAGAACAAGTCGACTATAACATAAATGAAGTCATCAGGAAATTCAGGCCTGGTTTATCATATGAGCACAGTTTAAAGTGTCACTGTTGTAAACATGATTCATCAGATGATGGATGTGTTACTATTGGTTCATTGAAAGAAGATGAGTGTTGTTGTAATGCAAAACGCCGATGCATAAACAACTTATTTAGAACTCATGACTTGTCATTCTGGTTTGACCCAACTGGCCCTCGTAAGTATTTTTTTTTATTAACAATGAAATGAAAAAATTAAGGTAGAGATGCAGGTTCGTGGGCACTTGGGAGTGACATTTTTTTTTTTGCTTTTTATTACACAAATAGTCTTGGCTATAGACTGTTACAATTTTGTAGAATTGTGAATAGTGAAACATACTCAAAAGACGATTTTAAAATATAGATAACAGGTGCAAACATTCTCTCTTTTGAATGCTTAGCAAGATTTAGCAAGGCTGTACATAAATAATAAAAAAGAAACGTGAAAAAAAAGAAATGACGGGATCTCTATAATATGCACTATATTTAACTTTTTACAAAATGATAATACATTTAAATTTGGAACTTTTACAGCCATTTTAATTATGAGCATTAGCAAACTTGTTACTGAGTGAATTGTTAAAATTTTAAAATTCATAAAATAAGCTTTCCGAAAATATATAGTTTTGTGAACAAGGGAGATCATCTTGGTTTCCTAATTAACTAATTAAAATACCTGTCAGGTAAACTGCATCTCTACCTTAAAGTCTCCATAACTCTTGATAAAATGTAATTTGAATTCCCACTTTGTGAAACCATAAGCAATTTATACTAATGTTTAGATTGTGAATAAATAATGAGATATTAGCTGTAGAATATTAAGTCAAGCCAGCCTCCTAAATTAATTAGATATGTAAACAATAGACACTGAGTTGTATGAGAGAGAATAAATAATGAGATATTAACTGCAGAATATTTAATTAACCATTAATATTTAATTAACCATTAATATTGCAGATCACTCACACGATACACCTGCTGTCTGTGCCATCAAGACAGTGTCTGCAAGACAATTGACTATCCAATGGAAGAAACATGCATCAAAAGTCAAACTTCAGCGCCGGATGGCAGGGAAGGCTGAATGGATTGATGTTCCACATAATGGACTCGATACTGCTGAGGATGAAGGTCTCAACCCATGTACAAGGTATTACTATAGATTACAAGATGACAGGAAAACAAGTTATGCTGTTTCAGGTGTAACAAAAGGTATGCATTAACCTTTTTTTTATTGCCAAAATGTGAGGTAAATATAACCTATTCCTCATCAGCATAGAATTGCTAAATCGTAATAGTAGTTTTAGTACACTGACAGTTGGTATTGCCAATACGGTGTGATCAGTGATAGGTAGGTACAGTCATGAGTATATAGAGTAGATATATCACAAGTGTGGATAGATTGTACCAACAGCTGGTATCGTATAGTTGGTATGGTTTGATCAGTGATAGGTAGGTACAGTCATGAGCATATAGAGTAGATATATCACAAGTGTGGATAGATTGTACCTACAGCTGGTATCATATAGTTGGTATGGTGTGATCAGTGATAGGTAGGTACAGTCATAGGTATGTAGAGTAGTTATATCACAAGTGTGGATAGATTGTACCAACAGGTGGTATCATATAGTTGGTATGTGTGATCAGTGATAGGTAGGTACATGCATGAGTATATAGAGTAGATATATCACAAGTGTGGATAGATTGTACCAACAGCTGGTATCATATAGTTGGTATGATTTGATCAGTGATAGGTAGGTACAGTCATGAGTATATAGAGTAGATATATCACAAGTGTGGATAGATTGTACCAACAGCTGGTATCATATAGTTGGAATGGTGTGAGCAGTGATAGGTAGGTACAGTCATGAGTATATAGAGTAGATCTATCAAAAGTGTGGATAGATTGTACTAACAGCTGGTATCATATAGTTGGTATGGTGTGATCAGTGACAGGTAGTTACAGTCATGAGTATATAGAGTAGATATATCACAAGTATGGATAGATTGTACCTACAGCTGGTATCATATAGTTGGTATGCTGTGATCAGTGATAGGTTGGTACAGTCATGAGTATATATAGTAGATATATCACAAGTGTGGATAGATTGTATCTACAGCTGGTATCATATAGTTGGTATGGTATGATCAGTGATAGGTAGGTACAGTCATGGGTATATAGAGTAGATATATCAAAAGTGTGGATAGATTGTACTAACTGCTGGTATCATATAGTTGGTATGGTTTGATCAGTGATAGGTAGGCACAGTCATGAGTATATAGAGTAGATATATCACAAGTAAAAATTGGATAGATTGTATCTACAGCTGGTATCATATAGTTGGTATGATATGATCAGTGATAGGTAGGTACAGTCATGAGTATATAGAGTAGATATATCACAAGTGTGGATAGATTGTACCTACAGCTGGTATCATATAGTTGGTATGGTGTGATCAGTGATAGGTTGGTACAGTCATGAGTATATAGAGTAGATATATCACAAGTGTGGATAGATTGTACCAACAGCTGGTATCATATAGTTGGTATGGTGTGATCAGTGATAGGTAGGTACAGTCATGAGTATATAGAGTAGATATATCAAAAGTGTGGATAGATTGTACTAACAGCTGGTATCATATAGTTGGTATGGTATGATCAGTGATAGGTAGGTACAGTCATGGGTATATAGAGTAGATATATCAAAAGTGTGGATAGATTGTACTAACTGCTGGTATCATATAGTTGGTATGGTTTGATCAGTGATAGGTAGGTACAGTCATGAGTATATAGAGTAGATATATCACAAGTGTGGATAGATTGTACCTACAGCTGGTATCATATAGTTGGTATGGTGTGATCAGTGATAGGTTGGTACAGTCATGAGTATATAGAGTAGATATATCACAAGTGTGGATAGATTGTACCAACAGCTGGTATCATATAGTTGGTATGGTGTGATCAGTGATAGGTAGGTACAGTCATGAGTATATAGAGTAGATATATCACAAGTGTGGATAGATTGTATCTACAGCTGGTATCATATAGTTGGTATGGTATGATCAGTGATAGGTAGGTACAGTCATGGGTATATAGAGTAGATATATCAAAAGTGTGGATAGATTGTACTAACTGCTGGTATCATATAGTTGGTATGGTTTGACCAGTGATAGGTAGGTACACTCATGAGTATATAGAGTAGATATATCTCAAGTGTGGATAGATTGTACCAACAGCTGGTATCATATAGTTGGAATGGTGTGAGCAGTGATAAGTAGGTACAGTCATGAGTATATAGAGTAGATATATCAAAAGTGTGGATAGATTGTACTAACAGCTGGTATCATATTGTTGGTATGGTTTGATCAGTAATAGGTAGGTACAGTCATGAGTATATAGAGTAGATATATCAAAAGTGTGGATAGATTGTACTAACAGCTGGTATCATATTGTTGGTATGGTTTGATCAGTAATAGGTAGGTACAGTCATGAGTATATAGAGTAGATATATCACAAGTAAAAATTGGATAGATTGTATATACAGCTGGTATCATATAGTTGGTATGATATGATCAGTGATAGGTAGGTACAGTCATGAGTATATAGAGTAGATATATCACAAGTGTGGATAGATTGTGCCTATAGCTGGTATCATATAGTTGGTATGGTTTGACCAGTGATAGGTAGGTACACTCATGAGTATATAGAGTAGATATATCTCAAGTGTGGATAGATTGTACCAACAGCTGGTATCATATAGTTGGTATGGTTTGACCAGTGATAGGTAGGTACAGTCATGAGTATAAGCCACTGTGATATCTAAAGTCTAAGGCTTCTCTGTATGATAAGTTTAAAATACAACTAGAAAAGTTATTTACATAGATGTTGAAAAAAGCTTGTCTAGTTATTCCAATGTCTACCACTATCATGGAACTTTTATACATGATTTACATACATGTTGGGAAAAGCTTGTCTAGTTATTCTAATGTCTACCACTATCTGGAACTTTTATACACAATTTACTTCTATTTACATGTATCTACTGCCTGTTTTGTAAAACTGTGTGTTTAATAAATGAATTGTATTTTTTACTTACAGGCCAACCATCTAAACCAGAAGGTCCCCTAACTGTAAGTGACATTGGTGGAAAAACTTGTAAACTCGAATGGAACCATCCGAAAGATGATGGTGGTAGCAAAATTATCAAATATGTCATTCAACAACGTGATAGTGTGAAGACAGAATGGACCACTGTCAGTGATCATATACCACCTGATGATACCTCTTACAATGTTGAAAACCTAAATCAGGGAACTACATACTACTTCAAAGTTTGTGCTGAGAATGCTGTTGGTACAAGTGAATATCTGGAATCCAATTTCATAACAACCACAGGTTAGTCAAATATACATCAAGTATCTATAATTTTCATTAAAATGTGTAGTATCCACTAACTAATTTATCATTAGGGGAGAGTAGATATATCACAAGTATGGATATTATAGATTGTACCAACAGCTGGTATCATATAGTTGGTATGGAGTGATTAGTGATACGTAGGTACAGTCATGTGTATGTAGAGTACATGTAGTTATATCACAAGTGTGGATAGATTGTACCAACTGGTGGTATCATATAGTTGGTATTGTTTGATCAGTGATAGGTGGGTACGGTCATGAGTATATAGAGTAGATATATCACAAGTGTGGATAGATTATACCAACAGCTGGTATCGTATAGTTGGTATGGTTTGACCAGTGATAAGTAGGTACAATTCACTACGTTCAATTTCCCACCATAGACTCCGGTCAGTCAAAATGACTATTTTGAACTGCAGGCATTAATCAGCGATTCTGCCAGTGACGGAGAGATAGAATCTAGGTCAGGGGAAGCCCCATGACCCCAACATTCTTTTTCCCTTACGTCACGAACCACGTGACCAAGCCCATATGGCGACGCCATAGACGGCTGTACAATCACTCTTCTTTTTCTCTGCATCGAATGGAGATCAAGTCTAGTGAGCTCTGCCTGGATCGCCTGCTTTTTTTCCTGTTCGGGTTTCTAGCTTGGGTTGTTGCTGCTGCACAGCATCCGACATTGTAGCTGGTAGGATAAGTTTTCCTTGTAATTTTTACCCTCGTGTCGTTTTCCCATTTGTGTGTAGTATTTTTCACAATAGAGAAATTAAAACCCGGCGCCACTACGTAACCACTTGTTGGTTTCGCAGCGACACCTTTTACAACTGTATTTCGTTTTTCCCTCATGCATGTCGTCTTTTATTTACAATGTATTTAACAATGTATAGCTGTAATGACAGCACCAGGGCTCGCTGCCGTTTTCTTTTTGGTCTCCTCGTGTTTCGAGTTGACTGTGCAGTGGTTATATTCAGAATTTTCCAGCATAGAACCCGCATTCGAGATACTTTGTCGTAGCTGCGTGCAGGGTTCGGGGTTCGAGATTTTCTTTCAGAGCCATCAAAATCACTGAGACTGACCGCTTCACAGCAAGGTCGCGCCTAGTAAACAAATCGGTTAAAGTGAGTTGTGCGTTTGGCATGAGTAGAAAGTCCTCACACTCGGTTACCGGTGCTTCGTGTACCGGGACGTCGAGTAGGAGGCCTGATGGTGGAGGTACCGTTATTTTTCTCGGTCTCCCCCCGCTGATCGGAAGGCATCCTCACAGTCTGTTTTTCAGGCGGTGGTTTACCCGATTTTACCGGCTGCAGCGAGGCTGCGCCCCTGGAGGCTTTCCTCCGATGGGGCCCGTTGCGGGTCCCTTTGTGGACCCTTCCTCGCACGGCGCCGGGTTTGCCTCCGAGTTGAGAGATTTGGTCGAAGGACTGTCGGGGCAATTGCGTCCCTGGCAGGCTGGGTAGATCAGACGTAGTCGGAGCGAGCTGTCTCCAGTGCGGTCCCTCGGTGGGCAAGCAGGAAGAACCCCCCGTTCCCAGCCGCGGCTCTCCCACTAATTTTGGGTGAGGCCTTGTACCAACTCATGGTACATATATACTCGTAGATATAGAGTAGTATAGAGTAGATATATCACAAGTGTGGATAGATTGTACCAACAGGTGGTATCATATAGTTGGTATGGTGTGATCAGTGATAGGTAGGTACAGTCATGGGTATATAGAGTAGATATATCACAAGTGTGGATAGATTGTACCAACAGGTGATATCATATAGTTGGTATGGTGTGATCAGTGATAGGTAGGTACAGTCATGCGTATATAGAGTAGATATATCACAAGTGTGGATAGATTGTACCAACAGGTGGTATCATATAGTTGGTATGGTGTGATCAGTGATAGGTAGGTACAGTCATGCGTATATAGAGTAGATATATCACAAGTGTGGATAGATTGTACCAACAGGTGGTATCATATAGTTGGTATGGTGTGATCAGTGATAGGTAGGTACAGTCATGAGTATATAGAGTAGATATATCACAAGTGTGGATAGATTGTACCTACAACTGGTATCGTATAGTTGGTATGGTGTGATCAGTGATAGGTAGGTACAGTCATGAGTATATAGAGTAGATATATCACAAGTGTGGATAGATTATACTACCAGCTGGTATCATATAGTTGGTATGGTTTGACCAGTGATAAGTAGGTACAGTCATGAGTATAAGCCACTGTGATATCTAAAGTCTAAGGCTTCTCTGTATGACAAGTTTAAAATACAATACAACTAGAAAAGTTATTTACATAGATGTTGAAAAAAGCTTGTCTAGTTATTCCAACGTCTACCACTATCTGGAACTTTTATACGTGATTTACATACATGTTGGGGAAAGCTTGTCTAGTTATTCCAATGTCTACCACTATCTGGAACTTTTATACACAATTTACTTCTATTTACATGTATCTACTGCCTGTTTTGTAAAGTGTGTGTTTAATAAATGAATTGTATTTGTTACTTACAGGCCAACCATCTAAACCAGAGGGTCCCCTAACTGTAAGTGACATTGGTGAAAAAACTTGTAAACTCGAATGGAACCATCCGAAAGATGATGGTGGTAGCAAAATTATCAAATATGTCATTCAACAACATGATGTTGTGAAGACAGGATGGACCATTGTCAGTGATCATATACCACCTGATGATACCTCTTACAATGTTGAAAACCTAAATCAGGGAACTACATACTACTTCAAAGTTTGTGCTGAGAATGCTGTTGGTACAAGTGAATATCTGGAATCCAATTTCATAACAACCACAGGTTAGTCAAATATACATCAAGTATCTATAATTTTCATTAAAATATGTAGTATCCACTAACTAATTTATCATTAGGGGAGAGTAGATATATCACAAGTATGGATATTATAGATTGTACCAACAGCTGGTATCATATAGTTGGTATGGAGTGATTAGTGATACGTAGGTACAGTCATGTGTATGTAGAGTAGTTATATCACAAGTGTGGATAGATTGTTCCAACAGCTAGTATCATACATTTGCTATGGTTTGATCAGTAATAGGTAGGTACAGTCATGAGTATATAGAGTAGATATATCAAAAGTGTGGATAGATTGTACTAACAGCTGGTATCATATTGTTGGTATGGTTTGATCAGTAATAGGTAGGTACAGTCATGAGTATATAGAGTAGATATATCACAAGTAAAAATTGGATAGATTGTATATACAGCTGGTATCATATAGTTGGTATGATATGATCAGTGATAGGTAGGTACAGTCATGAGTATATAGAGTAGATATATCACAAGTGTGGATAGATTGTGCCTATAGCTGGTATCATATAGTTGGTATGGTTTGACCAGTGATAGGTAGGTACACTCATGAGTATATAGAGTAGATATATCTCAAGTGTGGATAGATTGTACCAACAGCTGGTATCATATAGTTGGTATGGTTTGACCAGTGATAGGTAGGTACAGTCATGAGTATAAGCCACTGTGATATCTAAAGTCTAAGGCTTCTCTGTATGATAAGTTTAAAATACAACTAGAAAAGTTATTTACATAGATGTTGAAAAAAGCTTGTCTAGTTATTCCAATGTCTACCACTATCATGGAACTTTTATACATGATTTACATACATGTTGGGAAAAGCTTGTCTAGTTATTCTAATGTCTACCACTATCTGGAACTTTTATACACAATTTACTTCTATTTACATGTATCTACTGCCTGTTTTGTAAAACTGTGTGTTTAATAAATGAATTGTATTTTTTACTTACAGGCCAACCATCTAAACCAGAAGGTCCCCTAACTGTAAGTGACATTGGTGGAAAAACTTGTAAACTCGAATGGAACCATCCGAAAGATGATGGTGGTAGCAAAATTATCAAATATGTCATTCAACAACGTGATAGTGTGAAGACAGAATGGACCACTGTCAGTGATCATATACCACCTGATGATACCTCTTACAATGTTGAAAACCTAAATCAGGGAACTACATACTACTTCAAAGTTTGTGCTGAGAATGCTGTTGGTACAAGTGAATATCTGGAATCCAATTTCATAACAACCACAGGTTAGTCAAATATACATCAAGTATCTATAATTTTCATTAAAATGTGTAGTATCCACTAACTAATTTATCATTAGGGGAGAGTAGATATATCACAAGTATGGATATTATAGATTGTACCAACAGCTGGTATCATATAGTTGGTATGGAGTGATTAGTGATACGTAGGTACAGTCATGTGTATGTAGAGTACATGTAGTTATATCACAAGTGTGGATAGATTGTACCAACTGGTGGTATCATATAGTTGGTATTGTTTGATCAGTGATAGGTGGGTACGGTCATGAGTATATAGAGTAGATATATCACAAGTGTGGATAGATTATACCAACAGCTGGTATCGTATAGTTGGTATGGTTTGACCAGTGATAAGTAGGTACAATTCACTACGTTCAATTTCCCACCATAGACTCCGGTCAGTCAAAATGACTATTTTGAACTGCAGGCATTAATCAGCGATTCTGCCAGTGACGGAGAGATAGAATCTAGGTCAGGGGAAGCCCCATGACCCCAACATTCTTTTTCCCTTACGTCACGAACCACGTGACCAAGCCCATATGGCGACGCCATAGACGGCTGTACAATCACTCTTCTTTTTCTCTGCATCGAATGGAGATCAAGTCTAGTGAGCTCTGCCTGGATCGCCTGCTTTTTTTCCTGTTCGGGTTTCTAGCTTGGGTTGTTGCTGCTGCACAGCATCCGACATTGTAGCTGGTAGGATAAGTTTTCCTTGTAATTTTTACCCTCGTGTCGTTTTCCCATTTGTGTGTAGTATTTTTCACAATAGAGAAATTAAAACCCGGCGCCACTACGTAACCACTTGTTGGTTTCGCAGCGACACCTTTTACAACTGTATTTCGTTTTTCCCTCATGCATGTCGTCTTTTATTTACAATGTATTTAACAATGTATAGCTGTAATGACAGCACCAGGGCTCGCTGCCGTTTTCTTTTTGGTCTCCTCGTGTTTCGAGTTGACTGTGCAGTGGTTATATTCAGAATTTTCCAGCATAGAACCCGCATTCGAGATACTTTGTCGTAGCTGCGTGCAGGGTTCGGGGTTCGAGATTTTCTTTCAGAGCCATCAAAATCACTGAGACTGACCGCTTCACAGCAAGGTCGCGCCTAGTAAACAAATCGGTTAAAGTGAGTTGTGCGTTTGGCATGAGTAGAAAGTCCTCACACTCGGTTACCGGTGCTTCGTGTACCGGGACGTCGAGTAGGAGGCCTGATGGTGGAGGTACCGTTATTTTTCTCGGTCTCCCCCCGCTGATCGGAAGGCATCCTCACAGTCTGTTTTTTCAGGCGGTGGTTTACCCGATTTTACCGGCTGCAGCGAGGCTGCGCCCCTGGAGGCTTTCCTCCGATGGGGCCCGTTGCGGGTCCCTTTGTGGACCCTTCCTCGCACGGCGCCGGGTTTGCCTCCGAGTTGAGAGATTTGGTCGAAGGACTGTCGGGGCAATTGCGTCCCTGGCAGGCTGGGTAGATCAGACGTAGTCGGAGCGAGCTGTCTCCAGTGCGGTCCCTCGGTGGGCAAGCAGGAAGAACCCCCCGTTCCCAGCCGCGGCTCTCCCACTAATTTTGGGTGAGGCCTTGTACCAACTCATGGTACATATATACTCGTAGATATAGAGTAGTATAGAGTAGATATATCACAAGTGTGGATAGATTGTACCAACAGATGGTATCATATAGTTGGTATGGTGTGATCAGTGATAGGTAGGTACAGTCATGGGTATATAGAGTAGATATATCACAAGTGTGGATAGATTGTACCAACAGGTGATATCATATAGTTGGTATGGTGTGATCAGTGATAGGTAGGTACAGTCATGCGTATATAGAGTAGATATATCACAAGTGTGGATAGATTGTACCAACAGGTGGTATCATATAGTTGGTATGGTGTGATCAGTGATAGGTAGGTACAGTCATGCGTATATAGAGTAGATATATCACAAGTGTGGATAGATTGTACCAACAGGTGGTATCATATAGTTGGTATGGTGTGATCAGTGATAGGTAGGTACAGTCATGAGTATATAGAGTAGATATATCACAAGTGTGGATAGATTGTACCTACAACTGGTATCGTATAGTTGGTATGGTGTGATCAGTGATAGGTAGGTACAGTCATGAGTATATAGAGTAGATATATCACAAGTGTGGATAGATTATACTACCAGCTGGTATCATATAGTTGGTATGGTTTGACCAGTGATAAGTAGGTACAGTCATGAGTATAAGCCACTGTGATATCTAAAGTCTAAGGCTTCTCTGTATGACAAGTTTAAAATACAATACAACTAGAAAAGTTATTTACATAGATGTTGAAAAAAGCTTGTCTAGTTATTCCAACGTCTACCACTATCTGGAACTTTTATACGTGATTTACATACATGTTGGGGAAAGCTTGTCTAGTTATTCCAATGTCTACCACTATCTGGAACTTTTATACACAATTTACTTCTATTTACATGTATCTACTGCCTGTTTTGTAAAGTGTGTGTTTAATAAATGAATTGTATTTGTTACTTACAGGCCAACCATCTAAACCAGAGGGTCCCCTAACTGTAAGTGACATTGGTGAAAAAACTTGTAAACTCGAATGGAACCATCCGAAAGATGATGGTGGTAGCAAAATTATCAAATATGTCATTCAACAACATGATGTTGTGAAGACAGGATGGACCATTGTCAGTGATCATATACCACCTGATGATACCTCTTACAATGTTGAAAACC